>NC_072410.2:71215000-71840000 GCF_028858775.2 Pan troglodytes | reverse complement strand
GGTACAATATTTAAAATTCTAAAATCATTAAGCAATTCCAACCTATACAGAAGTATGACAACTTGTGATTATCTAGACTATATGGCTAACTCTTTTAATTTTATACAGATGTTAAGTCTTACCTCTGCATGTGTGCATTGAGAAACCAGATGAAAAAAAAAAAACTTAATTGTACTTTTCAAAAAACTTGGTTAGATATTTTTATTTAAACATTTGGTTTTGTACAGTATATATTTAAATTACATTGCTTAATGAATCCATCTGAGAACAGTCACTGGTTGCTTCTGTGATTTGTGAATAGGAGAACATATAAACATAGCAGAATGACTTTGTCTAGCAACATGTTCTTGCCAAGATAATTGGGACTTAAATATTTAAATACATGGAAATAATATCTTTGTGGTTACATATGTGCCTTCCAAACAGACCAAACTAATTCCTTAGGAAGGCCAAGAGATAGGGAAGCCATAGCATCAGAGTGACACCCAGAAATTATAGAAGACAAGCATTACGCAAAGGCATAGAAAATTTGAGATTTTGGTTTTAAGAAATTTTCCTCTTTGTAAGTCAATGTCTTAGTAAACAGGAACTATGTATTCATTACAAACATATTGATAGATGTGTATGTGTGTGCATTCATGTGTGTGTATACATGACTATAATTCACAATTTAATTTGGGTAGATAAATAGATATTGTATAGATACACATATACTTTCATTTGGCTACATATAAAATATATATACATAATATATAGATTTCATCTGGCTATTATATTAATATACCATAAATAATAAGAGTGTGTGTGTGTGTGTGTGAGTGCGTGTGTGTGTGTGTGAAATTTAGCTATAAACTTTGAGAGGGGAAAGAAAAAGCAAAAAAAAAAAAAGAAAAGGAAAAGTTAAACCTCAGAAGAGAATACACTGATCTAGTGAGTTTTTTTAAATCTTGAAAAAAACGGTTTTAAATTTTTGTTTGATACTTTTGTAATCTCAAAGCTGGCGCAATAACATATAGTGGTTTTGAATTGAAAAATAAAAAGATAATTGCCTGCGCTCAGAAGCTGGAGATCAGTTTGGGCAACATAGTGAGATCTCACCTGTACAATAACATATTTTTAAAAATTAGCCATTGGAGCAGTGCATGCCTGTAGTCCCAGCTACATGGGAGGCTGAGTCGGGAGGATGGCTTGAGCCTGTGGGACTGAAGCTGGAGTAAGCTGTCATTGCCTCACCGCAACTCAAGCCAGGGTGACAGCAGCACTCTGTCTCAAAAAAAAAAAAAAAGATATTAATGGCTTAAATATGCATAATCTCATGTTTGTTAAATTATGCACAGCCATGAATTTACTATCAATAAATATTTTTACCATTTTCTTTTTTGTTATCTTTTAGATCTCCATCAAAATAAACATAAGTAAATGAATTTTTTATCTTTACTTTTGCACTATCTTCTCTCGTTTATAGCTTTATCTTTTCAATCAGTTTCTAGCTTCCTTTGGTTTTATTAGTAATGTATTACATTTGCATAGCATTATGTATTATATTGAACCATATAAAAGTGCCTTTTATAAGTAAAAATCGTTGATTATGAGCAATTTCATATGGCTTAAACTTAACTCTTCTCAAAGTACATTTTTATGAATTCCCTCATTTGATCATCAACCTTGTTATAAGATTAATACTCAGGTTACACAAAAGAAAATAAGGTTTCAAAGAGTTATTACTAAGTCTGAATCAGCTAGATATGTTAAAGTACTGGTGCTTTGATTGTAGATTAAAGATGTGAACATGCATATACAAAGGCATTGTCCTGAAATTGGTTTTAATTAAAAGCTCAAAATCCACATTTCCATCTTCCCGCCACAATCTCTTACCCCACTAAAAAGTTATCATGATGATTAACATGGGGCCTTACTTCACTGAACTACTAATTATTCTTTTCAGTGCTTCTTTTATTATTATGACTTTAACAATACATCTTCTGATCTTACTAATATATTTTTTATTAAGAAGCTTAGTTGGTTCTACCAAGATTAAAGAGGAGATCATAGCCAAGTTTCTTTTAAAAATGAAGACTACTTATTCTTAGCAAGAGGAGAAAAAATTGAGGGCAAAATTTTGTGGAAATTTCATTTGCCTCATTTGTCCACAGTAGGGTAAGTATGGCAACTGTATGCAAAATGCAGCAGCCACGCATTTCATCAGTGATAATATGTGACTAGACTTTCTACCCTCTCTGTTTGTTTTTGTTTTTGTTTGGTAGAGGTAGCACCTCCCAGTGTTGCTCAGGCTGTTCTTGAACTCCTGGCCTCAAGGAATCCTCCTGCCTTGTCTTCCCAAAGTGCTGGGATTACAGATGTGAGCTGCCACACCTGCCTTTCTTCTCAATTTTTTAATCAATATAAATTATGAAATGTGGTTCATAACTAAGGTTGAAAAATATCTAGTCCTTCACCCCTTACCCCTTCTCATTCCCCAAACCCTGTGAATCTACTGTAAAATGAATTCATAAACCAAGAGTCATTGCTTTTTTATTCTACTGCTTACATTTTACATGGCAAACACAGAAAGAAGTTGGGTAGTACCTCATGGAAGAACAAAAAAGAAGAACCCCGGGGAACAATTGCTGGGAGTATATATTACCACATGAAACCTGGAAAACTCCTTCATTCTCATCTGTCTTTTTTCCATTCTAAATCAACACACTAATTGGATAAAATTTTGCCCAGTTAACTTATACTTCCTGCAAATATTACTTCAAGGATCTCACTTAAAAATGTAAAATAATTAAATCCCGCCACAAAAAGAAATAATTTAAAAATATACAAAGGTATTTGATACATTTTATTCTTATTGTCTCAAAATTATTGTATTTTGAGCAGAATTATTATATTGAAATTATGTATTTTCCTTACTTAGCATTGCACTGGGAATAAGCTGGACACCATCTGTTTGATTCCATTGTTTACCTCAAAGGGGAAGTAAGTTCTAGAAAACAACTCTGAAAAACTGTGTAGATGAACTTTCTGATTCTACGACATAGAATAAGGAGCTACATAGACAATTCTTAGAACTATGTCATAGAATCAGAAAATGTATAAGGCAGAATTCTTAGAATTATGTTGCAATCAGATGAACTGACATACTCTTTTTTTTTCCTTTTTGCCTCTTTGCTTTACAATCAAGTTAAACCTATTTACCTTGACTGTGTTTGCACTATTCCTACTTCATCTTTATCGAGTAATTCTGTTCCTTCTCATGACAACAAAATTACATTTTGAAACTTTCTCATTTAAAGCAGGTACACAAGTCAAGACAGACACCGATCTCCAGTGTAGAGGTGCATTGGACCATGTGACAAGGGATGCAATGGTAATTATAAAAGATCTGTTGACATTATGTCTTTTCTAAATCCCATTAGAATGATGCATTTTAAACTTATTATTTGATCAGGATGAGGAGAGTAAGATAATTAAAATCTTTACAGTACCTATATTTCATATACTAAAACACAGTAACAATATGTGAGAATTATATTTCAAGCATTGGGTCATTTCTGTGTCTTATAAGTCTCTTTGCTATTTAAGAACCCATGGTATTTTTTTGATTTCTATTTCTATTTCAAATATTAAAATGTTTATACCCATATGTCTATTTCAGAAGAGGTATTGTAAAATGATTTAAAATTTTGTGGTCCCTTAATAAATTCTATATAAAAAGCATGGATTAAAGTGGTCAGGACTGTTTAAAAAACCGTATTTGTGTGTATGTATGTGTGTGTATTTTAAGAGAGTGAATATCCATGAAACATATCCTCATAAACTGGCCTAACTAGTCTTCATAGAAAAGCATTATTTTCACGCTATTTTATCTATAGAATTAATTGTTTTGCATAGTCATAGAATTTTCTATATACAAGAATCCCCAGTGCCCATCTTCCTACAAGTTAAATAATGCATAAGTGTATCCTGAAAAATGCTAGAATGTCTCTCTTCAGAGAACCCATGTAAATAAATTAGCTCATATTCTTGGAAAACAGCCTTGCCGTGTCTGTGTGTTCTCCTTCACCACACCTGGACAGACCTCAACTCGTAAACAAACATCCTAAGATCTTAAGTATAATTAGTGCAACCAAAACACTTGAATATCAATATTCTTCTTTTTAATTGCATTAGCTTAAAATATTGTATCTTTTTGTTGTCTAAGAACCAGAGCCCTATGGTTTTCTCTTAATGTTAAATTCTCTATAATGATGAGTCAAAGTCATATTAGAAAATATTAGTACTCACATGGCCATTATCTAGTATGCCCCACTGATGAACGCTTTGGGAGGGTGATGTTAAATCTTCTTCTATTTTATTTAGGAATCTCATTGGATATCATAGCACAGTCTATACACTTCAGTGTCTCCTGGGTGGCAGACCTCACAGAATGAAGCCAGGAGCCTTATGCTAAGAGAATAGGAATGTTCAATGGGTTCTTCCTTCATCATGAAAAAAAGCAACCAGAAAACAAATAGCTAACAGCAATCTTGAAGCTATCTTGTGTGCTTGTCTCAGTAAAAAAACTAAACACAAGGAGGAAAAAACAAACTTGACATGGTTAAAAAGCAGAGGCTGCTCATCTGGATTTATCTTGCGTTATGCTTTTTTAATTAAAAATTCTTCAAAGCTTACTGATTGTTTGGTTCATGAGGTGAAGGGCCTGTATCTTCAAAGAAAGAAGAGGCAAGATCTGCTAAAAGAGAAAGCCTCTCGTGATGATGTACTTACTGCCACTCAGACCAGAAAAGATTCTGGCCCTGATGCAGTTAATCACTTGGGCCATGAGTTGGTCACTGCTGTATCCTACGGAGAGCCTGAACAAGTAGAACTTTTGTTGAGTCATTCAACTGTAGAATTTCTGCTTTAAAGGCAACAAAGTCCTTTCCTCCAAGATATTAAAACATAGACTAACCAGGAATGATTTATGTATTTTAAGATACAAATAATATGGATTTTTAAACACTATTACTAAATTATTTTTAAGGTCTTTGAGTTTAAAACTGTTAGGAGGACTCTCAGGCTATATAAATTACACAGGGCTCTCGGAGATCACAAACTGTCTAAAGAAAAAGGGTCATGAGGAAGGCACCATCTCTCCCCATGTTTTCATGACTGAATTTCCATAATTTATTTAGTTTCTACCAATGAGGGAAGGCGGGTGGAGGAAGGAACAAGAAAGCTATCTTAAAAGGAGATACAACAGAGTAAATATTTTCCCAGTTAGAAACTTAGTGACTTTGAAGGGATTAAAAGAACCTACTGTGAATAATTATACATCAATAACTTGGATAATCCAGAAAAAGTATATAAATTCCTAGAAACACACAACCTATCAACTGAATCATGAATATAAAATCTGAACAGATCATTAACTATTAAGGAGATTAAATCAGTAATTAAAAGCCTCCCAAAAAAGAAAAGCCCAGATGAGATGGTTGCACTGGAGAATTACACAAAACATTAAAAGAAAACAGTGCTAATTCTTCTCAGAATTTTCTAAGAAATAGAAGAGAAGAGAACATTTCCATACTCATTTTATGAGGCCAGCATTGTGGTGATAGGGATACCAAAGCTAGACAAGGACTACAAGAAAAGAAAACGACAGGCCAATATCCCTAGTGAACACAGATGCAAAAATTCACAACAAAATACTAACAAACCAAATTTAACAGCATATTAAAAGTATCATACATCATGACCAAGAGAGATCTATTCCTGGGTTGCAGGGATGGTTCAACATACAAAAACAAATCAATGTAATACACCACATTAGTAGAATGAAGAGTGATCTTCTCAATAGATGCAGGGGGAAAAAAAGTACTTTACTAAATTCAACCCCTTTTCATGATAAAAACACTTAACAAACTAGGAATAGAAAAATTACTTCAACATAGTAAAGGCCATGCATGAAAAACCCACAGCTAACAACATACTGAAAGGTGAAAAACTAAGAGCTCTTCCTAGATAATCAGGAACAAGGTATTAATGCCCACTCTTGACACTTCTATTTAAGATAGTATTGGAAGTCCCAGCTAGAGCAATGAAGAAAAATAAATAAAATGCATCAAAGCCAGCAAAAAGTAGAAAAAATATCTCTGTTTGCAGATGGCATGATTTTATATGTAGAAAACCCTAAAGACTCCACAGCAAAAAAAAAAAAAGTTGGAACTAATAAGCAAAAAAGTTGCAGGATACAAAGTCAACATACAAAAACAACTGTTTTTTTTTTTCTATTCCTGAGAAAAAGATATTAATAGTTTGATAAGGATTGCATTGAACCTGTTGATTGCTTTAGATAGTTTGGACATCTTAACAATATTAAGCATTCCAATTTGGAAACACGGGATGCCTTTCTATTTATCTGTGTCTTATTTAATCAGTATATAAGTTTTCAGTATATAAATCTTTCACCTCCTTGGGTAAGTTTATTACTAACTGTTTTATTATTTTTGTTGATATTATAAATAAAATTGGTTTAATTTTTTATTTTTTTATTGCATATATCTATATGCAAAAGATTGAAACTGGATCCTTATCTTACACACAAAAATCAACTCATAATAGATTAAAGACCTAAACATAAGACCTGTAACTGTAAAATTCCTAAAATAAAACACAGGTGAAAAGCTTTAAAACATTGGTCTTGGCAATAATTTCTTGAATACGGCACCAAAAGTACAGAAAAGAGGAAAATAAGACTACATTAAACTAAAAAGCATCTGTGCAGTAAAGGAAATGAGTGAAAAGGCAATCTATGGAATGAGAGAAAATATATGCAAACCATATATCTTATAAGAAATCAATAACCAAAATATATAAAAAACTCCATAACTCAATGGCAGAAACACAACTTGATTAAAAAGCGGGCAAAGAACTTGTTTAGACATTTGTTCCAAGAAATACAAATGGCCAACAGGTATATAAAAAGATGATCGATATCAGTAATCAATCAAGGAAATGCAAATCAAAAACACAAGGAGGAGGGAAAGCAATGCGATATCAACCCACACCTGTTAGGATGGCCATAACCAAAACACAAAAAAACAACTGTCAGCAAGGATGTGAAGACACTGGAACCCTTGTGCACTTTTGGTGAGAATGTAAAATGGTGCAGCCACTGTGTGAAACAGTATGGAGGTTCCTCAAACAGTTAAAAATAGAACTACCATATGATTCAGTATTTACCATGTGATTTCTGGTATTCACCCAAAGGAACTGAAAACTAGGACCCTGAAGAGGCATCTGCACTTCTGTGTTCGTTGCAGCATTACTCGCAATAGTCAAAGGGCAGAAACAACCTGTGTCCATTGACAGATAAATGGATAAAGAAAATGTGGTATGTACATACAATGAAATATTATTCATCCTTAGAGAAATAAGAATATCTTGTTATATGCTACAACATAAACCTTGAGGATATCATGCTAAGTGAAAGAAACCAGTCACAGGAGACAAACATTGCATGATTCCACTTCTATGAGGTACCTAAAATGATCAAGTTCATATAAGTAGAAAGTAGAACAGTAGCTGACAGGGGATAATAGGGCATAGGGAAGATAGGGAGTTGCTGTTCAATGGGTAGAGAGTTTCAGTCACGCAAGGTGAAAAAAGTTCTAGAGATCTTCCCTACAACAATGTTCATATTATTAACAATAGAGTCCTGCACACTTAGCAATTTGTTAAGAGGATAAATTACATGTTATGTTTTTTTTTTTTTTTAAATCTCAATCAAAGGAAAGAAAATAGAATCTTAGTGATTTTTAGAGCAGTGATTTCCCTGAATTATTTCCATGGTCACCCTATCATTAAAAAAAGAAAAATCCTTGGTTGTTCATTCAACCACAGAGAAGTGGTTATAAATCCCAAAATATTGGTACTTTACTGTTAACACTGACTTGAGCAGACATCACTCATGATAATTCTTGTGTTTGCCATTTGCATTGTATCACCCTGACTTGTCCCGGTATGCACCAGCACCACTCTGCTCACTTGTTAATACACACATTTTCCACTGCACATGTTGGTTACAGGTCACTTTTTCCTTAAATTTAATTGCAACACTTAAGCGTGGACTAACCAGGACTCATTTTTTTATTAATATATTTTTAAGAACCCATGATTGATATTCTTTTAGCCCTGGGGATGGGGATATGAAAAAAAAAAGAATCATGAAGTGGTCCAGAAAATTGCTCTGGCCCATCCTGATTTCTCTCCTGTATTAATTCCTATTGAACTTACTACCCTTTCTATTTAATTTTAGTGCAGAATTGCTTTCTGATAGTGTCTATCTTTATTCTCTTTCCCCATTAAATTATCTCACTGTTACCTTACTTTCTAGCACTACTTCCTGCACAGGTGTTGTGTGTCCCATAATCTCATTGCTTGAGTGATTTGAACTAATTTAACTCACATGACTGACAGTTCAGTGGAGGGTGTCCTTTTGACAGGGTGGAGAAGAAGCTTGACTGTAATATTGCTCAGCTGTACTGCTATGGACCTCATTTAAGACCACAAACACTTTTTCAATGATTTGTTTAACTTTTTGAACAGATAATATATTCACAAAGCTCAAAAACTAAAAAGCACAAAAAGATGTGTGCTGCAATGTTTCCAACCTATTCTTGTTTGCCGTCTGCCTTTCATCCTCGCTCTACCCTCCATCCAGGTGACCCTGGGATGTAGACAGCAGTACCTAAAGTTTCCCAGATGCTTCTAAAGCAGAACATTGTTGTTTTCAGTTGTAAACAAGGAGGAGCCTGGTGTGATTTCAGGTTCCAGTTTCCAGATGTCGCCTCTCTGTCAGGGATCAAAACCACTTACAGTGCCAATTTCACTTGTCAAGCAATCAAACACTAAATAAACAAACCAAATGGATACTGAACACCCACGAGGTCTGTTTGTGTTATAGATTATGGAGAGGATAGGGATAAACAAGTAAATTATTAATCTTGAAACAGATATGTGGAAAACCATATCTATATTAAATTGTCAATAAAACTGCATTTTCTAATTAAGCAGGTGTGAGATTTCCATATATGCATTCACCCCCAACAACATATTTATTTAGGACTTGACAGAAGTTTAGGTGTCATCAATGACAATCCACTCATTTAACTAATGAGAAAACTGAAGTTCAGAGACGCATCAGGGTTTATAATTAAGAATATGAAGAGTATGGATCCAGCCAGACTTGGTTTAATCCAAGCTTGTCCAACCCACGGCCCACAGGCCCCATGCAGCCCAGGATGGTTTTGAACGCAGCCCAACACAAATTCTTAAAGTTTCTTAAAACATTATAGATTTTTTTGGAACATTTTTTAAGCTCATCAGCTATCGTTAGTGTATTTTATATGTGGCCCAAGACAATTCTTCTTCTTCCAATGTGGTGAAGGGAAACCAAAAGATTGGACACCCCTGGCTTAATCCTACCACTTAGCAGCTGTGTGACATTAGACAAACTACATAACTCCTATGTGCTTAAATCTTCCCATCTGTAAAATGGAAATAAGAATATACCCTTCATAAGACTGTAGTGATTAAGTGAGTTAACATATGTAAATAGCTAAGAAGGATGCTTGACATAGAATAAGCACCATAGAAGTGCAAGCTGTTATAGGTTAAGTGTCTTGTGAAAGATGAGAACAGCTGGGAGAGTCTAGAGAGGGTTACATGCTGATAAAATGATGTACTGAATTATCCATTACAAAGCATTAGAGGAAAATAAAATTCATAATAAGGTAATGTGCACATTGCACACGTGAAAAAAGAATTTAAGAAGGCTGGAGTAAAATAAGCAAATTACACTGAGTTAGCTCATAAACAAGGAAATAAAAAAATCAATAAGGTGGACAAATAAGTAGGCTCTCATAAGCATCACTGGGCCAGGATAAAGGTCTCAGAGACTCCAAATCCACTCAGTTCTGGAAATGCTTCCTTTATTTATTTATTTATTTTTAATTTTCTGAGGGAAAATACAGAATGAAAAGGACGTATACTCACAGGTAAGTGCCAAATGTTTTGATAGGAAAACATTTTAAACACTAATTGACTTTGAATCACGTTTGAGTAAATTTTGGTCTTCATTGTATTTAAGTGATAGTCTAATTACTACCTATAATTTCAGAACTTTTACCAAATAAGAAAATAAAAACAATTAGCTATTGCTCATCTTTTTCTATGTGAGTGCTAACATAAATTTTTAAAATATAAAACAAAGTGAAAGATTAGTATAATTTTTCTTTTAATTTTAAAATAAATATAGCTTTCCGTTTAAACTGTCTTCAGATACATTTCTCTCAGTATCTAAAACAATTACTAAACAAGATACGTTTCAAAGTAAGAATTCATGCTTTTATTAAAGAGAAAATGGACAGTAATGTTCACAAGTACCACTGATTCACACTTTCTAGATTAGTTATATTTAAGTGATTGAACAACAAATAAGGAAAGTCTTAAAAATAAATATTTTTCTGCAGAAAACACACAAATATATTCCACTCTTGAGAGATCTCACCTTTGCATAATATAAGACACTCATCTGATGCAGTTAGCCTATAGATCCTTTAATGACCTTACAGCCAAATCTAATCAAGCTTAGATTGTAACAGAAAGTAAAGGACACACTCCTATTTTATCAAAATGTGAATGCTGAGAAAAAGAGAAGAGGGAATAATATGCCTTTTAAATTTATGATGAGATAATTAGCAACCTTGCTAATGTAGTTCTTCAAACATTAAATCCTCGTTTTCATTCTTCTTCCCTACCAAATTTAATATACTATGAGAACTCTTTAGCTTAATTATGAAAATAATAATAATAGAGTTAAGGGTCTGTCAATCCAGCTTAAGCCCCTATCTAGAATTTAGAACCTGGCATCCTAATTAAACTGCAAATACTTTATTTACAAAGTTATTGTTTATACATTGTAATGAATTAATCTGATTGAATCTCTGACTGATTATGGGCTACCATGTATATTTTCAAAGCAATGAGAGGGGCATACAATTGCATTTCCAACATTCAGTCGCTCAGCATAATTAGAGAAAGTAACTATAGACGTCAATAATCAATGTGCACTTGCACCCTGGAGACCTGGGCACCATTACGATTCCAGGAACCTCTTTGAGTTGTCATTTTACTTATTTGCATATTAAGATCTCTGCAGGCAGGCAATACTTCAAAAGATAGGCCAAAACAGCTCCTTCAAATGTTATTAAGTTCAACATTGCCAAATATATTTTAGTTGCCAAACAATTTTGAAAACCAAAGAGATTATTTAAAGTCTATCACAAAACTGTTACAGTGAGAAGACTGAGTTAACTACCTGTGACCCTAGGCCATCAGTGCAGACCTGGGGGTGCTGAAGATTTGGAAAAGTGAATCAAAAGTTTTTTTTCTGGAAAAAATAATAAAAAGTAACAATACCTGGGAATATCATACTCTGGGGACTGTGGTGGGGAGGGGGGAGTGGGGAGGGATAGCATTGGGAGATATACCTAATGCTGGATGACGAGTTGGTGGGTGCAGCGCACCAGCATGGCACATGTATACATATGTAACTAACCTGCACAATGTGCACATGTACCCTAAAACTTAAAGTATAAAAAAAAAAAAAAAAGTAACAATACCGACCATCATACAACTACAATAAAATAAATGCTTTACAAATAATGTCAAATAATAGATACTCCATAAATTCTGGTGAATCTTTGTTATTATAAATAGTAGCAGAGGCAACATCAACATTCACATTCCTGATTCCTACAGCACTGCTTTTTCTATGAATTAATGTTGTTTCCTCAACTAGACTGAAGAATTAATAAAAAGTCCTCTTTTACCTTAAGTACAAAGTGTTTTGTCTACATGCTAATTAAGTACGCCAAACTGTTTTCTATGCTTCTAGAAGACAAATAATGATTTATGGGTCCTAAAGAGCACTTGGAATAGTGCTGGATCCACAGTAAATGTCCAGTAATTGGTTATTTATTGCTTGATATAAGTAAGCACACAAAATGAAGGATTCAATGTTAAAGAATCAAACAGAGATTGATGAGTGTGATCAAACAGAGTTACTATGTTGGAGGTAAATTTAATTCTTGTATATTTCAAATACATGTCAAATATTTCTGGGACCTTTTGAATTGACTTTCCTCTCTGTGAATGGCAACACTACCCAACATTTATGGTAAGCCTCATTTTCTCTTATCCCCAACAATGCCTCACACACACAATGAACAAGAAATGAGAAACAATGTGGTCAGGCTTTCTGTCATAAAATCTGATTATAGAGCAGGATGTGCTATGCAGAAGAATTTAGAGGAAGTCAGAGCCACAAAGTGTGGCTGTGCCACCGAACTACATTTTTTTCACACACAAAAAAGAGAAAGTAGAATAAGAGGCTGAATGGAAAGGAGAAATAACATAGACAGTACTGAGTACTTGTTAACATCCAATATATAAAAGAGCTACCTGAATAAACAGAGAAAAATATGACTATAGTATTATTATTGCTACAATTCAAACCCTTTGAGTGTGTGTGTGTGTGTGTGTGAAAAATAGATACACAAAAATATCAAATGTGGCTATTTATAGATCTTAAATACTTAAAGGGTATGATTATTATACCTTGGCTCCTTCTCACTCACATTTTAAAGATGTAGGGAAAAAAGACTACCATTCCTAAAATCTTATGATTTTGCAATTTTCTGCATAGAAGTAGTTGCTTTTAAAACTCTAGTATGTATTTGAGCTGTGTGACTCCCTGAGAATGGAATATGCTAGGATCCAGCAAAGGGATATTGAGGTTTGGCCTAAGGGCTAAACAAATAAATACGTTGAGGCCAGAGGCATAGTCAAAGGTTAGCTCCTTGGTAAGAAAATAGATAATCCCCCTCTGAAAACTCCAGGTGAATCTAGGGCCCAGAAAAAAATACCCACTTCTCCAGGGTCATGCAAGGCTAAAACAGAGCAGCCTAGGAGCATGGATACAAACTGGACTAGCAAGCACCACAACCTCAGAAATTAGAATTTGGTGAGGCAGCTTTTCATTAGTAAGATGAATAACAAGAGGGAATACTTGTTTTAAAATTGCATCAAGCTAACTGAAAAAGAAAGATTAGGTGCAGGCATCCACAATTTATTATGTTTTTCAATCTTGGAGACCGGAATTCTCCTGTGCTTTGAATTAACAGCACGCAAGTGATACACTATAGAGAAGAAAAGTCAAAAAATTAGTAAGTCAATAGGGCTGCCTTTATATAATTTGCCACCATAATTTTTCCCTGGATGCTTCCAACGTATCTATAGTTTTGTTTATTCATTTGGCAAAATAGGGCACCCACATCCTTGGCACAGTTCATGGGCTTGAATTGTAACCGGGAAGAAGACAAATATAATTCCTGCTGTGATACTGTGATTCAAAATGAGATATATACATTTGGTCTTCACTCCCTTCTCCTGACATATAACTCTTAAAATCTTTGAAATCTCTGAAGTGATAAGAATATCATTTGTATGCTAATGAATGTTTGCTGGCTGGCAGCCTCTAGATAGCTTCAGAATGGGGGCCAGTCACCAAGACCAAGACAGAATTAGAGGGTTAAAACTTTCAGCCCCACCACCAACATCCAAGTAGGTGAGAAAGGCTGAAAGCTAAGTTGATAACCAATGACCAATGATTTAATCAATCAGGCCTATGTAATGAAGCTTCCATAATAACTCAAAAGGACTGGAGTCAGGGAGCTTCCCGACAGCTGAACATGTGGAGGATCCCGGAGAGAGTATGGTAGCTCTGTGCCCCTTCTTCCGTATATCTTCATCTGACTATTTATCTGTATCCTTTGTAATATTCTTTATAATAATCAAGCCAAATGTAAAGTATTAAGCGTTTCCCTGACTTCTGTGAGCTGCTCTCGCAAATTAATGGAACCCAAGGATGGGGTCTACAGCCAGTCAGTCAAAATCTGTGCTTGCAACTGGCATTGGAAGTCGGTCAGGAGGCACTCTTCTGAAAATGATCCTTCAACTTAAGGGATCTAACACTTTCTGCTGGTAGACTGTGTCTGAATTAAATTAGAGAACACTTGGCAGGTGTCTGTTGGAGAACTGCTGGCTTGATGTTTGGGGGAAAACCCCCACACACCTCATGTTAGAGGTATTGTGTTGGCTCTGCAAGAGTAGGAAAGCCACTTTGACTCTTCCCATATATCTTACATCTGCTCTCATGGAAATTACAGTGGCTATAGACAGAGAATGAATTCTTAAACTTAAGAAAAACAATATAGTTTCAGAGAGTGATCCATGATTGGAGCTGTAAAGAAACCAGAAGATGTGGTTGAGAGGGACTGGGGGAAGGGAAAAAGGGGCCACAGGTTGGTGGATTCTTTAATTAGATGGGCTAATTGGAACATCCTCACTAAAAAGGTAGCATCTGAGCTGAGAGTGAAATGACAAGAACAAGCTAGTCATGTAATCTTCTGGGGACAGTTTTACAAATAAAAGTAAAAACAAGTATGAAAGCCCCAACTAGGAACAACTTAAAGTATGTAAGAAAAGCAAAGACAGGTAAAGCCAATGAGCCAGTGAAGGAAAGTGAGGTATGATGCAGCCTGGAGTCACAGATCATTTTGTCTGAAAAAGGAGTTGAAATTTAGAGATTAGATGAAAAGACTATTCTAGCCATCTTGCTACTAGATGATGGTGGCCTGACCAATGCATCACCTGTGAAAATGAAAAGACCCATATAAATTCGGGATACATTTTGGAAGTGACCCTAAGTAATCCTTCAATTGTTGGGGTGATTATGTACGTTTGTGTTTTAAAGTGGGGTTCAGTGAGGGATCAGATGACTCCTAGGTGTATTTCGCTTGAACAACAAGGCATATACTAATGATATTTATTGAGAAGAAACTTCGGCAGAAATTATGAACTAGAAAATGGAGAATGGATAGCTCTGTTTTGGTCTTGAGAAGTTTGAGATACCTCTTAGACATCCCAGTGGAAAGGTCAAGCAGTGGGTTTTTTACATAAATTAGGAGCTCATTGCAGAGATCAGGATTAGAGATATACATTTGGGATTCATCAGCATTTAGATGGCATTAAACGCCACAGTATTGAATCACCTTCAGAAAGATTACAGTCTTTCAGACCAGCATTTGGAAGCCAACAGAGCAGAAGTCAGCAAGAAAGGCCAAGAAGAGCAGTAGGTATGGAGGAGAACATAGCATCATGATGCCACAGCAGAAAGTGTTTGAAGAAGAAAAGAACTGTCAACTTTGTGACTTGCTACCGTTGAGTAAAAAAATGAGGACAGAAATGTGATCACTGGATTTGGCGCATAGTGACCTTGGTAACAGTCTATTCAACTAAGAATGGCAAATAGCCTGGAAGAAACTGTTGAGGTCGATGCTTATGATACAATGAATTAAAATACATCAATATTTCTAGCAAAGAAATACTATCATTTTTACCTATACTTCAATTCATCTCTGATTTCATGAATATCACAATATAGAATTTGGTTATAATTTATTATTTCATAGCAGTTTTTTGAAGCTGTGAAAACTCATAATAATTAGCAGCAAATAATTCATATGCTTATTAAATACTCTGGGGAAATATGCCCTGACACTTAGTATCCCAAATGGCATTACTCTTAAAAGCAATACATGTGACCCTCTGGCTATAATAGTAAAAAATAATTTTTAAAAATGAAGAACAAAGTAAACTCTTTTAAAGACTTACTTTCAAATGTCACAATAGCAATAAATTATTGATTTCCACATCTAAAATTAATGTTTTTATTTATGAAGTAACTTTTGGTAACATAATATATAACTTCTCTTTCACAGATTATTTTATTTTTTTAGAATTCTAGAGTTTGAATGAATCCAATTAAGTGTGCTCTGTGTGTCTTCTCAGCCTGCCCTTAGCAAGACTCACAATGTGAGTTCTGTTCTACTTGCTATCAGGAGAAACCGCACAGGAACCCAAAGAATACTGCCTGCTGGAGAAAAAAAAAAAAAAAAAAAAAAAAAAAAAAGCTCATTTCTTCACAAAGTCTCTGGCTGTGGCAAATAGAACACACCATCCGTTGATAGAGTCTGCTAATTGGCACTAGGGCATTGTCTGGGCTTGCACTTCTCTACTGGCAAATGTAGCTCATTTTTATTTATGCTCTTCAATAGATTCAGCTACCAATACATACAGATTTGGATTATGAAAAATTATCTGGGCAGGTAAAAGGAATTGAAATTTCAGACAGTTCAGTGGATTAGGAGGGAGGGTGAGGTAGGCCCAAACTACCTTGAAGAAGGAGTATTTTGTGAAAATGAGCCAAGCCCCATGTTCACTTTTGAATAATAAAAACACTCATCCACATGCCGACATGACACAGGGATTTTATTATGAATTGTCACACACGGTAGTTTTATTAGTACCTATTCAACACTAAGCTAATTTAAAAGCACTTGAAACCTTGGGCAGACGTTTTTAAATGAAAAAAAAGTTCAAAAAGCTCTGCATCATATACTATCTACATAAATAAAATAAGACTCAGTTCTTCTGAGCCCTGAAACACATTCATTTCCACATGAGCTGCCTGCACCAAGGATCACTTTCATCATTCTCTAGGGCAACACAGTTCCCTGTTCTGTCAGAACTTTATGGCATTTACCCTTTTGCCTAGTTTTCACTGCTTGGTCCATTTATAATACATCTCCTCCCATACTAGATTCCTATAAGAGGCCTCATTTAATTTCTTTTAAAATTAAATTAATACAATTAACTTTGAAAAACTGGTAGTCTTTACTAAATCTCAACATAAGCATACTCCATGGCCTAGACTTCACTCTTAAGTATAGACCCAGCAGAAAAAACGACACACACATCCACCAAAAGACATGCACTAAAGTGTTCGTAGCAGCGCTATTTATTTGTATTACTTTTATTTTTATGTTTTATTTTTGTGGGCATATAGTAGGTGTATATGTTTATGAGGTACATGAAATGTTTTGATGCAGGCATGCAATATGAAATAAGCACATCATGGAAAATGGGGTCTCTGTCTCCTCAAACATTTATCCTTTCGGTTACAAACAATCCAGTTATACTCCTTAAGTTATTTATAAATGTACAATTAAGTTATTAAAACAAATACGTGTGGTCAAATAAAGAGTAGAATGGATAAAATTCTCACACAATGGAAACTGTAATACAATGAGAATGAACAATCTACAACTTCATGCAACAAGGATACAAGGATAAATCTCAATAATAGATTGTTGAGCCAAACATGTCAAATAACAGATCACAGTGAATTATTTCATTACATAAAGAACAAATACCTTATCCTGACTAATATACCAGGTCTGAGTAAAATAATTGGGAAATTTTAGCTAATGTAAACATGTCTAATTCCCTTTTTATAAGTACAAAACCAGTCACAATTAGACTATGTTCCTAGAAGAAAGTATTAGTTATCCTTTCTGTGGGAGCTAATGAGTAGAGGGGGCTTGAGGGGCTTCTGAAACTCTGGTGTTATTCTTGCATCTGGGTACAGATTACACAAATGTGTTCAGTTTGTCAAAGTTCTTCAGAGTGTATAAATATGTTAAGATATGTACACATTTCTGTCTTTAGAATACAGTTTGAAAACAATTTTAAAACACTTAAATTTCTAAAACTTGTTTTTAAAACATGGACGTTACACCTACCCTCATATTTGGACTGAATTTCCAGCCTTGTAACAAGAGAGAATTCTCCAGAATAAGAATAGAACTGGTGGCAGACTTTTCATGTCATGCGAACAGTTAGTTTGCTTTCTAAACTAGATTGTACTTTTCCCAAGAGCAGGAGCCATTTCTTTTGTGTCTGTTCATGTGTCTGTTTTGTGCACAGATGCACAGAGAAACAGCGTTCTGAGTGACGCTGATTGTTCACATTGAGTAGCAGTGGCGGGCAAGCAAAAAAGAGCAGGGCTGAAATTTGGAAGGCTTTAAATAATAACTGGTTTCCAAGTTTGGATGCCATCTTCTAGGCAACAGTCAACTGTAAAGATTTTGAGTGAGGCAATAACATAAGGAAAATATTATTTTAGGCATGCATACATACTAGAATCGAGAAAATCAATGCCAGCAGACCAGTCAGCAGGCTTAGTTTAAGCCTAAACTAGAATGATCCTGGCACCAATGGAAAAGAGGGATGGGCATATATGAAAAAAAGTCAGACAAAAATAATCTATAGAGCTTTGAAAGTGATAGAGGTCAAGAGAGTTGAAAGTTCTAAAGTGATTGAGTTTTGCAGACTGAGTGAGAGCTTAATAATAGAGGAAGGAAAACCTTATGGATTAATTGATTTGGGAAGACACTGAAAAAATGACATAATGGGCCAGGTGCGGTGTGGCTCACACCTGTAATCCTAGCATTTTGGGAGTCCAAGGTGGGCGGATCACCCGTGGGTCAGGAGTTCGAGATCCACCTGGCCAACATGGCGAAACCTCATCTCTACTAAAAATGTAAAAATCAGCCAGGCATGGTGGCGGACACCTGTAATCCCAGCTACTCCAGAGGGTGAGGCAGGGGGAACTGCTTGAACCCAGTAGGCAGAGGTTGCAGTGAGCCAATATCGCACCACTGCACTCCAACTCCAGCTTGGGCGACAGAGTGAGATCCCGTCTCAAAAACAAACAAACAAACAAAAAGACATAACGAATAGCCAAAGTTGGAGCTCAATGCAGAACTCATACAAAGTACAGGACTCGGATTTCATATATTAAATGTTTCTGTTTTCCTCAGGGTATTAAAAATACTAAAGAGGCACAGAGATATAGTGAGAAAGCATGAGAAGATTTAGAAATGCTAAACATCATCAAAATTAAAAACATTATTTCTGTGAAAATGATAGACTGAGAGGAAAATATTTTCAAATCACACATCTGACAAAAGACTTGTATTCAGACTATATAAGGAATTCTCAAATGTCAACATTCAGAAAACCTACAAATCAGTTTAAAGATGGACAAAATAATTAAACAGACACTTCACCAAACAGGCTATATGGGGGCAAATAAACACAGGAAAAAAAGTTTAGCATTAGTCATCAGCAAAATGCAAAATAACACCACAATGAAATGCAAATTAACACCATGTTCTATACATATATTACAATGAATAAAATGAAAAACACTGATAGTACCAAGTCCCGACAAAGATGTGGAACAACTAGAATTCTAACACATTGCTGGTGAGAATGCAAAATGGTACAGTTCCTCTGGAAAACAGTTTGGCAGTATCCTATAAAATTAAATATATACTTACCATATGTCCCCAAGATTCTACTTTTAGATGTTTATCCAAGAAAAATGAAAGCATGTATCCAGAGAAAGATTTGTATATGAATGTTTACAGTTGTTCTATTTATAAATTTATCAGGTACATGGATAAACATACCGTGGTACATGCCTACAATGGAATAATACATACCAATAAAAAGGAGCAATCTATTTACAGAGAGAACTTGCATATATCTCAAAGGTCAAGCTGACAGAAACAAGCTAGTCTCAAACAGTTCCATATGTTATGATTACATTTATATGACATTCTCAAAGAGACAAAACTATAGTTACAGAGAAATGGTCAGTGGATGCCATGGGTAAAGGTGGGAGAAGAGTATATCTACAAAAGGACAGCAAGAGGAAGTATTTTTGGGCATTGGAACTGTTCTTGTATCCTGACTGTAGTGGTGGTTATACAAAACTGCACGTGTTAAAATTCACAGAACTTCATATACCACTCAAAAAGTCAACTTTATTATATGTTAATTTAAAAAAATCTTCTAAGGAAATGCACAGATAGAACATAAAGCAACCATTTAAATGTCAGTATTCTTTTGTATTTTTACTGTTATTTATCTAAGAGTATCTAAAAATTCCACAGTAATAGGACAAGTAACTTACTAGATACTCCAGTATGCCTATAAAAATTACATAAAAACAAATTTAAGAAATTGAACTTTTTTGCCGAACAACTGAAATTTAATTTATACCAGATTATACAAAATACTTAATGTAAAACTAGTTACCAAACCTAATTAGCAAATGTACAGTAATTGACCTAATTGGCAAATTTCTTATTATTTATTGAGATCACTGACTACCCAGCTGGGCTTACTAAAAAACTGAGAAGTAGTCAAAAGACTAAAGAAAAAAAATCCAAATATATTGAACATGGGAGGGATTTTGCTCTTAAATTTAAGATTCTCTGTAATCAACTGTGAAAATCTGAATACATTTGTTTTCTAGGTGAACAAGGGACAATAATAAATCATAACTGTCAATTTTGCTCAAAATATGGTTTAGGAGTACATTTTGGACTTCTCAGGCAGTTAATTGGTTTTGCAGTTTTGAAGGATGTGGTGCTCAGTTTTTCAGGGGTTGAAAACAACTCAACTGCTAGAATTTCAGGAGGAAAACAATAACTATAACAAAATTCACAGTGGCTTTTTAACTAAGGTGACTTTTTTGGAAAGTTACCCTAAATGATCTGACCAGTTTCATGTATCATAATGATTTTGAATTGAGATAAGAATAATTGGTACGTGATCTCAGAAAATCTGAATTTGAAGGACGCCAATAACAAACTAGATAACCACTGGCAAATTAGTAAACCTCTTTGATCCTCAGTTTACTCATTTGTAAAATAAACTATCTGTATTAGATAAGAAGTTCTAATCTTTACTATATTACATATATCTCTGTGTGCGTATCTTAGATTCCTAAGTAGGGCCCAACCCAGGTCTGAGTTGGGGCTCAGGGGTGCATCATTGTAATAGGAGCCTTTGTGGTGCTGAGGCAGATGGTCCTTAGTGCACACGTTTAGAAACACTGGACCAGAGACAGTCCCTCACTCTTGCAGCTTTAACACTTGAATGCAGTCAGTGTCTTCTTAGCCTACTTTTGTGTCATCCCTCTTTTCTCTTTAGCAGAGACCAGACTATTAGATTTGTCTTCTTTCATATCAGAAAGGCAAAGAAATTACTATGGTTTTCCTTAGACCTGTATTTTCTGAGAATAATATAGACAACCTCAGACAGCCCAGGGTGAGCTTCCTTTTCAAAACTGCTTTCAGATGGGATGTCTTCTACCTCGTAGGTTCACCTTCCCTGTAATTTCTGTAATTCAAACAGGCCTCATAAACCACAACTGATGTTTAAGAAGTCACCTTTCAGATTGTCTCCCAAAAAAAATTTAAACTCCTAAGTGAAAGATGAAGTAATATGATATAAAAGAAAATCTAATGATACCCTTAAAATAAGATTTTACTCAGGCAAACTAAAAGGCCTACTAAAGAAAATTATCTTTGACCTTTACTTTCGATTTCTTATGTAATCCTACCCAGTTGCTTTTCCAACAATAAGAGAAAAATTACATTTAAAAATATTTTGATATTTATTTAAGGGAATTCTACTATTGGCTCTCAAAGGAAGTTTTAATTTTATTTGAAAGGCAAAGCAAATTTTAGATTAATCTTAGCCTCTGAGTTTAAAAATGCAAATGTTTCCAATAATAATGATAATTGACATGCCAGCACATGACATTTGCTTTGAGAATATTAAAGCTCTCTGAGGAAATATGGATATAAACATTCAAAATTAAACTTTGAGATAATTAATTATATTAATCCTAAATGAATAATAATTCTTCAAAAATAAAAATAATCTTTAAATGCTAAAAGAATCAACATAATCACATTTATTTATGCTATGCAAGTATACATACTGTGTGGAAGAATCCAGAAGCAGGGTTGATACCTGACACTCTAGCCAGAATCTGATGAGACTGATAGTTTGAAACTCAGTCCCTTTCCTTACAAGCTAGGTTGTCTTGGGCAAGTAATTTAACTTTGCTGAGCCTCATTTTCTAAATCTATAAAATAATAACCTATCAAATCTTTCTGCATTAATCACATGTTAAATGAGGGTAAAGACACCTTTTAATTAGAATTTTCAAATATCTAAACTGTGGTGCTTGCAAAGTTTCACATTCTTTTCACGTTTGTAAAATTGAAAACATATTACTAGTCCCCATAAATCTGAAAAAGAACTTTCTAATTCTAGTTTTGGAAATTCAAAAGAAAAAGAGGCACGTTTTTGTCTTATTAATTTATGGTTTTGTTCTTGTTTTCCTTCGATGGTCATCTGTAACCTCCCTTTTGTTTTGTTTAGGTTTTTAATCGACAAATAATAATTTTACTTATTTATAGGGTACAATGTGTTGTTTTGATGTATGATTAAATCAGGGTAATTAACAAATCCAATGCTTCATATACTTACCATTTTTTTGTGGTAAAAACATTTAAAATCTACCCCCTTAGCAATTTTGAAATATACAGTGCATTATGATTTATTATAGTCAGCATTCTGTACAGTAAATCACTAAAGCTTATTTCTTCTACCTATGGAAACTTTGTACTCTTTAATCAACATTTCCCTTTTGCCATCCAACTCCCCACCTCCAGCCTCTGGTAACCACCATTCTACTCTTTATGACTTCACCTTTTTTAGATTCCACCCGTAAGTGAGATCATGCAGTATTTGTCCTTTTACACCTAGCTTATTTCACTTAGCATAGTGTCCCCCGATTTCATCCAAGTTGTCAAAAATGACAGGATTTCCTCCCCTTTTAAGGCTGAATAGTATTTCATTATGCATATATACCACATTTTTAAAATCCATTTATCAGTTGATGGACACCCAGGTTGCTTCCATGTAATCTTGACCTAAGTTACAAATTTGCGAACTCTTTAGATTCTTATATCCTTAGTATATGAGAAATATTTAAATAACTAAAGCATCATAATTGTAAAAAAAAAAAAAAACAGAAGAACAAATATGACTGTGGCAGCATCAATAGAAACCAACTGGTTTGTGTAAATTAAAAAAAAAATCAGATAAAACTGAAATCAGTCACCTAGAACAATATTTTAAAATCAGTATCCTGAGCATATGGTCATGTCTGGGTTTTCATTTCCAAAAGAGTAAATCCCTGAAGATACTTTGCATATTTTTATCCTCTCAGTTAGACTTTGCTCTTTAAAATAAAACCTACCCTGGTTAACACCGTATCTCCAGAGAAAAACACAATGCCTGCTACTTAATAGGTGTTAACTTTTTATGTAATTGATGAATGAACCAATGAAAAATGTATAATAATTCTTAAGAAACAACAAGTAGTGTTATCTACTCATAGCCAAGTGAAAGGACAACTAAATATTCTGAAGAATAGCGCAAAAATTGTGTTTACCCCTTTAAAATACAAGTGATATCAATCGTTTACTAGTTCCAAACAAAGCACTTTCTTTGCATTTGCTTGAGGCAGTAGAGCATAATGGTTTGGGGCAGGCATACTTTTTGGGTCAGAAGAGAATAGGTTAGAATCCAGGCTGTCCTTATAAACACCATTAACTTGGGCAAGTACTTTCATTTGTTGAGACTCATTTTCTTTCTTGCAAAACTGGGAAAATCAATTTTAACTTATGATGCTACTGAAAGATTTAAATGGCAACATTTTACTGGCTATTTGTTAAGTTGCATACCTGAGAGGACTCCTAGCCCTAAGAGTGAAAAATTAAATCAATATTATTTCTGAACAACTTTACTTAACAATTATAAGAGCTGAGTAAGAAACAAAGAAAATCTGTATTATATGAGATGCATACAAAATATTTTAGCATAAACCAGAAATATTTTTGCATAAGCCAAGAAAAGAGACATAATGTTAACAGATTTAAGTGGTTCGAAATGTGCTTGACATTCACGAAAATGCAGTATTCCTTATATAAAAATAACAATTTAGTTTTATTAGGAAATACAGAAAACTTGAATAGAAATCTATTTCAGAAATACACTCAGAAATACTTAAATATGAATCCACAGTGAGCTGATTTATTTTGGGCATTAATTAGGTATTCTATTACATTATCAATCTTTTGATATTCTGCACTGCTGGCCTCATAAGACTGTTGCCTGAGTGAAACACATCTAAAGACTACCTCAATCTACCTTAAAGTTAAGGAGTAGCAGAGAACAAATGGCTGAATAAAGAGCTCCTCACATTTTATAAAACATTTCATTGTCTACTGCAAGCTACTTAGCTCAATTTAAATACTGAAATCCATCTTTAGCCTTCCAAATTATGTTTCTTATCAGCAAAGTTAGTGTAGGTATTACTCTGAAAACTATTATAAATAGTGTAAAAAATACGTATGTAAGTCATGAAAATCATTCTGTTTCCCATAATGAAATCAAAAGCTCATTGCGTGTGGGTGAAAGAAAAAATTGAGAGAACAGAGAGATGGTTTTAAGGAATATTTTGGTGATACTGCAAACCAACATGTAATGTTTTAAATTTATCATTAATTCTTCTTGATATTGCTTAGAATTCCAGCCATGTAGGACCTAAAAGAATTGTTCTGGGTTGAATTGTGGCACCCCCTCAGATAGTATGCTATAAGCCTAACCCTCAGAACTTCAGAATGTGACCTTATATGGAAATAACGTCTCTACAAATGTTAAAATGAGGTCATTTGTGTGGGCTCCAATCCAGTATGACTGGCGTCTTTATAAAAAGGTGAAATTTGGTCACAGGGACAGACATGCACAGAAAGAAGATATTGTGAAGACACACCTGGAGAAGCTGGCTGTATGACTAGAGTGACGCATCTGCAAGTGGAAGAACACCAAGGACCGCCAGGGAAAACCAGAAGTTAAAAGAAGCAGAGAATAATCATCCTAGAGTCATCAGAGGGAGCACTGCCCTGTCAATACCATGATTTCAGACGTCTATCCTCCAGAACCGAGACAATAAATGTCAATAAACCACCAATGTCTTCAAACTTTGGTACTGAAGCCCTAGGAAACTAACAGGGACATTCCAGAGCTTACAGTCCCATAAGCCAAAACACTGAGGTGAAAAAAGATGAAATCTTGCTGACCAAGATCTTACAGTTACTTCAGACAGAACTCTAGAATCAAGAGCCTGGTTTTCTTGACTTTAAGTTTAGGCCTGTCATTTCCCCTTGGAGAACTGACAGATTGGAAATGATAAGTTTTTAAAAAGTTCATCAAGTTAATTCCTTTAAGCTATTTTATTTAGTGACTTCTGTTTAAACTAAAAATAAATATTGTGACTCTGCCCTTTTGATTTTTTTCTAAGTAGCCATGCTCCAATTTCTGAAGCCTTTTTAATCTAAAAGATAAAATTGAAATTCTTATTAACTTAGTTGATACTTCATTTTTATCTCATGATCCCTTTACTATTACACGCAAGAGGATGTGAAATTTAAAAACTATGATTAAAATTTTACAACAAAAACTATGAGGAAAAGGAAAGTGTCATAAAATACCATCAGTTATTTTAGTTAAATAGTCATTTTCTCATAATGTTTGAATTATTGTAACCTCCCCTAAGGTATCAATATTTTTAACACACAGATATCACGGAACATCTCCTTTCTGATGTTACTTGTAGGAACAATTATTTATTTAACTAATTTTTGAAACCGATGAGGCCAGAGAAAGATCTTCATGCATCTTTGCATCTCTAGCATCTAGGGCCACACCAAACACAAAGTTGGTGTTCCATAAAGGATGAATAATACATCAATTCAACAAGTATCTATTTATCAGACACTATGAGCTAGACAGTCCTCTATATGCTGAGTATAGGATAATAAAGAAAACACATAAGAATGCTTGTCATTATTGAGCTTATGTTCTAGTGAGTACAGACAGAGAAGAAATAAGATAATTAAATTAGACGGTATATTGGAAAGTAACTCTCCTCAGAACTAAGGAGAAAAATAAGGCGGGGAGCAAAATTTAGGGAATATGGTTGTTGCTATTTTAAGTAGGGTGGGAGGGGAAGGTTGTAGAATTTCAACTTGACATTTGACACTTGAGCAAAATATTAAAGAATGTTTCAGCATGGCTGAAAGCTTTAAATCCTAGTTGTATCTTTTCACTTCTAATAAATAAGAGGACACTGATTCCCAGTGTACCCAGGATGGTCCTACTTTAACATGTATTTAATCCTAGTTTAACTATTATTAACTCCTCCTGTAATTCTTACTGGAATCTCAGATTGAATGATATATAGTCTCACTATTTAGATCATTATCTCTACATAATAGTTACAACTGTTTGTTGAATGAGTTTTTAAAAAGGTATATCTCAGTCTCACATTTTATCATTTTTATTTGTCAAGCTGTTTAACCACTTTAAGCAGCAACTTTGCCATCAATCTCAAAACCGTGAAACCAAGATTGATGCTGGGAGAGTCTTTTAATATCCTTAGGTGAAAAACTCAAAAGATACACTTATGATTAACATCAACAATAACAATTTTCTCTCACTATGTAAGTTTTATTTAGTATCTCCCTTGTCTTTCATTTCACCGCTGAGACGAACATCTTTATAGAGGTCCAGATGGTGCAGAGAGATTATGACAATGAAAAGTAGCCCATGCTGAGGGCCTCAAGGAAAAACACGTCTCGGCTTGCCTGACAGACCAATTTCAATTACGTACTTACTATGCCCCTTAACAGCTGAGGTGCTCCCTCTTACCATGCCTTGTGCAACTTCGGATAACACCTGAGGGGATTCATGGTTACACACAAAAGAGAAGCGACATGGACAAGTAAAATTCTTCCTACTTTACATAAGTGATGCCACACCCATTTTAGAAATAGGGGATTCATCACAAATGATCCACTCTATAGAAATCTCATGTTTTCTGAGAGTAAATCTTAAGAGAGGACTTCAGGGTTCCTTGTTATGAGGACATTTTGAAACATCACGTGTTTGTCAGGCTGGCCCAAACAATTTCTACAGGCAGGTTGTCAGAAGAAGATGCCTTCACCTCAGATGTGTAACGCTTACTTCCCTCAACCCCCATTTCAGTTTCAGAAAGAAGTGCTAATTAGAACTGGGGTAGCTTTTGCAAGTCTGCATAAATTCAGCTATGTCAACATTGCTTCTGCCCCTCTGCAAAGTGGAAAACAGTGATGTTCCACATACCATGTTAATGTATAAATAACTTCTATGCTCATTTAGCCACTTCAGCACATCCAGGAAAATGACATTATGAATGAGCTACATTACCTAGAGGAAAGAGACAGACTAAATGTGGACTTCTATACAACTTAATATGCATCTAATGTACAACTTAAGCAGTATCTTCCACACTAAATGACAGGCAAGTTATCTCCATACATCAGTATATGTTAAGGACATGACACAGCTTTATTGTTGAAGGAATTTGAAATTTCCAGCCATACCTGGATTTTCCTATATCCATTTATTAGTCAGCTACTTGCAGAAGTCAAGTTAATTGCCACATTCATTACTGTGTTTGCCTCCATTTAATCAGTTTTGCTTAAGCTTCTCCTGTCCTCCTCTGGAATCCAGACAAGCAAAGGCCACTATCAAAAAGTGACAATGTTACATATGTATACGTATGTGTGCACATTTTGCCACTGCTAAAATCCCTTTATTTCTGTTATGTAAATGACCTACGTTAGTCACAGGACATTTACCTCACTTTAATATCTGTTATTTAGAGTGCTCGTTTCTGGCAAGACAAATGTCAACAGTTTTTGAAAACTAAGCACTGTTTATTGTTTAGCTGGCAGTTATAAATAACCACATCTAACATTTCTGTTATGTCTTTGGGAAAAAAAATTGTAATTTTTGTAAACCAAAGTGTTTCACGAGAAATTGCCACAGATTATTCCATAAGATCTTTCTTTATATTCCCAGCTCCCATTCTCTCCTCTTGTATTACATAGCTATTTACTAGCCCTACAATGCACATATCTGATATTGAACTTACTGAATTAGAGTCTGGTGAGTTGAATAAATTCTTTGTCATTTTTGGAAGGAACAAAGTCTGTGTATGCATTGACACACCTAAGTTTCATTAACCAACAAACAAAATTATATGCAAAGTGTCTTTCATTTTGACTACATAATATCAAATAACTAGCTTGAATGAATTTTATAGCCCCAACTGGACATCATCTCCATTTACAGAAGCCATGTGGGTCAAGTGCCCAGCATCTTTCTGGGCACCTCATCTGTGAGTGGACAGGTTACCTGTCACCAGCAAAAATGCTTACCAATTATTAACCTTCCATTAAATCATCACCCAACACTTGGCCCTATTGTAATTACCCCCTTCAAATGGCTTTTCTATTACTATTTAAGGTCTGATTTAGATCACAGATATGAGTTAATATATCCATATCTGGGAACAGTGAGGAGCAGAAGGAAAAACATAGTCTAACAATTAATGGAGGGAAGAATGTGTCTTAGGCAATTTCTTAGATCATCTTTAGAGAATACAGGACAACTGTAAGTAAATTACACGTTGTACAGCATTGAAAAGTCCTTGGATTTGACTCTATAAGGAAACCACAGTATACTCATTAAGTTAGCACCAAACAGTTATGGGATCCAAGTCAAAATTATATAATAAAGGATGAATACAACAATGGCATTCAGGGTGTCAGCATTGGAAATATCTGCTTTAGCATCTAAATATTTATTTGCTATACCTGGGAACTAATCTGATATCCATTTGTGTAGTTTGATCAATTTGTCTGTGAGTAATAAATTAGTAACCCACTACAAAATAGAAAAAAGTGTACATAAATGACCCCCAAAGTGGTTGACCTCTACATGTTCATGGGATGACTTTTCATAGAACCCCTTCAATTATCACATTGGTATTAGCAAGACCAATATTTTTATTTACAGATTTTCATGTAAGTGTGCATTCCCTTCCTTTTATGTAGCAGACATTTTATCCTGGCTAGAAAATGAGGTTTTTTAGACACTGTAATTGTTCTATTCTTAAGATTACAGAATAGGATTATACAGTATACAAACGTACTGTTAAAAGGATTTTATGCTGATTCCTATCCTCTTGGTATTTAATAAGAGAGAATCCAAATCATTTACAGATGTCTGTAGGTAGTAAAGAAAAAGTCTATGTGTATAGTACTCATTATCGCTAAAGAAAAATAAACAGATCTGTGAGCGAGAAGGCAGGGAAGATGCTGGCTACCTGGAATATAAGACAGACACATACTGAGACCTGGACCCAGGGACAAGAAACCTTAGTTCATTCAAGCTCCTGTCTTCCTGGAAGGGATATCCCTATGGCTCTTCTTCCACAAGCCATTATTCCACAAACCATTAACTCCTTTAATTAAAACATTTTTCCTCCAATGGAGACTTTGCAAAAATGTTGAAAATCTCATGAATTTAAACCTGAACAGAAGGTACAATATTTTTCAATATATTAAATTCTTGCTCCTGTTGTTTAAGTCTAGTTTTCCTGATAGAAGAAAACAACTGGATCACAGAAAATGAGATAGTAATGGAGGAAAGTGATATTTTGGTTTTGAAATAAAGATGAGAGACTTTCCTTTTTCATAAGGACTTTAGACTTTTCCCCTAGTAACCTAAAATACACCTTTGCCTATTATGGAATTGTCCCACTTGCCATTTCATTTCACTTCATTTCATTTCATTTCATTTCATTTCATTGGTAATGGGTGGGAGCCCATGCAGTGGTAATTGCCAGTGAGAACTGAAACTACCTATCTGCCACCCAGGTTACTGTTTACATTAACACACATTTACTATTTCATTGCTCTCATTGGTATAACAACTATTCTAGGAGAGCCATGCCCAGGTAAACAACTTGATGGTTAATTACAGAAAACTCCCAAAAGACTCATCAAGACTGCAGTAGGAAGTATCAACCAACAGTTTATGCCCTAAAACTTCTCTGAACCCCTTCCCTCAAACGTCTCACAATGTTATTTCCACCAATTCTAACTGTTACATCAGGATCATTATCCAATCTCAACCAAACCCTAACATAAAAAGGTCAGCCTTAAACCAAACTTCCAACTGTCAATTTATTCTGATTCTGCCTTTACTCTTCTGAGACCTTGCCACAGCCTGGTCTAGGTGGTCACTCTCACTGAAGGAAGCAATGTATCGTGAGAAACACGCTCACCTGTCCAAACCCAAAGAATGGACCTGGAGGCACGAAGAACAGCGAAAGTGAGACTTTTACTAGTAGTCTTGCAAGATGGGGTGTCTGGTGAGCAGGCACATCCAGGCAGTCACAACAGGTAATTTATCTCCTAGCATATAAGTCCTTCCCCCAGTTCCTCACTAATCAAGTACTATGGGGTTACAATCTTCCCGGACGTCACCTAAGTTTCATTATCCCCCTTGCAAGGTTATACCCTGGTCCACTACTCTGCTTAAATTTTGATTTCCCAATAACAAAACTTTCTTCCCTTTTATAGGCTGACCCTTCGTCTACATTCTGTTCACTTATGGTGACCTTCTAGGTGCATGACCATGTGGTTTGTTACATTTGCAGGCTGGCTGCCAGTATTTAGATATATCATGCCTTGAAAATGGACCATTGAAATTGTATTCTCACACGTACTCAGTTTGTCTTATCAATATTTCGTATAGGTGGTATTTGGGGAGCAGCCTTTTGACATCATCTGTTTCTTACAAAAAGAGAAGTGTGTGCAGATTAGTGGGAAAGACTGTTCTAGTAAAAAGTATACATCATATTATGATAATCCTTCCTGAAGGAAATTTAACCTCTGGTTTCAGACGCCACCCAGGTTTTCCTGCTTTTTCGAATAGTCGGTTCGTCATTCCTCACATAAGGAAAGTGGTAAACACACTACCAGAGGCCAGAGCAAGTATCATGGAATGGAAAGTTATAGGAGAATCATTTAATAAACATATTCGCTGCATAGTGTGGTTTAGCCATCCTCAGCTAATCATTTTTTTTTGAAGCAGAGGCTTATTCTGTTGTTCAGGCTGGAGTGCAGTGGCGTGATCACAGCTCACTGCAGTCTCGACTTGCCAGGCTCAAGCTATCCTCCCACCTCAGCCTCTCAAGTAGCTGGGACCACAGTTGCACATCATCTCACCTAGCTAATTTTCAAAAATTCTTTTGTGTAGATAGGCTCCCCCATGTTGCCCGGGCTGGTCTTGAACTCCTAGGTTCAAGTGATCCTCCCTCATCAGCCTCCCAAAGTGCCAGGATTACCATGCCTGGCTCTCAACTAATCTCTGAATTTAAAACATTGCCTCTGAGAAAAGTAAGGGAGAGTTCTCTATTTTGTATGGATCCAGATAATCATTTCAGGCATCAACATAATACCAAGAAGAACCAAGCCACAAAACCATTATGATAATGAGCTACCATCTACGAACACTTACTATTTATTGAGTACTTACTATAATCCAGGCAATTAGAATATACTGTCACTCTTAATCTTCACATCAGTCTTATCTGGTAGATGTTATCGTCTCAATTTTCAAAAGAAGAAAATGCTTCAGATAGGTTAGGGAACCATCCCTGACCACACAAACTAAAACTCCTCTATTCCAATCATCCTCTATTGAAACGTAATGACTTACTTTCTTCATGGCGTTTTTCACCATCTGAAATTAGCCTGTTCATTTATTCACTTGTTAACTCTCTGTTTTTCCCTCACAAATTTAAAGTTCAGATTAGGAACCTCACCATCTATCTACCTCTCTAACTCTACTGCCTAGAGTGGTCCCTGGAATATGGTGGATGCTCGATCTATGTCAAGTGATACAGTAGCATATTCCACAAAGAAGCAAGGGCTGAAATATGTGTTTAAAAATTTCCCCACATAATTCTGATATGCTTACCTCCCTCCCCACCACAGATATGTCTGATATAAATATACACGCTGACACACTGAAGGAAAAATAAGGCTTTTTGAATGTTTATATTTTCTGAGGGAAAAAAAAAAACAGAAAATTTATGTGAAAGCTCACTTTGACTGACAAAAGTGATGATTCTCTAGCAATAGCACAGCCCATGAATTTGTTAGCTTGCAATCAACTGCTAATAGCACATTTCAGTATTGCTGACTGGCTTTAGAGATTACTGTTTCTGTGTTGTTTTTCACATTAAAATTTCTTTTCTAGCATCAGACAGTGAGTTACTAGCTATAGGGAGTAAAAGGCAGGAGTAGAGGAGGTCTGTAGAATCAACTTAAAAAATTTTTTTTCATTGATTTAGTCAGTAATTCCATACATTTTTTCTGAACCACGGGTGACCTTCATACACAACCACCAGGTTGTTCATTTTGTTTTGTGTTTTAGAGCATCAGTAAAACATACATGGTCTTACTGAATTCTCAGCAACTAAAGCCACCACAGATATGCCTTGAATCGGTATTCTCAAAGTGTCAGGTGTAAGGCTAGAAGAGAAGGAATGCTCCTCACTCCAATCAATTTGCTCATTCAAATCAATCTACTGCACTCGCCAGCCAGTTAACAACCTCTGGGTCGGCAAGCAAGATTTTTTTTTTTCTTGCTTTTAAGATGTGAATCCTGTGGTATATTTAGCTTATGCTACTGTGTTTGTCTTACTGTCTCTCAGAAATGTCTTTACCCTTTAAAAGATCCATATACATTTTCAGAAATATGGTGGCAATAAATAGATCTTACACCATAAAAGGCATTCTAAAGAAATAGCATAGACCAACAAAAACAGTTCAAAAAAATATTTTCTGGGAGCAGTTGTACCATGGAATTCCTCAAATTGTTTTTACTATAAAAGCAACAATTCAAAACCAAATTGCAATTCAAGATAAAAATATGAGTGATTTATGTATTCCCTCTCTAGGAGAGGAAAAATATCTTTCCTTTATCCTTCCTTTGGTTCATGGCCAAGCCCCTATAACAGAAGACAGATTAAAAAGAGAAAAGCATATAAATTTATTTTACAGAAGTTTTTTGTGGCATGAAAAGTTTCATAACGAAATAATGACCTTAAGAAACAGGCAATCCTACAATTTTTAAGCTAGTTTTGATAAACAAATGGACAGTCATGGAAAAGAATGATTGGATAAAAAGTATGCTCTAGTGGTAATAAACTGGGAGAAACTTAGCAAGACCTGTCGGATCAGATTCTTCTCTGTAACCTTTGCCAAAGATAAGGAGGAACTTATATTCTCGGTATTGGCAAGGTATCTCTGACATGAGGGTCTTGTGACATGCATCAGTGGGAGGTGAGAAAATCCTTCCTAGGTTTTGTGGCCTGCTTCAAGAGACAAGGGAAGGAGAAGGTCAGAGCATGACCTTCCTAGTTCGGTGTTCTTTTTTTTTATTATTATTATTTTTACTTTTTCAAATTCCTTCTTAAATTATTTTAAAGTAATTGTGACCAGAACCCCATCACCTCACTTAAAAAAATCTGGAAACTGGGGTTTAGAGGGATATATCATCCGTCAAGGTCAGAGGCCAAACAGGTTTCTGAATAAAGCTGGATTGAAACTAGGTCTCACTGCAGGGGAAACAATACTGGAGTGCTGGGAAGGGAAGAGTGTGGTCGCTTTAAATGATACAGAAGCGGGGAAGGGAAGTGCTGGGTAGAGAAAGGCCAGTCCCTGGCTAGGGCTCCACCCCCATGGACCCAGGTGAGAACAGGCATTTCCTGCCCAAATGTTGCATTTCCCAAGACTACCCTGGCCCATCCTGAGCCTATAAAAACCGGAGACCCTAGCAGGCCAACACACAGAAACGGCTGAATACCCGGAGGAGCACATCAGCAGAAGACGACACAAGCTGCTGGACGGCGAGAGAACATCGAGAGGATGTCCAGGGAGCACGTCAAGAGGACGTGGAGGGAGTATGCAGGTGGAAGAGCACACCGACAGACGTCGGCACAGCAGCCAGCCGTCCACCATCGAAAGGTGGCGGAGTTTGGCTGGAGCGACCAGAGAAGAGTCCGGCTGCAAAGCGACCTGACTCCAGGGGAAAACCATCTCCCTCTGGCTCAGCCATCAGCTGAGAGCTACTTCTACTCAATAAAACCTGCCACTCATTCTCCTAGCCCACATATGATCCGATACTTCTGGCACACCAAAGCAAGAAACCCCAGGATACAGAAATCCCTCTGTCGGAAGGGGATCTTATGGATCTGGTTAACACAAGCCGCCTATAGACAGCAAACTAAGAGAGCATCGTGTAACACACGCCCACTGGGGTTTCAGGAGCTGTGAATATTCACCCCTAGACACTGCCATGGGGTCAGAGCCCCACAGCCTGCCAGTCTTTATGCTCCCCTAGACGTTCAAACAGCAGGGCACTGAAGCAGCCAGTCACATCCCCATCGCACGCCCTGCGAGGGAGGCAAGGGAATCTTTCCCATTTCAGAAGCTGGATTGAAACTAGGTCTGATTCCAGCAACAAAGCTCCAAGTTGCTGGCACTCTCTGCCATTTGTCCTCCTAATGTCTATGCTCCCTAGGAAAGTTATTCTCCAATGGGTCAAAGTTATCATCTAGTGTGTACGTGTTCAAAAAAGCTAATGACATATGTTAGTGGAGCTGCCCCCTACAGCTCTGCTTCGGTTTGGTAGGCAATTGGTTGCTTTGCTCTTTACCAACAATTTCAGAGGCGGGAGAGAAGTTTGAAGGATTTCTAAGGGATAGTGAGGGATGAAATAAAAACCTGAAGGAAAAACCCTGTGGGGTTTTCAGTTAACATTCCAAAAATAATTCAGAGACTAGGACTGGAAAACTTTGTATACTTTATTTTGCTTCAAATTATTATATTTTATGTCTCTTATACCCTAAAATGATTAGGAAGAAACAGCTAATAGAACAAATACACCAAGACTGGTCTTTGGATGTGGCAAAAATGCCAGGGTAGTCTCTTCCAATTTTGTACACTCTTGGAGGGAAAGAACTCCAGGGGTTAGTGCATAAACTGGCTGCTTTAAGGAGGACAAAACAACTGCCACCCTGGGATTTATAGGAAGTTGGCAAAGGAGAGTGTTAAAGTTGATCCATGAGGAACAGATTTGCCTTAACGAAAGCAGGTCCCAGGCGATTCCCCACATACAGTGCCTTCTCTGTCCAACTAACCCATCACTCACATTGCTATTCTTGACAGAAATGTCTGTCTGTCTTTTTTTGTGGTTACAACATTCTTCAAAGACCAACTCAAATCTCTCCTCCTCCAGAAAACTCTGTTGATCACTCTCTAACTGCTAGCCTCTCCAGAATGCTTACTGCCTATATATCCTGAACTACGTAACTGGGAATTTAATTTTATAAGTGGGCAAGAAGGTCTTAACCTTCCCTTCAACTTGACCAAACTTCACACAGGTTTGTTACTGACCATAGGCCCTTGATCTCCCTTTTCTAAGAGGATTTACTTTAGACCACTTGGAATTGTAAATTCTTTCTGTGTTCCCTTAACATGTAAATCTTCTGCTAGACTCCTGTCAGTTTTACAACCCAGGAATGTCTTTCTCAAGGTCCTGGGAGCCATCCCTTTTGAAATAAAATCTTCAGGAATGCTACTGTTACTATCTCCCAGTCTAAGGGTGAAGGTAAGAGCCTAACCTCTACAAGCATCAATTAGCAAACACAGATGGCCTTGTCAGGATGACCAACGTTACCCAATTAAGTTTTCTAATACTTTTCCACTTGCTCACCCCAGTTATCAATAACTCTTCTTTTGTTTCAGCACAGTTCAGTTCTCTCTCTCTCTCCTCTTGCAATAGTCTTGATCCCTGTTGCAATAATCTTCAGTCTTCCTTACCCGCTTGTCCAGGATAACTTCTCTTTGATACACTGATAAATTCAGTAGCTATTTCCTGCGTGCTATCTTTCTTAGACCGGAATATAAGATCCTGTAACTATTTTAATTGAATAATGTGGTCTTTCTGGAAACTTCTCTGTTAATATAGTCCCTCTCTTCCCCTGTTTACTGCTTCTACCTTCCCCAGTACACACACACACATCATTGACACTTTATGACTGAATTCTAAGTTTTTTAAAAAATACGTATGTGTCCAGGTGTGGTGCTCATACCTGTAATCCCAACACTTTCGGAGACTGAGGCAGGAAGATTGCTTGAGCCCATAAGTTTAAGACCAGCCTAGGCAACAAAGTGAGACCTCATTTCTACAAAAATTAAAGAAAAATTAAAGAAAAAAAAATAGCCAGGCATGATGGTATATGCACCTGTGGTCCCAGCCACTGGAGAGGCTGAGGCAGTAGGATCACTTGAGCCCAGGCAGTTGCAGCTACAGTGAGCTGTGATTGCTGCACTGCGCTCCAGCCTGGGCAACAGAGCAAGACCTGTCTCGACAGAAAAAAAAAAAAAAAAAAAAAAAAGGTTTTTTTGTTTTTGTTTTTGTTGTTGTTTGTTTGTTTTAAATACATATTTGGACCTCCCTTCTCCACTGCTTTTTAACAAGGTACTGAGTGGCTAGGAAACATTCAGTAAATACTAGTTTCCTTGGTGGTCAAAATATTTTTCTTCTCTGGAACTCAGAAAATAGATTACAGATGAAATATACGGGATAAGTCAGCCTGTGGTAGTCACCTCTAATGACTATTTTGACTTTCTTTCTTGCTTCAGTCACAGTAGGCTCAGAGTCCTTCTCAACATCACATTTCAGGCTGCCAGCACCACGCTGTCAAATTCCGCACATAAATTGAAACCTACTAGCCTTTCTTAAAGATGCCCTTTTAATCTAAAGAATATTTGATTTTAAACTCTGTTTTTTGATGAGATTCATCACCTTCATGCTTAAAGAGCCATTTATTATTTGGTAAGTAAACTAGTTCACATTCCTTTTAAAAAATCAATATCAAAGATTAAACTAAGGTTTTTTTTTCCACACATTTGAGTTGCGAAATCACTGGCAGAGGGTGTCTAAAATGAAATAGACCAAAATATGCTCAAAAACAACAGATTTTTGTTTTCTTGAAAGACAAGAACTTTCCTAGTCAGTACATCTTCTAAAATAAGGCCCTTAGAATGTGATTGCCTAGAAAATATTCACTGCTTTTCTTCTTAAAGTGTTCATTGTTATTTTTGAAGAAATGAAGCAGAGTGGAATGTTACCAGTTTTAATAGCCATCACTTTTACTCATCATCTTTCTAATTCCTAGGGTTCAAAATATAAAGGAAAGAAAAAAGGAACCACTATAATAGATTATGAAACATAGAGATGACCACGGAAATGGTTTCTAAGATAAAAATACATGCAATGAATAATTGAGGCACAAGAGTCACCATGCAGTCACTTAGCACACATTGTTTCCTGCCTTAAGAGGAGCCATAGGTCTAGATATTTATTCCCCCCAAAAGTGGGGGTGGGGGTGAGGGTGAGGGGTGAGGGTGACGGGATAAGATTGGTTTCAAGGTAGGTTTCTAGTTGATTCAATAACCAAGATAAACAGAGAAATGAGGTGATTCGAGTTTCTCAGGGACTCTCAAAGACAATAATATTTAGGTAAACAAGAAATATATAAGTGTTTTAAGGTTTTCATAATTTCTATTGCTTTACTATTTTTTTAACCCCTGGAGTAAGTGGGGGTGTTGTCTGTCTTGCTGCAATGGCCTCTTCTCTCTGAAAATTGTTGCCTCTTCCCATCCACATGTTGTACACACTAAGGTGCCAAGTTTGTACCTTGACACCTATCTCCAGCTACTCCTGTACATCAGGATACACAACTCACTCAAGATGACCAATACCATTTTCAGAAAATTTGCAACTGAGTGTGGCTTATTAGTTTAAAATAAACGGATAAATTCCTAAGCAGCGAGACAAAATCTAAATGCAACACACATGGAAATAAAACATACAGGAGAGACCAAAAAGGGAGGAAAAAAAATAGAACAAAAACATGGCTGCCCAAGGTTCTCATCGGCTTTTCTGTCCCTTCATCAGGCCCTCGAAAGGACCCTTAAAATCTGTAAGATACGCCTGTGTCCTCATAATTCATTATTTTTGCTAATGGTAACATAAATGACTTTCTGTAGTTAAAAAGGAAAAAGAGAGTAAGATACTCTTAATAGTGCCTTTGTTTTTATAGGCAGTAACAATAGAAAACACTCCAAAGGACGCGAATGTCTTTTTAGCCATAGAAAACTGAAGGAGAAAGCTGTGCTAGCAATGATCTGAAAGGCAAGGGACACAGGTGGAAGGACAGATGGTTGTTGCCAGAAGGGGAGAAAATGGTCCAAGTTCTTGATACCCTTGGGATATAGAGATGCAAGGTGAATAGAATGTTGGCCAGGAGACACAACTGGCCCCAAAGGATTTGACCAGGCAAAAGGCACTAGTCACTCATAGCTTTACACTATGACAGTTGAAATGCTTTTTAAATGGGTTCTAGAATGTTATACATGGAGAAAATCTACTCTTTCCCCTATCAGACAAAAAAGGCAAGAGGGAAACAACTTTAAGCAAGAATGAAAATGATTCTTTCCTCTGACTAATTGAATTGTGAGGAGCCTTGAATGTCCCTCTTATTTCATTTTCTTTTGTTGTTACGTTAAAATAATCAAAAAATAGTTTTTTAAAGTTTAAAATATGTCTGCCTGTTTGCTCAGACCCCAATGGAGGGTCATATTTCTGTCAATTCTTTGATTGTCAAAAAGAGTTAGGTTCTGGTACAAGATCTTTAACAACTGAATTACTCTGAATTCTGTTTTACCGCTTAAGAAGGATGGTTATATTTGTCTTTCATAGAATCTCAGAGTTGGAAAAAATCTTAGAAAATGTCAAATTTAATTTCTCATTCATATATACACACTACCTGTGTCAGTACTTTCTTGATAGTTTTCCTTAAGTAGACTCAGTTTTTACCTCTTAATAGGAATTTAATAGAAAATCAATAACATGAACTAAAAACCAGTAGCATATTTCAGAAATAGAAAGTATTCATTTAAGAAAATGTTCATCTGAATATCACCTAAAATCAACTGGCATACACATATTAATGATAACATTTTAGTTGAAATAGAGTCCTTTCCTCTTGCCATCTAACAAGGATATCATGAAAGGCTTTGTAAAATATTGTGCTAAGAAGCAGACAGCTGTTAATCCCAAAACTCTTCACTCTAAATGGAAATCTCTTTCATCTAACTTGGCATGTTCTTAGTAAATACACCTTAATTCACTCTCAGTGTCCACTATTGAAGACCCCATATACCCAGGAAGATGCTGTGACACATATAAGAGGAGCAGTTCTTTGTAGAATAAATGCTTTGTAATGATTTTATTCTCTGCTATCTGAGGACTATCTGTATATATTGACTACTTGCACAAACGAAACTTTTACACATTCTATATGCTCACATTTCTTCAACATCTTACTGAACAAAACAATTTCACAGTAGGATGCCAGTGAGGATTTTTATAATGAAAATCTGCATGAGAGCACAGTAATAACATGCTATAATTGCTCAGAGAGAAATAATCCTTCATGTCCAAGTTTGCCAATGGCACACTCCATTATTATTTGAAGTGGAACAGGTCACTTAAATTTCTCTGTATCCATGTCACAAGTTTCATTTAAGTTGTGTGTTTTACTTCCAAATTTACAAAGTGAAATATGGTTTATTAGAAGAGACAGTACTGGAAATTATTTGTCAGATGTCTTTTGTAGTAACATTTCTATTCACATCTTAGCTTCATGCAAGGAATAGGACCATATAAAAATAAAGCTAGAACACAAATCATCACATATTCATATGTCAGGACTCTGAGCTTAAAGAAGAAATCCCTTTCATATCTGTGATAAACTCAGATGTCTAACTTTCCCTGCAACCACGCATATCCCTTACTGGATAAATTGCTAAAAGAGGTTCCCTATACAAATTCTTATCCATAAAAGCAGGCATCCTAATCTGTACTTGTCACTGTTATTTTCTTTAATATGTAAGTCAATTATAGCAAGCTTTAAATAGAACCTAATGAGAAATTCTCATAATTAAAGAGAAAACAGTACAGGAACTTCCTGCCAATATAAACTGTTAATTTCGCAACACATGCTCCATCGACTTTTTCCAATTTCTATATTTTATTCACACTGTGTGTTTCCCCAAAATAATGCTTTTAATGAAATTTTCCCATTGAGTACAATTTTCTTAACTTAAATGATAACTACATTTTTAATCTGAAACCTCTTTAAGATCCTCATTGGCAAAAGACAAGATTGAGAATCACTTCCATTTTCAGGAAATTGTGTAAAATCAGCATGGCAGATATAGCAATAGATGTTTCTCTTTATTTTCCACTTTGAGACCTGGGAGCTTATTATTTGAATAGCCATGAAAAACAGAGTGGATTAACAACAAATAAAGAGATCATACACATTTTTCTTATCAGAAGTCAAAATGGTATTTCACTTAACTGGCTAAAAATACGGAATGTAACATCTCATATATTAATGCATCTTCCTGTAAGATCTGTTCCAATATCTAAGCATATCCAAATGCTAAAATCCACAGAGCAGTGCAAGGAAAAAATACTAGTAAAACCCAATGGAAAGCTACCATCAGAAGCTGAGTGTATTCATCTAGCTTTGCACTGCAGTAAAGTACATTCCGTAGAGTACATTCTGAATAGCAATAGCCTACCTTTAAGCTGCACTGTCTTACATATTTCAAATTACACTTTGTTTGAAAGAACAGACTGGTTATTTCCAAGATATCTCATGAAAAACTTATTATAGTTCGAGGAAAATAAGAGTTGGAGCCTTGGCAGAATACCCAAAGGCATTTTGCTTTTCTGACTACTATTCAAATCTTACTTGGCCCAACTTGACAGCCATTCTTTCTGACAACTTTAAGAGGTTTCAGTAAGTGGTATGTAACCTGCAGTTTTCTTTCATTTGGGATACTGTTTATAGCTAATTCAGGCACAAGGGACTAGAAAACATAATATTTTCATAACTATAAATTACTTTTATGTGGTTTCCCAACTACTATGTAGTGTAGGATTATGTACAGGAGTGGAAGAAAGAACAATGAGCCTGGACAGGTTTTTCAAATTTGAGCAACAGAAACGGATTTAAAAGACAGATTACAGGGTCCTCACTCCAGATATTTGAATTATGTGCAGGGCCTGAAAACCTGTGTTTTGAAAAATCTCTCCAAATTATTCTTATATTGGAGTACCTTCTCTAGACACACCGGGGTTGAGATTAACTACCAAATATTAATAGTGTGTGACTGTTAAGAGGAAGAACGTGGTGCAGTGGGGTGGAGTATGGGAGGCGGTTCAAGATATAAGGGAAGAGAATATATTACTTTATTTATTACTTCATTCAGTCATTTATTACTTCAAGTAGACTTCATAAAGAAAACTCACTTTGCTTTGAAAGTATCTTAAAGTATAAAAATAAACTTTAACTTTATACAAGCAATGAACGTATGTTTCAAATATGCAAATTAAATATTTTAAATATTCCAAAAAAAGTATCCATCTTAATTTTATCAAAAAGAAAACTGAGACTCAAAGAATTCCACTGACTTGTCCAGAATTGCACAGCTAACAACGTCAATTACAACTAAAATTCAAATTCAATTCTGCAAAACTTATGGTCTTTGTAATACTCCATGCTGCTTCCTTCAAATAGTAAGTTAATTTATCTTGGCCTCAGTTTACCAATGGCCAAAATGAAAGAATGTGCCAGAGGCTGACAAATGACTAACCCAGTAATTATTTAAAACATCCAAGGTAAGGTGTATGGCCCAATAGCAAGATTTGGCCGAAAGAAAGTAATTAGGAAAAGAACTTCTTGGAAATTTAAAATAATTTTTTTCTACTTTAAACAAATATCCAAAATAATTTTCCTTAATATTTAAAAAGAGGAAAGGACATTCATTGAATATCCTACTATGTCCACTGACTATCCTATCCTGCATGCTATACTTAAAGTGTATTATTTGATTTAATCCTCAAGACAAACCTCTAAATATAGTCGTATTGAATACATCATACACGGGAAAAAGTATGGTTAAACAAATTAATTTTTCAACAATTGAAACAAAAAGTCCATGTTAGAATCTATACAGCCTTCCCTTAAAATCCTATGTCTTTCTAATATAGAGAAAGACAACATCACATGCAATGAGCAACAGAACACGAGTAGCCTTTTTTTTTTTTTTCCACCATGGAAAGCCTTGGTTTCTAAAAATGCATTGCATTAGAGACCTTTGTAATTATGCAGAAGAAAGCTGGTTATTCTCAGTTTTCCCTGAGGAAAGAATGGGAGATAATAAACTTCAACCATACTTGTGACATTTAGATTACTGGGAAATAATCTTTAGAAGTATTGGGCTTCTAGAAGTATTGGGCAACAAGAGCTTTTAGAGTCAACTATGGACGAGGACCTTCAGGGGATTATCACCTTAAAAATCCTGGATCATTTCTCACTTACTGGTATTACTCACGCACACCCCTCCTAGCTTGAAAGCAAGAGAAAGTCTAAGGAGACTGCTCAGCAGCTTGCAGCACTGTAAATTTATGTGCAGGCACTTTTAAAACAACTTCAGAAAACAGATTTCCCTTTCAACTTACTTGTTTTTTTCATTTAGTGTATTCTATCAGAGCAAGTCCAAGACAAAAGCTTTCCCAAGAGAAAAGCTGAGATAAGGAATAATGTATTCAGTGAAAATATGTAAGATTTATTCTAGGTTTATCATTCAGACCAAACCTAGTATCTATATATTATCCACATTTCCCCCTAAATTTTATATCATCACAAATGTACATCAAAACAGGTATTCCTTTTTAATTGTCGTGAAATATGTTATCTCAGGCAAGTGTAATAACTTGAAAAATATTCATGATACTTAATTACTTTTGTTCTTTAATTCATTTAACTTCCCTCTGAGGGTGTTAGCATTTCCTAGTATTTCAGAACAATGGTTTACAAGTTGTCTTCCACAGCAATATCACATTCCCATGTAGGAATCCCTATGGACATGATTAGTTTAGATATAAATGAGGTTTATCAGGAATAATTCCCAGATAACTAGCTCTAGCCTATCCTATTCTCACAGTAATTGTCATATCCAGTGCTCCAGATACCACAAGAGACAAATGCCCTTTTACATTGCTATCAAGGGCCAGTATTCTACATTTATGTTTAGATTAAGTTGGGTAAACTTTTGTATCAATGTAAGTGCTAACACTGACATTTTACAGAAGAGCTTGCATTTTAGTTGCGTATGTATTAAATGATTTGGAGACTATTTTAATTACTAAGATGCTTTGTTGAGAGATTATTTTGATACATTTACTTCGGGGTAAAGTTGAGCTGTGTGCCCTCTGAGTCAATATTAAGAAAGGAGAGAAGAGGGGATTTGATATTGTCAGGATAAACTAAAAAGGAAAGAAGAAACTTGGTTGGGGCAAGGATAGTGGGGTGGGGGAAATGGTGAAGGGTCAGTTAAAAAGCCAGTGGTGGCTACATGGCTGGGAAATAACTTTGGTGAGTAGATGTGTCTAGAACTATTTTTTTATGTGGTTGATTTGAGGTGTGAAAAATTAGCTTCCACCCCTTTCCTTTGTAGAGGATGATCACTGGTAAATTATGTGTGACTCACTGATGCTTTTGTGGAAGTGGATTCTCTTTGGAGAGCTTAAACAGAAAAATGAAGAAGCAGTTAACATCTGGGTTTTCAAAGTATATACTCAGAGATCAACATCTTTGAAGGAAGATATACAAAGCCATTAATTTCTCTAGAGAGTGCTTCATCATGCCCCATGAGTTTATAATTCTTCAAGGCCTAGGTCAAGGCCTATTTTCTCCAAGAAACTGTTTCTGATTATCCATCCCTCGGTGATCTTCCTCCCTTATGTAACCCTACAATTCTCACCTCCTGTGCCTTTTAATTTAGCATCTAATACTGTAATTCATAAAAGGCCTAATCAAAATAGATTAAAAAAAAACAGACAATGGAATAAAATTCAGACCAAAGCCTAGCAACCATCTTATTCATTCTGCATCGGTACTGGTTGGTGACAGCTTACACCACCTGCTATACAATGATGCAATCCAATGTGCGAGAATCTTTTTTTGTTACACCTTTACATGTGCTTTCAGGTGTTTTGGTTACAGCTATGGGTATCAGAATTTTATTGATGGGTGAGCATTTTCTTTTCCTAAGACCTAAAAGTAGCAGGGGAAAAGGCTCAGCATGTTTTACCCAAATAGATTTTTTTTTTTTTTTTTTCAGAATGGATAAAGACAAACTTTGGAGCCAAATGCTTCATTGTTTGTGCATAAGTCTCAACAGGCTGGTTGAATTAAGCTCTACATATTCATCAACAGGCATTGCCAATAAAGACACAAATAAAACAAATTAATATTTTTCAAAACTCTGTGTCTTCAGAAAATTTCTATGAGGCTTTGATGAACAAAACACAAACGTAAGAAGCACCACCATTGTCTCACTCTTTGGGCGCAATCATTCTCAAGGACATCTGTGCTGATTCCTTTTCAAACTTGGATGGCTGCTATCTGAATCAGGCCCAGATGCTTTTGTTGGAAAAAAAAAATCTGAATTTTGAGGTTTTCATTTAAGTTGAGTAACAGCTTTCTCCACTCAAACATGCAATTTATTTTACAGTGTGAGATTAATAGCAATAATTGCCTGGGAAATAAAGAAGTCTTGAAGAAAAATACCACATATCAAAAGGCTACTTAAAAAAAAATGCGGGTCTTTGCTCAAGCAATGAAGCTATGCTTCTTATTTGCAAATCATTCTATTATAACTTCAGTCATACTATGCAGACTACTTTAAACATCTGAAATTTAACATCTGAAATTTAAACATCTGAAAATTTTAAGTTTTTAAATGAAAAATCAGGATGGTTGATATTAGGCTTGTAAACGTAATATTTGCATTTACATATTTCTATATAAAATTGCACAATCTTATCTAGAACAGAACCCACCTGGCAGTCTTAACACAATAATTATTTGCCTGGGGGCCCAGAAAGTGGCCATCAGTAGAGATTCAATTTTTCTGAGATGAAACTATTGAGTGACATGCATTCCCTCCTTGATAGGAAGCCCAACTGAGAGATAAAGTTTTGATGGATTCATTAACAGCCCGGCCTGTAAATCTCATCTCCACTGAGATTTTAAAGCAAATGGCATTATTCTTTCATTATGCTGAGGCCCTTACTACCCTGTTCCGAGTTGGTATTTCAACCTAACGGCCTAAGAATATTTATAAAGTGAAGAAAAGTAAGGGTACATTTTTTTTTCCTTTCTTTTTTCCCTCAAGGCTTGTCTCACAAGTGCAATTACCTGGCTCTGGGTCCAGGAAAGCCAGGTCTCAGCATACAGAATACATTCACACTGTGTCTTCCAGCAACCCACCAGACCTCTGCATTTCCCAAACCACAGTACTTCTAAAACCATCACACCTTGGCAGTGCTAGGGGGCAGTGCACAGAAGCCAGATTTGGCAAGAGAGGAAAGGGAAAATATTTAAGTGTCAATGTAAAGCCACAGTACACTGCATGATTTTATTCAGCTCATAAAAGGGTTATTTCTAGGAGAAGTAAGGAATTCTGCAAACATATAAGACAAAATCAGAATGAAATGATTATTCAAAGAAACAGAAGGGGTGCAAAAAAAAGAGATGTCTCCTAAGTCTTTTTTGAGGGGAAAAGGGAGAAATCTAATAAATCTAACAGAAATGTTTACAGGTTGGTTACAAGTTTTTTTTTTTTTTGACAGATGAACACATTGGAAAGGTGGTCTGGGACAGATGTCAACAAAAGGGTTTGCCAGTATAATGACTGCAAGGTGCAACTACAGAGTACACACAGTTCTCCATCTCAAGTAAATCAATTCAGCCTTGAGAAACTACTTTGACAATTATAAATATAAATATATACACACACGCACATATTATATACACACACACATTATATACACACACACAATTATGTTTGTGTGTGTGTGTGTGTGTGTGTGTACAAAATACCCAGAATGTCACTTCCCTCCCCAAATTGATATCTGTATACATTTCTATGTTGTATTGGATACATATTTATAAATTCAAAATTTGGAGATAAATATTTATGGATAAATACCTATCTCTTTGTAAACTACAGGCACCAATATAGCAGTTTTTACTCTTTTAAAATCTAGTTTAGCATGGAAAATTATCCTCATTCTTGTTCTTTCTGAAACCCTCTTTCTTTATATCATAGTATTTTGATGAAAAAGATACAAGAAGATCATAACTCTCAATCAATCAACAATTATTTGGTGGTGACCAGTAATCTGATCAGCCTTGTGCCAGTTGCTTTGGTGATAAAAGGACTCAAAACCACTGTCCTGACATAAACAAGATAACAACATCAGAAAAAAAAAATTGTGAGGTATGTCACTTATCTTTCCGGGTCTCTACTTGCTTGATTTTTAAGAATCATATACAAATAACAGCAGCCTCGTATTTTTATTCTGTTTATAGAAATCAGAGATTATATATGATTTTAGAGAAGGGAGAAATTAGAAAAAACTCTGTGGTTTGAGGTGCGACCGGCAGAGGTCCTGACATGTGGAAGGGTTGGGGTGAAAAGATGAAAGGTGAAAGGTCATTTCTGACCAGGAAAACAACACATTGCAGAGGCACAGATCTGGAATTTGTATAGGGCATGTGGGCACTTGGGAAGAGGACATTAACCAGCTCTTATGGAAAGGAGTAGTTTGCAGTGGCAAGGCTGAGTCAGGCAGAGGTAGTCCTAGAAAGCCACACAGGAGTTTAGTTTGGATGCATGGGCAAGTCATGCATCCATTCATTCTACACTCACTGCTCATTTCCTGAGTTCTTCCTCTGTGCCAGGCCATACTGAAAAGCGATGACCCAGAGTGAGAGAGGATAGGCATGGTCCCAGACCACATGAAGTAGAATCTAAGACTAAAGTGCCAGATATAAAATTGTATCTAAGTGAAGAGTCTTCACATCCAACATGACATACTTATAAAGATTTTAAAAAGGTCTTTGATGTTTCATAGTATCTAACGTTGTTGCCTAGTTCTCTCAAAGCATAATTAAAAATGTGATTCTCTTGACATGTTATAAGCAATAAAATTTGGGGAGAGGAGGGGATTTCTAGATGTCAAAGTAAGTATAAATGGGCATAGACATGATTAGGTTAGGCTGAAAGGTTGGTTGGTCATTGTTTACAGTTGGTGGTAGAACATGCCAAGTTAGATGAGTCCCAAAGAGATTTTATAGCTGTGAGATATCATCTTGTGTGTTCCTGGCTTTCAGATTGGTACTTGTCACCATGGAATTCTAGAGCAGCAAGGAAGTGCAGATCTTATTATTTTGAGACAGAGTCTCTCTGTCTCTCACCCTGGAGTGCAGTGAGATGACCATAGCTCACTGTAGCCTCCATCTTCTGGGCTCAAGCCATCCTCCCACCTCGGCCTTCCAAAGTATTGGGATTACAGGCACGAGCCACCACACCCAGCTGCCGTACTTTATTTAGTTTCAAACTCTATTTTCTGAATGATGAAGGTGGAATTCAAATTGGTCAAGGATTTTACTAAAGCCACACAGCTGGTTAGTTGGCAAATCCTGAGCTAAAAATAATGTATACTGATTCGTATAACCACCCCCACCTTTACCACGTTTGAGATCAGATTTTAAGAGGATGCTGCAATCTCTATTCTCTTCATAACCAGAGGAGCATTTAGTCCATGGTCCTGGTTCCCACAGTCAAACTCTTTTGGATCTATAATTTATTTGTGAATGAAAACAAGCCATTACAAAGTGGCAATAAAGCAAATGTAGGGTGTGGCTATAGCAATAATTAATCATAATCTCAGGTCCCAGGTGGTTCATCTTGAGGTGATATTTTTTTCCTACTGTTTGTGACATGAAGAAGATATAAATAGATTTTAAGTTTAAATGGAAAGCAAATCCATTTCTCTAGCAGTTATAAGTGTATTAATAGATTGTTTAGTCACTCGAACATGTTTATAATCTGTTATTTTCTTAAGAAATAATCTCAGGGCTGGGTGCAGTGGCTCACACCTGTAATCCCAGCAATTTGGGAGGCTGAGGTGGGCAGATTACCTGAGCTCACGAGTTCAAGACCAGCCTGGCCAACATGGTGAAACCCTGTCTCCACTAAAAATAAAAAAATCAGCCAGGCATGGTAGCAGGCGCCTGTATTCCCAGCTACATGGGAGGCTGAGGCAGGAGAATTGTTTGAACCAGGGAGGCAGAGGTTTCAGTGAGCAGAGATTGTGCCACTGCACTCTAGCCTAGAGGACAAGAGCGAGATTCCATCTCAAAAAAAAAAAAAAAAAAAAAAATTCATGCTAGTATAGTAGGAATCAGTTGCAGAGTCAGGGAAGCTAAGCTTTGCAAGAAACCTTGGACCATTTTTATTCAGTGGTATCATAAATTTATTTGGGGGTACGATACTTTAGAATACACATATACACACACACAACACATTTGCTTATTATGTCAGGGGGTTCCTACATCTTTTGAAGTCCCTCTTCAGACCCACCCTTAGCTAAGAAAACTGATTTGGTGCAGTCATTTAACTTGGTACATGGATACATTTCTTTCAGCATTAAGTGGTCTAAGGTCAACTCATGTGTAGGAAGGTCCTGAGTCAGGAAAGGAGGAATACTAGACACATCATGTTCATTTCAGGTCCAATCCCATTGCAATGCTGGGATAACTTACAGTCTTTGGCCCTCAGGTTCTTCCTCTGTAAAAAAGATAAATGATCACAGTAGTACATGACTGCTGTTTATTGAGTACCTACTGTGTTAATGCTAGGCACTTTACATATTTGCTTTCAATTACTGCTAATATCAATATTTTGTAGTAGACATGAATCACCTTTTCACAGATGAGAAAACCAAGGATTAGAAATGGAAATGTGCCTCATATCACAAGGTAAAAAGATCCAGGATTTGTACCATTTGTCTCCAAAATGCATGTCCTTCTCTATGATATGGAAATTCCTACTTGTAAGGAATAAGGCAGCCTCATTTACCTGCCTACGTTAAAAGAGCCTTCAAAATAATATTATAAAAACCAGAGTTTCATATCAATGTGATATAGTTGAGCATTTTTATAATTCTAGAGAACAGAATGAGGCAGGAATGAGAGGGAATATGAATAAAAGGATAACAGGATAACATTCTTTATGATGGGGTACCTGATTTTTGGTGTCATTGACTGTCATATTTGGTAAGGTAGTTTATAAAGGGGTTTAGAAAGTTACACTAACAGCTTAGAAGTCCAATAATATTTTCCTTCTAAAGTATTCAAAGAAAGAACAATGAGATAACTTTAAGGAGAGTAAACTGGCTTTTCAGATGAACTTTCTGAAATGCTTATCAAAAAGAGCTCTAGTTTTCTTATGTCTAAGATAAATTATTACACCACCGCAGCAATTTCAGGTCTGGACTGCTTCCTGAGTGTAGCCCCAAATAAAGGTCCTCAAGACACTTCCAAATATGCAAATCAGCTGAGTGGGTTTGTGTGTGTGTTAAACTGTATTGAGTTTCAGAGTCAACCTGCTTCAGAGTCAGCTAGGGAAACAAACCACAGTTTGATTTTAGCAGAGTGAAGGACAAGCACAGTCCATCCCCTTTCACACCCCATAGCTTCACCAGGTATCAGCACACAGCCCTTTAAAGATTAAGCTCTAAATGGCCACACTTTTTGAGACTTTAATAAAAAAGCTTTTTACAGTATTTCTCCTAAAAATGTCTGAAAACAATGTGTTTTCTTGAAGCCAAAGCACAGAACTACAGCTTCCCCTCCTCTCCCTATTATTGTGATTTCCAAATGAATGGCATTGAGTTGATTGTTTATCATGCTGGATAATGGCCTAATTTATTACAGAAACCCTAGTCAGACATTAAAACACTGTAAAAGCCCACTGATCTACCAAATCCTTTTGAGACATAGGGCCTATGCGCATTAAAAACCTGCTAGACCATGGTGAGCCTATGAGATAGGAAACTTTTTTGTCTCATTAGCACCAGGATTTAAAAATGCAGCACCTCCTCAGGTTGAAATGCCAAGCTTGAGACTGCTGTGTGCAGCTGGGTGTAGAGGACACCTGGATAAGTCTTAATGGTGTGTAAACAGCAGGATTAGTGTTTCTGAGTCTCCGCTGTGCAGAGATTTCCCGTTGGCTTACTCAATTTACACACAAAAGGTCTTAGGTTCCTTTGGGAAAAAAGTCCAGCTAGACAAAGAAAGGACAGAGGACCTTTTCCTTTCACAGGGTATTTGGATTCATGCATGCATTCATCCATTTAAGAAATCTTTCCCAAAACATCAACTAAGACCCAGGTACTGTGCTAGGTATACAGCGGTAAGCAAAATCAGACATGTATCTGATCATCATAAAAGCTAAAAAAGCTGTGGGTCAAACACACACATGAACTTCAGCCTCATTTCAAGCTCCCTGAATTTAAAGGAATGTCTTATTTATCTTTTCATTTTCCAAGAGACTAGCAGAGTGACTTATAAATAATAGGTGACTAATACACATAAAGGTAATGGAAGTTTTTAAATAAAGTGTGTATGATTAGTTTTAAAGTAGTAATAATAACAACCATTGTCATTTATTGAAACCATACTATGCAGCAAGCACTGATTACTCGAAATAATCTTGAAATAAATTGATAGGAGACATTTAAAAATCTATGTAGAACCCACAACCCGCCATAATACTGCCATATCACAAAAAATATTCATTTCTCCTGCGAAGCTGAAGGCATTAAGATGCTGTGTGTACTGATTTTTAAGAAGGTGTCCCAAAATCTCTGGGCCTTTTCCAAATGCCTACCTATGTGAACAGAGGAGAAATTTGCAGTATCTGTGAGACTTCCTTTGAAATTTGGTTTTTGATGAGTGCACTGTGTCCAAAGCAGTGGTTTTCAGGTATCAAGAAGCACCCGGAAGAACTGTTATAACACAAATTGCTGTGCTACATCTCCAGAGATTCAGCAAGTCCAGGGTGGGGCCTTTCTAACAAGTTCTCAGGGAAGGTCGATGCTGACAGTGTAGGGATCACATTTTGATAACCTGCCTTTATAGGATTTCAGTTTCAAAGTCTGAGTCCTACTATGAGAAGGCTCTCTTTAAGAATGTATAAGAGGAAAAGAGTGTATGTGTGTGTATGGGGTGAGGGGGAGAAAAATGAATGGATGAAAGCCTCAGAAAACTCTCTGTAGTTCACCTCCAACCCAGAAGGAGCAATTGTAGTTCTAGGGTCTACAGACAGGTGAAACGACAGAAGACAGCTAGGAACAGTGCAAGGAATATTCAGGTATTATCTTTCAGCTTGATTACTAGAGGATAAAGGGAAAGGAAGCTCTTAGACTAGAAATCTCTTGCTATCCTATAATTTATATTTCATTACAAAACTAAAGAATAAAAGTAGTCTTATCCAGAGAGGGGAAGTCAGTCCAAATTCTGGAGATTCCTAAAATTATTGTGTGTCTCTGTGTGTTAAATCATCCCAGTTTTATAAAAAAGGAATTGAGGCTCAAAGAGGTCATTTTGGAGGACCTCCAGGATCAAAAAGGAAGAACACCAAAAGCTGAGTCTGGTCCAGGTCTCTCTGGTTCCAGAGTGTATTTACCCATTGGAATTATTCTGTCTCTGCCTTCTCTAAGCGGCTCCAAATATATAAATGTGTGTGTGTGGGGCGGGGGGGTAGCACCTGGCACACAGTAATTCCCAGTAAGCATTTGAAAGTTTTTTTTTTTTTCTTTTTCTTTGGTGGTGGGGGTAGTAGCACCTGGCACATAGTAATTACCAGTAAACATTTGATAGTTTCTTTTTGGTGGTGGGGGGATGTACATACATCTACTATTAACTGCTTACTGGGAATGGGAATTACTATGTGCCAGGTGCTAGTCATATTTATATTAGCTCATTTAATCTTAAAAACAATCTGAGAAGGGGATCTTAGAGAATCCCAATTGTATAGATAAGGAAATAGAGGATTAAATAAATTCTCAGACCTTGGAGAACTTGCAAAAGAAAACAAACAACAAGAACAAAAAAAGAACTCCAAACCAATTTTACCTCAGAGCTAGAATTTTTCATGTTTTTTTCTTTCCTAATACCAGCTACCTCCCACCATTTGGCCAAATTGGTCTGTCTCTGGCTATTTAATTATGTTTCTACGGAATTAGATTATCAGTATCAAATTTAATATGTAAATGAAATATCCAAGAATATAAAGATTTCTACTGTTGAATATCAGTTATTAGAGAAAGATGTGAAGAGTTCCACCACATTGAAACTGTGGCTAATGGCCACATTAGGGATGATTTATATCTATATTAGAGTTTCAGTTAACGTGAAATAAAATGTATCCTTAGTTTTTTTCCATTCTCAAAATGAAATAAACCTGAATAAATTATTATGAATTGTGTACTATCTTACGACAGCTTTTTGCAGTTAAATTGATTAATTGTTATTATCCAATGCTGAAATCATTTTCTTGTGATAACTGGGCAAGTGAGTTAAAATTTTCTAAGAAGACCAAAGGCAATCCACTCTGACACAAGGTGAATAGTTTTAAGCTAAAGGTGACTTCCTTGCAGTATCCATGGCTGTCATGAAAGTAGATGTTAAAATATTAGATCTATTTACCCTCTTCTTACTTCATAAAACAGAATGAGTTATATAGTTATAATTTACACGCCTCTTTAAGGGCAAGTACAATGCCAGTGCTGGTCTGTACTGACATAGAGATAACACTGGTTAACAACGGAATGATTATATTATAAAAAGAAAGGACAAAAAAATTGGGTTAGTATTAGAGTTTATGGAACTCAGAGAATGAGGCCAATTCATGCTACTCTGGAGAATTCCAACCAGCTACAAGCACACTTTCCTTAAGGAAAAACAAAAACTGGGTTATAATTCATTAAACTTGGCTCCTTGAGGTCTGATGAGATGAGCACAGGGAACCTGCTCTCTTAGCACAATCACTACTAACTGACAATGTAGTCGAGAACAGGGTCTGTTTCCATAATACTCTCTTAAGCTGTTTGCTCCCAATACTCTTTTAATAATAATGAAATAAACTACCTTCTCAATTTTTCATTTCAGTGCTAAAAGTTACTTATATAGTTTTCTAAGGAAGTTCACCATGAGCATTGAGTTTCACAGGAATGTTTAACTTTCTTAGGACATCTCATGAGCTTTTTACTTTTGTTTTTTCACTTGATGCATAAAACCCCTAACAGATACAGAATATATTCTTCTTTAAACATTTCTAAGGGCCCTCTTCCCATCTCCTATGTAGTGACAGGGCAAAAACACTGAGTCCTAGATGCTCATGGCCCCTGATTAAGACCTGTGGTTGGGAATTCATGGGACCCTATTTAAACCACCTGCTTTGATGGCTCATTGAAATCAGAAGGAGATTTTTACTCTCTCACTGACACTGTATAAATGTTAGTTCACTACAGGGAAATGGTTGAGAGGGGACAGACGGAGAACTGTGAAGAAATTAAAGGACCTTTAATGGATTAAAAACAAAAAGCCATTCTGCTCTCCAGGGTGCACATTTATTTAGTTAGATTTGCTTAAAAATATTCTCAAGGCTCCAAGTTCAATCGACCAGAATGACTTTATAACCTTTTTTTTTTCTGCTCCATTGGAGAGATATGCCTTTACATGATTATTTTAATGACAGTTATCTATCAGGTAATTGCAATGTAAAGCTAATATGTAAGTATGGCAGAACCTGTGAATTTTACAAGTCTAATGTCTCCAGGGTATTTTAAAAAGCACTTTGGCTACATTTTCAAATCTAACTAACCATTCCAACAGACATGGGAGTTACTACTCTTGGGCAACATTCAAAAGAATGGGTAAAGTTAAAAAGAGTAATTTTCTGAAGTATTTTTTACAGCAATTAATTTCACAGGGGATACATTTATATCCTAAATCTCCAGGAAAAAATTTTTTTCACTGTAGAACAGGATGCACTTTTTGAAGAGAAATTCTTTTACTAGAGTTTATACTTTATAATGATCTGAACTGTAGAAGAAATATAATTAAGTGGATTCATTACTATTTCTTTTAATAAGGTAACTTAATTGCATTTTCCACAAACCACAGAAAATTTACAGTTATTGATCAGGCCTAAAAAGAAATACAGTTAATCAACCTATGTGTCCATCACTGGATGAATGGATAAACAAAATATTATATATATATATGTATATATATATATGCATACACACACAAAGGAATACTATGCAGCCATAAAAAGAATGAAATCATATATTTTGCAGGAACATGGTTGGAACTGGAAGTCTTTATGTGAAACAATTCAGAAACAGAAAGTCAAATACTTCATGTTCTCACCTATAAGTGAAAGGTAAATAATGTGTATACATGGACATAAAATGTGAAATAATAGACACTGGTGACTGGGAAAGGTGGGATGGAGGGAGGGCGGGAGGGGGTGAAGAATGAGAACTTACTTAAATGGGTACAGTGTACATTATTCAGGTGATGGTTATACTAAAAGCTCAGACTCCACCACTATGCAATATATCCCTGTACCAAAACTGCACTTGTGTTCCTTAAATTGATACAAATAAAAAAAATTAACTTCAAAAGAATTACAGAAACAGAGTTACAGAAACAAGTTCTATACATAAGCATATTATCATAATTTATTGTTAAAGAATTAAAATTATTGTAGACAATTGATATTTGTGGTCTTTTAAACTTGATATTACAAATTGAGATCAAAATTTCAGAGAGACTCATTGACAGCATTTTATTTCCATGTTGGCAATAGTTCTCTTCTCCTAATGGTCATTTGAGGAAACGTTGGTTTACCTCTTTCCCCATCTCTCTGTATACACTTAAATTCAAAGTATAAATTGTAGGATTGCCTTAAAATTCAATGTATAGTCAGAAAAGAAACAGAATTAAGAAATATAAAAGCTTATCATCTTGAAAAATTAGTTCCTAAATGCCAACTTGGAGATTTTAAACTAATTTTAAGGCAAAACAATGTAATACAAATAAATAACAAAAGCTGATATTCTTCAGTATAGAAATGCCTTCATGTTAATAGTCCAATCCTCTTTAGGCCTTCAGACACAATGCCATTGTGTTTTCTCCCTTTTTTAAATTCATGTGATAACACTGTTTTCTTGCTGACATGTGATCTCTTTTTATAAGGAAATAATTCTTTAAGTTCAATAATGAAGCAATTAATAACAGTCTGAAATAATTTAGATGGCATTGGTCCTTTCTTCCGGAAAAACAAACCAATTCATTGGAATTATCTTATTCAAAGTTAAAAGGCTGAAATTACTATTTATGTAATAAAATAATGAGAAATTAACAAGCAATATCTTCACAATGACAGAATTATTATTACTATTGCTGCTACTACTGTAATTCTCAAAATTTTTCCTTAGAAACAATTTGGAAGAAAATGACACAGTTAAGGTATCCTGACTTAAAAGTAAGTCAAAAAAATAAAAAAAAAGATGACTATTAAAGTTTTAATCACTCTGAGGAGAGAGAATGGAAAAAACCACATAGAAGAATCAAGCTGAAGATATAAGTTAAATCAAATTTTAAAGAACATTGATATGAAGCTGTGACCAGTTTTAGAGGTTTAATTAGTAAGGTAATTACATATAGAGCTACTGATGACACACAGCCTAGAGGTTCTATATTAATGAAAATTAACTTTAATTATTTAATTTGTCTAATTAAAAGGTAGTTATGTCACTAGATTTTGAAATTACGTTAAGCCAAGTACAACACATTACTTCCTTGTGTCCACCAAAACCCAACACATTCTTAGCCCTGTTATTAACTCAACATAAGTGAGTTGATTTGAAATTTCTAGTTAATTGACAATTTAAGGCATTAAAGTTGAAAGACTCAACTAATTAAATACATCATTCATTTATTGAATAAACAGTTGCTGAGCATCTGCTCAGGGCTAAATACCATGACAAGTCTGGGGAATGCAAAAGTTAATAAGACACTTAAATGCTTTTTGGCTTTTAAAATAACTTATTAGAAACTGTCATTTCTACATTATAGGTACTCAATAATAATATTGTAATTGGATTCTCCAGAATTATCATAATTTTGCCAATAGGTAAATAACATTTTCTACTCAGAGAAATCTGTGTTGGCATATCAAATATGTGAAATTTGGAGACAAATAATATAAAAATACATTACTCTCCAAATTCCTAAATTATCAAATTTCCTAGTATAATTATTATTCATTTATTATAAAACCAAATAACCATAGGTTTAATCTTTTAAACTTCACTTACCCAAGCTTAAATTTCTACCATAGTTCCCACATTGAGTAAAATTTAGCCAATCACTGAGTGTTCTTTTAAGAGGTGGGTGCTCGTTATGTTGTCCAGGCTGGTCTCTAACTCCTAAGCTCAAGGGATCCCCCCGCCTCAGCCTTCTGAGTAGCTGGACTAAAGGCATGCACCAACACACATGGCAGTCAGGTCTTATTTTGTACCCAGACATTCTCAATGGCTTCCGATGTAGTCCTAATTACAGCTCTGCATTTGCAACTTACTATTCTTTTGCATAAATCTTCCAGTTTAAGTTTTTCTTGACTCTGTCTCCGGAAATTACTTTCCTATCACGACACTTTTGAGCTTGTAACCCATGTGTTGCCCTATTATCTTCTTCCTTTGCCACCAATGATCTAAATGTTGCCTGGATTCTTGGAAACATTTTCCCCTTTCCTGGACTTCCAAAAAGAAGCTCCTCACCACCCTTTCATTTTTCACTCATCAAATCCCTTTTGCAGGATGTCGTTTGCAAAAGACCATATGCAATCTCTATTTAGCATATACAATTTATCATCAATATCCCAAGCTCTCTGTGGTTAGGACCTATGTCTTGGACTTCTGCACAACATCCTCAGAAGTTACTACTCTGCTATAAATAAAATCTCAATATATTTCATTGAATAAGTTAACGATAGTTTTTGAGGTGCTGTGGGATTTTAAAGTACATTCTGAACATATGTGCATTGTAAAAGTGTTAATCATATTTTATTGAAAAATTAAAATTATTTGAAAGTTTCATTTATCAGTAGCATATAGGATAAATCTATGTTAATCAGAAAAGTCTATTAATCAGATCTAGCATTTTGAATTGTTCCGAAACAATAAAAAATAGAGATCTACGGAATTTATCTGAAGTTTTTGCTCAGTTTATTTTCAGTTTATCTTTACTGCAATCCTAAGCAAGAATGCTCTCCTATTCTCTATTATCTTTATAATTTATCAATTTATTATTTAAAATGTCCTATTCCTGTATGGCATTTTACAAAGCAAAATGTTTTTTCTAAAAAGCCCTATATTCTCCACTAATTAGCTGACAATTATATGATTTATCATTTTTAATATGGCTTTCTTTCAATTTATTCAGATAAGCAGGATCTAACATGGGCTTATAAGGCGAACAAATGTAGAAAGTTCTAAAATATTATGATCTCCCTTCAAGCAGGACTTTATAAATGTGTACAATAAATTATGCTAAGTAAATGAGATAATTATTCATTCAATTTAAGAGAAATATATAGGCACAGGCCACATTGTTAGATCTAGATATGTTTAAGGACATCTCTGCTGCTATATTGTTTCTAATTTCAAATGTATTTAAATTGACCCTTTTTTGGTGGAGAGTGTTGGGAGAAAGGAGAAACTCAAAACATGCCGAGGGGTCACTAAAAGCATATTAAGGAGCTTCAAAATTTTCAGGATTAATGGTATAGAAGGATTTCTAAGTTTAGAAAAATTCACTTAGTTTAAGCAGAGATGTCACATTCAATTTCTTCATTCATCCATTGGTCTAAATATATTAAACACTCACTACATTCCACATATTAAAATTTAGAGTATTTTAAAGCCCTTGGTATATAATGTTCTTGTTCAGTGAAGAACTCCATTTTCATTTCTAACAGATCTAGGGTATGCTTATGTATTTTAATGTAATAAAACTACTTCATTTTCCCTGTAGAGAATTTGAAATATTTAGAGAAAGTGTAAGAAAAAAAATTCTCATAACAAACCCTATTACTCAGAGACAACTACCTTTAACTCTTTCACATATTTCGCCCTCCATTCTTTTCCCCCTTTTTGTGTGTGTATGCATGTGACATAAATTAGTTACTCTTTTATATATTTTTCATATTTCTTCTTTATATATAATGTGAGTCATTTCACAGCCACTATCTTCAAGGAACTTACGATTTTGTGGGAGAGAGAGATGTGAGACCAAAAGATGAACTAAAATGTAATGTGTAATAATGGTGATTGTACACAGTATAACCCATGCCTACACAAGGGCCCATCCATCAGTCTGGTGGAGTGCAGATATACGTTGTTGAGCTGAGGGTTGAGGAGTGTGGAGTACTTGCAGGAGCTAGGTGATGGTGATGTTGAATGGGGAGCGAGTAGTGATATTGGGTATTTAGGGTCTAAGGCATACCTTGGAGGTGGTAGAAAACTCGCAGTAGAATAGCAGAGTAATGTTTGGGCATAGGAGACATAGTAGAGGTTGGTGGGGCTACCATTTTATGCTAAATAGTCAGGTCTTTCCTTTAGGCCAGGGCTCAAGAAAATAAGAATAAAATAAAAATAAAATAAAATAAAATAATCACTCTCACTGGTGTTACACCTGAAAATCTCAGGCCTGATGCGGTGGCTCACTCTTGTAATCCCAGCACTTTGGGAGGCAAAGGTGCGAGGACCACTTGTGGCCAGAAGTTTAAGAGCACTCTGGGCAACAAAACAAGATCTTGTCTCTACAAAAGAATAAAAAATAAAATAAAAATTAATTAGCTGGGTGTGGTGGTGCATTCCTGTAGTCCTAGCTACATGTAGTGAAGAATTTACACGGTCAACAATCAAAACTTGAGATTGAAGCAGGAGGATCATTTGAGTTCAGGAGTAGAGGCTGCAGTGAGCTATGATTGTACCCCTATACTCCAACCTAGGTGGCAAAGCAAGACCCTGTCTCTAAAAAAGAAAATATAATTTCCCACTCCCCCATATGATGTCTAAAAGTTAGATCACAGACACTGGAACCAAATTACTGACTTAGAATTCTAGTTCCACCATTCAGTAGCTATTGGGTCATGAGCACATTAACCTATCTGTGCCTCAGTTTCTTTATAATGAAGTAACCATAATATCTAGCCCTTGAGGCTGTTATAAGGATCAAATGAGATAACATTTATAAAGCAGTAAGAATGGTGACTGGCATATAATAACACTATATAAACGGTTGTTAAATAAAAGCAATACCCCTGTAATATCAAAACAAACAAATCTTGATAGCCAAAATTCCTGCTACAGAATAGAATTCATGTGCTTTGGGGTAATTGCTAATGCACTGTATAGTTACTTCTAAAGAATTTCATGATTATAACATTCTATAATGAATCAATATAATAATAGCATTTCTATGGATTAATTTAAAAGATTAAGCATCCAAGCTGATTATAATTGAGCTCATTTCCAGTCTGGTTAATTCTGGCAGTTTTGGAGCAGCAGAGTACTTAGGTTCTGAGTTATTTTTCATTTTGGGCGGGGTGGTTTATGCTCTGAATTAACCATGAGCTCCACTTTAGAGAACTTGAAAAAATTGACTTTTTAGAATATTTTTGGCATAATATACAAATTGCTTGATAAACAGAAAAAGATTGAGTAATTTTTCAAAACACCCAGACTGCACCTGTTAGATCATTATTATTTCAGAAATTCCATATTGTACATTGAAAATAACCTCACAAGTATATTTTCTGTATTTATGGCCAAGAGCTGGTCATTGGAGATTTATGATGCTCTGCAAAAAACAATGCTGACCTGGCAAGTGCCTCCAGGGAAGGAGTTGCTCAGAAACCAGTGAATGAAATAAATTGCTATTAATTATGTTACTAAGTCTTAACTCCAGCCCACCCCATTGGTTTGTGACCTAAATGTTTTTAAATACCTTAATTCAATTTATAATAATGCTGCCCAAGGGCAACCAATTTGCCTCATATGGTTTTCTAGGACACAACGTAGTATTTTGGCACACTGCACATGCTTAAAAATTATTTGTTAAATTAGTTAAAAATAAATCAAACCAAAGTCATCAACAAAGTCTGTTTCCTATTGAGCCATGAAGTGTTTTGCAAAGAATGACTCTCTTGTCTTAGTTCAGATGCCATCTTGATTTAGGATTTTCACTTATCCAACTTTTCTTACAAGGAATAGTTAATTCCAGTTATTATTTCCCTAGCACCGTTATCTCAGATAGTGTACACTGAATATCAACACATACATATATCATACTATCAATTCTTTGTCAGGTACTTGAAACACTTTAGATTTAATCCTGACAACCACACTGTTTTAAAATGGGCATTTTTCCATCTCTGTTTTTTATAGATGAAAAACCTGAGGCACCAATAGGGGTATTGGTCACACAAGGAGAAAGGGGAGACTTCAGGATTCTTTTCTTCTAAATTAACTTTGAAATCGTTTTACTGTTAGCATCACGTTTTGAGAATAATTTTTGATAAATGTGGTATGCTTTTATCCTAAAAAGTGTATTTTCATCTCCAAATGAAATAGTAGTAATAAAAGTAATAAAACATTTTATTTCATTTTTTTCTAGCAAGAGATGGTCTTACTTTTACTTCCAACAGAAGAATTCTTAGTCAAAGAAAAATAATCTTTAACACAATTAACAGAAAAAAGTTGAATCTCATTTCATTTCCTGTGGGGCCCTCCCAGGCCTACCATTAATATTCATTGCTACCATTTTGCTTTTCTTTGGTCCATTAAGTAGGCTGACAGTCCTTCATATTTTTATATACTATGTTGAGAAATGGGAATTCCTGTCAAATGTATCTTACGAATAAGCATTACTATAATAAAATTATTAAATGGGTAGATTTAGATGCTAAAACTGGTAGAACCACAATTACAAAGTATGTAAAAAAGCCCCATCAGTTGTCCATACACAAAAGTGGTGTTATATGTTAGTGAATATAAAATATTTTATACTAGAGCATTCTGCTCCCAGGAGTTGTTTTTGTTTTGTTCTACTTTGTTTTAAAGAGAAAATTCTCTAGTAGTATCAGACTCTCCCCCAGGACAAACTTTCAGTTTGTTTCTTTTGTTGTTTTGAGAGAACATATTTACAACTTAATTTTCTTAAGAGGGGTACATTTTTTTGACATCACTATATTACAATTTGAATCAAAACTAAGATGTTGACCGTATAACTTCTTCATTGCATGTAAGTATATCAAAACACCATGTTGTATATCTTAAATATAAATAAAAACAAATAAAACCTAGTATACCAAATATGGAGATACTAAGATTCTACTAATGTACACTCTCCAACCATGAGACAATCCATCTAAAGATGAAAGATGAGTAACATATATTAGTTACTCAATATATTTTAGCAATTATTATTATTATTACTATTCTTATTACTATATATTCAAATATTTATCCTAAAATCCAGCCGTTTTTCTCCAATGCTTTTCTTTTTATGGTTTTCAAGCTTGCTCTTGGGAAACAAGATAAGATTTCTACCTCATGCCTAACCAATTACATTAGGCCTTAAAAGCTAAGCTCCTCAATTGAGATTTTATTTCTTTTCCCAATTACATTCTCCCCATGGGATTTTCTTAGAGGTAAGCAGAGACCAACAGAACCAACAGCTTGATATCCAGGCATAAAAGCCCCAGGAATTATGATTTTGTGTTGGCAGATGGTCAAACTAAGCTAATGGGTGGCAGAAGCAAATAACACCCCAGTTAATTTTCTAGCTCAATCAATTCTGATCTCATCTCAGGCTTATAGCACATTGCACTGTCAGCCCAAATTTAAAAAGACAGTACATTCCCTCACCCTACAGAATGCAGCAATAGATACTACAACCAGAGGACTCAAGTTCTAAGCAGACAGCCTTGAAAGCGGAAGAGACCCTGTAATTCCATGTTGTTTATTAGACTGACTGACATAAGCCTCACTCCTGACAGGGATTCTGTCATGCTGGGTGCAGGAGTGGAATATACCTAGCAAGGCTAACTACTCTTTTTCCAGCCCCTCCTGGATTGTAACTATTAAGACAGGCAGGCATGATCCCAAGTAAAGATCTCAAAATTCAAACTGTTGAAACACAGAAGTACATCTTCCTCTTGATGAATGTAAAACCCATCCTAGAGGAGAAACTAAGATTTTTTGTTTTCTACCTAACTGAAAATATGGCAAGGGATTCTTTTTTGTTTGGTTTCTTAGAACATCTCCAAAACTCTGTGACACCATTATCATAATGAAAAATTCCACTCAGGAAGTCACAAAAAATACTGTGGTCTGATGCTGGGGACTATTGAAATATTTAAAAACACAATTATTTACAACTAAAATGTAATTAAGTCCAACAAATTCTTTTTTAATATTTACTATATATTTCCCACTGTACTACACACTAGGAAAACAAAGGTGAGTCAAGCCCAGGGCCTGATGTAAAATAAGGACATTCACCTATTTGGTTCTCTTTGGATTACATGTATATTATAATGCATAATACAATATCAGTATTTGCTCATGAGTTCTCCATTCTTTCAACATCTTCTTTTCACATCTCATTATAGTAAGAATCTGTAATTCTAATGAGATCAAATATGCCAGTTTATCACAGTAACTAATATACATTCCAAAATTGCCAACAATCTCCACATTTGCCTACCGTTCGGCTCTTTATTTTTAAGCAGTAACATGGTAGAAGAGACACATTACTTCTTTATGTTCTTGTAAGAAGATAATTATTCCCATCTACCCCAAAATATTGGTATTATGAATGACTTAGGGGGTACATATGGGAGACAAATTTAAAACAAAAAATAATGTGATTCTTTTATTGGCCAAAGGAACTCTGTTTGCTTCTGTTAAAATCTTATAATATTTTTAACAGAGTTAAGTTACTTCTTATTTTCTTCCTCCACATATCCACATTGGTAATTGTTACACTTAATTTTTATTGAACTATTTAAACTTCATTTTAATGTTTTACTGTCTCTTTCTTCCTGTTAAAACTTTAGTAACTCATCTAAAGGATGGTGTCCTAGTTCAATGTTAATGATGTGCTTGATGTAATCTCCCACTCAATACACACACATCCCCAACACACACATAGACACACACATATACACACACACACACATATATATATACACACATACACACATACATATCTACACAGTTTGCAGTTTATTTTTTCTATTGATTATTCTTAAAAAGTTAAACAAAGATAGTGAACATCACAAACTACTTTTCCGTTCTAGTCTCAGTGCTTCACAGGCTAGTTAATTCTAAGGTAGAAAAGATGGTAAGGAGATTAGTTGCAGGGACTAGAAAATTCTACTTTAGCAGCTGAGACTTTTTCTCTGCCTGCTCAAACACTGAACTTTTTCCACTCCCAGATCAAGTCCAATCACATCTTTTCTGAATCACTGCACTAAAGTGATTCCTTCTTTCTTTGAGTTCTTTATGCTTTAGTCATTTACAATTGAACACGAAGTTATATACTTTAATTGGTCTTTTGTTGTTTTCCAAATTCATATTTTGCCTCCTGCTGAATCTGAAGGTTTCCTGAAAACAAGCAATATAATCACTTGACTATACTACATTAATAGTATTTGAATGGTAATATGCATGTGAAGAGTTAGTTAATACATACTGGTGAACTGCTTCACAATAATATTCTACTCAGAAAACCATGAGTGTAACTTGTTGCAGGGTTAGCAAGGAGCCAGAGGAGCTTAGCAAAGCCATGCTCTGTGGGAAGAGTACAAAAAAACAAAAACGTTAGAGAATTCTTTTCCTTGGCATCAACTCTTCTGAGATGGAGCCATATAGGCATTCCATAAATGTTAACTGATTGTGATCAACATATTTTACTTCCAAGATTTCACATCCAACCAGCTGCCACTCATCCACCTCTAATGTTAGATTCCAAAGGGACTGCAAGTTCTGTTTTCGGGGTTTGCCTGCTTGCTCCTCTGGATTCTGCTTTTTAAGGTAGGAGGCAAGTGGCTGTGAGAAGGAACACATACTGCTTTTAAAGAAATCTGGGCAAAACAGTTCAATAAGTGCCTGAAAACGAGGAGAATTATAAAGTTACTGAAAATAAGAATTTAAAAGAGGAAAAACTAATGCATACTAAATTCTACATTACCAGAGCCCACTTTTACTTGCTTCACAGTTTTCTTCAGTTCCAGGACCCTGCAGGAACCCTCCTGAGGCTGAGTGCCATTTTAAATTTTCCCTGTGAGTAGAAGGCCCTGTGAAGTAGCTTTAGAAGTTTTGGAAGGTTTACTGGCTTTGGTATTTTGTCAGGCAGTTCTTTTGATCAATTGCTGAGCCTGACACCAGAAGGCCCTCCTCCTCCACCTACACCCTACAGCTCTACAACATCTGAAGTCGCCTCCAGTTTCTATTTTGTTTTTGTTTTTTCCTCAAAAGAAACCAGAAACCCATGTGGGCATCCTGTACTGGCTTTTTATAAACTCTGTAATTCTAGAACCCTGGACATCAGAAAGACTACCACCTCTTTAAAAGTGACTGAGCTATAAGGATTCAATTAAGGATGATGAAGAAGAAATTGCTCATTCCTTTGTATGTTTCCCTTATGCTAACCACAGAATACAATAAATAGCATGGCTGACGAGATTGTTCCACAGAACCTTTCATCAGATGTATTTGGGGAAAAAGCTTATAATTTAAAAATAAAACTCTTCAGAATCACCTCTGCCTGGTAGAGTTTTTCCTTCCCCAGGGATTCTCTACCAGGTAGGTTTTTGCTTCCCCAAAGATTCTCATGTACAAACAAGCACTTTAACAGTACTATTAATACAACATTTTAACAAAAGGTGGGAGTAGTGAAGATTTGTTTTTTGTTTTTTAGAGCACCATGATGGGTAATTTTTGTTTTATGTGCCAACTTGGCTATGATGACCAGTTGTTTGGTCAAACACTGGTCTAGATGTTGTAAAGGTACCCTGTAGATGTAACTGGCATTCAAATCAGTTGACTTTAAGTAGAGCAGATGACCCTACATAGTGTGGCTGTATCTTATCCAATCAGTTGAAAACCTTGAGATCAAAGACAGGTTTCTCAGAAAGGAGGGATTCTGCTTCTAGACTGCAATACAGAAATTCTGCCCGAGTTTCCAGCTTTCTGAGTAAAGACTGCAACTAACCCTTACCTGAATCTCCAGCCTGCCATTTGCCCAACACATTTCTGACTTGCCAGGCCCTACAGGAGCCACTTTCTTAAAAATCAAGCAATCTATATATACTCATATAGATTGCTTATTTGCAGTTATTTCCAATTATTTTTTCTCTCTTAAATTAGTGCATATTGCTAGAAATTAGTCAAGAGAGTATAATTTCAGGAGTTATGAATAAATAAAATTTTCTCCCAAATAAATGTTTTAATTTTTCTTCCATCATGCTTTAAATGTATGTGTTAAAAAGTCAAATCCCTTCATTTAATAATCTGTGAGCAGATATGATGATGTAATAGGTAGCACATTAAGATCTAAAGGAAAAGAATAGGGGAGGATAGGAGTCGGGGTGGTGGGGGCAGCAGGTGGTACTTATTTGCCAAGTTCCTCTTTCTCAGTTTCGCCTGTGGTCTAGTCTGTGAACAGATGAATAAATAATTAGAATTATCTCTTTCCACCTCTGTTTTTCTTGCTATTCTGAAGTGCCTGAATATGCCTATAGGTAACTGCGGATCCAAGTACTGGCTATAGGAAAAGAATCTTGTCATGTTGTGTTATGGTCGTAATGCTACAGAAAGTAGCATTAAAAGGAGGTGCTGAGGCATGCCCACGGTTGAGACGTATTTGCGGCAGGCTCCGAGTCCTGCCACCCAGTACTCCACACAAACTGAGCTATGGAAGAAATAAGTATACATTTTTCAACACTGAATTAAAGATGCCTCTTTTCCCAATACTCTATACTAGCAGTAGAAATGAATTCCAGGGATGTGCAGGACAATGACACAGACAAATGGTTCTCTGCTGCATTTCTGCAGTCAGATATGGGAACTGCAGAAACATTTGCTTTGGAGATACATCATATGCAATAAGCAAAGAAGCTGGGTTTTTTCCCTGTGAAGTTATCCACAAGAGAAAAAAAGATCAGAATTAGAATGCTTTGTAAAAGTATTTAAAACTTTATATGTTGGCACCCAAGAAATGTAGCTGCACTCACCCAGTATCAGGTTATCTCTTTTGATTTCTTTTCTAACCAACTGAAATAAGGAGTATATGTATTCTGAAAGGCCAAGACAATATTTCATTTCTTGCTTGTCAAGTTAATTAAACCTCAGAAAATAAAGGTATTTTGTAGAATAGTCATATGTGATCACATATTACATGTCAATCTTCACAATTTATAAGCATTAGAATATAAGCTCTATTAACCACTGTGTCTCCCACAGATAGAACAATGCCTATGATACTCACTCATCTTTGTTTTAGGAGTAAATCAGTCATTTTTAAAAGACATGACATCATTTAATTGTCATTATGGTTTCTGAGGTTCTTCATATTCTAAATGAATGTTTACTCCAAATGGCCAACAATTTGCACGAGGTTAACAGAAGAATCAGGCATTTTGTGTTTTGTCTTGCTTTCAGAATAACAGAATTTCCTTCCTAGACATAAATAAATGGAGTTTGACTGTGAACACCAATTATGGAACCCAGGTCTATAGAAATACACTGAAAATAATGCTGCAAATCACTAAAGCAAGAGGATAATTAACAACAAACATCAGTATGGGGCTGTACCAAATGGAATCATCCAAAGGTTCCCTGCCTCAGGTAACAAGCTTTAAGCAATGCTTGTAATAAGCCCTGGGGAACAATTATGACTAGAGAAGACATGAGCAGAGTCGAGGTGTCTCAACGGTGTCAGGACACAGAGAAGTCAAGAGATGTAGACCAGATTTGGCAGCTAATTATAGATTATTAAGTAGCATCACATTATCAACCATATGAATTTATTAAATCAACTTTAAAACTTTATTCAGATGAACTTACCCAAACTTCTCTGAGACAAAGCAAACAGAAGATATTTTCCTAAAAGATGTGCAATGTAAGAGTCCTCCTCTCTGCTTAAAAGCATAATACATTAAAATATCAGACTGATATGTGATCTCATCTTAAATATTTCCTGTAAGCTTCATCTTCCTGTTTTCTTTAGCAATCTATTCCCCTTCTGTCCTTAGAAAGCAAAGGGTATTTGATGCTAATGTACTTTGTTGCAATATATACACATTTCTCCCTTGTTCCAGCTTTCCTAAAGAAATGAAAAATAGCATTGAATCCTGTTTCTGGCATGGTCAATGTTATTCAGCTATAAATTTTCTGTGATTTACTACATGATTTTGGTTGACAATTTCTACTTTTACTATGCAGTATAACTAATTAAACATTAAGAGGCTTTGTTGTCATGCTGTTGATAAAAATGACACTTGCAAAAATTACTAATGACTAATTCTATAAGAAAGGACATACAGGGTTTTCTTTCCTACCCACAAGGACTTCTGAATTATGGAAAGTGAGGTCTAGACAAGATCAAACAAGGCTGGAAGAGTGGAATCAGGGGCTGGACCCTGATTTGAGTGAGGAGGTTTAAGTCTATGTGCTTATCAAAAGATTTAAATGTTAACCAAATAATAATGTCTCTGAAATTGTATATAATTAAGAATACATGAAATTTACATTAGAGGGTAATGCCTTTTAATATAAAATTATTATTCAAATGCTGTAGTAAATTCCTGAATTTACTACTCCTGTCCCAGGAGTTAATGGAGTTTGCCAGCTGAGAACATACTGTTTTTTTAAAAAAATATAATACAAACTTTTTTTTCTATAAAGGCAAAAATAGCAATTGAAGGGGGAGGGAGCGAAAATTCCGTCCTATGTTCAGTGTCTGGAAGCAAAACATATGCTAAAATTTTTGTTCTTTGCAAATAACTACTTTTCAATAAAACAACCACTAAAAGGATATATTGTCAAAACAAAACACTGTTTTCATGAAAAATGACTTAAAAAGTTAAAGTAGAATTTATGAATTTCTAAAGACTGAATTAGGTTACATTGCCTAACATTTCAAAATCAACCTCCTAACATTTAAGTAGATTTTCAGTTACACATATACTTTAAATAAAATGTGGTGGTATTTTATCACTAACATCACACATGGACAAACCACATTTAAAACCATTGTTACATTTGTTTTTCCAACTTTTCCTCTGGTTAAATTCAAAAAGTATATAATAACTTCATTTATGAAATTCCTACTATTTGTCAGGTATTTTCCATGCATTATCTCTCGTTTAAAATATTGCTTTCCGTATTTTATTTAAAGAAAATAAGTTTCAAAGAATTTGTGTAACAGCCCAGGTGACATAGCTGGTATACGGCTGAGCTAGAGTTTAAACCATGTTTATCAGGCTTCAGTGCAGTTTTCTCCCCATGTTACCCAGACAGAACCAGCAAACCATAAAAAGTTTTATAAGCACCTGATCTCAGATAAAAATTGAGCGCCAAGTTAAAGACAAACCCACAGGTGCCCACAGTATTTTTATTGTCACCATCAGTAGTGTTCTCAATTCCTGAGAAATAATAATTTTGGGGATCTGGAAACAAGAAATTGAAATTCATAGCATTTCTTAGAAATTCCTTCAACCATAAATTATTATGTACCTTTAATAATATTTTGTTTTAAGATAACAATGAGTGACCATAATCATAAATTGTGTATCATTTTACTGTAACAGACTTATACATACAAAAGTGTCAGAGGCTTTTCTATAAAAAAGATATACAGTTTTTATTATTAAAACATATTGTGAAAAGAAAACATATATATTTTTATAACATCAAAATATGCTTACCTGACATACATATTTGGTAATAGACAACTGTCATAGTAGCGAATGTTAACACAAAATAAATGTCCATAAAATTATTTTTTAAATTGTAATATAACACCACAGCTATTTAATATTTAAATGCTATTATTCTTAAAATGAAATTTTGAAGCAGATAAACTAACTGCTCTCTCTGAAAGTCTTGACCTTTGTTTTGTGACGAATATTCTATTTGCAATTTTCTTTTCATTTTTGCATTGACATTAGTTGAATAATTAAGAGTAAATCCGAAATGGTCTTCATGTTAGGCATTAAGGTGTATATACTGATCCATATAAGCTAATTTTCTCTTTGAACATAATAGTTTCTAGGTTTATCCAGAGTTTGGTTTTGCTATTGAAATTCACATTGCTTTTGTTAATTGAAGTTTTTAATCATTTTCAGATTTCATTTCAAAGTAGTTCACAACATTCAACATTTACATCTTTTTTTTTTTTTTTGCATTTTAAGTATTTGTACACAACTGTACCCTACAGCAAATATTCAAACACTGGAAAATATCGGTGAATGTTACTGGATAACATTAAAATAATGTAAAATTTGAATTGCTCAGCAACACTAATACTACACAGAATCAAGTGTAGAAATTGTTAATTCAAGGATACATTTTGCCTCCAAAACTTGTTTCTTGGGACACTATAGGATTTACATAAAGTATATTATGTGTAAAAACATGTAAACATATTTTGTATTTACAAGTATGATTACTCACTGTTAGTAGCAGAATAAATAAATTGTGATTTAGGTAAACAATAGAATACTATACCACAATGGCAATGACAATGACAATTTAGAAACATAATATTCAAGTCTCCCAACACAGAAGCCTACATACTGTGATGATTCCATTTTTACAAAATAAAGAATCAGGCAAACTAATCTACTTAGTTAAAGTCAGAATGTTGATTACTTTCAGGGGTGCAGTGTGTAACAGCCAGGAAGAGAGCACCAGGATGGCATGCTTCTGGGAGTTAGAAATATTCTGCTTCTTGCTAAACACATGTGTGCATTGAGTTTGTGAAAATTCATTTCTCTGTATTCTTAGTATGCTTCGATAAAAAGTTAAGAAGGTAAATATAAAGCACAAAAAAATGTTACTTCAAAACTTTTGACGAAAGCAGCTTACCTTTTGAACTAGTTTCTGCAGCAGACAAGAAATTAGAAGTCAAAAAGACTTTTTAAAAATTTACAGGAAAAACACTAAGAAAAATCACTGAGACTCCTATCTTATCATTAGATATAAATGGACATATTGTTTGGTAAATGTTATTTTCTCAACAATGTATCAATCAAAGCTGTATTAATTGTATTCTACTTATCTTGTCAATTTAGTTTTTTAGCAATTCAAATTTTCTTATGCCTACACATATTAACAGTACCTAAATGAATACTTAAAATGAACTTGAGAAATGAGCTTTCAAATAATGCATTTCTGTGATTCAAAATGTTTGTTTGTGAGCAAAGCAACTCCAACATCAACTTCTACTAAAAAATAAATTATTTAGTTTTGAAGATCTATATGAAGAGTGGAAATTAGACTAAATATCTTACTAGAGATCATGTATTCATGTTTTGCGGCCCCAGTATCCAGCATTGTAGCTTCGTAGGAGATAAATATGAACCATGTTTTCCGAGAGCACATTATCTTTCCATGAAAGTGTAGTAATATCTACACTTGAAACTCTATGGAATCTTGAAACTCTATGATAGTTTGAAACTCACTGCTCACAGGTACATACAACTCTGCTTTAAACTAAGTTGCAGTAACATAGAAACCCATAGGTTTTAACAGTATTGTTAAATGGAGTTTACCAGCTGAGAACATACTGTTTTTTTTAAAAAAATATAATACAAACTTTTTTTTCTATAAACGCAAAAATAGCAATTGAAGGGGGAGGGAGCGAAAATTCTGTCCTATGCTCAGTGTCTGGAAGCAAAACATATGCTCAAATGTTTGTTCTTTGCAAATAACTTGTGGAAGAAAAAGAAAGATTGTGAAAATAATGCAGAATATCTTACAAATGAAGTTATTTTCAAATAAGAGACTTAAGAATAATATAAAATGAGACTTTCGTTTCAGTATCTAATATTACTAAGCAAAGTGAAATTGCCATAAAGCCACATTCTGTAACTATAGCAACTTTGCAAGGTAACACAAAAGGGCTCATCTTTATGCAACAGTTTTAGAATATCTATGATCCTGAATGTGACAGTATGTACTATCTTTTTTGGTCTGCTGTGACATCCTAATACATAGATATTATGAACTATATCCAATGGTTCATTCTTTATCAGTCAAGAAAGCTATATCTTAGAAACATGTTTAAAATTAAAATGAAATACGTTTAAATTTAAAATAAAACAGGTTTAAACAGTTAAACTTGCTAACCATAAACTACCAAAAAAAACCCCACAAGTGATACCACTGTTGCTATTTTAAACATAAATAAAAATATCATACTTATTTGTATGTTTATTTCCAACTACTATTTTATACCTGAATAAGAAAATCTCATCAAAGTGCTATGATATCCCCATAATGACAACTTCCAAAATGAAATTTTCTTGGTCTCAAAGCACACAAAACTCTGACACAACTGAATGAAAATGTAAAAATGAAGTTGTCCCAGGAGATATGAAGTCATACGTATTTACTGAAGCCAGCAGAGAGCATCATTAAAAATTCCCATGGTAGACTCAATGTGAAAGATAATTTATTCCACTTAAATATGCCTGATGATGATATTAGAAAATAATCTACATTAAGAACTCTTGGATAAGTTGATAGGTGTCTTTTTGCTCAGAATGTCTAAATTGTAAATATTTCTATAAACACACACACACACACACACGTCTATACCATTTAGTTTAGTCCAAAGAGATTTGAGTTAGAAGTACATTTTAGATAACTGTCTCTCCTCAAATAACTCTCTGTGGGGGAGAATAAAACACAAAATAAAATATCTAAGGGAATTCACCCCACAGACTAAGTATAAAGAACTCTGTAATTTGGTTTGAATGAGCTTTTGGTTTTTTGGTTTAACTTATAAGAGATTTTTATTTGATCATTGTATAGACTAGTGAATCCATTTTTGTGATCCTTTTTAAGTAGTCTACTGGGGAGTATAACAAACATACACTGCTGACTTAATGTGAAACCAAACACAAAGGTGTTTACCCAAACACTTTTATAACTGGCTAGATAACATGTACTAAAAATAAAGGCCCATAGAAATGAGGAGAATGAAAGGAAAAGAGGTGGTAGAAAAATAAAGATAGAAATTTACTTAATATTTTTCAACATATATTGTCAAATTTTTATCTAGATTGTTCTTTCTGGAATGCAATAAAATGATGGTTTGAACAAAGCAGTGGAAAAACACGTGATCCCAATTTTGGCTTGTTTGTTTTATATAATACTGTGGTTTCTATTCAAATTAATATTTCTAATTTTAAAAAAGGAAATTTGCATTAGGACACACAAAATTACTATGCAAGGAATAAATTAGACAATCTCATAAGATTTGAGATGTAGAAGATTACAAACAAAAAATAATTATAAGCATGACTTTGAAGGCCAAAGGGAAGTTATTTGCTGCTTAGAAACAAATTCTATTATTAAAGTCTGTATTCTATCAATAGTCATTTGTGTGACTGGGTGGGAGTGTTTGTGTGAAACAGACAATATGTCCATCTGAGAAACAGTAAGCTGACTGAACAGTCATGAGATTATTTGCTCATATACTGCCTGGCAAATTTTAACTGTCCTTTAAGGATACAGTTTTTAATTTTGTTCTTTTTGTGTCTAATAATAGCGACATTATACTTTGGAGAGCCCAAAGTCTAGAATATTCAAAGAAATAAATTAGGGTTATTATCTCAATCATTAATTCATAAACGTGTTTCTCATATAAGCACATCACTGGCCTTATTCTTCTTTAAGAAAAAGAACTAGTCAGTTAAATTTCAAATAATTTTTAGAATATATTAAATTTGGATGAGAACTACAATAGAAAATAGGGGTATTTAATGTATAGTTGTTAGTGTTATTCATCACTTTTAAGAATATATTTTTCTTGAAAAAGCAATAAAATTATCTCAGAATGCAAGTTACTAGTTTTATTTTATTCACTTTATGTTTTCAGTATCCAAAATGGATTTGACCAACTACAATTACGTTAGACTGTTCTCCATTTCTAAATAAAGTTCTGATGTTGAAAAAGAAAATTTTGCATCTCTCCTCTACTTGATCCATTAGAGGAGTTCGGTCTACTTTTCTTTCTGGGATTGCCAAACTCTGCATAAAAACTAAGCAGCTAAATATTTGCAAAAGGAATATCAGTTTCAGATACATACTAGGCTATTTAATACTGTTTTATTGAGAAAGCTGGCCATATTTGTAAATAGAATAGCAAAGATCTTCAGAAATATTTTCCTGCTCTAAAAAGTTGAAATACTCCTGGTACATTTCTCAGAGTGGGAAAGAAGTTGGAAACGCAAGAAGCTTTGAGAAAATGGCTCCAATCATTTTAATGGCTCACTAAAGTCTTTAGTATTTAATATCTGTGAGTTTATCTAGTCTTTCGTTTACTCTTTTAATGTCTATGAGTCAAAATGATGGGGCTGAATTGTGTTAAGTGATATCACATCCTTGAGCTTGCCATTTGGAATACATTTTTCATAATAGCTAATAACTATCATTTATTTAATTTTTCTATCGTGTTTCATTCATTAAATTCATGTTCACGGTCAGGGAAAAGATGAAACTTAGTCACCAATATGAGGGTGTTCAGCAACAGATTCAAGGTGCTCTTTAGTAATCATGCTTTCTACTTTAACCTCAAATTGTTTTACTGAATTCCAAAGTTGTTGACACCAAGACTCATACCAAATTGTAAAATAGTTATTTTTTTATCTTTCCTTTCTGGAAAATAAAACAATAAGGTAACTTTTAAGTAAAAAAAAAAAAAAAGTAGAAGAGGCTGGATAATGTATAATCAGTGGTATTTTTATTTACACGGTCTGTTTTCTATTGGTCACCATTTCTACACTGAGAAACAATGATATCTGTCTTCTTAATCTTTCAAGATCAGTACAGTGTCACAGCTGACTGGAAGAAATGACAAACAATTCTTAAAAACTGGGAGAATGAAGTATAGAGCTTCAAGAAAAATGATATCAATACTAACCCCAAACATTAAAACAACGAACAAACCAAAAACACAATGCAAAAACCTTTGGAAATTATAAAAGAGAAAGAAGGGATTGGTCAAGATCAAACAATTATACAAATTGGAGGGAAAGAAAGTCCATGAGATTTAATTGGAGGCAGCTGAAATTCAGAATTTCTTCCAACTGATTTCATGTTTGCAAGGGTTTTATGCCACAGCCAGTACTAAAGAGAAAGAACAGCTCAGGGCTAAGGTGGAACTGAAAGAAGTGAAAGTAGGAGGGAGGACCATAAAATTAGCCAAGTAACCTGGAGAGTTAAAACAGTCTAGATATTTTTTCTTCCTTCTTTCCTTTCTTGCTCCCTCTGTTATCTTTTCCTCCCTCTCTCTCTCACTCTCTGCCTTACTGTCTTCATTCCTCTCTGCAGAAAATCATGAACTGCAATAACTGTAACCCACCATTAGCTTCAGAAAAAAGTATAATGTTGCTTGAATTTTATGCCAAAATATGTTTTGACAATGATAATTTCTAATTGCCCTGATAATGTACTCTCGATAATCATACAAAATCAGAACAATAATGCAGGTACTCAATTTGAATTCTGTTGCTTAACTCTTGTTTGATTTTCATATGATAATTAGCACAAATCATTACCTACATTCTATCTCTGATTAAGAAATGGCTTCCTTTAACCTGATGGATTTGATAACTACCTGTTGAAAGATTTTGCTTTCCTCTTTATTATTTTCTTATGATTGTCACAGCATGAAAAATATCCTTGTTGTTTGGAAATATCAGATTATAATATGTTTAATTGGTATTCTACTTTACAGATCAAACTATCATAGCCTAAAAAGTAAAATCTAACCTTAACACAGACAGCATATTTTCATCATGTTTAATCACAACTTGATCATTTCTCAGTCTTTCAGCAAAAAAGGTTCAGTCTTGAAACATGGAGACTGGCAAAGAATTTTAGCTTTGTAAACTATGAGTCTTCTTAACTGCTCTTCATATATTTAAAATCCCATCAATACTTGAAATTGGCTTATATCAATGTGCCCTCTTTCTTTCTGACTTTCCATCAGACGGGAAGTGTTCTCTGAGCTCTTCAAAATACTTTGCTCCTGAGTTATTTGTGTACTCTTGCATATTAATATGTTGAGTTGCTTAAAGATAGTAACCATGTTTTGGTTTCTTTGATGTCTCCCACTCTACTTGTCAATGATTTGTACACAGAGCAAATGCTCAATAAACACTCCGTAAGTTCATGCAAGTAAAAGTAATTTGTTTCCCATCTAAACAAAGGAAAAACCATGTCTGATGGCAGCTTTCTTTCCGATTCTATCTGTTTAACCTCAAATTCAAAATAAGAAGAGGTTGTGGTATAACGTGTACATTATTTTCAGAAAAAACATACATTTTTACATTCAAATATAACTTGTAATTAAGTCCAAGGTTATTTATGTAGTAGAGCTAAAATCCTTCTTATTGGTAATAGCTTTTCATTTAAATATAGAATAAGACTTTGGTTACATGATTAATTTATGTTGGAATATCATACTTTTAGTAAACTTTAGAAAATGTAAATACTAATAAAATGTTATAAAACAAATTTTATAAAGCATTCATAAACATAACTGCATACAATATATAACCACTTTTATTAAAATATAGCATTTAGACTATCATACCAGGTTATTCCTTCTAAAACATTTAAGTATTTCCTTTCAGTTGCTTTTCAGTAACTAATAAAAATGCTTATTTTTCCTAAACATATCTTTAAAATAAATCTAATTTATCAGTATTTAAAATATTTTTAATAATGCTGCATGTTAATAACTTCCTACTTTCTATGTGCTCATTCTGTAACATGAGCTTCAGGTTTTCCTTTAATATAGAGGCTAAGTTTTAACTCAAACACACAAATATGCACTGGGCAGAGTTCTCAACTTGTACAACGCTCCTTTTTATTTAATATCATGCATCACCTACTTTCAAAATTCCTTTTGCTATCTGTTATGTTTAGCAAAACAAATGTATCATCCAGCAGTGTCATTAATTAGAATTCCTTGTAAAAGGTGGTGAAGTGAGTGAAACTCTAACCTTAAAATATATTTTGGATCACTCTGCTTCACAAAACTTAGAGAAGACATTAACACTGCCCTTTAAAAATCAACCACTCAGTAAATGTACCATATACATGTTATCTATATCACATAATGAAACAGTAAAACATAATTAAAAGACTGAAACTGACTTATTTTATTTAATGGAGGACATTTAAGGAGTGAAAATTTATTTCAAAGTTTTACTTAGATTTTTTTTAATGTGAATGGTTAGTTTTGTCAGACCATAATTGTCCTTAGCTACTCTTTAATGGTATTTAACACTCACCCATATTTCAAAGTTCAGATCAAATATATCTGATATTTGTCAGACTACGTAAGTATGAATGTGATTATTGCAGGAGAACTTTTTATTCTTCTTAAAATAGTATCTTCAGGGAAAATTTTATTTCCATTCATATTGAACAATTAAAACAAAAAACATGAACAGAAACCTACCCTGAAAAATTCATTTAATTATCACCTTACCAGCTCATAATTATTTCATTCTGAACTGAGATAATGACTGTAGTGAAACAACTATATTTGTTTTATTGTATTATGCACAAAACACAAACTTCTAATGATTAGGTTTATTTTCAGTAATATCATTATTCTTAAATTTTACTTCAACGTAAAGAATAAAATAAGTAGATACTGAATGTCTTAACCAAGTAATGCAAAACTTAACATATTTTAATCCCTGTTTAGTGAAAACAAAGCACATGTTTATACATGGTCAATATTTTACTACTTAGGGGCTTAGATTTTTACTTCTGGCCAAAGGATATTCCACAGCCTCCTCGAAGTCAAAATTTCAGCCAGGCAAACAGTCTGTCAGTAACTATTGATTGTTTAGAGAAAATACTAGTGATTTATTGAAAGATCTATGCTTCTGTCTTTCAATAGTAAATGAAGAAGTAGGCCAAGTGAACCATGATATGATGACATGGAGAAAAGAATATCTCCAAAATTGCTGCTGCAGATGCAGAAGAAATAGAAAAGTGGCAAGTTGAAAACAATACTCATTTTAGACTTAGTGATGCTTCATAGTTACCAGACTGACCATAAAGCACAGGACTCCAGGTCAGCTGCAAAGGCCATAACCTTCTTTCCTTTTTCACTTTATAGTAGACATAAATGGAATTGTTCTGTTTATACTTAAATATACACCAGTATTTTATTATACAATCTGATATAAGACCATGTGAAAGTCTCATTGACCTTGCTGAGGATTATGCTGTTTGAAAGATTCTCAACTGCTCAAGAGGTAGACTTCTATAAAAATTAATCATTACTTGAAAAATGACTGATTAAAACAGATTACTGCTTTAATAAAATCACATGCCAAGGCTAGAGAAACATCCTTTCTTGTTAACATATCTTGATATACAAAGTATACTACCAGAGAAAACTTACTTTTCCTCAGATGATGATACAGTTTCTCTTGGAATGGGAATGTACCATAAGCCTGGATCAGGGTAAACTCTTGTTTTTATACAGACACAATTATATTTTTGAAACATGAGTAGCGGGCAAAGACTTCTCAACATATTCATTTGTTTCTTCATTCATCACCCATCCATTCATTAATTCACTGAATTGATATTTTCTGAGTGCCTACTACATATGCCATGCACTGTTGTAGGTTCTGGGGGTACAGCCACATAGAAAATAGACAAAAATCCCTGTACTTAAGGTATCCAATATTATCAGGATACACAAACTTACAGCTGTATAATATATTGCCACATACGAACAACTATTATTTTAGGGAAAGAAAGGGAAGAGGATAGTTCTGAAGCCTTTATTTCAGATCAGATGGAGACAGACTTCTTTGAGAAGGTGACATTTGAACAGGGATTACAATAAAGCAGGGAAACTTGTATTGCCAATACCTGAGGGAAGAATATGCAGGAAAAAACAATAGGTGAAAATGTCCTGACAGAGTACATGGCATTTATTAAGTCTGCGTCATTAAACGAAGTTTTGAGAATGGAAATAAAATACTGAGAATAATTGTAAATGGAAGTTGTGATGCTTCCTTTATCAAACAGTTATTAGTCAGCTATTGGGAATTGAGAGATCAATATCTCCTAAGGCTGGATTATGATTAGTTTCTTTATATTATGTAGCACAATTCATTAAGCCCTCCCAGTATAATATGTTTTTCCATTCAAAAAATAATATACACTGGTGTAGTATTTAATTGGTCATCTTACAGAGGCAGTAATACTCAGACTTAGAGAAAGAGCCACCAAATAGTCTGAAATTCACATACAGCTCTAGCTTGATAGTTGCAATTGTCCAATCCTTTGAAACTACCTTGACATGGAATTCTCAAACCACTGATAAAAACCTGCAAACATTTAAAGTTCTATTGAGTCTGAGATACCTTGGCCAATAATATAAACATTCTTTACTTTAAACATACATGGCATATTGTGTACATACATATATTTATTCATAACATATGTATGTAAACACATATTATATATTGGAGCAGCCATTAACATGTGCCAGTTGCCATATGTCACTCAATGTTTATTTCAACAACTTACTGTTCATCTTTAAGGAGTGCAGTTAATTGACAACTCCCAACAAATAATACTTGCAAGATCTGCTGAGGCCATGCTCTCTGGGTTTGCCCCTAGCCAATGACTAAGCATGGCGTGGTCAAGGGAGGGCAGGAAGATTGGGACCTGGCCATTTACACCCAAACAAGAACTCCTCTGATGGGCAGTCTCCACTCCAGAGCTTTCCAGAAAGGTGGCTGAGAGCCTATCAGATCTGCACTGTGGCTTGAGGCCTGTCACCCCTTTCTATCTGGATTCTTTCCTCTTTTATCACTCATAATTGCTACCTCCCAACAACTTTTTGTACCCTAAGTGCATCTGAGCATTTGTCCCCTGGAGCACCCAGTTGTCACATGTGTTTATAGATGTACATGCAAATATCTATTATTTTAGGGTAGGTAATACATTATTAAAACTCTTTTCACTTACTTATAGTATATGACTAATGCCACAAAAGGACAGACAAGTATTTTGTAGTTAAATACATCCTACTTAAATGTTAAAGGGGGCTTTCATATAATGAAACATTTGACATTTGTGAATAATTTTTAATGAGAACGTCAATATACAAGGCAGCCTCAATAAAGCATTTTCCTGTAGGGTTTAATATAGGATTTGGTTTGGTTGTCATATCTAAATTGTTTATTAAAGGACCAAAAGATTCTTCTTAGAAGCTGTCCTGATATTTGAGATGTCCCCATGTCATATAACTCAAGTGTTGGTGCAGGACAAATCTTTACTATGTGATATTTATTTTTATTGAATCCAGAAGTTCTCTGATTATGCAGGGATGTATTATAATTATAGTAATGTACAGTCAGCATATACATTCACAATTATAAGGTGATTTTTGATAAACAAAAGTATTTTAGTTTATTAATAAGACTTTCTATTTATGGTACTATAGTTATCCTTCAGGATTTTTTCAACAATTTATTAAAAACTTGACTCATTGTTCAATTCCCACCTATGAGTGAGAATATGCGGTGTTTGGTTTTTTGTTCTTGTGATAGTTTACTGAGAATGATGACTTCCAATTTCATCCATGTCCCTACAAAGGACATGAACTCAACATTTTTCATGGCTGCATAGTATTCCATGGTGTATATGTGCCACATTTTCTTAATCCAGCCTATCACTGTTGGACATTTGGGTTGGTTCCAAGTCTTTGCTATTGTGAATAATGCCACACAGGAAGGGGAACATCACACTCTGGGGACTGTTGTGGGTTGGGGGGAGGGGGAAGGGATAGCATTGGGAGATATACCTAATGCTAGATGACGAGTTAGTGGGTGCAGCGCACCAGCATGGCACATGTATACATATGTAACTAACCTGCACATTGTGCACATGTACCCTAAAACTTAAAGTATAATAATAATAAATAAATAAATAAATAAAATAACAGGAAAAGCAAAATAAATGTGACATGTCTAAAACAGTAAAATAAAACCAAAAAAAAAAAAACTTGACTCATTCTCAGAATAAAATTAATACAATTGAGGAAACTGTCAATTAATTGTTCTTCACTTTCAACAAAAATGATTAAAGTCAACTGCACGAACAATTCAAGATTTGCCCTGATTATTCATTTGAAACTTCCTATTTTCCCCATGTTTTTCCATAAACGCAGAACACTTAATTAATATATTCTATACACAAAGAAATAGTTGAAATTATATGGGCAGCACTTTATTGTATAAATTTTCTTTATAGTGTCTAAGATCTACTGAACATGAAAAACATTTACCACCTCAGTCCATGAGATTAACATAAAAATTAGTGCTAATATAATGGTGAACCATGTGGTTATATAACTTATATGTAAATTATCTCAGAACTAAAAAATAAAATCAACAAAAAGTATATGTTATATTACTGAATCCAGTGGCAGAGGATATCATTTGAGGAATGCTGTTTCTACATTTTTAAATTAATTAGAAGAAAATTTGGCAATGGGAGTTTTGTTTAAAAATATAAATTATACCACGATGTAATCTAACATTTGTTTGACTAGGCAACAAAAATTTCCTGGCCTTCTCCCAAGATTATGTTATTCCTAGAAATATAAAATAATATTACTCCTTCATGTTATTCCATATCTCATACTTACATCAAATGCAATTACTACTGCTTTTCAAGAAACAACCATGACAAGCCAATAAATAAAGTATTTTGACTTTGAGTTGGGTTCCCAATACAAATGAATTGCCACAAGAATAAATGACAAATTATTCATTTGCTATTCCCTCCACCAAGTTTAACAGAAGCCTTAGAACCTTCAGTACATCTCAAACGCTGTAAGAGTAATTTATGATCCTGAAAGAGAACATACCCTATTGGGGCCTAAATGACCACAAACAATGAGCCATTTTATGAGTGTTAAGTAAGGAATCCGATAAAAAGGTGATTTAAAAAGCAGACATGACATCTTTGAATTAATCTTTGCTCTAATTGACAAGTAAATGCCTCTACATATTGGATATTTTTCCCCTTACAGCAAAAAAGGCAGTAGCTAGTCATTTCATTATAGATAAGTTGCTTTACCACTTGAGCCTGTTTTCTCTTCCGTAACATAAAGAGGCTGTATCAGAGGTGGTCTAGTTAACTATATTCAGGGGTCAGGCACTGAAATGAGTGGGTCACTATAAATTAAGACAAAATACTGCTTTGAGCAATTTTGGTTTTTTTGGTTGTTTTTTTTTTTGTTGTTTGTCTTTTTTTTTTGAGATGGAACTTTGCTTTTCTTGTCCAGGCTGGAGTGAAATGGCACAATCTTGGCTGACTGCAACCTTTGCCTCCCAGGTCCAAGTAATGGTCCTGCCTCAGCCTCCCAAGTAGCTGGGATTACAGGAGTGCGCCACCACGCCTGGCTAATTTTGTATTTTTAGTAAAGATGGGGTTTCACCGTGTCAGCCAGGCTTGTCCCAAACTCCTGATCTCGAGTAATCCACCCTCATCAGCCTCCCAAAGTGCTGGGATTACAGGCATGAGACACCGTGCCTGGCCTATGCAAGAAATTTTACGTAAGGGCATTGAAATTCCAAACGATTATTAAAACCCATGTGAAATATATTCGCTCCACAACCCTCCAAAGCTCCCAAATTTCAAATTTTGGACCAAATTATCTCAAAATTCTCTCAAGCCTCTTCAATCTCTAAGAAGCAATCTAAAAAAGCCCTGATAATGTGAACCATTAAAATCAATATAACACAGGCACAAGATAGTAGAATGGATTAATGTAGAAAATTACTTCTTACTATTTACTGAGTCCTGTTAGAGAATTGCATATCAATGTTTCTATTCTTTCATCTGGTCTCTAAATCACCCAAGTATCACTCAACGCTACATCTTCCAAGAAAAAAAAATAAGTCAGATATTATGGGAAGAGAGTCAAAAACATCCCAGCTCATAGCCTAATACACACATTTATTGGGAACCTACTATGTGTAAGATACTGTCCCAGGCATTTGGGATAAATCAGATAACAGCACTGACAAAGATTCCTGCCCTTGTGGGGCTTATACTCTGCAGAGACAAACAAGGTAACAATCATTAAACTTTAAGTAATTCATGTATATATTAGAAAATGGTGTGTGCTTTGGTTTTCTAAAAAATAAACAAGTAAAAGGGATTGGGAGGGTGGGAGACAAGTGGCAGAAGGTTGAAGTATCTAACAGAAAGGTTCAGAATTGGCCAGGCGCAGTGGCTCACACCTGTAATCCCAGCACTTTGGGAGGCTGAGGCAGGTGGATCACTTAAAATCAGGAGTTCAAGATCAGACTGGCCAACATGGCGAAACACTGTCTCTACTAAAAATACAAAATTAGCTGGGTGTGGTGGGGCATGCCCATAGTCCCAGCTACTCAGGAGGCTGGGGGCAGGAGAATCGCTTGAGCCCGGGAAGTGGAGGTTGCAGTGAGCCAGGATTGTGCCACTGCACCCCAGCCTGGGTGACAGAGCAAGATTCTGTCTCAAAAAAAAAAAAAAGAAAAATTCAGAATAGACTCAGTGAGGTCCAATTTGAGCAATGATTTGAAAGATGTAAGGGATTTAAGCATCTGAAAGAGGCACTACAGCCAGCGCCCTGAGATGGCAGCAAGTGTCCTAAGCAAAACTGCAAGAGGTCAGTGTGAGAGGAGACAATAAAAGGTCTGAAAAGTCTCCTAGAAACCATTAACACTGTGCATTTTAGCTACTATATGGATTTTCATTCTAAGTAACTGTTGAAATGAGGTATCATGGCTAACAGCAACTGCTTTGGTGTTAAGCAGCTCTACTGTTTATCAGCTTCAGTGTCAAGTTGCTTAATCTCTGTGCTTCACCTAACAAATAAGTATAATTGCAGTATAAGCACCACGTAGGACTGGTTATGAGGATAAATGAGATTAATGCCAAACGTCGTACTGTGACTGGCATAGAGAAACTGCTCAATAAATTGTTTTCTCTGAACTTGCTACTTCCAACACAAAATTTTTCTCAAACAATGAGTATCAGTGATACCAGGACCATTCTAAAACTTATCTCCAACATCTATGCTCAGAATGATGAATCAATTAACCAACAAACCTCTACTATGTGCAAGGGATTATTTTAGGTGCTGAGGGGATACACAGAATTTAAAATGCATTCCTTGATATTAATAAGAACATGATTTAAGTGAAGAAATAAAACATACACATAAAAACATAATTTAATATTCCTATCAATAAAAAGGAATAAAGTACTGCATCTGCACAAACACATTTGGATGACTCTTAAACTCACTGTGCAGAAATGAAGAAGCCACACACAAGAGCACATACTTGGTGATTCCATTTAAACAAAATGAAGACTATTCTGTGGTGACAAAAGGAAGATCAGTGGTGGCCCAGATCCAAGTGAAGGTGTGAGAATGGACTTTATAAAGGAGTATAAAGAATCTTCATAATCTTTGGAAATGTTCTGTATCTTGGTTGTAGCATTGTTTCACAAGTGTAAACAATTGTCAAAATTCATCAAAGTGTGCACTTTAAATGGGTTCTATTTACTGTATTCCTCCATAAGATTGATGGTAGCAAAAACAAAACGTAATAGTCATAATTGATCAGAATGGATTGAATAACCACTACAGTATATCTTCCACTATAATTTGAACTAGAAAATTACAGGACAAGTTTAGTTTAGATATGCCAGGTCACACAATAATTTTCAGATATTTCTTGAATTGCATTAGGTCTAGAAATTTTGTTAAGCTTGAAGATAAAGTTCTCCTATTAAGTTGTCATTAGTTGTGGCTCTATTCAGTCAATGTCTGAATAACTTTATGTCACTGTTTCTTTGTTTCTATATGAAGAATCCTTTCATCTTCAAACTTTTTCCTCAAAAATTTTCTTTTTTTATACAGTTCATTCCTTCTTCGGACTGTCCCTTGCAGAGATTTCCAACACTTTCTTACTGCTTTCAATGTAACTATCAAAGATTTTAATTGCAGTTTTATTTTTTAAATATGGGCCATTCTGGCTTCTATCTGTAGCCCTTTTCCAAAGATGTATAAGAGAGGAAGTGGCATGTCTAACATGTCTAATCTTAAAAAGGACACACTTTTCAAAGAGTTTTATTTTCAAAGTTATCCTACTATTGGTTACCAATAATTATAACACATTTTTATGAAATGTCAAATAAAAGACATGCATATATCCGTAGGGAGGTAGAAAATGAAAGGGGATATTGTGCTCTTCCGAGGATTCAACTTTGCTATAATATTCTATGAGGTTATCATTCAATTGTTCTACAATCTAAATTCCCACATTTCAAAAATTTAATTTTCCTATGAAATTAATTGCTTAATATAAAAAGCACATTTATAATTTATTCTTCAGAAATGAATGCTTTGAAAATACATTTAAATAAGTGTTGATGGACATCATTAACAGTGAAATATAATTAAAAGAGTAAATTATTTAGTTGGGTTTTTTTAACCAGAATAAAAGATTTCTATGGAAGCTTTCTGTTCAGAATATTAAATGCCTAAGAAGTCATACTAGATTTTGAATGTAGTACCTATTCTGGAAAGCAAATTCAGGATTCTTGCAGACAGATTAAAAATTATTTCCTAATATAGATGACTCAAAGAAATATATGTCAAACAGAGAGTTAAGACTTCTGAATGCAGACACAGCTTGAAAAAGAAGATGATGTATTTTCCATGGAGCATTTGCCGAAGAACTATTCAGCAGAGACACAAATAATTAAAATTAAACTACAGTCGCTAAAATAAATGAACCATATTCTGAAGCAATAGGTTGACTTTTAATCCTGATTTTCACTTACTTCTAAGCTCACAAAATTTAACCATCTGCAGCAAATCGCCACATCAATAATTTGAATTAGCCGGATTCCACCGTAATTTCTGAAGTGCACCTCACTCCAATTTCCGATGCAGTACAATTGAAAATGTTATCAGATAAAACTGGTTGCAGAAGGCTTGGAACATTAAATGCTTTGACAATGACAAATAGAATAAGGTGAGATGTGTCTTAAAAGGAGGGTCTTCCCACTACACTGTGTTTATTCAATTTTAGGGACACCCTCTGCCACATTAGAGGCCTTTTCATTTTCTTCTCTCCAGACAAGGATTAGTAGATGTGGGCCCTGCTTCCCCCAAGTTTATATTACTGTATAAGGGTAACCCTGTGAAGTAACAAGATTACCAGAGAGAAAATTTTTTAAAAAATTTAAAAAAGGGGGTAGATTATGTCAAAGCCCTCCTTGAAGAGACAGTTAATTTGTTTTTTTCTAATATTTTGCAGGATGTATTAAAGAAAGTCTGTAGAAAGACAAGCAGGGAAATGTGACAACAGACTATACAAAGAATTTATAGGTTCTTATGACATTATTTTTCTTTGATGTAACCCCATGTTGGTGATGTTACAGAACTTTTGATATCTGGCAGAATTATGTCAAATACATGAACTGCAGTTTAAGAAGCATAAACGTCAGGTTGTTGAAACCTTCCACATCAAACTAATTAGCAAGAATTTTTGAATGTGAATTACAGCAGTTTATTGGACGTCATGGGAGATACAGAAGATGTACTGATATTAGGCACACAGAGGTATTTTAAAATATGTAATAACTGAAGAGACAAGACATGAAATATACCAAAAGGGATTTTTTTGTGTGTAAATTAAGCATCTAACCATAAAATAATCAGAGAATTAATCAATCTAGAGTAACATGAATATTATCAAGAGAAGGCTGAGCAATACAAATAAAAGAAATAATATCTCCCCATGGCTACTCACAAGAAATTAAACCTTGCTGAATGTCAGTTTCCCCTTTGTGACAGGGATCAGCCTAAAGGCCTAGTGTCCAAAACATGTTGGACAATGTGGGATTTTTAAGTGCATAATAGATCCCAATCCTTTAAATCTCCAAACCTCACCATATCCTATATCACATTACACTTCAACTCTCCAGTGGAAGGGTAAGTATCTGGGAGTTCACCCTTTAAGGACAGTAGTTCTAAAACCCTTAGTATGTACTTGGGATCAGCCTCTAGTTGAGGTTATTAGGTCTAAGTCAGTTTTACTTTCTATTATAAGCATATTTGTCAGTATCAATTAAACAAACCCTATCACTTGGGTAAAATATTTAGAAAACGGAAGGCATTTCAGGAGGGAAGGCGGGTACAAGTAAGAAAATAGAATTGGAAACAAGTATGGCTTACTCAAGATAGCATGAACAGACCTATTTGTCAGAGTGAGGATTAAAAGTAAAATTATTAAATAAATAGGGCTCTTAAATAGTAGGAAAATAATGTGGAGGAGCCTGTAATTGATATGACAGGTAATAAGGGAACATTTGCACATTTCTGGGCAACGGCATTCCGTGATGTTGTACAAGCCAGAGAGGGTGAAACCTAACTAAGAGAAACCAGCTAAAGCAGCTGGCAGGAATGATGTAATGCAAGAACGAGGTGATGAGCGCTACCTGGATTAGACTGAGCTCACTGGAGGTAGAAAGGAAGAGATGGTTCCCCTAAGAATCAAGAAAATTGAACTCATATTGAATCACCTCTTCAATTCTCTCAAATGTCATGCTGCCAGTGAAGGCCTTACCTGACAACCTCATGTAAAAATTAAACCTCCCTTTCTCATCGGTACACTCCTGTGTCCCATTCACTGATTTTTTTCTCTATAGAAGGTATCACTATCTGACACACTATTTATCTGGCTTTTGTTGTTTTTGTTAATGCTTGTTTCATACCATTAAAATGTGAGTACCATGATCCATGATTTTCATCTGTTCATTTCCCTGTTCCCCTGAGCCCACAAGAGGGGATTCAATAAATTTGAACTGAGTGAACAGAATGAATTAATATCCAATAAAGAAAACAAAGATGAGGCTGGGCACGGTGGCTCACACCTGTAATCCCAGCACTTTGAGAGGCTGAGGCGGACAGATCACAAGGTCAGGAGATCGAGACCATCCTGGCTAACATGGTGAAAACCAGTCTCTACTAAAAATACAAAAAAAATTAGCCAGGCATGGTGGGAGGCACCTGTAGTCCCAGCTACTCAGGAGGCTGAGGCAGGAGAATGACGTCAACCTAGGAGGTAGAACTTGCAGTGAGCCGAGATTGCGCCACTGCACTCCAGCCTGGGTGACAGAGCGAGACTCCGTCCCCGCAAAAAAAAGAAAGAAAATAAAGATGAGAAAACATTAATTATGCTTTCAAAGTTCCCCACCTGGGGTTCTGGTACAAAGTTATATACAAGCAAGAACTTCATTAAAGGATCTCAAATAAATCTTACAATCTTAAAAGGAAAGTTCAACAATAGTTCGATATCACGTGACACTAAGAAAAAAAATGTGATTTGACCAGTAGGTAATCAAAAACAGACTAAACAACAATCCAAAGAAACTGCCAATAGTCCACAAGTTCTTTAGTAAATGTGAATTATAGCAATAATGTGCTAATTTGTATTCACTAAATAGGTTTTCAAGCTTTCAAAATGTTTAAAAATGTTTTCATTTATCATTGCAACATGCATGGCTAATGGAAGATGGAGACACTAAGGAGTTAAATAACCTCCTATATGCTGTCCTTCCATATTAATGAATAGAACACTACTTGCTTCTATACCAAACTAGAATTTGGTGGGAAAGTCATGAAGTTCTCCAAGGCAAAGTTAGAGCCATTAGATTAAGAAAGTGAGTGTAATAATGTACTATTTTTTTCCTTTAGAAAAGCCTAACCTCAACTGGCCATTGAGAAGGATGGCTTTATTAGATGATGAGGAGTCTGAAATATCATTAATTCACTCATCAGCATCTAGAAATATTCTTTAACCAGGGCAAGACAAAGAAAATGCATTTATTCTCAGCAATATTCATTATACCAAAACATTTATTCATTTTGCTTAGAATCACTGAAGTAAAAACAGACAGAAATTAGAAAAAAAATAAAGCAAATGTTGAATCACATTCTGAGTTTAGAATAGAAGAAGAACAAAAACAAGTTTTCTCGGGAACTGAAAAAAAAAGAGGTCATAAATATTAATGTACTAGATCTACATAAAAAAATTCTAAATGCAGGATTTTCATAACTCTAAACCAGAAATCATTTTAGCTTATCTTGGAAAACACTACCAGTGAAACAACTTAATATCAGTTAATTTTGTTTTCTAATTTAATTTGTGAGACAGCACTGGATGTATTGAGAAATAGTACATCTCCTGATCTTCTAAGATACCATGTAACTTGGGAGTGCTGAGAATATATTACAGCACCCTGGTAAAAACCCATGCATGGTGTAGTTTGACCTTAGTGGGGAGCTTTAGCTTTCACCATCAGGTTCTGACTTGCTATTTCCTTACTGTGTAATGTGGAAAAGTTTTTATCTTGGTTATTTTTTCTTATCTGCAAAAAGGAAGTCAAATGTCACTGTCCCTTTATCTCAGATAGTTATTATAACAGATAAGAAAATGCTTTTTACAAGTCGAAAATGAATTAATACATTAATTTAATGTATTATTCTATAAGTTTACCTAAATCAGAACTACTACTACTGTTATAATTAGAAAATGATAAGGAAGGGAAGAGGAAGTACATTTAGAAAACTGCTTTTACAAACCAAAAACAAGTATTTATGAATAAAAGATGAAGCTGCTGAGAAAAGTAGAAAATTACAATAATATCACTTTATTCAAGAAGATATTGGGCATGTATTCCCAACCAGCACCAATATATTATTTTTCAGAGATAATGTTACCAGGAAGAATAAAGCTATGTTTATTTAGACAGGGCCAGAACTTTTTTTAAAAGATAAACTAAAATAAGTAAGATACTGGAATTGATTTGAGGACCCTTTGCAATCTCTTTATATTCTCTGCTTTCTAGGTATTCACTACCAGACCTCGCCAACCTAAATTTTAACTCTCTCTTTAGTCTTGTTGACCAAAATGACTTTTCTTCAATCTAAACCATACTGAAGCTGAATTCAATCTAACTATAGGAAGACATTAACATGGTTCAAATAAAGCTTTGCATAATAACTGTTTCTATTATGTTGATGGTCTTGGAGGTAACTAACTGTTAATTCATCTTTAACTGAAGAATTATTATAGAAGTATTCTGGGGGAGGTGTTTTTTTGTTTTTGTTTTTGTTTTTTGTAGTGACATGTGCTCTCAGTGTACCACAATATCATAGCCCCACCCCCACAACATACCTTATGGGCCTTGTGCATAAGCATTCTGTAAATTATAACACAGGATAAAATGGGGCTTACTTGTATCTTCTCCTAATGGAAAGACTCTCCTTTAGTTGTGAAAACTTGAAATTATTTCCTCTCAATACGTCCTTAGGCAAAGGGAGCTGTGTTGGCAAAAGCCAGAGAGAGATGATGCTTGGCTCAGAGCTGAATGGCTCAAAGGTACTTTCAGGATAAAATTGAACTTCTGTGATTTACTCATTTGAAATAATGAGATTTGGAGTGTTCTAATATAATCCACAAATACAAGACAGTAAGATCTGAAACGCCGGCTGCAGCCCTGAGATTAATAACCTCTAGCAGTAGTTATCAAATATTTTAAAATAAGAGACCCTTCCTTTATAGACAATCATGGGAGAAAGCCCAATGTTAAAACAGAGAAAAGACTATGTCTCTGCTGGAATCAGGGCAAGGGCTCCAAGTCCTGCTCTTTCCGCACTCTTAAGCCCCAGCAGTGGTCCTCAGGTCCCTCCCCAGAACCCTTAGGCTCAGTAAGGCATGACCTGAAATCCATTAGCCTTACATAATTCTGTGAAATTTAGAACTGAAGAATCCAGTTTGTTCCATAACAGCAATTTGACTGAAATACATGAGACAAGTTAGAGTGGCCAGGCCAGAATACTAGAAATTAAAGTATAATAATAATTTTTAAAAATGACATAAAATAAAGCTGGTAGCTTTCACCCTAGGCTTCCTTGCAGCCCCACTCTCTTTCTACTAGGTCTTGAAATTTAGAAAAGGTATCTTGAAATCCCTAAGTATTAAACAGTCCATACGTGAATTTTACAAATGTATCCAAGTTCATATTTGGGAACATAAACGATGGTAAAATGGTTCTCTTCTAAGTAGGGAATGGGACCGTGTGGAAACTTGTGGGGAGATGTCAGAGGTAATGCAGTAAACTGTTGATGCAATACAAGGAATGTCCTTTTCTGTGCTAGAGCTAACTGTCCCATTTACCAGTTGATTAACTTTACGCAAAACACTTGTTATTCAGTTTCTTCATCCATGAAACAACGTGTCCGCATTAAATGATCAGACCTTTCTTTTTAAAAAGATTACTAATCTGTATTTTATCTTGATACATAATATTTTTGCTGGGTTGAAATAAACTTTCTTAATTTTCATATTCCCTTTTCATTATAATCTCTATCCTGAGAACCATATTCATACTTTCATCGCTGCTGAATGTTGTCTCCCTGGATGTCTTCTTGGAACTTGATCTAAGATGAATGTTATTCTCCCGCAGGCACTTTCAGAAGCATAATCCTTCTGGGTACTTATATCCAGGCTCTTCAAGTTGCCTTCAGTTCTTTCCTTTCACTTCTCACATCCAATTCAACTACTCCAATGTCTTCATTCATTCATTTTTTTATTATCTACTTTGTGATTTGTCCCACTGAAAGAACAAGACCCAGGCCATGTCCTAATGAAATTGTAAATCTAGTTTCTCATGTTTGGTCCTTTCCTTCTTTTCCTCATATTATCATCACAGTTCAGCCCACTTTTATCTTAACGTTTTAAACAACCTCTTAGCTTATTCACCTTCCTCTAATGATCCCACCTTTCCTCAGCACTGTAATTTGGAATTCACTCTGCCATTAAGATGTCTTTTTAAAGTGGGACTCTGATAATGGCAGCATCCATCCCCAACCCTCTGACACACACTGTGTGTTGACTGCAAAATAAGTTTATAAATCCAGGGTTATAAATGCAGCTATTTAAGGAACCTGGTAAGAAACATAAATGTGTGAGTCTGGTTAGGGCACACAGTAGGGAGTAAGAGAGCCTAGCGAAAATTTGGAGAGGCTATGTGCTGCCCAATGACTTTCAAATTCAATTAAAATAACTACATCTATGAACCAGAAAGCTACCAATTCTTTCATTCCAAACCTCCCTTGCAGCCACATTTGTGTTGCAGCCACACAACATCCCTCACTATAATCATGCTTTGCATGAAGCTGTTCCAATATTTCTAATGACATTGTTCTTTCTTTCAGGGGTCCTCTTTCCCAGTGAATCTATCCTCATTTCTCATCTCTTCCCTGTCAGCTACCACTTATCCAAGCACTTTGTTTCCAGTAAGAATTCATCTCTTGCTCTCCTATATGGTCATTATATTTTATATTTTACATATTTATAAACATGACATATGTATTTATGTTCCACAAAGGGCTTTGAATAGAATTTACACATAGAGTTCCCTGGGTTGATGTGTTTATCAAAATGGAAGAGAAAGTGAATTAATTACTTAAATATTTAACACTATTGAATAGAAATAACTTCCCCAATATTGCTTCATGATTTAGACAGTCTATTAAATGTTTAAGCAAGGCACTAGACTAAGTTTATTAAGACAAATTTTGGAATATGTGCAGAAATATGACCTGGCTAATAGTACAGAGTCAAAGCTGGTTGAATGGTGTTATATAGTGGATTCAGATTGACGTGACAGTGGTGGTTACACTAGGGGCATTAAGGTTATCCCTACTGGCACTCTGAGGACTCTATTCTCTACCACACTTTTTTCCATTAAAAATACCAAGTAGATTAATATCATATTTGTAGATAACACAGGGATAGAATTACATACGAGGATAAAATATAGCTTACTTATATCCATGTACTAAAATGGAAATCAGAAGCATTTCTCTTCCTTTGACTCCTCATCTCTACTTTCTCTTCAGTAATCCATACTATAAATGACATCACCATTCACCTAGAGTCTTCTCATGAAAATCTGGGAATCAGTCTTGACTCCAGTCGTGCCCACATCTTTGTAACTAATCAACCAACAAACCCATAGACCCTAACTCCTTAGCACATATCAAATCTATTGCTTATTTTTCACCTCTGATGCTAGGAAAATAGTGTAAACTTCTGGTATCTTTCTTGACTAAATAATTGTTGCTATGCTGTTTTCTTATCTTTGGTTCTGCATTTTTTAAATCTGTTCTCTTGCCAGAATAATCTTTTGAAACAACCAATCTGATCCTGTTCCTTAAGTCTTTCCATCATCTTGACCTTTATCTGTTTCTCCAGTTTCATCCTTTAGGTTCCCTTGTTGCATTAATACTCAATTGCTTGCAACCTGCATTTCTCTTACATACTTACATTATGCTTCTGCCTGAAATGTGTCTACCTATGCTAGACAAATATAATGGCACCCCAATGATGTATAAATCTTAATCTCCAGAACCTGTGAATAGGTTGGATTACATGTGGATTACATGTGTTGCGGCTCAGAACATACCCCAAAGTATGGCACCCTGGCATGCTGAGTACTTGGAACTGAAGGAGATTGGAAAAGCCTCAGAAACAAGGTCTCTGACCTTTTCCTGCCCTCCTCTCTCACACCCCTCTTTCTCCCCAGAAGCAAGTCATAGCAACCAGAATTGCATTTCTCCAAGGTCTGTCTAGAAACTAAAACTCTTCTCCCCTAAAGTAAGCCATAAAATTTAGAAAGGTCACTCTCTCCCTTTTCCCTTGAAGACTCTCATTGCCCTATACTCTGGAGGGAAAAATGCTACAAAGAGAAGAATCTGAAAAAAACCAAAAAACCAAAAAAACAAAAACAAAAAAATAAACCAACCTTTGTGGATTTCCCCCCTCAGTCTATTACCATTAGATTATACTCTTTTGTCCAATCACATTTCTACATGGCGGTTCATTCTTCACTGAAACTCAGTATAAAAAGTACACAGTTTTCCCTGGGTATTTGGGTCTTCAACTCTGAAAGTGCCTGTGTCACATGAAACTTTGATTAACTAAGTTTGTTATACTTTTCTCTTGTTAATCTGTCCTTCATTACAGGAGTGTTGGCTGTGACCTTTACGAACGGTGAGAAAAAGATGCCCTTATTCTTTTTGCCCTTAAAGATAGCAAAGGCAATTAAGGTTGAAGATGTTAATTAAGTTTGCTAATCAGCTGACCTAACGATAGGGTAAGAACCCTGGACCCAATGTTGTCACAAGCTCCTTACAAGTGGAAGAAAACAGCAGAAGAGGAGTCAGAGGAAAATGTGACTACAGAAGAATGGTCTGAGAGATGCAAGGTTACTGGCTTTGAAGATGAAAGAAAGGAGTCACCAGCCAAGGAATGTAGGCAGCCTCAAAAAAGATAGAAAAGGAAGAAAGCAGATTCTTTGCAAGTGCTTCTAACAGAAATGCAGCATTGATGACAAATCAAATTTACCCCAGTGAGATCCATGCCAGACTTCTGACCTACAGAAGAGTGAGGTAATACATTCACGTTGTTTAAGCTATTACATTTGTAGTAATTTGTTATGGCATCAATAGAAAACTAATACACTACAATGTCACTCTAGCCAACACTCATCACTCAACAAGGCTCAGCTAATGAAGAATGTTGGTTTCTGTAAATAACTTATATTACAGGGCTTTTAACTATTGATGAGACTTCCATGTAAAAATGTATTCACCTACTGAGCTATAAATCCCTCTAGAACAAATACCAAGCCTTATTTATGTTTGTATTCACAGCATCTTGCATAGGACCCTTAGTAGATAATTTACTACTTCTAATGATTGAAGGTAGAATTGAATAGTAATGTTTCATGTTTTAAAGTGGGCTGACAACATCAACTCTTGAGTAGAGTACAGAAAGGCTGACTTATAAGCAGTTCATGTGGAAAAACTTAGAGATTTCAACTGACTAAAAGTTCAGTATGAATTGATAAAACAGTAACACTGACGAAAATACATACACACATTCACACACACACACAACCACACCCCTACCTTTGATTTTAGATGGCATTAACGGAAGTATTATTTCCAAAACCACAGAATGCTTCCATTTTACTATGCCTTGCTCAGATACCCAGGGATAGTATAATTAATTTTAGACTTGGCTTTAAGAGGTATCCTGACAATTAGAGCATGCCAAGATTAGGAGAAGGAGACAACCAGCAAAGAGATGGTAAGGTCTTCAGCACTGTGAGGGATGGTTTGAAAGAACCAAAAAATAAAACATGGAAGAGAAAAATCTGAATTTGGGTATAGGAGTTGCTATGGTTTGAATGTGTTCCCCAAATTTTGTGTGTTGAAAACTTAATCCTCAAATTAATACGCTGACTGGAAGTGGGTCCTTTAGGAGGTAATTAGGATTAGATAAGGTCATCATTGTGGAGCCCCCTTGATGGGACAGGTGGCTTTAAGAAGAGGAAGAGAGACCTGAGCTGGCAGGGACTCTCTTACCCTCTCACCATGTGATGCCCTCCACATGTTATGATGTAGCAAGAAGGCCCCCAATGGTTGCTAGTGCCATGCTCTTCGACTTCCCAGCCTGCAGAACTACAAGAAATAAACTTATTTTCTTTATAACTTACACATTTATGGTATTTTCTTATAGCAACAAAAAATAAAGATGGGGTGGAGAAATATATTTATAGAAAGTATTTTTTTAAGTGAATGAGAAATTAGACATAATGTTTTTAAGTCTAGAGAAATTGAAAACAGAGCACAGCACATCGGATAAATTCAATAACTATCTTAAGAATCAGCAAAACAACATGCAGATGGCTGATTGGCAATAGTTTCAGTAGGCAGATTTTGATTAAAATAAAGAAAAACTTTTTAATAATTAAACCTCTCCTTAAAACATTATGACTTTATGAGGTAACAAGGTAACAAGTACAGCCTTCTGAAAGCATAAAGAGAGTTTACATCATCACCCATTACTTAACTAGCAGAGGAGTTTGTTTGAATAGGCATTTGGACTAGGAGACTTCTAAAGATTTTGTCAAATTTGTGAGTTCATTATTTGTTAATTAAGTCCCTCTCCATTCTAAAGCAATTTCTGTGACTTTTCTGATTGTGGTAGACTTCACAATTATACTGATTTAAAACACATTACCATGTACTTTCTGGCTCCTAGTAAATTGCTATTCACTTAAGTGTTATCTCTGAGTCTTAAAGTGTTAACAGACCTACCAAATTATGTGAGGAATCTCGCCTTCCCCCACACCCCAACAAGCTTAATTTTCTCTTGAATAGTTATCTCACTCTCTCATAACTTTCATATAATTTCAAACTCTCCAAAACACACCCAAGAAGGGAGCTGAAGGACAGGAAGGGATTATATATTTTTTCCATGGTATATTCTCTTCTAATGGAGAAAGGCAATTAGGCAAAACAAGTTAAAAGCAAGCTAAGCTTTTTCTTCTTGAGCAGTGTAGAACAAAAGGCTTTATCTGATTTATGCTAAAACTAGTTCATTGTAAGCAGGATCTTAATACCCTAATCAAAGAAATTTAAAAATAAATTAAAGAAAACATCTCACCTTTGTTACTTAGAGGCAAAAATTACGACAAAATTATTTCCTGGTCAGCATTCTTAGACTAGCCTCAGCTATTTTTTTTTCTTGAATTAAGAATAATGAAAATCACCATAAAATGAAACAAAAAAAATGTATCACAAAAATATTTTGCAATTCTCTTTCTGCCCCCTTCCATTTTACTTCCTTTCTCAACATTTGGGATTTAATGAGCTTTAAAAATATGTGTACAAGGGATAACTGTTTTTGACTTTTTTGATCTTTCCTCCATGTAGTTTGTGATTTAAAAAGTTAGTTGTTTCCTTTGAAAACTAATTTTATTTGACTCATCATTAGACACCAAATACTCTGCCACATGTTCCACTATTGTGCATTCACTATTCACTAGAAATACATTACACACTTTACCGATATTCATATACTTCATCCCCATAGCTAAAAGAGATTTTTAGATTTTACTATCTGTGTTTTACAAATGAGACAAATGAGTTTCAAAGAGGCCAGATAACTTTCCCAAAGCCACAAAGCGGATACATCATCAATCTAGGGTCTAAATGTGGGTCTACTTAACTCCAGTCTCCATCATCCTTGGCTATGCTTGTGCAACAAGATTTCCTCAGCATCTTTCATGTACCAAGCTCTATCCTTAATTCAAAACTGAAAATATCAAAGCCCCTGCCTTCAGGGGTATCACATTCTAACAACAGTGACTGACCAATAATAAATGCAATCCAGCTAAAGAACTTTATAATAGAGGTAAATATTAGGTATAATGGTGTTCCTAAAAAAAGAATAATCCACTTTTCCTAGTTTGGGGTAGGAGTGCCAGTGTGCGCAATGACTGAAATATACTGCTAACAGTCTATCATTGGATTCTGCTTCCTCTATAACTCCAGGAATCAGCCATGCCAAATGTGCTAAGGGCTTCCAACTCTGCACAGATCTCACTGGGGCTAACTCAAGGGCTGGACAATGCCATCTGACAAGTTCCACTGACATTAAAAAATACTTGTCTGGTGTCCCCTATCATCAAATCCCTCCTTAAGAACAGATACATCAGTTAAAATTATGTGGCACTTTCAAATACTATCATCATGATTTATTGCAACAGATGGGACCACTGAGAGATTTATCTTTGGCAAGGGGACAATTTTTGGATCCCCCTCAAATCACATGTAATATGTAACTATCTATGAATAGAGCTTCCCTAGACCCTAAAGTTGCCCTCTCAGGCTGCTGTCATTACTCTTTCACATCTATTTCTACTTGGAGAAATGAGTAACACCTTGCTCTTGCAGTGACAACATTACAATCTCGTGTTCTTGTCCCCATAGGAGCTTGACCGTATCACCCTCATCACTCTCTCCCTGCTTTTTCTTGTATTCACACTAATCTTTCAACCACTTCCTTTATAGTTTTTTTTTAATCTTACCATACATTTCCATATAATTTCTATACCTGAGTCTGTCATTTCTGAATGTCTAATAAGAATACTGTCTATTATTTTTCAGTAGAATCCATGGACCAAATTTCTACCCCAATAAAGCCTGAATTTTGTACATACAACATATTCTTGTTTTATTTAATGGTTCTTTCTCCACGATTTCCAGAAAAAAGGGTCATTATCATCATCCTTTTCCATTGCATCAAGATATATTTGTGCCAGATTTTAAACGTGAGCTCAGTATTTGCTGTTTAGCTTTTCCTTGTCTGGATCCTTTTTCCATTGTACATTATTGAGAATGATCCTAAAACATATTACAAAGTGTCCATAGGTGGCCATTACATAAAAAGTTTAAAAGTTGCCACATATTCAATTTGATTTTTGTTTTGTCTTTTTGTAAAGCACATGGTCTGAACTCTACACAATGAAAATTTTAATGACCTTTACAACAAGATTTGAAAGAGCTCAGTGACATCTTTACTAATGTGAAAACTGACAATTTAGTTTCAGGGATGAAGGGTAGATCTAATAGAATAACTACATTTTTTTTCAGTCCTTTCATAATGGAGCAACTTCTTTTAAAGCAAGTTAATAATTATTCTTTTTATTATCAAAAACAGTCTTTCAATGCAGAAGCATTATGAGGGGAGTTATCAAGTTGTGCATGTCACTGCAAGGAAAAAACAAAAATCTTCACCATGAAGATTAAGTCCTCAGCTTTTGTAGGTCAAAGGTCAAATCAATGAGTTGATAGCACTAGTCACAAAGTGACTGGGCATTAGATCTTCTGGGGGAAGGAGTGATCTCTTTTAAAGTACAGGATGCCAATCTGCCATAACCTAGTGAATAAAATCCTCTGTTAAGTTCCTTGAAAAATCTGTATTTTAGAAAATGCATCCCAGGTGATTGTGGGAGTTCCTCAACTTCAGAATTTAGGGAAGCTCTATACATAGAGGGTTACATATTGCATGTGATTTAAGATGGTATCAAAAATTATCCCCTTGCCAAAGATAAATCTCTCAGTGGTCCTGTCCTGTTGCAATAAATCAAGATGATAGAATTTGAAAGTGCCACATATTTTTAACTGATTTATCTGTTCTTACACAGGGAATTGATGACATGGGACACTAGACAAGTATGTTTTAATGTGAGTGAAACATGTGAGTAACTGCTCTGGGCTGTCCCTCTGAGAACTACTAGGTAGAACAATAGTAATGATCTCAAGGTTTGCACTGATGTTTGAGCAATTGTTCAGATGTTCTGACAGGGAAGTGAGCTACTTGAACATGTTTGATTAAAGAGTGGTTCTCCTATGGGCTTTCTCTCTACTCAGGGAATAACATGCTTAAAGTAGTTAAACAAAAAAAAAAAAAAAAGAAAAAAAAAAAGAAATAAACTGGAACCTAGCCTAATAACTGGCATTCGTTCTATAAATAATGAGGACAAATGCCAAACCAAAGAGTCCTCACATTCATCAGTCTAGGTGTTGGCTTTCTTTGGGATCAATCAGCTTCTCTCTTCTTCCACCTCATTGGTCAGTGCAAATCCAACTGCTCTTTAAGACTCTTAACTTCAGCCAGTCCTCTGGAAAAGAATGCCACTGGTCACTGAAAGTACCGATGGGTCAGTGTAAATCCAACCACACTGCTGAGAAAACAATTCAAAACGCATTTCTGCTGATTGCCAGACAAGGTATTGTTTTATTTAAACAATAAACACCTGAAAGACAGCTGTTAAAAGCCATCACATCATTCTTTTAGGTCAGTATAGCTTCAAACATTATCTGTTCACTGAGTTTAGAGGAAGATTTCTGGCAGATTTTGCTACTAGCAATCTATGAAATCCTATGGCTAACTTGTGAACTAGGGTTTCCCTGTGAAATGAAATCACAATTGGACAATTTAGGGATTTCCATCCCTCTAGCAGCAGTTTAGCCCAATCTAAATTTGATTGTTTCCTTAAATGGAGTAATTTAAATTTCTCCAAATGTCTACAGACTTTATAATGCCAAGTCCAGAAAATGAAAGGGAAAACTGGGTCAGCTTCCCAGGTAACTCAAGCCAAAGAATAAAATATTGCTTTGAAATTCCTTATAAAGCATAAGTTGTTTTAATTTTCTGAATTATCTTATTCATTGTCTCAGTAGTGTAATTGTATAGTCTATACCTGGGTTATGCAATAAAATAGTATTTTTAACATGAAAGAAAATATTAGTCTCAGTTCATAGTTCTTTGAATATCCCTGCATTTTACCTGTTTGAAAGTTAACACGAATAATTAATAGAGAGTACTTCAGCTGCTCCTATTCTGAATGAACTATCATGGGGTTGTAGGTACATGGCAAACAAGCCAAACAGAAAGGGAGAACTGCAGTTTTGTGCAATAGGCATTTATATAAGTAGGTATAATATGAATGCAAAAGAATACATCCTGAAAATGGTAGCTATTATTATACATGTGGCTACATTTCTTAATATAAACCGTGAAAACATCCATTCTGAAAAGCTGTGCCTTTACACCACATGTAACAGTCCCACATAAAGCAGAATCTCCTTGGTGATTACAGTAATAGTGACTACAATTGAATGAAACCCTTTAGCTCTCACTCTCTTTTCGAAAGGACAAGTAATAGGACATACATTTTAAGCAAAATATGGCCTCAGGCACTGTAGTACTGTTGATGCTTTTTAATTCGAAGATTTCCTACCATTGTAGTTCTTCAGCACAGGTTCTATGGCTTAGGACAGCCGGCTGTGGACCTGGACTCACTGATAAGTCATCTACTTGGACATACAATAATGTATCTGTGTGCTGAGAAAGAAAAATCAAAGGCTTTTGGGTGTTTATGCCTACTTGATGATCTCGGAAGAATGAATCAATTTATATTTATTTTAGTGAAAGATAAGCTACATGACCATAAAATATAAGATCTACTTCATTTTTTGAAACTTTCCATCACAAATTGCCAAAAGATCCTTCCTGAAAACGTCGCAATGAATCACGCTATTCAGAAGCCAAACTTCCAGGATCCTCTTCCTGTTACTTGTATAGACACAGAGACATGCAAAGATTAATTACTGTCCCTTTCTTAAAGAAATATTCATTTAAGACTGAGATAATTAGAAAAATGTGAAAAGAAACCTTTGACCATCAGTGGTTGTGAAAGTGGTTTTTAAATATTTTCCAAAATTTCTAGAGGCTTCTTGCATTGGACAGGGAATGAGAAAGATAAAAAGTGTCAAATCTGAGGCCACTTGACGCACAATACAACACGAAAACTTTTTTGTTTTCGTTGACTTTGTTTATCCTTCATAGAAAGATATACCTTGGAGCAAAAAGGAAAAAGAAATTTAAAAATTAGTATACTATGAGAAAGAAAAAATATCCAAAGTAAAACCCAAAGGAAACTTGACAAACTTGTTTAGCTAACCAACCAGTTGATCATTAAACAAGAATTTATTGAGTATCTATTTGTGCCAGTCACTGCTCTAGGAACCCTTGAGACACATCAGGGCAGGGTAGAGATTTCTGCCTTCACCAGATTCCTTCCTCTGGTGAAAGGAAGACAAATAAACAAAATAAATGAGAATTTTTTTAAAGTATGTTAAAAGATAGTAATTTCTATGAAGAGAAACTAGATCACGGTATGGAAGTTCAGGAGAGGGCCAAATTGCAGTATTAAGCAGGGTGGTAGGTTTTAGTCTCCTTAACATTTTTAGCAAAATCTTGAAGTATGTGAGAATACTAGCCAATTATTTAACTATTTCAAGATAATTATATGTTATTTTTCCAATATAGACACCTCAGAAATATATCTACTTAGCTTTTCCTTGAAAATGTGGCATTCAGATAACTAGGTGTCAGCAGTCTCAACTATATATCATTCTATGAAGTCATTAGTACGGCAAAACATTGATTTACAAAAAAAGTTTCATCTCATTGGTACCTCCAGTCCATGAAAAAATGTCTATCTCCCTGCCTCCTTCAACCAATAAATTTGCATCTGAAAACCAGCATTTTACCAATGATTTCCTAGGGTTGCTCAAAGTGGAGGCAAGTCTATTTCATCCTCATTATTGTATGTAAGATAAATGTTAAAGTGTAAAGAGTAACAGATATCTAAATAATTTTGATTGAGGATAATCAATCTTTAATACTTTTTTGTACAAATGTTCTCTGTAGTACGGATCATCAGGACATTGGTGTCTAGTTAGTTTCAACCAAAAACAATGCCAGAATCATAAATAATAGGGTATTAATATGATGGAAAGAAGATATTAAGATAATGATACTGTTTTTGTTAAACCTTTGGCAGATTACAGATTAATCGTTTTAAAATTCATTTAATCGAAATGCACACGGTATCTTTTTCTTATTGTCACCATTAATAAAAAGCCACCTCTATGCACTTTTGCAATTTGTCATGTAACATTACCCTCAGTAATTGAGTATTTTTATTAATCCATATTACAGATCATAAGGTTTTGATATGTGAGGCTAAATTATTTACTCAAGGTCAGTAAGGAACAAATCTGGAATATGAACCCAGCTCTTATGACTTCAGGACTATTACCCATCAGTTACAAGGTGGAGTTTTACTCCCTCAAATGAAAATCTTGATAATGAGAGACACCGGCATTCTAGATAAAAATCTGTGAATGGTTTCCTTTATACTACCACTAAATTTATTGTCTAAGAATAAGAAGATGAAACTCTGTTTCATGATTATTAGTGTTTAACTGAAGAAAAATCTTTGAAGTCCCCTTAAGGTTGGCTATTCTATATTATGATAGTTATTTTGGTTCAAAATTGTACAAAGTTTTGCCTATCATAATAAGCAGCATCACCTTTCATGCCTTATAACACAAAGAGGGACAATATTATATTATTATATTTTTAGAAGATCTCTAATATTCTTCTCTGCTCCAAAATGTTATGATTCTAATTAAAGATCCAAATATATCTAGTTTAAGAGCTAAAGACTATAGAAAATTACATTGTTTTTTAACCTCTGACCAGCACAATTTAGGAAATAGCCTCCTATCAAGCCCAAAAGTGTTGACGATGGTTGTTAAAAATCTAGATTAAAAAAAATACATTTGCAAATGTATAAATAACATAAAGTCATTATTTTGGAGAAGAAATAATCAGTTTAACCTCCATTATGTCATAATTTGAAAGTTTTGCTATTTGCAACATATTTCAGTAAAACGCATCTAAGTTTCTATTCATACCACCTCATTTTTTAAACTATTAAAGTACAGAGAGTCCTTTCTGTGCTCTTCTCTGAGGATAAGTTAGTCTACAACAAGTTTAGCAAAAGTCTTGTTTAGATGATCAGTTTTTCAATGTTATCATTGTTTAAGGAATGTATAATGACACAGAAAACTTTGCTTCACAGAGCCAGGATTACAGAAATACAATCAAGCTGGGACTTTTATTAGTAATACATGTAACAAGATTGGTTAAATCACAGCAAGAGATAATACATAAGCATATACTCTTCAATTAGTTTTTCTTGGTTCTACTCATAACTAACGAACATGTAAGCTAAAGATGAACTGCTAAATAAACATTGAATTCTAAATAGTCACATAGCCTTCTATGTGTACTGTATAGATAAAAGTAGATATTTAATGTCTGATATTATAAGGTGAAACTCTGGTCTTCCCACGGTCTGTGGCTGTGAGTTAAGGGGATCCAGTATTGCAAGAGTAGAGGTAACACAGTAGAAAATTTAAAAAAAAATTCTTACTTCTTAGTTTGTATGTGCACCAAACACAGGCATTTCAACAGTAAGGGTCTGTCAACATTCACAAACTTTTCTGAACAAACAGATGACTTACTATTATGAAACTAAATGAGGAAATACAATTTAAGAATTTATACAGAAGAAGATACATATCATATTTTAATAACCAAATTAGGTCTATATCAGAAATCACAGCAAAATATATTTTAAAAAGCATAAAACAAATATGCATTAGGATTTTAGTAACTGGAAGTTGTGCACTTCACAGACAAATTCGCTATATAGCAACATAGGACTTGAAAATGGTATAAAAATAAAAATCATGGAAACTGTGTGATCTGAATGTTGTATCTTTCCAAAATTGATAAACTGAAATCCTAACCCACAAAATGATGGATTAGGAGAGGGGGATTTTGGGATTTGACTAGGTCCGGAGGGCAGAGCCTTTATGAATGGGACTGCTGTCCTTATAAAAGACACTCCAGAGAGCTCTCTTGCTCCCTTTCAAGTGAGGACACAAAGAGAAGGTAGTGATCTATGAACCAGGAAGCAAAATCTCACTGGACACCGACTGTGTCCGCCCTTGGTCTTGGACTTCCCAGCCTCCAGACGTTTGAGAAATAAGTTTCTGTTACTTACAAGCTACCCAGTTTATGGTATTTTTATATAGAAGCCCAAATGGACTAAGACAAAGACAAAAGAAAATGTATTAAAAAAAACACCAAATGCTTTATTCTTTTCTAAGTATTAATAATATCAAATCTATTATAAGAGTAAGTTTAATGAAATATTATTGTGGTATGACAGTATAGATAAAAATTTAAAGCACATGGTAATATTAGATTTTACTCATCAATTAGTTCAGGTGGAAGAGTTGTATCCAGGTCTTAACAATTACAATTAGCTTTAACAATTAGTTTTGAGAAAAATCTATCTTTACTATTTTTATAAATTATACTAATTTAAGATCTACTCTTCACAAAGAGAATAAGGCTTATGCACTTTCAGAATGTGTAACTATATTCTTTTCAGTTCTACTTGTAATATTTTGCTCTTCTAGTAACATGAGAAGCCTGGATAATTAAACAATAAATGTCCATTTGACTCTTTAAAATGGACAGTTGAAACCACCGCCCCCAAACAAATACATTTAAGTCATGAAAATGGCAAATTCAAGATACAATAAGAAAAATGTTCTGGAAATACAATGGTCAAAGAGAAAGACAAGCTTTCTGCCCTCATAGAGCTTACACTCTACTAGGAAAAGTTAACATTAAGTATAATCACAAATACAAATATGTAATTACAATTATGATGACTTATGAAGGAAAAGTACAAGCCTCCAATCAAAGTGCCAACATTCGCTGATAATTATTAACTTGTGCTCCTGAGCTATTAACCAGCTATTATGGCTTGATTTTCATGTACAACATATTTTGACTTTTTTTGTAATTTAAATAGTCATTCATTTCTGATAAGCCATTAAAGTAAAATATAAATAAACAATCAAAGCAATTATTGGAATGAAGTGACCAGTTACACATACATAGGAAAAGAAACAAGAACAAAAGAGAAAAGACATACTTCATTCAAGGCAAATAGATAAACCTAAATTCTAAATAGAAAGGAGAATAAAATTAGCATTATCAATGATCCTAACAACAATATCATTGACAAATTTCAAGCCCCAAAAAAATGTGATCCAAATTTCATGAAGACTATTTGAATCCATCTACCCACAACCAGCAAAAGTAAGGTTGGCTTTGAATAACAGATCTTCAGCTGCCCCAAAGAAAACTATAATTCATTCAAAGTTTATTCTTAACCATATCCAGTTAAAGGTGACATATCTTTGTTTAGGGAATGTAAAAAACACAAGCGACAGACTGACTCTAAAGTTTGAAACAGGATGACTAATTAAAAATAGGAGGCACTATGGCCTATGAGAAGAATGAGTAAACTCGTGTTTAATTCATTGTGATTCTGCCAGCCCATAGCAGTGGTCTCTAACATGTCTCCAGCTGACTTCGCCATTTTTGTCATGTACACATGATAAGGGATTTTGCAGTTTCCAAACCCTGAGTTGTTATGGAGCACAGAAGGATCAACATCAACTCTGTAAGGACACATCACAAAGTGAGACCAGTGCTTACCTCGAGAGAAAGGACTTGAGAGGAGGATGAAGAAGGTTATCAAAAGGCATGTTCTTTTTACATGTGTTAATTATTTTTAATGAAATATATTCATCTATCACTGGACATTTAAACAGTTAGAAAATATTTAAGAATTCATAAAGAAGAAATCAAAATAATGAAGATGTTCTTGAATCTATTTTTTTCTAGTCTTTTTTTCATAAAGAAAGACAGTAATCCACAAAACTTCATTCCAGATCCCCTGAATTCACTACTCACACAAGAGAAACGTGGGAAAATTGAGAAAATTGCTCCATGATTATATTGAGATATAAAAATTTACGAAACATAAGTTTACACTGTAAATCAGTTACATAAACTGTCCAGACTTAACCCCGATTTTATGCACAACTAGGATTTAACTCCACATAGGAAACTGCAATGTAAAGTTCCTAAATTATTTTTTCCAGATTTTTTTTTAATTCCTCCAACAGATGGCACAAGGTGGGGATATTCACATAAGACAGACTTGGATTGATGTTATGCTTTCCTTTTTCTGAATTCCTACTTCACTTTGTACCAGTCTCACAGCGCTTCCAGTCTGTCATTCATTCTAACTTGCCCACATGTTTTCATTTCCTTGTTATATGAACACTCTGTGGATGCCATGTCATAGTCATGATTGTATTTCTGCTCTAGAATATAGATTTGTTGAATTAATCTGCAATTAGAGAAGACTTACAATCACCTTTCTCATTTCTCTACGTCTAATTAAACAACATGAAATGGGTACCAATCTGATTTGCAAAATACTCAAGTCCATCTAAAAATTTTCTCTCTCCATTTAACAGCAAAAAGCTTACTCGTCCCAATAATAGAAGAAGAATGCAATGAAAAAAACAAATTCCTGTCCTCTGTGTCTTTGTGCTGATTGAGGAACAAAATCTGATGAAAACCGGTGAAGTTAAAAAATAATGTTTGACACACATGCCAACAGAAAACATTTAAGACTGACATAGAAAAACTGAATAAAGTGACACTTAACATTAAGTACACCAAAACAAATATCAGCTGAGTATAAACATGAACTATTCCATATGTAGAAAATGGTTGTATAATTAAAAAATTATTTGAGTTACTTTTTCACAAAATAACAAATATATGAGTGTATACACTTAGAAATTGTGTATTTATACATGCATCCATACAAATACACATATGCATACATACAAACACATATACATATACTTTACTCAGCCAGTAAGATAAAGTATATTATTCCCTCTATGCCATCCTAAGTCCACAAACTAAAGAACATGATGAGAAATGCCCACTTAAGAGAACGCAGTGGATGAGATTTTGGCCTCAAGTAAAAATGTTTAGAAAGCACTCAAAATGGTACACAAAACCTCTAAAATAATTGATACATACTGTCATTTGCATAGTTGCTAGAGGCTTAATATGAGATTAAATTATACTATTGAAAATAGCTGCCAAAACCAAAACTGTGATAACCTATGTTGTTGGATCAAAGTATTCAAACAGCATTTGTTTCTAAAGCTCTATTTTACACATTTAAAATTGATATCATTTCTTACATATTGCCTGGCTCATGTTCAGATGCTTTTTCAAGCAGAAAAGTTTTCCTGCTAGATGACACAAACATAAAGGTGCAGAACTGTGAACTGTGGTCCCAATTCACCAGATTAACACTGAGAACACAGGAAAGAATAAAGATATTCCTGCATTTAAACTAATAATAATAATTAAAAAACAGAAACTAAATAGAAACATTCACTAACACACAGTTAAAAATGGTTGATTTAAAGACTATTCTATATGTTTGCCACAGCTGCATACCACTTACTTCCTTTTAATGACAACATTAAACACAATGAGGATGGTTTTAAATGGCAAATTACACATGCTTCTGGATTTTGTACCAACATCATCAAAGAGTACACATGCCTGACTTACCAAGCAATGCGGGAATGCATAGCTAGTTGATAATGCCCTTAAAACAAAGTTAGTATGCATAAAGAGAAATGTCTTGCTCCTCTGTTTGTCTCTTTCTTAATGCTGCCTTTTTAGGTTACTACAGTGTTCATGTGCATAAATGACATCTAGCAGACAACAAGATGATGCACCCACAGCAGTACCATTTCAGTGGTGCACATGCTTAGACTTATGTCTCAATACAGAATGGCTAGAGCAGGTGTGCTCCAGAGCTGAATGTTTGAAGATCACATATTTACAGTTCCTACACTTATTTAAGTACCATTAAATGATACTGCAGAAACTGACACCAAAACTTGTAGCTAATTTCTAAATATATTAATTATGTGAGCACCTGACATGAAAAAGATCAGTCTAAAGAGAAAAAAAAGGGTGGGGGCGAAAATGGAAACATATTGATGGATTTTTCTTACCTTAAATTTATAAAATATTTATTAACACATATACCTACCTCCCAGTGCCCATTACCAATGCCAAAAGGTCTAAATACATTTATGTAACTCAGACATACTGTAATTCATACAGATGATATTAAGAAGAAATAAAATAATGTAATACCTTTACTTTTACCTATGGATTTGATGAAATGGGTCCATGAAGAAAGGGTTTCCAGACAAAGAGGATAAAGAGGAGAAAAACAACAATAAGAATTATGAACATATGTAAAGCCACTACTCTCTGAAAATTAAATAAGACATGAAAGTATAAACAAGGTTTTGAAGACAAATGGAGATGCAATCAGGACATGTTGGGAATTCTGCCTTTTTTGAAGGCAAGCACATGCAAAAAACTGAAAGGCCCATGCTCAGTTTTAAAAGATCACACAAAAGAGAGACATACAATAAATCTACGTAGAGAAAGTATTGATTCTGTGGAACACTATACTCAGCATTCTACAAGCCAGAAGCCAAAGATGTCTGCATGTTCCCAAACTGTCATGCATGGATGAAAAATGGACTTATTTTTTGGATACAGTGGTTTAAACTGAGGATCTTCTTTCAGACAGCAACTTCTGATGGTTCTCGGTTTTTCTTTACCATAACCACCCTTTACTGCATATGCTGATAAATATATAGAAATTTTCAATCACAATTTCTTATGTCTCATTTATTTGCAAATATTATAATGCAAGAAATGAAGGAAAATAAAAGCCACAGGAACAAACCAAAATCAAATGAACAAAGAAATGGAAGAAAAACACATGAAAAAATGTGAACAAAAGATATGTATTTAATTTGCAGCCATATAATTTGCAAGCATTTGCCCATCCTTTGCAGTGATGGTTTGAAAGCAGCTACAGAACAAGAAAACACTGAAAGCAGAGTGGAAAAGGAACAGAGCCCATACCTTGGTCGCCCATCATCAGGTGCGCCAGACCTTGAAGGGAAACAAGAGCACAGTCAGCAATAAACAAGGGAGCATGGGAAGGCAGGGTTGTCACGGTGACAAAAATGTTCAGTGACAGACATCTCTTTTCCTATGAGACATGTCTGTATCACAGAGGCAAATCAAAAAGCATTCTTTCAACCCCTGGTTGGAATGCTTTGGGGCAAAGTGTTCTAGAACTGCGTTTTAAACACTGGCATATGCTGCACTGTGTATTTCTTCCATGCATCAGTTGGAACAACCAAGAGCACAAGAGCATGACTTAAAATCCAACCAAAGCCCTCAATATTACATCTGCCCTCTGTGCCCTTTAATGGGACTGTTTTGCATATTGCCACCACAGGGCTTGTAATTCTTCAGTGATGAAATTACATTTTTTAAAACCCAATGGAATACATGAAACATGGGCTGGGTCTGATCTTTTTCCCCTCATCAAAAAATGAGCATTTTATAATTAAACGAAGAAAAAAAAATTGTAGTCACATTGAAATGATAATGCAGAAATGTCTCCTTGTCTGACACATGTAGCGGCTGACTAGGCTTGTTCAAATACAAAATGATCATTAGACATGCAGTTGTAAAGCTAGAATTTACTACAAAAAAGGGTTTTTAAGAAACAATGGGTCAGCTGCAAATACACTAAAGCAATTTTCCTCAGAGAACAAAATTATTTGAGATTTCACCTAAATATTTCTTAAATGCTGAACTCTAAGTTAGTGTAAAGATACATATTACAGATGTAATTTCATCAAGGAATTCTTTAAAGGACATTGAAATTCCTTTATTTAATTTATTTATTATTTCCTGCTTGACAATTCACTTCAAACTGAAAAGCACTTCTCTTCTAAAGAATACTACTAATATGCTTTCAAAAATTCTTTTGCTATTCAAGAAGTTACTTTTTACTGAAAGGCATAATTCCTAGCTTTTTATTTTAAATTCAGAAATAAAGCTATTTCTCTATCCATGTATATGTCTACAATATGGGAAAATGTTAGAGAAATACACATGTATCAGTTTTAATAAACTTGTATTTTCAATTTCCAGTGCTATTTCAGATATATTTGAAACTTTATTTGAGCTATATAACATTACACATTGGTTTCATCAGTATTTAAATTATCTGTGTTGTTTTCTTAAAATTTTAGGGGTATTCAAACATCTCTGTAGGCTAGATATAATTACAAATAATCATCTAATCACAATATAACATGAAAGTTATTAAACACAGTAGTGTGATGCCTCTGAACTGTAGCCTCTCTGTATTTTCTGAGTGATTTTAACAAAAAGTTCACACAGGCAGATTCAACAGCTTATGATCTATTGATAATTCACAGTGTTTTATATGCTGATAAATAGTGGCTTATTTGTCCAGGTTATATATTTTTTCATTTAATTTCACTTTTAAAACTACTACAGATATTTCCAAGTAACATTTTATAAGTTTTTATGGACTAAATGAGGAAATTGTCTTGAAGATCTACCTTTTAGAAAATATATTAGGTACTTCCAACGGTTTTGATGCTACATCAATAAGGATGGAAATTCACTAATCCCCAAAGAATTCACATTCTTCCTGCTAGACTTTCTACCTATACTGTAAAGGTCATATTATAGATAGAAATATTAAAATTATGATTGAGCAGACTTTATTACAATAGTTTATGGGCCTATATTCTAAAAATCTTATCATGGGATGAGTGTGTGTGAAAAGAGAGAAGCATTCATGCTAATTAGGCTGATTTTAAAGCCTCTTGGGATGCAATAGGATTTTAAGAGAAAAGAAAAGCATTTCACAGGATGGATAAGGAAATGCAAAAGAATTTGAAAAGATACCTCTAAAAAATAACTTTTAAACTCAGTTGACATGCACAATATAAATGAGACTGATTTCAAAAGATATTAGGCCTGCAGGGTAATATATCATTTTTATCAAGTATATACTCACATGCAATTAAAATTATAGTATACAAAAACAGAAGCCATATATGGATACAACACTTAGAAAATAGTAATTTATGATTTCTTTTAAAGTTTTAATCTATTTTATTTAAATAACAAAACAGAAATGTTCAGCAGCTAAGCAATTATAATATTATCCATGTACGAATGACAAATATAATGTTTACCGCTGCTACTGGTCAACTCTGTATTATCATGAAGTGTTCTTTCTTAGATATATGAAGCCTTGGTAACCTTAATGGCTATTTATCTGTAACCTGGGATAGGGAGTCTTTTTCTAAGAAATCCTTCATTCTATGGAAATGTACATTTACAGAATGACTATATTTCAAAATATGGTAGTAAAATAAAATATACTAAATGCTGTCTTCCCATATACAAATATTAGTAAATTAGTAAATTTTTATGTAAGAACTGTTAATGCTGTGAATATATAAGTTGATAGAACATATATAATTTGATAAAACCTTCCCTTTCACCATTCTTTTGTTATGCCTTGTTCTTTTTGCATGTTAACACTTTGAAGATTTGTTTGTAGCACACTGACTAATGCCTTTAAGTTCTTAAAAAATGAGAATAAGGAAATATGTTTTAATTTGCTGGATTCTACAGGAAAATATATAAGCTATATAACTTCTTCAAAATTCCTTGACAGAGATAATTTTTTATAAAAGACTGAATATTTAGCAGGCAAAAAATATTACAAATATACTTACCAGGAATCATATCGAAATGCTGTATGCTTTCATGTCCACTGGCCAATGGCTTATTTTTTAATCTAAATTTATGTCTCTTACTTATACTCAGTACTTTATTGCATTCTTTTTATACATCCAATCATTTTAAACAAACCAATGGGCTTGAAATGAGATAATGCTAAATTTTGCCAGAATAGAATAAGTCATTTTGATAAAAAATGGAAAAAGGATCATGCACTGTCTTATGAAACTACAAAGAAATATTTTGTCTTTTAAAGTAAAAAAAGCAGAATTGTTATCATTTTTCTCATACAGAACACTGTAATAACTATTCTAAGCTTCATATGGGATGCTGAGGTCTTTCAAGGGTTGGAGTTAAGCTTGAAAAAGTTTCATATACTTGGGATGGCCGGGTTGAGAATGTATGTGTTCTGTATGAAAAGTGATACACAATCCAGAAACCAACAAATGTTCAGAAAGAAGTTCAACTTACCGTCTAACTTCAAGATGTACCCTATTAGTACTAAGAAATAAAGGACAAATGAGAGTTGGAAAAATAAGGTAGAAAGCACCCACCTTCCACATTGTTGTCTTCTGAAAGCACATGACAAGGAGGGAGAGAAAAGGAAAAACATTCATTAAGCAGCATGCAGACTGGACCTTGCCTTTGCATGTCTTCCTCATGCAAGGCACCAAACACATCATGCAAGTGCTCCATCACTATCATTCAAGGGGGAAAACAAAATCACAGGGAAGCAGGTTCCCTCCCATTGGCAGCATTGATAGGAAGTGAGACAAACTTTCATAATACTGCCATTCCCTGTGCAAAGAGTTTTTAAAAAAATCTTTCAACTACCCAGTATAAAGCAAACATTACTGTTATTACATGTTGCTGGTGTGGTCTTTCAAGGCAATTATTCTTAAAAGCTTTTTTGTTTTCTTTTTAACAATTCTAAAAGGTTCTATTTCCACATACTGATTTGGCCTTAGATTTTAAGAAGTCTATTGGAAAGAGCTATGAAATTTCACTTAAAGATATTCCAGTTCTACCAAATATATTATCCATATGCCATTACTGCCTTTTAGTATTTCTAATACCTCAATTGCTTTCCTTAAAGAAAAACAACGTAACTATATGGAACTAAAATCTGCAATTTATTTGGTTAATTTATAGCATATTAATATTGTATTGCAAATGAGAATAGTTTATTGGAATTTATAAAAATGCTAACTTTTAAAAATGTTAGCTAGAAAAAGTGATCACTGGAAGAGAAGTCCACTGGGAACTGTCCATTAGGCAAATTGGTTTGTCGTGATTTAAAAACTTTGTACTTCTGTTGAGGATGTGAATATGAATTTGTTTGAGACAATGAAAATATTTAGCCCAATTTCCCTTATATTTCTATATATCTATAAAATACCTACATGTTTTCATATATTTTGTTAGTCATATTTCCATGTGTGTACCTATGTGTATATGTATAAACATATATATCCAAGCAGATTTGTATTTCCCAAGATAATCAATATAAATATATAAGGTTTAAAGTATTATTAGTACCTAGTGGAAAATTCAAGTTCTATTTGAGACTTGGGGCCTGCAATCCCGGCAAGAAATGGAAGGGAAAGCTGTCTTAGGGGACTAGGGCAAGAGCAAGGTTTCAGTACTTATCAAAAATGTTCTAATAGTAAACTCTACCCATGTTGACATTCTAGTCTCATCCTTATTTTTTGTTTAATTAATTGTACTTTATAAACTCATCATCTGATCAGAGGTGTTTATAAACATGGCAACATGCAAGTATAGAAACTTGAAAGCAAAAACAACTAAGAATGTACCATTTGATTAGCTTCACCTAAAACCTTTTTAATTGGATAAAGTTACTAGTGAATTAAAAATCAACAATTTTGTTTAAAACATTTCAGCTGAAAATTGAAGTATCAACACAGGCACATCTACTGATGTGGTGTTAGCATGTAATAGAAAATGGCTGGTGGCTAAATGTGGGTAATAACATCTTTACACAATACGTGGTTTTCCAGAGTTTATTTTTAAAGAAACAACAAAAAAAAGTTTCAAATATTTGGTCTGTGATATTGACTTCTAGTTTGTTTTTGTTTGTTTTTTGGACTGCTAATTTATTAAATAAGGAATTAGGCTGAATTTGTTACTTTTCACGGGTGACTTTGATGTTACACAAACACAAATATTAAAGTTTTGTTTTACTGCATTATATTGGACATAATACAAAGATATAAATTATTGTAATGTTTAAGATATACTTTTCCTGTATATTAACTTTGAAATTGTATCTTCTGTTTAAGATGCTTACTTAACAAGATTATTTAATATGTATTGTAAAATAATAAAATCAGGGAATTTAGAGGAGAGTCATGTGCCAAGACAGTATGTCAATTGCTACAGCATTATTTAATTTCTGTAAAGACGGGCAAATATGGTTGTGAGGAGCAGTGCTTCGGTAGAAATTTTGGTAAAGTGTGGCCTAAAACTACAATAAAAAAAAAAGGAAAGAAAAGCAAACCAACAAAATGAAACAGGCCCAGGCCTGACACCAACTTTAGGAATGCACTAAGTAGGGCATTATAAAAGGAGTTCAAGGTCACTGATTCAGTCCTGACAGCAAGTTCTCCTTTCATGACCATAGGTACAAGCCTAGGTTTTGCCATGGATCCTACTCTACCATCTAGCATTTTTTTCTGAATTCTTATTCATAATGAGCACAAGCTTAATAATGGGAATTCCTTTATACGATCCAAGTCATGTTTAATGTGTAAACAAATTCTGACTCGACTAAATCCAGAAAAGTGGTCTGTCTCAGAAAATTTAGATTTAGAAAAAAAAAATCAAAGTACTAGAATAAATGGGTGATATATTAACCACTGTTTTAAAAAAAAGATGGTGATGATGATGAAGACAACTGGCTTGGAACAGACTTTCCTTGAGTTTCCATATATTTTCAGATTCAATCTCAGAATAAAAATCCTCTTTCCTCTTCCATTCTATTCTATTCTGGTATCCATTTGCTAACTTTACATAATTTAAAACTTGTTAACCTAAAGAAAATCCCTACATTATTTCACAATTTGGACGTGATTATAACTGGTGGTAGCTCCAGCATTTACAACCATTCTCCAGGTATTTTTTTCCCTTCTCTTTCCTTTCCATTTTATTTCTGTACTAAATAATAAATGTCGAGTCAAAAAAGAATAGTTTATCTCCTCATAACATTTTTTTCTTTATCTTTGTAAATTCTTATACACACAAATGCTACTTTGCTTTTGAGCAGCAACAAAGACAGGTGCTGAATTTTGGCATGCCACGGTGTACAGGTAAAGCAGCAAATTTTGGTTTAGTGTAAGGTAGAAAGCAGTCCATCCGGCCTTACCTGTGGACACTGTCAAGTTAGGGAAAATCTCTTGGTTTGCAGAAAACCCTGGCTTCTTAATTCTGCTGACCTAATCCTTGCTGAGTAAATGAAGTGCGTCTCTTAATCATCAACTTTACTACGATGACCATGCCACCTATAAAGATCACACTCTTGCTTTCTTTTGATTGGAAAAATAATGAATATAGAGCTGTGAAAAAGATACTTTACATTTTATTTTTCTTTCAGATAGGATGGGCTTCTCTCACAAAGATGGGAATTAGGCACCAGAATATCAATCATGCTATGAATAGTGGCTGTGTGCTGACAAGAAGGCAAGCAACAGCCTGTTTTAAAATCACTGTAAAAGAGCATCTCCACAAAATTTTTATCTTCGGCCCCCAGCTTATAAGAATGCAAGGACAGTAACTTTAGTTTATCATTCCAGTGTTCTTTGCACATACTCTTAAGTATATGGTTCTAGGAAAACAAATGAATACAAAAACAAATATGCTTGTTTCAATATAAAGAAAATCATGACCAGTAAAAAATTAAAATTTGGAATAAAATATCACAAAAATCTCCTTTCTGTATAATCAGTGCTAAAGTTTGGCAATATGTAAGTCTTTCTCTAAATGTACAGACAGTGGTCCATTTAGTACTACAACTTACATTAAAAAATGACCAAAAGAAGCTTCCTGATATCACTTGGGCATTCCTTTACTTCTTTAATTTTTGGTTTCCTTCCTTCTCTGCTAGATGCCTGTGACTGGCTCCCCTCATTTTCCTTGATTCCCTCTCTCCTCCATCAAAACTGCCACTACTGCGAGTAGCTTCTGTCCCAGATACAAGCACTCCAAGGTATGGCATATTACAGCAAAACTGGTGGTGGTAACCGGCAGTGGAAAGACAGATGAAGAATAAGATTCTATTTCCTTCCTCCATACAGGGAGTGTGCTAACTTCTATCCACGTCTCTCTAGCCCATCACATTACTTCTCAAGCCTGTACTCCTCATTTTGGAGATCAAATGCCAGTACAGCAGAGCTTAGTTCCCTTGGTGGCACAGGATGGAGCTTTGTTTTTTCTTTTGGTATTAGCAGTGAAAGCCTTTAAAAAACCTCAATAGTCTGGGAATGCTTCAAGCACTGGGAAATGGAGGAAACCATTGAGACTGTGGATTAAAGCAGCAGTCAGCTGAAGGAATAGAAATGCGGGCCAGAACCAAGAGGATGTTCAAAGAGAAAATGAAGCATAAAGGTCCATTATGGAGACTTAGGGAAGGAAAGAAATGGTCCTGGACAGGAATTGGGCTAATTTCAAACATGCTTTTTAACAGAGGACATCACCTCCTTTTTCAATCCCAGCTAAATAATATTGCAGGACACTCCCACCCAGCCTGCTTGGAGTACTCGTCCTAGGAAATATATGGAGTCAACTACAACAGCCAGTTTTTCTCCTTCTTCACTTCTCAGGAATAAAAAAAGTATCTCTAAACCGGATGCAGCAACACAGATGTTCCTGGCATCACACTAGAAACACTTAAAACAATTTCCCCCCAAAATATTTTGTTACAAAGACATTTGTGGTATTTAATTCAAAATGTTCTATCTTGTTAATGACAATTAAAAGAAAGAAGAGAAAAAGAGAAAAGGGGAAGGAGGAAGGAAAGCAAGAAAGCCTAAAGTTATTGCGATTTATAGTGATTAAGCTATTTCATGAACCTGATGAAATTTAATAACTGTTAGTCAACATATTATAATATAAATCAAATGACTCACATAAGCTATAATGAATTCAATTTCAAATTTTCATGAGGAACTACTACAAGGATTTTCAAATTTGTTTTGCTTTGATAATCTCAGTTCTTCCCCAAGTCTAAATCTTGAGAGTTAACATTTCAACATTCATTTCAATAGTTGGACTTAGGAAGGAACACTGAATTTAACAGTGACTGTAAACATGGTGACAAGCACAGTCTACAGTATGTGTGCTCACACCGCCTATTTTTCTTTTTTATTGCTGAGAAATGAATGCTTCCTGATACGGAATTGACAGACAACACTGAGCAGAGTGCTTATCACATACCCTCCCAACCAAGCTTAATCACTGTTAAACAACTCTCCTAAGAAAGGTGGCTCAGGTAAGCAGTGCTTTCCTTTCTAAGAGTTTGACGTCATCATATTTTAGGATACAGAGCAAGAAAGCTCTTGGACTGAGGTTAAGAGAGTGAACTTAAATACACCCTACCTACTTTCCCAACTTACCAACCCTTCTAGTGGTTATGTGGTTTTGACTTCTTTGTGAACAGATGGACAGGAGACATCCTTTGGCCTGTGTATTACCATCAGAGAATATTCTGCAATGTGTTCTAGGTTTGCTATCATTAAGATGAAAAGTAGGTGAACTCCCACTAATAAGACTAATGGTCTTCATCTGAAAGAGCTGTCAAATGTCTACTGGTATATACATTTTTTTCACCATTTTTTTCATCTTACTACAGATGTTTTTCAACTAAATATTAAAATACTCTTAACTTTATTATTCTATACCTGGGTTCTTAGACATGTCCAAAACAAATCTATTTAATTTATCTAAGAAAAGGCAAAAATACTTTGTGATGAAATTAAAAATATGACTAAACCACATTGTAAAAAGGAGTCTTAAGTTTGATGCTTAAAAATTACATTTACATGCAGTGTACAGAAAATAAAATTATTTATATGATATGACTGACCTGACAATTATACATTCTTTTTATATCAAAGAAAAAATGAAATTTTATATCAAAATAAAAATATTTTATATTGTTATCTTCACTTCAATAGGACCCTCACATATGTAACAAACAGCTTGGAAGGAAGCTATTCCTTGGAAGGAAAAATGCACAGCATATTAAAAGGATTTGATTTTTCATTTCTTCAGAGCTCTTAGTTTTTCATTTTATATGGTGTTAAAAATTCACTGTATTTACATGTGTCAGTTTATGACTAAATTAATTTCAAAGTTTTATGAAAATCACTGAAAATTATTTTAAAAGGAATAGGCCATTCTTAGCTAAATAAATTAGATCATACATTGAAATTTTCCAGGAGGCTCTCGGGATTGATTAAAATATTACTTTTTTTTTTCTGGAGATGGAATCTCACTCTGTTGCCAAGACTGGAGGGCAGTGTCACCGTGTTGGCTCACTGCAACCTCTGTCTCCTGGGTTCAAGCAATTCTCCTGCCTCAGCCTCCCAAGTAGCTGGGATTACAGGCACCCACCACCATGCTCTGCTAATTTTTGCATTTTTTTAGTAGAGACAGGATTTCACCATGTTGGCCAGGTGCCTGGCCAAAAAATATTACTTATAATCAGGCTGAGCACGGTGGTTCACACCTGTAATCCCAGTACTTTGGGAGGCTGAGGAAAGTGGATCACTTGGTGTCAGGAGTTCGAGACTAGCCTGGCTAACATGGTAAAACCCCATCTCTACTACAAATACAAAAATTGGCTGGGCAGGGTGGCACATGCCTGTAATCCCAGCTACTCAGGAGGCTCAGGAAGGAGAATCATCCTTCCTTCCTGCTCACTTTTGGTTTCCATTTACATGGAATATCTTTTTCCACCTCTTTACGTTAAGTTTATGTGAGTCCCTATGTATTAGGTCAATCTCTTGAAGACAGCAAATACTTGGTTGGTAGATTGTTACCCATTTTGCCATTCTGTATCTTTTAAGTGGAGCATTTAGGCCATTGACATCAATGTTAATATCATATGTTCCCACTTACAAGTGGGAACTAAGCTATGAGGACACAAAGGCAAACATAATAGACTCTGGGGACTCAGGGGACAGGGCAGGAGAGGAGTAAGGGATACAAGATACACATTAGGTACAGTGTACACTGCTCGGGTGATGGGTGCACCAACGTCTCAGAAATCGCCACTAAAGAACTTATCCATGCAACCAAACACAACCTGTTCCCAAAAATCTATTGAAAAATTTTAAAAAATAATGTGCTAGAAAAACACACACACAAAATATAACTACTGGTATCACTTTTTTTTCTTAACAGCAATAGAATAAATGAGTAAGAAGACTGTGAGAAGACTGAATGATTTCATAGATCCTGCTGCAAGAAGGCAGAAAAACCTCAGAGAAAAATACTATTTTCTTAATTGCATTTATTTGTTGATACTATAAAGTCTAAGAAACTTTAATACTGCTTAATTTCCTTTATTAAAGAAAAAAAAGGCTCCCAGTCCTCTTCTCTAGATTGTTACAATAAATTGCTTCCTCAAGAAAAAACAAAACAAAACAAAAAAAACACACACACATTTAGAAAATCTTTTGTCCTACTTTAAGAGCAAAATTAGGTCCAGGTTCATAAATGTGTTTACCCATGGGCATTCTAACCACTAGAAATCAAAGAAAGAATTATTCCATAAATTTCTTGCTGTCTTTAAAATTTAAAGAAAAGCACTCATTTCATTCCCATCACATAAATTGTGCCTTCCTTTTAAAATATCTGAAACAAAATGACACTTTTGTTCAAAGCCAAATATTTTGGTAGGTGAGACAATATATTATGAATTTGCCACATAAAATATATTTGCTCTTTCATTCGAGTTATAAAATGCAAATTTGGTAAAAAATATTACTTTCATTCCCCTTACATACTCGCTGTGTAGTAAATCTCCTGGGAACTGAGCAGCAAATTATAATTCTTTTGCAGGAAGAAAAACTAAATACTATACAAACTGCAATTCTCTTTTGGAAAAAAAGTGTTTTGTGTTACAGAGTTATATGAAAATAGTTTGTTCATAGGTACAACCAATTCTATACTTTTGAAGATATTATATATGTAGTTATTTGAGTTAATGTCTAGTGACTAAACTAAGCCCATATGAATATTGGTCATGTGGAAGAGAGAGCCATGATATTGATTAATCCATTTTATATCTGTTGATTTACTGATCCATAAAATCAAATCAACACAAATACAAATTTCTAGGTACCCTAATGATTCCTTTTTAATGTTTTCCTGACATGGGCATTCACTACTTAAGAAAACATGCTAAACAGAAAGAGAAATTTCCTTTTGTAACCCTAATATAGCTTCTTAAAATATTAATTCCATAATTCAGAGCAGTTCACTTTACTTTTTAAAAATGTATAATAAGAAGACGGTGTACTTAATTACTTCTTCAAATTTGTTTAAACTGCTTTCTATGACTACCAGCAAGTCTGCATTTCTACCAAAACAATTTCAAGAAAATTTAATTTTAAAAATAATCTCATCAAGCCACACCTCATTATATGTTGCTTTAAAATGTGTGGCAATACAATGATACCATTACTTCAAAAGCTCCTCCCTAAACATCAGTACCAGCATGTGTGTATCTCTCTAACACATATGTGTATACATATACACACCCAACTGGTATTTCATTTCATAAACAAATCCAAACTGTGATATTTTTCTCAATAAAAATATTTTTTCTACAAAAGTTAACGTGAATAGAAGAAAAACATTTATAATAAATAATTTGATAAGATCATCAATAATAACACAACTACTACATGACCACTTTTCCTATAAACATTTTACCTTACTAATAATAGGCATTAAATAAATTATAAACTTCTCTTTTCCTCTTTGTATCTGTTATTTCAATTTTGTTTGTACGTATTAGAAAAACAGAGTGTTTTCTAACTGCATGATTGAATATGTAACCACAGAGACATATGGCATATTTCTAAGTAAAATTAAAATTTCAGTTCCTTAGCCATGTTCCACATGCTCAATAGCCACATGTAGCCACTGGCTACCAGGATGGACAGCACAAACTGTGAAGCTTTCAGTCATCACAATAAGTTCTATTGAGCGGTATTAACTACAGCTTCTCTGACAATATCTTTTAATATCAAGCTATTCATATAATGTACATATTATTTGTTCTTTATTCAAAAAAGGAAATAATTAAAATGCATGATGGTTTTAAAAGCAAACATCTATTTAGAGCAGGGTTATTACATTTGTGCAATATGGAGAACTTTGTAACATTTCCACTTAACCTTAAAATAATAACAACAATTAGGAAATAAACCTGATAAAAATTTTATTGTATTCACTTAAAAATGTGTTTGAATAATTCAAACTCCGGACAATTATTACTCTTTTCATCATAAGTCTTTTCCTTTAGACCTCATAGATGAGAAAACGCTGAACCTATTTTGATTTTTAAGTAAACTAAACTAGTAATCTAATATCGTCTTACTCTTAAGCCCCTCATTCTCGCAGTATGCCCAATTAGATCATTTATCATTACTGTCTTTAAGTCTATGACCATTTTTCAACATAAGAGTTTAATAAGCTTTTAACAGAGTAGTTTTAACATTAATTTAAAAAGCGCCTTTCATCCTACTATCTTATATAATGTATTCTCTTATAGGTCAAAGACTTTCCTTCCTATAACATGGGCCTCTTTTTGAATATTACACCATAGAAAAATAAACCAAATGAGCAAATAAAATAGTCAACATTTCTCTAAGACTTAAATACAGCAGAGAGAAGGCAATTGGATAAATGGAGCAGTTCACACCTCTAGTTAATTCTAGAAAAGTCCAAGATCCTATTAAGGAACTACTACATAGAAATAAATGAACCAATGAGAAGGCAAATAAAAACTGAGTAGGGAGAATAGAAAAATAATCCTCAGGCTGGGCGCAGTGGCTCAGGCCTATTATAATCTCAGCACTTCGGGAGGCCAAGGCAGGCGGATCACTTGAGGTCAGCAGTTCCAAGACCAGTCTGGTGAAATTGCATGTCTCTTAAAAATACAAAAATTAGCCAGGCATGGTGGCAGGCACCTGTAATTCCAGCTACTCAGGAGGCTGAGGCCGGATAATCACTTGAACCTGGGAGGCGGAGGTTGCAGTGAGCAGAGATCACACCACTGCACTCCAGCCTAGGTAACAGGGCAAGACTGTCTCAAAAACAAAAAAGTAACCCGAATATGGAATGGTAGAAAAGCAAAAGAAAAAAAAAAAGTGGCAAAATTATCTATGGGATGAAATGATGAAATAAAAAGTTTCATGTCAAGAATGAGTAAGATGTATAATAAAAATTTATAATAGACTTTGCCAAGTCTATTTTAGTATTTAAAGTATTTGCCAAGTCTATTTTCAGTGTTTAAAGAATGCTGGCCTGCTCCAAAGATTAAATATCTTTAATGATTATAGAAAACTGACCTTTTTATGATAGATTAGTGGCATCAAATCTCCATTGATACATAGTGAATGAAATAAGGCAATGCATTTATACCTCAATTTCCTAATGAATAACATTTAATCTAACATTTAATCCATATGTCCCAAGCATATGAGCTGTTGTTTGGAAAATAAACTAAGTATTGAGAAGGAAAGATGATTTCCAAAAGATACTGAGGTCATCTGACATTTTATCAGCACCACGCTCTAACCAACTGAGCTAACCGGCCGACTGGTCATCTGACATTTTAGCCCAACCCTGGTATTAGAACAACTTGAAAGAGATTACACAACATAATGAGATGCTTATTAATATTTATAATGAAGAAAATATGTGTTGGAAAGCCAGAATCAGCATCCTGACTCAGTACTATCTTATATCTTGTACTACTAGAGAAAACACACTTTTACATAAAATAATAAATGACAGAAAACCTTAATACATTTCTGACAGTATTGCAATAACTAAGAAAAAAACTAGTTGTGCAACATGTACAGTAAGTATGTGAAATGGCTCATAGCTGCTAGTAAATGTAGCTTGTGGCAGTACCTAGTAGCTTAGACAATGTATATCTTGTAGCTATCTAAAGTAAACTATGCTCAAAATGGGTAATATTAAAAATAATACTTAACACATGGGGAAAGCACAGTGGAAAGAGAGTAGAAAAGTCACTGCTTTCTGAAATACTGAATAGAAAGTGTCATCGTTTTTTTAATTAATATGGCTCAGAGCAATATGAAAACTATTCTGGACTGAGATTGAGAAAATAGACTTGATAACTTTAAATAGGCCTAATAATAGACTATGAGAATTAAATCAATCACTTGAAAGTTTGTAAACATGTATGAAAATGTGGGTAGTGTGATAATTTTTAAAAAATGAATAAATTGTCAGGAAGAAAAAATACACTAAGAAACTACGAATCATTGGAGAATCTAGGCATTTCTTACCAATACTTCAATGTTTTATCTATTCATCTTGAAGAAGAAATTGGAGAGAGCAAGGTGCCTGTCGTTACGAGACTTCTAGGGTCTGTTATCACAAATCAGATAAATCTAATAAACTTTTTCTAATATTTAAAAATGTTTCTCAATGCTAAATATTTAACTTGCTCCACAGAGCCTGGCACACAGCAGAAGAATGTAAGACCCCTTATTCAATAATGCCAGATTATAAAGCATCTTATTTATGGCTAATACGTATTTAATGATGTTAGCCATTATATTATTATAATTAATGCTTCCTTATACAAATCACAGGCTGCTTAAGAGCAATGCCTTTTCCATTCCCCTTATTTTGTTCAGCTTCTAGCACAGTATGTACATGTAGAATTTGCTTAATAAATATGTGTTATAAAGAATAATTAGTTTCCTACCTCAATTTCCTGCCTGGCTTCTATGAAACTATCAGTAGTATGGGAATGAGTATGTTTCTGTTAGTTGGCAAGATTTACTTGCCGCAGTGAGCTTTCTTAAGTTGTATTCTCACACCAGATGTAAGGAACTCTATCAACTGGACATGTCATTTGGGGCAAAATAAACTGAAGGAGTTTAGTATTAGTTGCCATCCAAATTTCAGGCAGTCCGAGATTTATTAGTTAGGCATTTCCAAACTTTCTCCATCGATTGTTGTTTATGAAGTAGATGATGATGATGATGAAGATGATGACAATGATGATGATGCAGAATACAACTGTCTCTTAAACTCAAAAATTATTTCCACTTGTGTAATCTCATTCAATTATTATAAAGACATGGCCATGATTAGTTGAGAGAAAATTAACTATTAAAGATCCAATTGGGTGCTAATAAAGTCATGCATGCCTCAGGAATGGGGATACGTTTCAAGAAATGCATTGTTAGGTGATCTCATCCTTGTGCAAGCATAATAGGGTGTACTTGAACAAACCTGGATGGTATGGCCTACTACACACCTAGGCTATCTGGTATAGCTTATTGCTTCTAGGCTATCAACCCATGTAGCATGTTACTGTACTAAATGCTGTAGAGAACTGTCATACAAGGTAGGTATTTGTGCATTTAAACATAGGAAAGGTACAGTAAAAATATGATATTTTTTTTAATGGTACACCTGTGCAGGGCACTTAACATGAATGGAGCTTGCAGGACTGAAAGTTACTCTGGGCAAGTCAGACAGTAGATAGTGAGTAAATGTGAAAGCCTAGAACATTACTATACACTATTGTAAACTTTATAAACATGGTACATTTAAGCTACACTAAATTTATAAAAAATGAAAATTAAGGTATGTGTGCTCGATGGCTATTATGTCACTAGGCATTTTTCAGGTCCATTACAATCTTGTGGAACCATCATCATATATGGAGTACATTGTTGACTAAAACGCTGTTATGCCACACCTGACTTCATTGTCAATATCACTATCAGTATTTTTGTCAGAACCATTCAACAAGACTCTAGGAAGTTCCAAACTTTCCCATATCTTCCTGTCTTCTTCTGAGCCCTCCAAACTATTCCAATTTCTGCCCGTTACCCAGTTCCAAAGTTTCTTCCACATTTTTGGGTATCTTTATAGCAGTGCCCCACTCCTGATATCAATTTTCTGTATTAGTCTGTTTCACACTGCTATAAAGAACTACCTAAGACTGGGTAATTCATAAAGAGTTTAAATTGACTCGCAGTTCTGCATGGCTGAGGATGTCTCAAGAAACTCAAAATTTCATTTTTAGCAAAATGCCTGACATATAGCAAACAGTCAATAAACATGAGGAATTAAATGAAGAATGAATGACCAAATGGTAAAATCAGGCCTGACTCCAAATTCTATGTTCATTCCTCTGTATTAGGGAGGTTTAGCAAACTTTTAATTAGTCACAGGTACCCTACAGGCTTAGCAGTATATTTATAGGAAGTAAATAATTGTAGATTTTTAAAAAATTAAATGTAGGGGCCGAGCGCGGTGGCTCATGCCTGTAATCCCTGCACTTTGGGAGGCCAAGGCAGGAGGATCACGAGGTCAGGAGATCGAGACCATCCTGGTTAACGTGGTGAAACCCTGTCTCTACTAAAAATACTAAAAATTAGCTGGGAGTGGTGGTGGACACCTGTAGTCCCAGCTACCTGGGAGGCTGAGGCAGGAGAATGGCATGAACCTGGGAGGCAGAGCTTGCAGTGAGCTGAGATCACACCACTGCACTCTAGCCTGGGCAACAGAGCGAGACTCCATCTCAAAAAAAAAAAAAAATTAAATGTAGGTAGCCCCATTAAAATAATGACTTACAAAGCTTCATTTAGAAATCATATTTTTTGGAAAACTAGCATTGTTTCCTGAATACAAACTATTGTTTCATGATATATTTAGTAAGTTAACAATGAAAACATTTTTAGTAAATTAAATAATTTTGTTTACAATCTAAAAATCAACTTTATTTTTCAGAATTTTAATAGATTTATGATTTATTATTTATAATAAAATATGTCAAACTTAAACCTATTTTTATTGGATAGGATGCAAATATTGAACACAATTAGATTGCTGACATTTTAGGATGATCTCAAGCAACTTTTCTTTTCTCTAACAATTTGCCTTGATAAACTTCAAGAATAAGCAAGGTATTTAAGATGGCATTCTCAGGATTTTGGTCCAAATAATTAATTTTAGGTTTCACTTAAACTAGTCACCATGGTACCTAACATGTAAATACTAAACTAAAATAAAGCTCCCTCTAATTAAAACAATTCAAAATAACCACATCAATTATGCACAACAGAAACATACAATTTTAAATACTGTTTTCAGGGATACTAATCTGGTAAACATGACATACATGTTCTGATTCCAGTGGGGATGTACACTTAGAAAATTCATCCATATAGTAGTTAACTGAGACATGCAGAAACAACAGAACCACCCACTGCATTTAGAATTATATAGCTGTCAATTAAATTTTTAAGAACCACCCATTGCATTTAGAATTATAAAGCCAGCAATTAAATTTTTAATTGACTTTCTTATGAAGGGATTATAATACTAGTCCTGACTTTAAATAGAAAAGACCTACGAAATAGAATTATTTCCTATTTATTATTTAATTCTATTTATGGCTCCCGAAATTGTGGCTAAACTTAAGGTTTTCAATCCATGAACTTAGAGTGCAGTTTAAGAGATTTAATATTATCTTATTTAAAAGATAAGAAAACCAGGGCAGGCGTAGTGGCTCACATCTGTAATCCCAGCACTTTGGGAGGCCAAGGCGGAGGATCATGAAGTTAAGAGATCGAGACCATCCTGGCCAACATGGTGAAACCCCATCTCTACCAAAAATACAAAAATTAGCTGGGCATGGTGGTGCATGCCTGCAGTCCCAGCTACATGGGAGGCTTAGGCAGGAGAATTGCTTGAACCCGGGAGGTGGAGGTTGCAGTGAACCAATATCGTGCCACTGTACTCCAACCTGGTGACAGAGCAAGACTCCATCTCAAAAAAAAAAAAAAGAAAGAAAAGAAAAGAAAACCAAAGGCCACACTGTATGACACAACATAACCTTGTACTCTCTGGGTCACAAGTTTGAATACAACTTCAAAAGAAATAGTGTCAATAACTAAACTACTTAAGAAGCAGACTTCAGATAACAAACAAGATGAAAGTTGCATACTCCTCACCTAAGGATAGTAAGTACAACTTGGCTGAAGTTTTTGTTTTTTGTTTTTCACATTAATTTTAGATGAGAAACTGGAATTCTAAGGTTTGGTTTTGTTTTGTTTTGCTAATAGACTCCTGTATTAAAATACAAGGGGAAAAATAATCAAAAGTAGCCAATTAACCAATAACCCCTGTCCCCAAAAGGGCATCTGAAACTATGTATATCAGAATTTGCAAATTACAAAAAAGAAAATCAACAAACAAGTTTTGCCGGCCTGAGATAGAGATGTATTGCTATGGTTTGGCTCTGTTTCTCCACCCAAATCTCATCTATAATTGTAATCCTAACGTGTTGGGAGATTGGCCTGATGGGAGGTGATTGAATCACGGGTGCAAACTTCCCCCTTGCTGTTCTCATGATAGAATTCTTATGGGATCTGGTTGTTGGATAAGTGTATGGCTCTTCCCCTTCCTGCTCTCTCTCTCTTCTGCCATCATGCAAGATGTGCCTTGCTTTCCCTTCACTTTCCACTATGATTTTAAGTTTCTTGAGACCTCCTCAGCCATGCAGAACTCTGAGTCAATTTAAACTCTTTATGAATTACCCAGTCTCAGGTAGTTCTTTATAGCAGTGTGAAACAGACTAATACAGAAAATTGGTACCAGGAGTGGGGTACTGCTATAAAGGTACCCGAAAATGTAGAAGCAACTTTGGAACTGGGTAATGGGCAGAAATTGGAATAGTTTGGAGGGCTCAGAAGAAGACAGGAAGATATGGGAAAGTTTGGAACATCCTAGAGTCTTGTTGAATGGTCCTCACCAAAATACTGATAGTGATATTAACAATGAAGTCCAGGCTGAGGTGGTCTCAGATGAAGATGAAGAACCTCTTGGGAACTGGAGTAAAGGTCACTCTTGCTATGCTTTAGCAAAGGAGACTGGTGGCATTTTTCTCCTGCCCTAGAGATCTGTGGAACTTTGAATTTAAAAGAGATGACTTAACATGTCTGACAGAAGAAATTTCTAAGCAACAAAGCATTCAATATGTGACCTGGCTTTTTCTGAAAGTGTACAGTCACGTGCGTTCACAAAGAGATTACCTGATATTGGAACTTATGTTTAAAAGGGAAACAGAGCATAAAAGTTTTGAAAATTTGCAACTGGACAATGTGGTAGAAGACAAAAACTCATTTTCTGGGGAGAAATTAAAGCTAGCTGCAGAAATTTTCATAACTAAAGAGAATTCAAATGTTAATAGCCAAGACAATAAGGAAAATATCTCCAGGACATTCAGTATATCTTTGGGTAGCCCCTCCCATCAGAGGCCTTGAGGCCTGGGAGGGAAAAAATGGTTGCATGGGCTAGTCACATGGCCCAGCTGCTCTGTACAGCCTTGAGATATGGCACCCTGCATCCCAGTCACTCCAGTTCCAGTCATGGCTAAAAGGGGAGAAGGCACAGCACAGGCCATGGCTTCACAGGATGCAAGCCCCAAGCCTTGGCAGCTTCCACATGGTGTTGGGCCTGCAGGTGCATAGAAGACAAGAGTTGAGCTTTGGAGCCACTGCCTAGAGATTTCAGAGGATGTATGGAAACACCTGGATGTCCAGGCAGAAATCTACTGTGCGAACGGAGCCCACATGGAGAACCTCTACTAGGGCAATGCAGACAGGAAATATGGGGTTGGAGCCCCCACAAAGAGTTGCCACTGAGGAGTTGCCTAGTGGAGTTGTGAGAAGGCAGCTACTGTCCTCCAGACCCCAGAATGGTAGATCCACCGACAGCTTGCACCATGAACCTGGAAAGGCTGCAGGCACTTAACACCAGCCTGTGAAAGCAGCCACAGGATCCATACCCTACAGAGCCATGGAGGCCTTGGGAGCCCCACTCTTGCATCTGCATGTCTTGGATATGAGACATGAAGCCAGGGGAGATTATTTTGGAGCTTTAAGATTTAATAACTGCCCTGTTTGGTTTTAGATTTTCATGGGGCCTGTAGCCCCTTTGTTTGGGCCAATTCCTCCCATTTGGAAAGGGAACATTTACCCAATGCCTAAACTTCCATTGTATCTTGAAAGTAACTAACATGTTTTTGATTTTACAGGCTCACAGGAGGAAGAAACTTGCCTTGTCTCAGATGAGACTTTGGACTTGGACTTTTGAGTTAATGCTGAAATGAGTTAAGGTCTTGGGGGACTGTTGGGAAGGCATGATTGGTTTTGAAATGTGAAAGAGACATGAGATTTGGTAGGCACCAGGGATGGAATAACATGGTTTGGCTCTGTGTCCCACCCAAACCTTATCACAAATTGTAATCCCCATGTGTTGGAGTTAGGGGAGTGGCCTGTGGGTGGTGACTGAATCATGGAGCAGACATCCCCCTTGCTCTTCTGGCGATAGAATTCTTAGGAGATCTGGTTGTTTGATAAGTATGTGGCTCTTCTCCTTTGTGCTCTCTCTCTCTCTCTCTTCTGCCATCATGTAAGGCATGCCCTAATTCCCCTGCACCTTCTGCCATGATTGAAAGTCTCCTGAGGCCTCCCAGCCATGAGGAACTGTAAGTCAATTAAACCTCTTTTCTTTATAAATTACCAAGTCTCAAGCAGCTCCTTACAGCAGTGTAAAAATAAACTAATACGTGGACTTCACATGTTAGGCTAGTACAAAAGTAATGGTGGTTTTTGCAATTACTTTTACTGGCAAAAACTGCAATTACTTTTGCACCAACCTAATATAATCATATTTTCATTTTATAGATGAGAAAGCTATGGTCCAGAGTGGTTAAGCTGCTAATAAGTGTCACTGGCAATAAGACATACTTTCTAAGAACATTTCTATTTCTCTTTTTAGACCAGTGCTATCTAATAGCACCTTCTATAATGATGGAAATGTTCTATGAAACTTAGGAATGAATTATCACCCTAAGCAAGACTAATTCTCTATATGTAACTGTTCACATCTAGAACTGTGCCCTGGGAAATATCCCACAGGCCTTGTACATCTTGATGAGAAGCAATCATCCCAATAAGAATTCCTGTTTGTGAGGACTTCTGTGTAGCTCTGGTAAAAATAAAAGAAGGCTCATGATCACCTAGCCCAGATCAGTCTTCCACACAAAGGTAAAGAAAAATGTAACGTGAAATAACTTTTTTCTGAAAATAATATATGTTGCAGAGACAGTCAGACATGTTAGAAAACAGTAGAGAGAGAAAATAATTTACTATACTTGTATTTCCTCATCCTAAGCAACTCCTTACAACATTTACTTAAGAAGCAAATATTATTTTTGGAAGACCCTGGCATACGATTTCTCACAAATGATGGAAGGAATTGGAATGGAGAAACGAAAAACCATCTTGCATCTCTGATAAAATCAAAATTGGCTTCAGCACTCAAAATATGCAGGGCTTGGTTGTTTTTGTTTAGACAGAATTAAAAAGGAACTTGTAGATCTTATTTTAGAATTGTTTTTTCACTTGGCTAAAACAGTAAGCAGTATAATCTGGTACTATAAAAGCAGGACTATGTATTTAGTTTGCCAATTGTTGTGCAAAAATAAAAGCAAATCTTGGAAAAAAAGTTGACAAGGGCTGATCCATTTTAGGCACTGGTTACACAAATTATAAAGAATGGGTATAACTCTCCTGGTGAAGAAATTCACAGCTAAGCAGGAAACTCGGGGTCTCCAACACAAACTACTCTCTAATGTGACACTGGGAAGGTCTTTCCACATTGTGAGCCTCAGTTACCCTATCTTTAAAATGGAGATAATAGAATCTACTTCATAGGATTATTTTAAGGACAAATTAGTAAAAATCACATACATTATGTAACACGTAGCTAATGAATAATAGACACCCAAATACTTTCCTACTTCCATTTATTCATTTTGTATAAGAAAACAGGATAAAAATAACTTAAATGAAACCAAACTTTTAAATCTTAACATATTTACCAACAATTTTCTTATCCTATAATTCTATCTGGCAAAAGGAAATTGTATACTGAGTAACAGCAAGAATCTGAATGCCAATTGATTTCCAAAATGGTGCAGTATAATTAGGAAATTCATGAGTCAAATTCCTGTTTATGCCTGTACTGCAAAGGCTAATCATTTGTTTGTTTTCTATAAGAAGGACTTGATTAAAGCCTCTAGCAGCAATAATTAACCCTGTGCTTGAAGGATGCAGACTCAACTAGCACTGTGTGTGCTAAAATCTGTAATTAATGCATAGGAATGCATGTAAATTAACAGATGAGTGTCATTTACACTGATGGTACAAATGCAGGTTTCTTTTTTTGGGAATTACTTCAGTGTTTTCTGCTAACCATTACATACTATAAACTCAGACTGATGTAAACAGCATTCTAACATCTACAAACAGTCTCTACTTCAGACCATGATCTAGATGAGGGGTTGGCAAACTTTTCTACAAAGGGCCAGATAGTAAATATCTTAGGATTTCCCGACCTTAAAGTCTCTATTGCAACTACTCAACTCTGTTATTGCAATGGGAAAGCAGTTACAAATAATACATAAACAAACATATAGGCTGAGCTCATTGGCTCATGCCTGTAATTCCAGCAATTTGGGAGGCCAAGGCAGGAGGATCACTTGAGCCCCAAGTTCTAGACCAGCCTGGGCAATATGGTAAAACCACATCTCTACAAAAATTAGCTGGTGTGCTGGTGCACATCTGTGATCTCAGCTACTGAAGAGGCTGAGGCAGGAGGATTGCTTGAGCCCAAGAGGTGGAGGATGCAATAAGCTGAGATCATGCCAGTGATTTCCAGCCTGGGTGACAGAGTGAGACACTGTCTCAAAAAATAATAACTAGATATATAAATATATAGCTCTCTCTCTCTCTCTCTCTCTATATATATATATATAAATATATGGCTATGTTGCAATAAAACTTTATCAAAAATAGGTAATGAGCCAGATTTGGCCTATACACCATAGTTTGTTTAACCCTGAGCCATAGTTTGCTCATCCCTGACCTAGACTCTAATTCTTAGGTAATACAGCATACTGTATAATCTTAGAAAATCAATATTTATAGATTAGATACGGGCACTGAAATATAAACCTGATGTGAAAACCTGACAAGTTTCTGAACTTAAGTTAGTCTCCCTCCTCACATAAAATTTAGATAAAACATGACAGACTGAATTTACCACATGACTTTATTGTAAGAAACAAGTGACTGCAAAATATGAAAGTACTTCAGAAAAACAGATATATATATACACACACACACACACACATCTTTACTTGTAAAGTATTATTATTATTATTATTATTATTATTAATTGGTCATCTTTTCAGCTCTATGTTTTAAGGCACCTAGAGGACTCACTTACTCTGGAATCACCATAGAGGATACAAACTACACAAAACATACTCAGAGCTGATCCAGTAATGCTAGAATTTAAGAAACACCTGGTAGACTTAGGATCCCATGGGGCTGCCATGTTAAGGAAGCAATTTCTAAAGTCAGACCCAAGGTACAGTAGTCATGAGAGATGTCCGTCAAGAAGTCCTTCACCAGTAAGTTTGGAAATGCTGCATATGACGCTATGAACATGAGTTTAATTACACTATGAGCATTAGTACTAAAGAGATATTTGTCAAAAAGTTCTTGACAAATAAGTGTGGAACACTTACACCTATTTCAGAGGCTCACAGTGAATTATTATAAACTTAAGATGCTAAGATGTCCTGCATAAACTGTGCACCTTTGTCCAATTTCCCAAATGTGTATCTATTGAGATTTTTTACCTTGTGGGTGAAGCCAATTAACAGAGCTCCCCAAAACTAACTTTGAGGAAAGCTTTCATATAGATTATTCTGAACAGTTACATTCTTTCACCCTGGGTGTGGGAAAACTGCCCTACTAAACTTACATTTTTAACCACATAAGAGCAAAAACACTCATTTAGGTATTTACTTACATTTAATTTGTCTGTCATTATAATGGAACTTTTACTTATAAACAATTTTATGGAACCCAACCAAATTTATAAAATTATTTAAAGCAGTATAAAAATTACACTCACCTCAATATACTTTAAAAAAAACGCAAGACTTATTCCAAACATGAAATATTTCTGATTTAAACTTTAAAAAATCACAGATAGATATCTACTGGAGCACTATCAAGACACAGTGACTTAAATAACTTTGTGCTGAAGGCACTAAAAGCTATTAAATCCAAACATTTGTTGCTTTTGCTGACCATCAGGAAAGAAGGTTGAAAAATAACTGCATAGTTCATGACTTTCCTATATATGTGGCTTTCTGATTATTGGGTTTCTTCTGGTGGCTTTTTCACAAACTATTTAATCAAGAAAGGCAATCCTATTCTTACTGGGCAGGGAATAGCTGAGTAATGATTTCTCTTAACTCCAAATGTTTCTTTCATTTGCAACCAGAAATTTCTTACATGACAAAGACAAACATTTTTGTCTAGTCATGTATTTTGATATAGAAGTTGAATCTCCCTTTGGAGCTAAACATAAAAATTAACCAAAATCAACTCATATCAAAATCAACATGATACCCTTTTTCTAGCATTTAGCAGTCTAGCATAATCCCTGACATGTACTAGGCATTCAAGAAATGTTTGGTGAATGAATAAATGAAGAAATGAATCAGACATTTGTCAAATACTGTAGTTCAAATATACAAATACTATTATTTTAAAATAATTTATATAGAATAATTTAAAAATATATTCTTAGTCCAAATATCCAGTAATTCAAAAGATCTGAAACAGTGATAATATGTTATTACAGTTATTCATTTCTATATCATAACCATTCTTTTCCCATGCACGGCAATGGAGAACTAAGAAATTTTATTCTAGACAAGATAATATACCCATTCATGATACACAGACACTAGATACATAAAACTTAATTATAGAGCTTAGATTATATTCTAACCAGTGAATATGCTTCTTGTGATTTTTGGATCCTAGAATCCATCAATTAAAATTCAATATCATAATATTCCCTTACAGAGGAATAGGGCACTCCTGCCTTGAATGCTTAGGCAAAGGTACATATCCAAATAAAACCAATCATGTTAAAGCTACGAAGGGTTTCCCTCATTTCCAGTGAAATAGACATGTATAATATCTACTTAACAGTACACTTGCAAATTTTTTCACATTAGTGAAAAGGGAAAAACTTGTTTTCTCATCACGCTGAGTATCAATTTGATAAGTTTACATAAGCCACAAAATATTGGTTTCATTTATTCAGACAGATAATATGGTTCCTACCATATTCCATTGCCATTTATGAAACATTTGCTTATCTCAAAATACATTAAAAAATCCTTCCCACATAATCCTGGAAAGTTATTTATTTTACTTTAAAATATATTAATATTTCAGAACACACTTCCCAGGACATCCTTACAACGCATATGGCACAGACACCACATTTCTTCAATAAAAAATAAAAGCCATTTGTCTCTAAATGCACTTGAAAAGATTTCTTGAGGTAATTTTTGTTTTCTTTACTCTCAATGAACAGAATTATTAACATCTGAATATTGACAACTTTTTAATCATCAAACGTCCATTATATATTATGGCAAAATTAATAAACTGTAACATGGCAATTTAGATAGATCCAAAATTTCACAAATGATATAAGATATTGTTCTAAGTATTTATACGCATAAATCATTGCTAATCCCTGGATACCTTTTATAAATAAAAAAGCCAGATAACAAAAGAAGCAATAAAAAACACACTTAAAATATACTGTGCAAGGAAAGTACAATTGAATGCTTTTAAAAATATCAGTACTCTGGGCAGGTTAATATTTGCCAAATTCGTTTGCTCCTTTGAGGTTTGCTGGTTGATCTGAATTTATTGGAGTTCATTTCATTGCTTTAGAACTCACTAGCATTAGAATTCTGATGATTGAGGGAGCAGCTAATACACACTGCCCCATTTAATCTTAGAGTAGGTTTCTAAAATAATAGTAAGAATTAACCACTTTGGAACCTCAGAGTAGCCATATCACAGGCAAATGTCTCTTTCAGGCAGTCACTAATTGAGCCCAGTTACTTTTTATTTGTCCTTCAAGATACCACACTGCATAGAGCTTATTTGGAAGTCTAATTTTTTGTGAGAACTACTAGGTTATTTACAAGTAGGGACAATGAAACAGACACACTTTCCCTTGGAGAGTTTCCAGAATACTGTGAGTTTCCTGAATAGGTATTTCCATGAATTCAATATGGCTTATCCACCAATTTTGGATCTGGTGGAATACACCAAAATAAAAAGGCTTACTACAAAAGCTGACAACCAGGCAGCAGAAAACTGCTAGATCTGTTCTATAAACCCAAGGAAATATATATAATTAATTAGTCCAGCATTTGTTAATAAGAAGACTGTTCGTAGGACTGTCCTATTAAAAGTTGAGTGAGAGGAACCTGAAAATACCTTTGTCACTATTTTGTCCAATTCAATTAAATTATATACATAAATTTTATTAGATATTCTTATCTCCATAATAACATGTGGGGCTCAAAAGAAAGGGAAAACATTCACTATATTCAACCATATAATACTGAGTTGAAATAGGGATTTAGTTAAACAAAAAGGATGAAAGTGTTGCTGGTTTTAAATGTGTCTAATTTAGTTACTTACCTTTCATATCAATTCTGATGTTTCGAAGAGTCAGATAATGGCATCAAGAAATAGACTTGGCTGAACAGTCTACACATACTCATACTGAAACATACTCTTTAAAAATATTATTAATAAAGTTAATAAAATCAAAATGAGGAATCCAAGGGACAGAGAAGGCCACAATTCTGATACAATAATTCTGCTTCGTCTCTAGAATGAAAAAATCATTCTCACTCTCATTCTTCCTAGTGCAATCCAGACATCCTGAAAAGTTTTCCCATGGTACCACGTTTCTGAGCATAATACATGGTGTGGTTTCATTCCTACTCAGGCCTTCATTCTCCCAGGAGCTTCTTATTGTTTTTATAATTAAAGTATCTTCTGACTTCTTGGAAAAACTAGGAGGTCAAAATAAAAACTTTTCCCAGAAAGCTTTTACTGGCACAGCCAGAACTTGCCATACACTAATATTTGCTACCTTTGTATTTCATGGGTTAGATATTCCCACAGATGAGTGGTTCCAGAGCCACACACAGCCTTTTCTTGGTATTATATGTCTCACCTATTTCTGTTGAAAGTGTGTATGTACAAGGAAGATTTGGGGAAAACTACAATTTGACTGGAGTTTGTACCATCCCCTGGGTATCATGCTAACTTACGTAACTGTGAAGGCAGGAGGAGATTAATTAAAGTAAGAATATGTGTGCAAGTGCTAGCTATTTGCTAAGCAGAATAACAACACTGGAACTATCTCCTGGCCTGATGTTTAGAGCAACATATAAATGTTCTCAAAGCTTTTCCACTTGTTTCTTTTTTTCCATAGTAATCTGGGAAAGTGGCTGCATTATTTCCTTTTCTTCTGGATTCTATAAATCTTTTAAAACATGTGTCAAGGTATTAGCTTCATAAATACTTCAAGTAGGGAAACTATACAGAAGGGAAAACAGAAATGTGTGGACTTTGGAGATGGCAACAAAAAAGAAAAGATAAAAACATACATGTCAAATTATATATCTAGTTATTTTTTAAAATCAATTTATCAGAATACCCATTTGACAATTTAGGCTGGCTTTCACTGGAGAAGCACATTAACTCAGTTAAGTGTCTGAATTTCTTCTGTTAAAGAGAAAAAGAAGGCAAAGTCAGAAAATCACATATTAACAATGAATTGAAGACTGTACTGGGGCGTGCATGTATCACGGTTTCTCACCTTTGTTGCTATTAACATTTTGTATCGGATAAGTCTTTCTTGGAAGGGACTATTCTGTGCATTTTAGAATGTTAAGTAGAATCCCTGGCACTAAATGCTACTAGTGTGCCCCGCCCAAATTCACCCCCAATTCTAAGCTGAAAAGCAATAATTTTTGTAACATTATTTCGGTAACAACATTTAACAGCATTTTGGTAATAATAAGCAGTCACACAGAATGTGAGTGTAAGCGCTAGGGTCCATGCTAATAACTTTTTACAAAGATACCTTGTTTATTAACCACAGAAACAATAGCTTTAGTTCTAATTATCATCTCCATTTTACAGAAAAGAAAACAGAGTCTCAGAGATATTAAATAACCTGAGAGTTCTAGTCTGTAATCAGTGGTCAGTGAAATTATGTCATGGCTGTTTGGAAAGCTAATATAACAAGACATTTCTTTCATGGAAAATGGCAGTGGACTGAAATTTAATCAGGGCCTCTATTCTGACCTCAGCCAAAAAATGTGAGGTCCCTGTATGTCAGTAGTAATATACTGGGAATTAATGTATTAGATTGTATTCAATTGCTCCAGGACAGCAGTTTGAAACAATGTATTAGAAAGAATAGGTTACAGCTCAGGATAATTCCTTGGAGATGTGCCTTGGGGGCAACCTGAGGGACAAAAGGGGATGAGATGAGAGGAGACTGGCTGAAGGCATCCAGTGTTAGTGGTAGTAAGTATGACTGTGAGAGAAAAAATTGTACCTTAAATAACGGCAGAAGAGTAATACATTTTGCTTAGCTTCTGATTTGTTTATTTCTCAAAGGGGATAGTACTATATCTGAGGCACAAAGCCTGTAAATCTGTGAATGCATATGCATATATGGATTTCACAGGATCAGAGAATGTGCTGACCTTTAGTGGGTAGCGGTTGGGGTACTAAATGTCCCATAATGCAAAGGGCAGTACAGTGTGCTCATTGAGCTTTCAAATGTCCCGCCAGATACCCAACTGGATGAATAACTTGTGTATAATTATCTGAGCCTAGAACCTAGCTTAAAGTAAACTGAACACCAAGTATTTTTGGCACACCTTTATATAGTTCACTAATTTTTTTTCAGAATACAACAACTATGCAAACCTGGAGGAGTTTAAAATATATTTGGTTTGGAAATTTACCAAGAATTCCTCACTATTTCAAAAAAAAAAGTCACCAACTGTAACATCTCTCATAGTATGAGTCACCGATGTAACACAGCTCCATTAGTGTGCAAATGTAGCTTCATATTCATGCTTCTTTTAGGTAAAAGCAGCTGCCTACCTCACTATGTCTTCTATTACCCTCATGCCTGAACATCTGCATATTGAGATACACAGAATTTTATAAAAATATTTTTCCTCATATTTTTCCTTCATATTACCATTATGGAATTATAGTGATTTTAAAAATAATATATGTTATATAATCTATGTTATCTATCTCATATAACTGGATTATCTATGAATTTCATTTTTAGAGTAGCAAAATTGTACATGAATAAATATATTTTATAAAAAGAATATACTGAATCTGAGACCCTGTCAAAAATTCTATCTTTTCTCACACATACAAATACAAGACAATTATAAACTTAATAAACATTATTTATAGAATTGGACCAGATAATTTAAAGAAAAGAGAATTCTACAATGTAAAACCCTTTAATATAAGCTGTTTTAATAATTGGAAAACAGAATGAATAATGTTTTTGTTTGTCATGCCCAATTATTTCAACAAGTTTTTATTAATAACTTGCTACATGGTAGGCACAGCTGTAGGTGTTGGAGATATAGAGGTAAACAAGTCTGACATGATCTATGCTACCACGGAGTTCTTATTTTCAAAGTGGAAGGTAGAAAATAAATAAAAATGAACTAGAAGAGCAAAGTGCCTCTGATGAGCATGCAGAAGCATGTTTCAAAATGTCTGTGGTGAGATAAATAGGTCAGCAACACACCAGTCCATGCAATTTGGCAGCAAATCACTTCTGCAGTCTAGCTGCTGTTTTTTCTACTCTGAATCATATTCCCCCTTTCCTCATCTATGCCAGATTCCACTGAGCTTCAACCCTACCCTCCCATTTTACATACATTGCCATTTTAATTAATTAAGTGGAAAAGTTTTGACCCATCAACCAGAGCTCAAGCTGCTAGAAGAAGTGAATCGTGTCTTATGCTTCTTTGTGCTCCATTGTGTCCCCAGTAAAGTGGTATACACAGGAGGTAATCCATAATGATCAATATATACGGAGGAGAAAATACTAACAGAGAGGAACACTGTCACCCTGGCAAGAAAGGGCAGGTGAATGGGAGACTGAATGGGAGATTTAAGAAGTAGACTCTGACTCTCCCTTAATAACTTATTTCCACTTCCTGATGGAATTGCAGAATAGGATGAGTATAGACCCATTAAGAATAGCACATCCATTGAACAAAGTTGAAATTCTGATTTAGCCATTTATTATTGTAACCTTAGGCAAATACCTCAATGTCTCTGAGTCACACTTTCCTAACAGAGAACAACGAAAACCTAATGAGGTTGTTACAACATAATGCTTCAGAAGCCCATAACAAATTGTCTGGAATATAGTAGTTAAGTCAATAAGTATAGTTCATTTTCAGTTCACTATTTTAAGAGTTGTGCTTTCATAACTGGCAACAAATGGTATAAGCATTTTACGTCATCAGGACATATCAAACACATCATACATCATGTGAACTCCCTAAAAATTGAAATTGAAGAAAAAAGCTACAACAAGAAAAAGTAGTATTACAGTATTTCTATGTTCAAGTGACAATTTTTTTTTTTTTTTTTGAGATGAAGTCTCGCTTTGTCACCCAGGCTGGAGTGCCATGGCATGATCTCGGCTCACTGCAACATCCGCCGCTGCCTCCCAGGTTCAAGCGATTCTCCTGCCTCGGCCTCCCAATAGCTGTGATTATAGGTACCCGCCACCATGCCTGGCTAATTTTTGTATTTTAGTAGAGACGAAATTTCACCATGTTGGCCAGACTGGTCTTGAACTCCTGACCTCAGGTGATCCACCTGCCTCGGTCTCCCAAAGTGTTGAGATTAGAGGCATGAGCCACCACGCCCATTCTCAACTGACAAATATGAGTCACACCAATTGTCATTCCATGGTATATTGTAGATAGGTTAAAAGTAAAATCAAAGGGACAAAATATAGAGACCAATTGAATAAAAAACGTTTCATAGCTGAATCAATACTTTCTAAGCATTCAAGGTAGGAACTCCTTAGCCCCCACCCTCCTAAATAAATGCACATAAAAGCACACACCCTTTTTAATGGTACTAAAAGACCTAGAGTATACATTTTAATGAAGTTAATCACTACTTCCTCTCTCTGAGTAGAAATAATACATATCATATATAGGAATTATATATATCAAATCTCACTCCTTATTTTCATTATATCTTGTTTCTCTCAGGATGTTTTCTTTCTTCAAATGAAAGTCAAACAGTATGGTATTACATTACTGCCCAACTTCAGCTTTAATACAATTATTTTAAAGCTATTCAACCAGTTCTTTTGAAGGGATGGCGTTATGTGGACCACCTTGTATAAACTTCAATTCTCATGCTCTCTACATATTGCTGTCAACATTCAGTTCATTGCAGAGCTTACAGAGTATACTTCACTGATGTAAATGCTACTCACACAGAGTCCAACCCAGAGCGGGTTCAGCCATTTATGGGGCAGAACAGGGACATGCAGGAATTAGGGCATAGACAGACTCACTTGAAGGGAGTAACCAATCAAGAAAGTTCCAGCAGAGCTGGGAAAGAAACCTGAATGGGTAGATAGGTAGTCCAGGCAGTATGCTGGTACGCAGTAGGCACAGTTCAAAGAAAGAAGAGAAGCAGGCAGGGAAGCTGGAGGAATAACCTTGGGCAAAAGAGGTTTGGTCAGAAGGCCTGGCATGCAAAGCTTACTTCCAGTTCTTTATAAACTGTGAATCAAGGCAGAGTTGGAGTTTCTATGAATTAGGTACTCAACAGGAGCTTCTTCACAGAGGTCCTTATTACTAAAACCAGAATTCACTGTCAGAACTGGAATGGCAAAATGAGAGACTTGATGGTATCACCAACTGGGTCAGGATACAGGATGGTTCCAGGACCTGGAGAGATTGGTGTACAGCATTTTTGCTATAGGAGATAAACAGATTTAGCCAAGAAGACCAACTCAACTGGCACTTACACATGGGGTGCAGCAGGTGAGGAAGACAGCTGGGAAGATGAGAAAAGGGAAAGAAGCAGGTGCAGGGTGTATTTCCTTCATTTCTACTCATCTCTCTCTCTCTATCTCTCACACACACACGCACACACAAACTCTTACATAATTGTCTGGTTAGGGAAGTAACATTTTAATTCACAGCTGACATGGGTCACTATTCATACAATAAAACATATAAAGTGGAGGCTGCAAATAATTATGTACCAAAGATTCTGTGAGCAGGATGAAAACCATAGTTCACAAAACTGTTAGTAAATAAAAAACAGGAGAGGGACGGCTGGCCCTGACTGTCACCAGCAGTGTATAGTCACAGCTCTTCAGTGGAGTTCAAAGAGTAATTACAGAGGAGTGAGTTAAATTCTATAAGTGCTGGTTACACAGCATTTAATGCAATGATCTATTTAGCCATCATGCTCCTTCTTTAAGAGGAAAATTTTAAAGCAGGCTTTTTAAAAAGTGACATTGAAAATATGGCAGCTTAAAAGTAAATTTTATTAGCAAACCACATATGAAAGCTTTGAAATGTTCCCTTAAGCTATGTCAAAGGATCATAAATAAGTATAACTGTCAACAGCAGAACAGCGCCATTTTTATATATGAGTAGACAGCACAGAGAGGTTAGGCAACTCATTTATGCCAGACAGTTAGATAACAGCAAGTTGAGATTGAAAGCAATTCTCTTGGATGGATACAGTGAAGCTGCCTTTCTTTTTTACATTTCCCAAGAACATATTTAGAGAAAATGCAACACTTCATTCTCAATCATAACTTAGCACAGAAACTGCCAAATAGAAAGTGTTTGATAATTACTGAGGGGGGAATGATTGAATTTATAAATGAATAAATTATATAGCCTCTCCAACAAGTTCTGTAGCTACAGACTGGGGAGGACAGTCCGTTTTCCCAGAGTCTGCCGGGCAGCAGCTGGGTTAGCAAAACACATGAAACATGTTTGTGAGAAAACAGCATTGGAAAACTAGTGCCTGGCTCTACCCTAAAAACTCAGATCCTCTTGAGGTATGATTCTTTTTTAAATGTCCAGTTAGTTCTTCCAGGGAAGCAAGGCTAATACGGTTGTCTCCCTTATCCACATTTTCACTTTCCAAAGTGGCTGTTACCAGAGGTACACAACAGTAACATATTTTGAGAGAGAGAGATCACATTCACATAATTTTTATTAAAATATATTGTTATAATTGGTCTGTTTTATAAGTTATTGCTGTTAACCTCTTACTGTGCCTATTTTATAAATGAAATTTTGTTATAAATATGTATGGATAGGGAATAACATAGTACACAGGTTTTAGTACTATCTGCAATTTCAAGCATCCACTGGGGGGCCTTGGAACATATTCCCCACATGTAAGGGGAGTAATCGCTATACATAATACTAGCTACTTACTCATTAACGTGATGGGCTTAAAACAAATACACTTTAAAAGTAAGATTTAGCTGGGTGTGGTGGCTCATGCCTGTAATCCCAACACTTTGGGAGGCCAAGGTAGGCGAACTGCTTGAGCCCCAGAGTTCAAAACCAGCCTGGCCAATGTGGCAAAACCCTGTCTATACTAAAAATACAAAAATTAGCTGGGTGTGGTAGTGCATGCCTATAGTGCCAGCGACTCAGGAGGCTGAGGCAGGAGAATCACTTGAACCCAGGAAGCGAAGGTTGCAGTGGGCGACAGAGTGAGACTATCTCAAAAAATATATAAAAATAATAATAATAATAAATTTAATTTAAAAAATAAAAAGCAAGATTTAACATTTATAGAGCTTAATCATTATTTCGTTTACTGGCCTAAATGCCTTACAGATGACATTCATCCTAACAAAGTCAATGAGGAGGTAATATGGTCAGCCCCAGTTTACATACATGGAAGCTCAAGGATGGGAAGATCAGGTCTTTTCCCCAGAATGAAAGAGCAGAGGGAGTTTGAAACCAGAGCTGACACTTTTACCACACACAATAGTATCCATTAATATGAAGCAATAAGGATGCCATGAAAGATGGAATTGGGAGTATGTGGGGTTAGAATAAGTTAGCTAAAATGTTCTCTATGCTTGGAATGTCACGGTAGTGACTACCAAGGCTTCTTTGTACAATACTCTTTTCTCAAGATTTGTGCCCTTGGGTAAACCCCTATTCCATGATCAAAAAAAAAATTCAGTAAAAGAACCTGTTGGTCAAGATGATGCAAGCAGACATCAAGATAAACCTGGTTTCAAATTTTGGCGCTGACACTTATTAGCTATGTGTCCTTGAGCAAGTTATTTAATCTCTCTCAGCTTCATTTTCAGGATATAAAAGGGGAATCATAATAACTCACATACATTTTTTATGAGGTTATAAAGTTCTGAACCAGGGGCCATTACGCCCCATAAGGCATTTTTGGTATCATAACTGGGAGTGGATGTTACCGGCATTTACTGAGTAGAGGCCAAGGATGCAGCTAAATATCCTGCAATGCACACAATAGCCCTACAACAAAAATTTACCCAGCACAGAATGCCAATAAAGCCAGTAAGTTGACAAAGCCTTAAAGAAATACATTTGTGATATCCCTGGCATAATATTAGCAATCAATAAATGATTCTGCGGCTTTATCATATGTATGAAATTTGTGAAGTAATTTTGGCCAAAGTTTTAAATACTAAACACTAAAGGATTCTTATTCCTTCTTTAATCCAGAAGAGAAAAAGTGATTTATTCTTAATTACTTTTGTCATGTTTGATTTCTTGTAAAATATTGTTTTTTCTGATTCTTCCCCACATTAAATGAAATTATAATACATTTCAAATGACATTTAAAACAATTCATAAGTTAAGCTATCATTCTGGCCTGGAAGTCTTGGTGGCTTATAAATGATTTATAGTATCCACTGAGAACAGTGGAGAATATTTTAGAAATGAAAATAAAAAACAAGGGATCATTCAAGAGTTAGCTTTTTTTGTAGTGGAATCATTCCACCCCTCTCTATTGTCTAAGGAAGTAAGTTGCAGCACATCTTTAAGAAAATGCTACAGATCAGAATCCTCTGTTTATTTGTCTTGCGCAATTGCCTCAGTGCCTTTCTGGGCCAAAGTTTTGTTTCGCTTGGTTTCTGAAAGCATCAGTCCTGGAAATGGGACCATTTTCCTGGAATATTTGGAAAGATTTTAATCAGAAAGTGTGGTCAAGGGAACGAGAGATTCCTATGTTCAACAGAGAAGACAGCTGCAAAATAAAACTCCTTGCTTTGGAGTTCAACATTAATAAGCTTTCTGTGTACCCAGTAGAATTCTAGATACAAGTATAAGCACCAGAAACTCTCAAACAACACTGGCTTTTGTAAAATAGGATCTCAAAGCCTTCATTTCAGCTCTCAAAAGTTAACATATATACTATTTACAAATTAGTAATTTGCATTCTTCTTTTACCTAGGAACATGTCTTTACAAAACTACTATTGGTGAATGCTTTTGTAATAAGCTTGTTTTTTTAAATTCATTTATGGAGTATTTATCGATATTTTTATAGAAAGTCAACTGATTTTTGTGAATTGATCTTGTATTTTGCAACCATGCTGAACTAATCAGTTCCACTTTCCTTAGCCTTTTCTGTATGCAAGATAATGCCATTTGTAAGTAGAGGTAGTTTTATTTCTTCCTTTCTAGTCTGGATACCTCTTAGTTTCTTTTCCTTACCTAAGTACCCTGGCTAGAATCTCCAAGACAATGTTGAATGGAAGCAGCAAGTGAGCATTCTTGTCTTGTTTCTGATTTAACGGGAATGCAGTCAGCAATCATTCAGCAGCTGTGTGATCTCAGCAGCTGTGTGAATTTCATAAATTTTCTTTATTAAGTTGAGGAACTGTCCTTCTATTTCTAGTTTGCCATTACAGCGATTTGTTTCCAAACATTAAACTAACATTGCATTCTACATCCTACTTAATTATGATGTGGTATCATTTTTAGATTTTGTCGTAGTGTCTTTGCTAAATTTTTCTTCAGAACTTTTGCGTCTACATTCATGAGATATGATCTATAGTTTTTTAAGTTATTTTGTCTAACTTTGATGTCAGTATAATTTTTAAAACAGACAATAACAAGTGTCGGTGAAAATGTGGAAAAATTGCTGATTTTTCTTATCATACACTGCTGATAAAAATTTAAATGATGCAACCCCTTTGGAAAGCAGTCTGGCAGGTTCTTAAAATGTTAAATATACAGTTACCGCATGACCCAGTGATTCCACTGTCATATACATACTCAAGAGAATGGAAAATATATGTTCACATAAAAACTTGCTTATAAATGTTCAAAGTGTTATTCATAACAGGTAAAATATGGAAACAACCCAAATATCCATCAACTGATGAATGAATGAATAAAATATGCTATATTCACAAAGTCAAATATTATTCAGCCATAAAAAGAAATGAAGTACTAATACATATTACAATATTAGGACATTATGCTAAGTAAAAGAAGAGAGTCCCGAAATGCCACATCTTATATGATTTCATTTGCATGAAATGTCCTGAACAGGTAGGTCTATAGAGCTATAAGTAGATGAATAGATGCCAGGAACTGGGGACAGTGAAGAATGGGAAGGACTATAAATGGTTGTGGGTTTCTTTTTGGATAATGAAAATATTCTGGAATTAGACAGTATGACAGCTGCACAATCTTCGGAATATGCTAAAATCCACTGAATTGTACACTTTAATTTTATGGCATGAGAATGATATATCAAGTTACATGTTATGCACACATACACACATATGCACACATATCTATTGCTGATCTCAGTTTCAAGAAACATGGAAATTAAAACTAGAAATAACATTTCTTTATAGCTCATGTAAACATGCTGTTTTAACAAATGAAAACCTGAGACACAGAGAAGTTAAATGACTTGTCCAAAATCGCAAAGTTATTTATATGAAATTTCAAAAAATTACTTATAGTCCTGGACTGCTTCTATAACCATTTTCTTATACACAAAAATTCTCCGATGTTGAAATCATTAAAACAAAAACAAAGTACTACTTTGACTCTTCCACTGTTCTCAAAAGAATTTTTTTTTTTCATGTCATGTTGCTTTCTCTTAAGTTGTAAGAAATGTCCTGGGACTCCTCTTATCTAACAGATGAAAAAATAAACATTAAGGATCAGGTATTTATCTCCATAAAAAGGTTAGCGAGAAAGAGAACATCAGATCTGCCTCCATAAGGCATTAATTTTCCATATCAGATGGAGACAGAAGCTCTTCAAAGGACTTAACAACTTTTTCCCAGCTTTCTTTCTCTCCTCATCCCTCCCTCCCTCCCTTCTTCCCTCCTTCCCTCCTTTCCTTCCTTTCCTACCTAGCAATGTAACTTTTCTTAAGTAGTCATCTCTTCTTAGGGTAAATGTACTCCGCATTTTAAATGATTTGAAACCTACCAAGGTCTGTTTTGACCTAAATAATGGAGGCTTAAAAAAGAATTATTACAGAAAATAAGCACTGTGGTAAACCCCAAGCTGGTGAAGTTGGTGCACAACAGGAGAGACATATTATCACCTACATGGAGGAAGTATATATGACACCCATGGAAGGACCACACAAATCTATGAATTTCTAGACCTTGCTTCCTCTCAGGATTTACCTTTAGCTTCTCAGGCGTGAACTTGCAGAAGCTCTCTGGCAGAAATGAGTGCTCAGAGTATTATTTACAGTCTGCCTCTGGGCCTATATCAGGGGACTGCAAGGGCTCTTCTACCCTGTACGTTAGCAGACAAGATGTAAACATTTAACCAAAGCAATAAAAACAAAAAAAAGCAAACATACATCAAAACCAAAATTGTGTATTTCCAAGAAAATTACTATTCTCTACTGAGTTCTCACAAATTAACTTGTAACTTCATAGTCAAAATATCATATAAAGCTAACATAATTTAAGCAACTGTCTCTGTTAATCCTTACATTGGTCTCATTGCCACCATTTTCGGTTGAGTAGTATATAAGTTTTTGTAAAAATTAGGTAACATTTGGAACAAATGAACACGTGATTTTTTTGCCTACTCTCTATTTACAAATATGCTGATACAGAGATAAGACTTTAAAGATTATATGTCCATTGACAGAGAAATAATTATTTATTCCCATCCACTATGATATTTGTTTCTCTCAATAATCCTGTGAATTGACTCCAGCATATATGATAGAGGCCCATTTACAAATAAGTACATGATAACATGTATTCAAATTACTGGGAAATCTTGTTAAAATGTAGATTATTTCTCATTAGGTATGGACCTAAGATTCTGCATTTCTAGCAAGCTCTCAGGTGATGCTGATGCTTCTAATTCTCATATCACACTGTAAGAAATAAACACACTCTAACCACTAGAAAAAAAAGGGTTATATATGAGATGGATCCATCATTTGCTTTAAATAATTGCACTATACTGACCAAGGCTATAGATGTTGATCTAATCATATGGTTTATTGTCTTCCACAACAACAACAACAAAAAACCCAACCAGATGCTAGGAAAAAAACACGGACTTTTATAGACAGAGTAATGGGGAATCCTTAAATCTAGGAAGTTAAATTGAAAAAGAAAGGCTATAATATGATTCATTTGAATTAAGCTAAGCTATTTGGAGAAAAATCATTGTAATATCATCAATCAGATCAGATATTTTAACCAATGATTCTAGTCCCTCCAAGAGTACTCTCTGCTTCTGGCCCAAAATGACCCCAAATGGCAATCCAGACACAGCATTTGTGATGTTGAATCAGGGTCAACAAGGAGGGATTTTGTTAATTCCTTTCCTCATAATATTATCATTTGTATATAGATACATACAACCATATTCTCCACAAAATGGGTTAGTATACCATCTGTTATCTTAGAAAATCTAGACGCTTTTCTATTAGCTATTACAACTGAGAATAATTTCTGGACTAGGCCTGCTAGTTAAAAAAAAAAAAGAAGAAGAAAAAATTAAATAAAAAACTAAAGGCAATATAAGAAATCTTAAGCATTTGCAGAATAAACTTGCATTTTACCTTAAAATAACTTTTGCACCAATGAATGATTCTGAGACTGCTGCTGACTATTTTCCAAATTAACAGAATACTCTCACCTTCATTTATATTGAGAGTTTCCCATACTTGCATAAATAACAAACGGCACGCCAATGTATTCTACACCTGTCTGTTCCACAATTGAGATGTTCCTGCAGTTAATATTAACAAAAGGCGCCTCTCCCTTCGGTCTGTAATTCTGTCACTGTTCTTCCTATCTACTTTCCAGTTAAAATTCTGATTATCTTCCTGAGTATCCCTCGAGGCCTCTTGTTTCTTTTTTAGTAGTTGCTAGGCAAGTTCTATGCGAATGCTTTAAAACATCAGAACAATCCAATGATGGGTATCCTCTTATAGAATGCTTCATGGAAATTTAAACCTGGCCTCCACACATTACAGCTTCCACATTAATGGTATTCTCTATATATTCACAGAGCCAAGTGGTTTGTTTGTTTGTTTAATTTCCCAAAGTAACTATGTTCAAGGCCCTGAGACCCAGTCTACAAGCTTATGGGATCTCATTGTCTTATGTTAGCTTTCTTATGTTGATGGTGACTTAACTATTAGTTTTGCCTCTGAAGTTATGATTTTGCTATAAATTGCCTTTAGTTTTTTGAGTTTTCATGAATGTTGATTATAAAAACAAATTAAGCTTCACCAAGAAATCAAGTTGACCAGTTCTGTGTTCAATTAAATTTTCGCTCCCAAATGATCTCAATTTTCCAGACCACAGGTGAATGCTTCCTAAGATTTCATTCATTATCAGTCAACCAGCAAGTACTGAATATGTTCCACATGTTTAGCATTAAAGAAAGCATTCAGAAAAATACAGCCAAGATCATCAGAATTGTGCAAAAATGGCTTAGTCCTGTTGTCTAGGGATTAAGGAATGTCTCTCTGAAGTAGGTTATAGGAATAGTTACTTTACAACAGATTTTTCCCAAGGAGAAGAAACTCTATTTCCTTCACATTAAAAGTACACAAGTGTTGTCTTAATTGTACACAAAGTTGAGAAAAGCATGTGTTGCAAGTGAATAATTTCCCTTTTTGTTCTTTAATCTGACTAGGAATTGCCTCATTAATCTGCCCATTTTTACTTCACCACAACACTTACCAGGATGTTGCTGCCTATTAAGATTGTTCTGATGTTAAAAGACAAACAACAACAACAAAAGAAAAACACTGACTCAGACATGGCCTTTCTAAAGTGGGAACAGCTGCCTACCTTCTCTCCTTCCCTTTTCCCTCCTTATTTCCTTCCTTCTTTCTCCCTTTCACTTTCCTCCTTTCATTCCCTGAAAACATTCTATACTGGTCAAATGGACAACGACGAAAACTATATGTAGCAGTTTCTTTAATGTATCTTTGTATATGCCAAAGTACTTCCCCCTTACTATCTTTCCTCCAAATGCTTTATTTTTAATTTTCCCCAATTGACAAATTTATTTTGCAAGTATATAGGTTTGAACTATGTGTTTACACACAAGTGACACAGAGAATTCTTCAGCAGTCATTATTAATGGAGATGTTGCCAGTTTACCTGAATGAGGAAGACACCAGCTTTGACATACATGTTTAAGCAAGATATGGTGATTTTTCCCTTGAATATATAAAACAGCAGAGTGACTAACTGATAGCGGTGTTACCTTTAAGCAGATTCCTCTATTCTGTTCATGAAGAACGTATATCTTCCTAAGGAAAGTTGTGTTTGAATAAATGCCTTTCTTCTGTTTATTGAATAACTAGAAAGTGCTTCTTTCAATTTAGCATACACAATGTTCTGAAAATAGCCAACTCAATAAATATTTGTTTAATGAATTATGGTATCCTTGCACTAGGCATCAGTCCAGTTTAATTTGAGCTCAAATAATACAAACATATGTCATTGTCCTTCTCTTTATGAAAAATAGAGCAACATGCTAATCAACATTTAATTTTTTGCCTACTACGCAGAAGAATATGAAATGAAGGTATTAAGATCCAGTTATGCTATTTAGTGTATGTTATTTCGACAACGATTACAAAATCTTTGTCATCTCAACTATTGATACATTTGAAATTGTCCAGTGAGTAGAAGGTTTAGACTATGTAAAGGAAAAACCTTTATGCTGTTAATCATCTCAAACTTTCTGCCATTCTAAGTCGCATGTTTAGAGTAAAAGTCAAGTGGTATTTTATTCTTGGCAATGGGAAAACTATGACCGTTTTCAAAATGAATTCCTATGTGTCAGGTATTAGTTTTGTTCATATACTGTAGCATAGAAAATCTGCATTCTGTACCTTCTATTCCTTGAAGATGGTGAACACGAAAATTAAAAGATGTAACTATTTAAAAGATGTAACTTTTTTCATTTAAAAGATGTAAATATTGCCTTTCCCTCAAACGTGTCCTATTATGAAAATCTAACTTACAGATATTCAGATGTTTAAAATAATTGTGACCACTTTGTCTCCAAAAGGATTTTGCATTTTGTAAAAGAAAGCACTATAAATTTCTTTTGAGAAACACGCTTCAGTATAATTCGTTTCACATGAATTTGACAACTTTTCATTAAGACCCAGTTTTCTATAGAGATTATCATGTGGCAGATATTCATAAATGCTTTATTTCAGGTGGAATTTTACCTTGAGATACATCTCCACATAAAAACATTGTTAAATAACCAGGTATTAAATGTAGTCCGATTCCAACTTCCATTAAGTCATTTAAGAAAACAATTCCCATTGATGCTTGTCTGAGTGCTCAATATTCTTTTTAAATCAGGGGGGTGAAATATGAAAGTAGGCAACATACTCTGGAATTTTTGTTGAGCCTAAGTAACTTCATTTAAAGATAAAACTGAAATAATAAACATATAATTTCCAGTTTTAAATTTTAAGAGCCAAGAACACATTAGGTGCACTTCTCATTAAACAAATGAGATAAGGATCTATTTCAGTATCAATTAGGAGAAAGAAGAAATATGAGTGTCACAACCATTCTATTCTTCCCTCAAATACTATGAAACTTATAACACCACAATTGATTATATATACACACATATGTATATAGATATATGATATATTGTGTCATATGTATTTACAGATGCAATACATAACTATTTGATTGCAGCTATTTTTATCTTAAGGAGATTTCAAGCTCTTGGACACTAACATTTGTATCTCACGGAGAGACATTACAATGCTCTATGAATGGGGAGTATTAGCTCATTAATATTTAGAAAAATAACAGATTGTCATAAAGTAGAGACTATCCTGTTGACCAAATATTTGTATCTCTCCTTTCAAGCATGGAGGAAAAAAAAATTAGGGGGAACATTTTGCAAAATAACCATTTGATTTTTTAAAAAAATAATAATTTTCAAACTGATGCTTTTAATTTAATAACAAAATAATGTTATTAAAACTTAAATACTTAACATGTAATTTAGAATAATTATCTAATGGCCCAGCTTACATTTACTTTTACTTGAATGGTTTTTAAAAGTTTTTCTTTTTCTATAATTTCATGGAGGTAAAATATTTTACGGATATTTTGATGCCATGCTTACATTTGGCTAGGTAAAACTCACGGTTTTAATGCTGACAAGAAATTAGCAGGTCCTAACAACTTTTATTCATAAATGAATGCATTAATAATCAAAAGAAATAAAGAAAACATTATAGTATTTTAAAGGAAACGCTTAAAATTTTAAGAATGTGATTTTCTAGTTAAAATTGACCCTAGTGTTCATTATTTTTTAGGCTTTTTACATAAACTTACAAGATTTTAGTTTTATGTATTTATATTAAACTTTTTACATGAGACCAGTAAATAGCTTACTACTACTTTTTCATGTTATGTTGCCTTCTCTCACCATAGATTTTTGTCTTCCAATTCCTTAAAGTTGCACCTTACTAGTAAAAAGTGTGTACAGCATTATCAGCTTTTCATATTATTTTACTAATTGCAATAAAAAATAAAGCTCACCTATTTTTAAAATGTTATTTAATTAACCTAGTTATTTTGAACACTTTGTATCCAATATTTTTTGAAAAGTAAGACGACTTTCCAAATTAATTTATCTCTAAAGCACTTAGTATCTTACATGGACGATAATGACATGTCTGTATGATCTTCAGCTGTTATAAAATGTCAGGTGCTGGAAATTCTTAACAGAGCTGCCCATAAGTCAATTAAATCATGGCGCCACATCAGCTTTTCCCCCAATCCCAAAAGAGTTAAAAAAAAAAAATTCTAATAACATCTACAATTAATAGCATTCCTGTAGCCTGTAGGTCTGGCCTGTTACTTTAGTCTTCCGTTGACAATAACGGAGGGCCTTATTATTTTTCCCCCTGAGCATTTATTAGGCATGATGAGGAAAAGGTTACATCTCTGGAAAAGAGCACAATCTTCAACTCTCTTCAGGTTAGATGCTTTAATGGGCATTACATTAGAAAGGCATTCTACACTACCTATTATATTACTTCTCCCAATTAGAAATTCCATTTTAATGTGATTGCCAAAAATTTAGTGCCTGCCCATTTGATAAAATTGAGAGTGGCATTTGCTAAACATCAATTAATAGAAAATGTGAGGCAAATGTTGTATGGGTAGATTGGCTGCCAGTGGGGAGAAATGAATGGGTGGTAATGGAAATTAATGGATAAGGGAAATCTACTTTAATTTCCTTGAAAAATGTGCTATAACAGCTATCTGCATTAATAAATCAAACTTTTATTGTTTAAAAAGTGAACAACAAGATATTTTGATTTAACAAGACAGCACTCCTTCCAAAATCATAGAACTCACTATCAGGTATCATTCTCTTGGATATATTCAAACTGCAGGCTTTGCTTTGGCAAATAATCTTTCACTATCCTTAGCTCTAAATAAGATCAAACTGTCAATAACTAGGAAATAAGTTGTTAAAATGTCATTCTCCAATTTATCATTTTAAATAATAAAAGTTGTTTTAAGTAAACACATTTCTTTCCATGTCTGTTTTTAAAATTTCTCCTCCATAATATCTTCCATTTTAATCCCACAATAGGCTGCGGCCTTTTGTTAATGCTACTTCAGATACATAAATTTCTGATAACTGAATGGAGACATAAAAAGACATAAAACACTTTCATTTGAACTTAAAAGACAATATAGATTTATATGAATTCTTTTAGCATTTTATAACTACATTTATCTAAGACTCATTTAAAGTGATTTCAATCTGTATTTGTTTCCTCTAACATTTTTCTTTATAACAAATTTACTTAATTCCATCATCTCATCTGAATTCTATGATCACATAAAGCCACCTAAATTAAATCCATACCTGAACAGTCTGGGTAAATTCCCCATATAATATTTCTTATTTAAAACTTTAGTATTAACTAAGTATTTTAAGGAAGTATGGGCACTGATTATGTTCTGGAAAACTGGAAGAATATCATTAATCATTAAGAGCCCAAAATATGGAAGAGGGCATGTACATTTATAGAGATGTAATGATTTTTAGCAAAGAAATTATTTACCTTAAACTAAGTACTAAATGGGAAGAGAGGGCAAAAGGCTGTAAATGGAGAATTCTTCTTCCACTTTTGCAATTAACAGTGTTAATGTCGAATAAGTAAGTTGCTTTTACCTCTGTGCATTTTGCACTTTTACCTCCTCTGGGCCAGAGGAGGCAACCTGCACCATTTCTAAGGTCTTTTCTAGAAGTTTGATGAGTCTGTGTTATTTCTGTTAGTTTTTCTGCTTATTTCACAGTAGGCTAAAATTATGAATGAAAATATGTAAAAATAAACTTAGCATGGCAATGTTGGCATAGCATAGAGCTCATGGATAATGATTACACTTCTCAATAAAACAGTTAAGAATCTCTCTCGGGGCTAACTTTTTATTTTAGGATATGGGATAATGCTAACGAAAGGACTAGATTAGAAATTTATGATTAAAATAAAATAAGACTAATATTGTTAATAATAAATACTTCTGATAGGTAGACTGGTGATTCTGGAAAGAATGATGGCAAAACTTTTCAGAAAGTTTGGTTCTACCCATTCTCTTTGACTCTCTCCTGCACAAAGGCTTCTGTGCCTCTTCTTTTCATTTTGGTACATGATCCAATCAAGAGAATATGATCCACACCTCAAAGTTTTATATAATGCTTGCAACAATTCTCTACTAATATGCCTATTGATGATACTGTATATTTGTATTCATCTTTTCCATCTTCTCAGATCTCCTACACCCTGTCTACTAACTTAATATCAGCCATTAATAACTGAGTAAATGGAAGTGACCAAAATGAACTCTATTTTCTGACCACCAATTCCACCAGTCCACCTCTATCTGTACCCATGCTCTCTCCATATAATGTTCTTCTCCCATCAGATGTCAAGGTTAACTCTTCTGGTGGTAATCTGGATCCTGGATCCACTTCCTGTTTCTGACTCAATAATTTTGTTTCTGAAACTAAATCACTCTTACAAATCACAAATTATCTCGTTACTAGATCATTCACATCAGCATTCAGAAATGCTGTATTATATTTTCACATTTAATAAAAGAAAAATAAATATCAAATTCCCCTAGTGTTGCCCCGTTTATTTGCTCCTCTTCAAACAAAATTTTCTCAAATTCCTTTCCCATTTTCCTCTCAACGCATAATAGTTGAGTTTTGTCCCTATTATGTCACTAATCCTACTGTTTAAAGACACCAGTAATCTCCATTTTGTCAATTCCACTGGTCACTTCTTCGTTCCATGTCGACTCATATCACTCTTCTGCTTAGAGCTTGCTGATAAATTTCTATCTGGTTTAGAAAAATGTCTGAACACCTTAGTCTGGCCTATTTGTCTACTTCTACTTAAACTTCATCTTCTTTTCCACCCTCACCTTCTGCTCCAGGTAAGTCCCAGTAACACTCCAAGCCTCTTCACAATTTAGTGCCCTTGTACTTAGCAAATTGGCCAGTGAAGTGTTCTCCCTGAACTCCACACAGCTATGCCCTTCCTGCCTTTCAATTCTCTTGTCCTCAGAGATACCTTGCCGGATGACCCAACTGAAAGTCAGACATGCTCTTTATACTGTTTTTATTTTCTGCGGAGCACTAATCATTAACTAATATATTAATTCACTGATTTTTTCCTCAATAATATGAGACTTATAAGAAATCTTACTTTTCTTTTGCTTCTTCATTTCCAGTCTAGAACACTGCCTGGCACAAAGAAGGCACTCAAAAAATATTGCTTAATTTTCTCATCTTTGTATCTCAAATGTCATTACACATAGTAAATGATTAATAAATGCTGGTTGGTATTAAATGATTATAAACTCTCTTGATGAATTTACCTACACTATTATTTTATGATGGTAATTTATCAGTGGCTTTTATCAGGTATTAATATCTTTCAGGAAAGATTTGTACTGGAAATAGAAAGTATAAATCAGGAAGTAGGAACTATTTTATCTCTCAAAACTATTTACTATTTAAGCAGTTGTTTCATAAATGTTAGGAAATGTTTGGGAAATAAAAAGAGTTTTAAAATCTGTACATATATCTAAATTTAGGACAATTGAGGCAACTCTTTAATCTATTAATTCTATGACTATATCTAGATCAAAGCTTTGGTTTTAGGGCAAAGTACTGTAGAGGCCAAGGAGAACCTCAGAAGGTTTGCTGAAAAAAATCAAATTGCAAAGTTGATTAATTGGAGAAAAGACAAACACATTTATTTAATATGTATATATGGGAGCCTTCGGAATGAAGACCCAAAGATAAAGAGGAAATTGTCCACTTTTATGCTTATGTTCAACAAAGTATGTACAGCAGTGCAGAAAAAAGGGTAAGAACTAATGCTGATATACTGAGTGGGGAAACCCAGGAAGGTCTATCTGTCTAGACTCTTCCTGGGCTCTCTAAGCCTGCATTCCTTCCTTCTGGGTATAGGACATGACCCCTTCTGGAATGGGAGTTTTAGTACCTACAGTCAAACAAGGTATATCAGATAATTTCTTTATGGGCCAGTTTTTACACAGAAAGGTGGAGAGAAAAAGTAATATTTGTAGGTTTTTATGGCTGGCTTTGGAGAAAAAGGATTCTAGTTTCTGTGACCTGCCTTGGGGAAGAGGGATTATAGGTTCTATGGCTAGCCTTAAGGAGAATGGAACTGAGAGAAAAGAGGGCAGGAGGTCAGAGAAAAACTTTAGCTTCTGAGGCTGCTGCTGAGGCCTTCATTTGGTGATATTGTTTTCTGAACCCCAATAGTACCCAAAAGCCCACAACCGTATATTTTGTATTATCAGGACATTCTTCACTCAAATCAAAGCATCTGGCATCCCACATTTCACCTAGATTACTTTGGAGTCCCAAGGTACAGCAAAACACATTAAAACCAATAATAAAGAAGAATTAATTTATATTAAGGTGAGCAGTAAGATGGAAACACCAGAATAACCAAACACTCAAAGGACCTTACAAAAAATTATTCTTGATTCCAACTTTGAATGTTAATCACATTTTAGAGAAAAAATAATTAAGATCAGTTGAAGGAAAGCAAATAATGAAATCTTTAAAGTTCACTACTCTTACAGATTTTGAAAAAGTTAAAACAGAGGGTCGTTATGTTTAAAATACGTTGTGGGGCTCTATTATTGAATAACAGCCTTTTAATCTTTGCGGTTTTTGCTACTAGATACAACAGTGCTCTTTTAGTGATCTAAATCTTTCCATTAGTCTAAAAAGAACAATTTGACCACATTATCCATTATCTTTGTTTCCAGAAATTTACTCTGGAAATTCTTTAAACTTTGCTTTTATATCTCTTATATTTTCTTCTAACACAAGCAAAAATATTTGAAAATCACAATAATTTTTAGGACTTTTTCTTTATCCTGCAAGAAAAGGTGACTTTAAAATTGTTGCCCTAATCAAGATTTGTGTTGACTTAAAAGGGTCTATCTACAAACTTCAATTTTATATTGGCCTAACATGTTTGAAAATATAATTTTCTTTTGTTTGAAGAAAGCTCCTCAAAATAGGACCAATTGTTTCATATTTCAATATTCACCTCCCAAATTAGTGCATAGTAGACAGCTAATAAACATCTGCAGAATTAGTAACATAAACATAATGCTTGTTAGTGTCAAGTGGCTGAAATTCGATGATTCCAATTTCTGTGTTTAAAAAAATAACAGGCCGGGCGTGGTGGCTCACACCTATAATCCCAGCACTTTGGGAGGCCACGGTGGGCGGATCACAAGGTCAGGAGTTTGAGACCAGCCTGGCCAACATGGTGAAACCCCGTCTCTACTAAAAATACAAAAATTAGCCTGGTGTGCTGGCAGGCACTTGTAATCCCAGCTACTCAGGAGGCTGAGGCAGGAAAATCACTTGAACCCGGGAGGAGGAGGTTGCGGTGAGCCAAGATTGTGTCATTGCACTCCAGCCTGGGTGACAAGAGCAAGACTCGATCTCAAAGAAATTAATAAAATAAAAAATAAATAAAATAAATTTAAAAAATAAATATTTCCGGAAATACTTAAGTTTTCCTTGAAAAACACTCCATTCATCCTCTTTATATTTTTACACACCTTCAAATTCTTTTTATGACATTTACACCTTTCTGATCCCACTTGTAAACACTCTGTAAACATTATACAGTCGATGTTTAAAAATTTTTTTCATTAAAAATTCTTTCTCAACATAATACAAACACAGATTTACGCATTTACAGGACAATTATTCCTCTCTCATTTACCTTTAAATAGCAGTGTCCCTGCCCATTGCTTACTCTACCAGTTTGATAGAATGGATCCTTTGGTGGCAACTATATGCATTTTATTTTCCCAAAGAGAATCTTAATATACATCACTTCCTTCACAAAGAATTTCAGTAAGAGGGAAGAAGAGATATCCTGGAGACTCAAAATATCATTATTAATTGCAACCAGCTAAATCTCTGATAATTTATTTTATTCACAAAAAAATAAAAATTATTTGCTGTGAAACAAAGAATTCTTATTAGGAATTATTAATAAGGTATTATGAACAACCTAAACTTGAAGGTTAAATGTGTGTATATTTTTATATGCCCATTTGGAAAGGTTCATACTTAAAAAAAAACTCTCAATACTCATGTTGCTAAATAATAAAGAGGCCATGAATTAAATAAATACATGTTAATATTAATGCTTTATGTTGGCCTGAAACTTGCTTTATTGTGGCTTTGATCTACTTTTACCCAGGGCTGCCACCAATCTATATGCCACTTTTGTGGGAAGTGGAATATGAGTCACCTCCACATAGAGACACAGTGACTTAGAGCAGCGATCCCAAACCTTTTTGGCACCAGGAACTGGTTTTGTGGAGGAAAATCCATAGACTGGGGAGGGGGGTGGTTTCAGGATGATTCAAACACATTTATTTTGCACTTTATTTCTATTATTATTACATTCTAATATCGAATTAAACAACTATACAACTCACCATAATATAGAATCAGTGGGAGACTTAGCTTGTTTTCCTGCAACTAGATGGTCTCATCTAGGGGTGACGGGAGACAGTGACAGATCATCAGGTATCAGATTCTCATAAGAAGCTCACATTGTAGATCCCTCACATGCACAGGTCATCACAGGGTTTGCACTCTTATGACAATCTAATGCTGCCACTGATCTGACAGGAGGTGGAGCTCAGGCAGTAATGTGAGCAATGGGGAGCGGCTGTAAATACCTGGTTCTCTGGGGGTTGGGAACCCCTGACTTACAGGCAAGACTTGATAAACTGATCACTAGCAGAAAATCAACTGCCATCTGCCTTCTTAGCTAAATGCCCTTGTGCAAGGCACAAACTTTGTAAATTAACTCAGTGGCCCTGTCCTTTGGATCTAGGACTAAGAATTCATTCCACATGGCAATCTGTACTGGGTATCTTTGTCATGGTGTCTTCCGTGTCTGTTTTCCTTTATCAATTAAAAAAATAACTATGATCTCCTATTCAGAGATCCTTTGCACAGAGTTAGCTATAGAATGTATTATACCAGGAGCAATGACTTAATCCAAATGCATTGCATCTAGAGGCTGACTTGAAACTTTAAAGTGGCCAGGGATGCAATCATCTGTCCCAAATGCAGAACCATTAGCTAAACAAATCAGACTGACTCTCTCAAAGACAGTGGCAAACACTGGCCACAGAAAATGCTCAGAGAGGTGCAGAGACATACATGAACTATTCCTGCAGAATTCTTACTAGGGAAGCCAATTGTTCAAGGGCTAATGATTTTCTAATTACGGTATCTATATATGGTTCTCATTTGTCTTAAAGATATCTCAGATTAATCCTCTATTTCTGCAACAGGAAAGGAATGCCTACTAAGTACACAGTCCTTCTTGCTCTTAAAAAGAGTTATCTGATTCGGGAGTCATTCTTTAAGTCCAACATTTCATCTTTCTTCATTAATTAATTATATGTAACAAAAGAGTTACATAAAGAGTATATGTATATAGAGTATAGAATTGACACTCAAGCGACAAATAAAAACAATGGTGCTATCTTTGGTGATTTATAGGCTTTAAAAATTATCAGACATCCTTGGGGCAATATAAGAAAATTATATGTATTCATTCCTAGTAGGTAGAAAATTTGTGTTAAACCAAATCTGTATCACAGAAGTTAATTTTTATAATTGTAGCTTCATATTTTTTATTTATCTCAGTCATTATTAGTGGATTTAAAGAATAAACATCATGGTTATAGATTTCTGGCTTTTGTAGTGACTGGTTCAATTAACATTATTAATTGACCCCTGCATATTAAAAACTATGGCATGTAATGTGAGAGTACAGAAAGAATAAAATATGCAGTCCTTGCACTCATGAGATAATACATCTGATGTTAAAAAAATACTAAAAATCATGAAATTATTTGCACATTACAGAGCAGCCTGAGAAGTGCGTTCTGCTCTAAGTGATCCAAGTTTCCCAAACAGAGATCAATGAGGGTGACTCGTTCAAAGCTCCCTAACTAAAATTAACTCAATTATTCAAACTGCCATTTTTTCTCATGATGTGAATAGTTTTACTATTTCAATAAAAGTTATAGTGATTATTGATAAAGACTTTTGGTACAAAATGCCAGACCAGGGATCAGAAATGAGCTTCTATTCCATGTTATTCTCATTTTGGCCACAATTAACTTATATCTATAGGACAAACACCCAACAGATCTTTAGGCCTGAAAGGCAGAAAGAAACCAGTACCTGGGGATTGTGCCTTTTCAAGCTTACACAGCAGGATATGAAGAAAAGAGGTCATGATTTGTGCTAAAGTAACTCCAAAGAATAACATATTTATCAGAATACAAAACACAGATATACTTAAGGAAAGGCTGACCTAAAATTGCTGACCATCTTGTCTGGTAGTGGAGCTTTTTCTTCACTCTAAACAGTCAGACTTTTAGTCTCATCATAGATACCCAAGATTTCCTGTTCTGAACAAGTCAGCTCTTTATATTTGTGGCATTATCTTACTAAGGCCCTCAATGTAATTCCTGGGTAGCTTTTATCCCTATCTGTTTTTTTTTTCCCATCTAAAATCTAATCTTCATACCAATATGAAATAAATCTAGCATAATAGCAATTTGAGAATGTAAATTTCAAGCTCTTAAAAACTACAGTGCCTAATAATAATTTGCATTGTAACTAAATACATGTGCTCACATACCCACACACTCCCACGACTCATAATTAAATTTCATTTAAAATTTGTTCCCTTACTATATAAAATGTACTTGTATTTTCCATTCCCTTCCATTGTATTTCATTTCATTTCATTCCACTCCATAAATGCCAACCATGAGCCACTGAATTAATTTTATGATCCTCTAAAATAGTGGTTCCCAAAATGTGGTTCCAGGGCCCCCTGGAACACCCAAGACTCTTCCAGGGAATCCACAAGGTTCTTTTCATAAAACTACTAAGATGTCATTTGTCTCATTCACTCTCAACATCTTGCAAATGTATACTAGTGTTTTCCAGAAGCTACATGATTTGATGATGTCATCACTCTGAGAGATAATGGAAAGTATTCTTGTATATTCTTTTCTTTAAATAATTTTCTCAACTTTAATTTCTAATACAGTAAATATTTATAAACATAACCATATAAACAAAAACTCTTTGGGTCTCTCAGTAATATTTAAGAACTTAAAGAGATCAAGAGTCCAAAAAGTTTGAGAACTGCTAATCTAAAGCAAGCTTCCATTTGAAAAACAGTGACTTAAATGGAATCATTGCATACATACACACATACAAATCTCTTTCCATACTTTTCTATTCTCTGCAAGGCAAAATGCAAACTGGCACCAAATGTCTTCCAACAAATTAGCTGTGATTCTACTATTTCCTACTATTCTCTGCTCTTTACTAGGAAACTCCACCTAAGTCCCCTAAATATATAATGTTCACCTCTGCCTTTGAGACTCATTTTATAGTTTACTCTTGAAATATATTTAACACTATTTTCTGCTAACATAGGTTCTATCTAACTATGTGGACATCTGCAATTTCTTTGCTTGCCCTGCGTCCTTTCTTTTTTGGAACTGACCCTTCCGGATTCCTTGAATTCACACGGGAATGCGAATTATGTGGCCCTAACCTTTCATAGGCCTGAGGATTCATACCAGTCAATCAAACTACCCCATACCTTTGGTACTAGTGTGCAGATTACATGGGAAGGGCTAACCCAAGAGCAGTTGAGGGAGACATATCAATGTTAGGGGAAGAAGAAATTGTGTTCTGTTCTCTAAGATTGCTCACTGTTAGGAAGGCAAGGAGAAGGCCAGCCTTATTAAGCAATGGCTTAGGGACACTGTGGCACAATTCTTTTTATATATATATTTTTTATATTTTGTCCCAGTGTCCCCTTGACTAGACATCTGCGTATGTCTGTCCTTTGGCATTGCTCCCAATAATGCCTGTGTGCCCTATAGAGTCCCTATTTTCTGATGAGGACTTGTACTGTTTTCAAATGCCTCTCTATTCCCTTTAAGACACTCTATTAATTTACTTTGCAATCAATTATTTTACGTTATTCTTTTTTTTTTTTCTTAGAAACTCAGTAGGTGCACAAAGGAACAATTCTGTCTCTGCAACTAAGTGGGGATTCTTTCTTGTATTTCCTAAAACTCTAAAAGAACTATAATTTTTAATATATTTTTGGAACCCATTTGCTTGAATTTTTTCCCTTGAAAATGATTGACAAATTGAATGCTGTGTTATCTTAACAGTTTCCTTACATCTTCTTTAATTGCTGTGTCATGCACAGTTTTTCTTCACTTATGTTTTGAAGAGAATATGTTATCCTTCCCCCACCCTAAATGTTATCCCTTTTTGATTTGAAAAGGCACACAACTTAAACACATGAAATGAAGATAATTTCCATGCTATTTGATGTAAATTTGGAATCTTCTAAAGTAAAAATATTAGGGGACCAAGTAGTTAATGTCTATATTAATAAAGGAAAACTAAATACACCACCTCTGTAATGTTAGAAGACAGAAGTACTCGGGAACTGTAACCGTGTGTACATTTCAGTAAGATGAAAATTGAGCATACCACAAACAGAAGACAGAAGTACTCGGGAACTGTAACCCTGTGTACATTTCAGTAAGATCAAAATTGAGCATACCAAAAAAATCATCGATTAAATAACATTCCAAATGTCCTCAGCAAGTAGACTTTGTTATGCATGCTTGGGATTCATATTAAGATATAGCCAAAAGAATTCATGATTCCGTTACCTCCTTCAGAAATTGAAAACAATGCTCATCAAAGGTCAAAGATGCCTTCTTATGCTAAATTTTATTATCAACAGGTCATTTGAAATTTTGAAGGCATAGCTTAATGTTCTTAGAATTAGCACTTCTTAATTAACCAAACAGCATAGCAGAATTATAGAGAGGGAGAAAAACCCTCAGTTAAAATGACATAAATAGTAATTTGTGAAGTTCAATACCTCTTGGTCTGCTAATTATTATATGATACTTCATTACCATTTAAAATACCACATATAAAAAGAAAAGGAAAGAGAAAGAAAATTTAGAGCACATTCATTATATAATTTTGATTTATTTTACAAATGCAATTATAATCATATTTGGGGGTCAGAGATAATAATTTTGCTCAATATTTCATAAGGAAAGAAAATCTAATTTTTCATATGTAGTCACATTTTAATACGAGCATATTTTATATGTGATACATAATATTATATATATAATTTTACATATGACTGGCAGAATTTTTGCATTATATATACTTTTTATGAATCACTTAAGTTGGTTTTTAAAAACACAACTACATATACCAAGACCACATATGCCTCAGTAAGAAGAAGTATGAAATTATTTAAACTCTCATTCAGGAAACACTACAAGTTTAAATGAAATAACAGAAAGTTATTGCAGAATAATTTCTCTATTCAACAAAAATATTACACAGTTTGAAAGTAATATAAGTGGGTCCACCACATTAAACACACTCCTACCCTCTACTGACCTATTTTCTAGACTCTAAGTCAGACTATGGAATTTATCTAAGTTACTTCAATCCTCTTATCTTTCAAAAACCAAAGGCAGTATGCATTTATAATGCTTCCTTAACTCACATCACTTCATAAATCTGTTTTCTTAAAAAAAGTCATATCATAAATGAGCATGCAAAGCACATACTGCCTCATTCAAAAATTGTTTAATCATTAGAAATAGGGCATTGCATCTATTATCATTTTTAAAGTGTTAATGTGATAGCAATCTGAAACAACAAATAAAACATCTAAGAAAGCAAAGCTATACACCTTTTCTTCTTAGGATTATTCTCAGTATTGCAGCATGTTGATGGCTTTACTAAACTTACCAGGCTATTTTCTCACCTAAAAGTTGGACATCAGTGGGCAAAATATTGCCCTACTGATACTACAGTGAGCTATACATTTTAAGTATTCTTTAACTGTTCCAAAATATATATATATTCATTTTAAACAAAATAGGAAAAAGAAACAGATATGAAAAAGACATTACCTGTAAGTCCACTGCCCAGAGGAAAATGCCATTAAAACTTATTCTTATACATATTCTTCCAGAGATCATACTCTGAATATGGATATTATACATACATATATATAAAATATATATATTATAGATAGATTTGTTTTTAAATGGAATTATAATTTTCCATAGTATGCTTTATTCAATTCTTAATAACAACAAATATATTTTCAGGTCAACAATATGTATTTGTATAATCTGCATCAATGTTGTTAATGGCTGCACAATATATTTTCAATGACCATACCATAATTCAGTTAAAAATCTCTTACCAGATATCTAATCCCATTCCTTCCAACTTCTGATACTGTAAACAAAATGTTGGAATAAATATCCGATTACTATAATGTGTGCATCTTTCTTAGTGTTTTGCATACAATGCTTGGCTAATGCAGGGTATCAATGAAAGTTTGTTGCATTAATGATTGGATGGATGAATAAAGTAACAAATGTGGGTTTTTAAAATATCATTTAAAGGAGCACGTCTATTTGATATTCAGATTTTGAGTCAAATCACTTCACACTTCTTTGTGCTTCTCCCCATGAATTATGATAACGAGAAAACATGCATAATGATTAAATGACTTTCATCCCCGGATGCTTCCTTAATATGTGTGAACTTGTGGGACTATAAGTAATGCTCTGTGTGAGATAACATACTCAACAAATGTTCTAATAGAGAAGAAAAAACGTAATTGTTGTTTTTAAATGTGGTATAAACTTCATAGGATGCTGTAATTTTCCATTTATTTTTCTTGCATAAAATACATAGAATTACATAGGAAAAATAATTTCAGCATAACTCATATGTCCCAACTCTCCTCTAGGATTTTCTAAATTTGATTTAACAAGCAGCTAATGAGCATTTGTGTCTGACATTAAGCTAATCACAATAGAGAATATTTAAAACCTTGATATAGCTAAAACACATAACTTACATGGTCATCGTATGTAATTTAATTACAGAAAGTAAGCGATTTCCTCTCTGATATGAGAAAAGACTAAGATTCTCCAGCTAAGATAAACAGATGCAATATTTACATCAGCTGGAAGGAAGAGAGAACTTCCTCACCCATGGACAATGTGACAGCAATTCCATCCCTATTCTCAGCACAGTATCCTCCTTGTTTAACAAATACCTTGGAAACTTGCCTGTTTTCAGGTATTTCCATCTTGGGATACTAGCCAGTTATTCAGGACATGAAACCAGGACAAGAAGCCAGATGTGCAACATATAAGAGTAATAATTATTTTCCTTTTGATTCCCTTATCATGACAATGGAGGATATAACCTATATTTTCAATTATAAATTATTTCATAGACTGACAGAATTTATAAAAGTTCACCTGAATTTTTAAAAATGATATGCCTACTATGCACAAAATCACATACCAGATCATGCAGGGCTTGCTCTGTGTCTCAGTTAAATCTGGCAACGAACCTTGGTCAACCTGTAAAACCCCGTGGATTCTCAATGAACACACTGTACTTTCTCAGAAGAAAAGGATTCTACGTATGCCATCAGAGGCTACTCAGTAAGCAACCAACACCATTCAATATATTCATTTATATTTCCCTAAGTTTCTTCACTGTCAACCTTTAATATCTATTTTCCTGAAAGAGAGCTGAAGCACACATAATGGTTTCAAACATCTGTTTGTTCTAATTTTAACAAAAGTTGTCCCATGATTAGAAGCCAACTATTTGGAGTAATATCGCGTTTGTTCTCTATAAATAATATAATTAAATTGCTACATCTAACAGGAAAAATAGGAGGTAGCCAACAATATAAATAAACCACAAACCTTGTTTAACCTAGATTTGCATATCATTCTCTTAGTTTTGCTATGGTTGGAATGGTTTTACTAGAGTTAAATTTCTTTAAATCAGGAGATGTCTGGTTAAAATTTTGAAATGTTGCTTTCTAAATTCTGCTTTTTCTTAGCTCACTGCAACCTCCACCTCCTGGGTTCAAGCAATTCTCTGCCTCAAACTCTTGAGTTGCTGAGACTACAGGTGCACCCCACTACATGTGCCTGAAGAAAGTAATGGCAAAAACCGCAATTACTTTTGAGGTAATTAATATATTAATAGTTTCTACTTTTGTTGTATATATTAATAATGAGCTGTTCATTCAAAAGTTTTTACCTAAAAAACAGTTTGCTAAAAGAAAAGCCATTGCATTACAATATTTTGACAGCTTTTGGCTTAGAAATTAGAAAATAAAATAACCACCAACTAATATAATCTGTAGAACATTTTTCTTTGCTTTTCATCTTTTGAATAAGTGACAAATGTTAATTAGGAATAGTAGTGATAGTTTATGAAGGTAATAACCACTACTGTAACATGTTAATCATTTAATTAAGCTAGTTTCTATTATGAAGCAAATTTAGAAAAGGGGAGTAAATAAATGTACACAATAATGCATTTTATCTCTTCAATCAAAAAATCCATAGATGCTAATGTAATTTGTTAAAATGCCACAACGCTATTGAAAACCAAAGTTGCCATATGATAAAGTGATATTTATTAAACCTATCATTCCAGAGAGTTTTCCTGCCTTTTGTTATAAATGTATTTAACTGAGGCCATATTTTCTTCACATTTGTTCCCTAGGTTTGCTTCCAGAAAGATTATCTATGGTAGAATAACCTTTATAATAAATCTCAATATACCCTGCTGTGTCCTAACACTTTAACACTTTAGGGCAACAAATTGCCCTAAACACTTGTTAGTTCTTCTAGGCACAGAGAGCTACTATGGCATTAAAATAGATGTATGCAGCACCACATTACATTTTAAAAAGTAATTACAGATATCTCTTCTGTGATCACCTATAATGTAAGGTCCAAGCCCTTCTGTTGAGGCAGGAACTATCAGAAAGATAAAAATTGATTCTGAAATAAAATGCTTATTTCCCAATATTATAAGAAACATAACTGTCTTGGCGTAGTGGCTCACAACCGTAATCCCAGCACTTAGGGAGGCTGAGGTGGGTGGATCACTTGAGGCCAAGAGTTTGAGACCAGCCTGGCCAACATGGTGAAACCCCTTCTCTACAAAAAATAACAAAAATTAGCCAGGTGTGGTGACAGGCACCTGTAATCCTGGCTACTCAGGAGGCTGAGGCAGGAGAGTCGCTTGAACGCAGGAGGCAGAGGTTGCAGTGAGCCAAGATCGCACCACTGCAGTCCAGCCTGGGTGACAGATAGAAACTCTATCTCAAAAAAAAAAAAAAAAAAGAGAATGAAAAGAAACATAGAAACATACCCAACTTATTCATTGTGGAAGATTGTCTCTTCAGCCATTTGTATTACCTATTAATTTTTTTTATATTATGGTTTCTACTTTTGTCATACATCTATTAATGATGAGCTGTTTATTCAAAAGTTTTTAACCAAAAGAACAGTCTGCTAAAAGAAAATCCTTTCCATTACAATATCTTTGACAGCTTTTGGCTCAGAAATTAGAAAATGAAATGATAACCACCAACAAAGGGATTCTGCAGCTGAGTATGGATTTCCTCCCAGTGACAGGCATTTTTGTAAGCACAGAGCCTAATAATTGTTTGAATAAACAATGTGTGTGTGTGTGTGTGTAGGTGTGTGTGTGTGTGGTGTGTAATCTACACAGAAAATTGAAAAAAATTTTCACAATGGTTAATGGTATTAATAGGAATAAATCCAGATATCTTAAAAAGAGCGACAGAGAGAGAGAGAGAAAGAGGAGCTCTGAAAATAATTCATGAAGACTCTTTTTATCCTGAAATCCAAAAGAACATCTGAGCTTCCATCATTCATCTTAATAGTTTATAGAGTCAACTCTAATTTCACCATGGATGAAAGAATAAACTATATAAAACTTGAAATAACAAATAGGCAAAAAGCTATGGAGAAAAAGCTTACAGATTTATCTTAAAATTTAGCCTGACAATTTCCACCTTGACAGTTCGGTCATGTTTCCTAAAAATGATTAGCTAAAAACATTACTTTATAGTGATTCAATTGTAAGACTTTCTGAAGAACAAATCAAGACTATTTAGTACCAGATATAAATTATTTTAGGCAACTCTTTTACTCTTAGTTTTATTAATGAAAGGACTCTCTTAAAGAATCAAGTCAGGCATTGACACTATTTTGTTTTTTAACTTCATCAGTAGTTAATTTGGACTTCACAGCAGAATGTCCACTGAATACCTGCTCTCAACGTGGCCTAAGGGACAACACTAACCTGACATCAAAAAGGCCTGTTCATATTACTAACATTAACACAGCATATTACATATAGAAGGTGATTCGTAGATAGGGAGTAATGAACAATGATTAAAGTTTACATGAACTTCATCTTTCAGATACAACTAGAAGCATTTTTAACCCAAAGTTATCAATAAGGCACCATTTGGCATAGCACCTAAGTTTTTCCTTTTATCCTTCACCTTAAAAAGCTTGCTGTTGACTACAAAGATGTTGAAAATATAAAAATATAAAAATAATAAGAAATGTCTCAATACTTTGCATGTCTAGTTGATCATTTTAATGTGCACCTAATACTATCTAATTTTAACCATAAACTTAATAAAATGATCCAAACTCATAAATGTATTATTCCCTTTCCATTCCAATAACTCTGTTTTTAAATAGTTTGCAAACACCTAACTGACAAATTCCTGAAGCTGCCTGAGAGTCATGAACCACTTGTACCCCTTCCCAATTTATTCACTTATTTATTCATTTATTCATTATTTCTTCTTAAAAATAAAAATGTGTTGGTCAAGGAGTTTTATATATATATAGTTCTATTAATTCACCAAATTACTAAAGCCATCTTTACCAATCAAAAGTTACTCTAAATTTGTTACATTAGAAGTTCACATTTCCAAATCACAGAAGATTTACTAATTATTAGTCTAGATATAGTATAAATATTTTGGCTTCCACTTTTTGCCATTTATTTAAATCTAATTAAATGCTCTTAATTGTATATCTCTAAGTTTACCTCCCAAATCAGACAGGATGGAAAGATACTCTTTGCATTTAGGGGTATGAGGAATCCTTATCACTTTTTCCTCGTTAGAAAAATCAATTTATTTCCTTTTCTAAGGCCACTACGAGATGCTTTTCCAGCTCCAGGCTCAAAGAGAGAGTGTTTCATCCCTATTTCAATGGACACCAGAATCAATATTTTCTTTAGGTACTTGCTAAAAAGTAGTTACATTAAGTCCCCACCCAGTGGTACCCGCCTTAGTCTTTTCTTACTATAAAAGAACATGGCTATTCCTGTTTCTTCCTATACTAGGGATCTCTTCAAACACAGGACAGTTAACAAATTGTCAGTAACTATTGGTAAACACATCCTTCCAGGGAAAGGCTTCACATTTATTTGCCTACATACACATATTAGGGAACTTTTCTTATATAGATATAATAGTGAAAATGTTTGTAAAAGGCAAATGTAAAAAAAGAAAAAATATAAAATAAAAATCTGTTCATTTTAATGAAATGCATTATGTCCCCTAATCTGCCAGGATGGATCTTGTCTATGTAAACAAATTTCATAGTGACTTTCACCTTCTTCAAGTTACTTACTAGGAAGAATCTTAAAGGCAATGAATATAACTCTTCTACATAAAATTCTGTACATAGTAGAGTGGATAGACATTAGCTACTAACAAATATTTGCTGGCAAAAAGCTAGAGCAAACATTCAAAGCATTTTTTATTTTTATTTTTAAATTAATCTATTTTTTTTGAGATGGAGTCTTACTCTATTGCCCAGGCTGGAAGGCAGTAGCACGATCTCGACTCACTGCAACCTCCACCTCCTGGGTTCAAGCAATCCTCCCTCCTCAGCCTCCCAAGTAGCTGTGACTACAGGTGCTCACTGCCACGCCAGGCTAATTTTTTTTTTTTTTTTTTTTTTTTTTTTTTTTTTTTTTTTTTTTTTTAGTAGAGATGGGGTTTCACCATGTTGGCTAGGCTGGTCTCAAACTCCTGACCTCAGGTGATCCACCCGCCTCAGCCTCCCAAAGTGATGGGGTTACAGGTGTGAGCTACCGCATCCCACCTCAAAGCATTTTTAAAATAAATTATTTCCAAAATGACAACTCTGAAGATTAGGAATGAAAAGAAAACTATAAAGAAAATCAGAATATTTATTTTAAAAACTGGAATTAATAATAAATCATTTAAATTATAAAATGGGCAAAGATAATCAGCATGTACAGACTGCTGACAGGCGGAACTAAATAAAGGTTTTATAATGACAAACATGACTTTCTTAGAATATTTGAAAAACATACAATGCTTGAATCCAATGATATGTATACAGAAAAATACATCATTGTTATTGTCCATGTTTAAGTAAAGTTTTATTGAGTAATTGTCTTGGTCTTTACCACATCCAAAGGTCCTACTATCAGGGTTGGTCAACTAACACAGAAATGTGATAAGATCCCTAATGCCGAAGCTTAATGGAAACACAGAAGAGTGTTCTCTATATTAGGCTGCCCAGTCCTGTTTTTGTATGACTCTCTATCTAAGAATTAGAAAAAGGTTTTTCTTTTTAACAAATGAAACAAAAAGAAGAATATATAACGAAGAGTGTATGCGGCCAGCAAAGCCTAAAATATTTATGTGGTCCATTACCGAAAAAGTTTGCCAATCTCCATTTTACAGTACGGACCCTTTGCCTAATATATGTGCCTACTATATACAGAGTATTAGATTTCCAGAGAAGGGAACTAAAAAAAGAAATAATTTTGACTTTTCTTCCTGAGTCCTATAGGCTGAAGGCTATATCTGGGATAGAAAGGGATTAATATTTCCAAAATACTTAAAATGTGTTTTCCTTTTCATCAAATCTGAATCAAACAGTCTGTATTAAAAGTGAAAAGTATATTGCCCTGTATCTTTAATATGGATAAGGGCACCCGAGTTGTGCCCTTTTTTAGCCAAAATGTAGTTATGAAGAAAGAGGCTTCTTTAATGGATGTTGACAAATCAAGTCAGTGACAAAGGGAATGTGAATACAGAAACCGCTTAAAGAGTAATTAGTTTGTATTTACCCCAAATTTTATTTAGATCTAAAAAAAATATCTCTGCAAATACTTTATAGATCTAGAACTCTTTTAGTTACATAACACTATCAGTTAAATTTCACCAAATAGTTACTGGGAGATTGGACCAAAATTGCAGATTCAACATTTGTTAGTTTTCCTTTCTGCTCTAATTCCACGAAAAGACAGAATATATACTTTTTAAAGATCCAGAAGAGTGCTAGAAAACAAATGACAGATTTTGAGGGCTATCTTAAAAATATAAAACATATAGGAAAAAAAATGTGTGAAGTAAATCCGTAGATTACCATAGACTAAAATTCACATGGACAAAAATGCTGTAGGTTTGGTAGTATAATAGTAAATATCACCAGCATCCATGATAGGTATTCTCAAACAAGGTTAAGCAAAAAACTAATGATTACTATACATTTAAAAAGGATCACCACTTTAAAAGAGCTATGCCAATTTCCACTAAAAGAAGAATTTACACTGAGAACTTACTGAGAAATGGGAATAAAAATTACCTATATTAGAAGAAAAACCATAATGGAATCAGACTTATCTTCAACGTCGGTTAACAGAAGAGTATGGAGAGATGGCTTCAAGCAGAAAATTCTCAATCTAGAATGTTTTACTCAAGCAATCCAACATCAAGTAGAATGAAAAATACAATGTTTTAAGATCTACAAGAACTCAGAAATATTAATATCAATGAAACCACTCTGAAAGAATTAATTGAAATGTACTACAATAATAAGGAAAAACGGATCCAAGGAAGAAGATAATGGAGAATGAGAAATAGTCAAATAAAAAGATAAACATAAACAAATCAAAAATGTTAATTGAAAATACAGGAGAATTGAGATATGGGAGGCTGTGCTAAGCAAGAAATACAGTTCAAAGGCATAAAGGAAAAGACTGATATATTTATCCATATAAAAAAATGAAATGAAAACAAAACTTCAAAATGAGGAAAGACAAAAATGTTTAAAAAGTCTATATAATGGCTGATAAACATATTTGTCCCATATATGACTTACAAAATGTCAATAGCTAGATTATATAAAAAGATTCTACAACTCTCAAAGAAAAAATGAGCAGGGATATAAACAGAAAAACACTACAGAGAAATTACAGAGAAAATGAACAAAAGTGACCAATAAATATATTTAATGACTTCCCATCTCCCCAGTAACTCTGTATTAATAGAGTTAATATAGATTAATATAGATTAATACAATTAAAGTTAACTTAATATACAGTTAACTTTAATTTCCATAATGGAAATTAAAACAGCAACATAATTCTCTCTCCATGAGACTGGGGCAAGCAAAACATAGTAATATTAAGTCGTGGTGAGGAGAATTAAAACAGAAGCTTTATATACTGGTAATGCAAATATAAATTAGGAGAGACTCTTCTAACGTAAATTGGCAGTAGTTTGCTCTTGGGAATTTCATTCTTATAAATAAAAAATATTCGTAGATGAATAAATGTATCCATGTGTGAGTTAAATATGGATAAACATATACAGAATATCCACTGCAACATTATTTTTTATAGTAAAAAACATTGAAACAACCTAAATATTTACCAACAAGGAATCAGTAAATACATCATCTTCTATGCCAGAAAATACTGCGCAGATTTTTTTTTGAAAACACTGAATATTTCATGTGTTGTTACATTGTGAATACTAAACATTAACATAGTGAGAAAAATATCTAATAAATTTTAAAAAGTTTTTCATTTATATTTTCCATTTCTCCTTCCACTCATATATATTGATTTTGCCCTTATGCAAACTACATATCTGTAAGAATATCTAGGTCTTTTTTAAACTTTTTATTAGCATATAAGCTTTTTTATAAATATAATTGCCAATATTCATATTTTTTTTCCAAAAAATCGAGATAGTGCTATCAAATATCCAAAACATAGGAATGGAAAAAAGCAACTCACAGAAAAAATGCTTATTAGATAATTCTATTTGTTTAAAATAAACACAATTGACATAGATATATATGTATATATGCGTAAATGTACAGAAAGTAAAATTGAAAAACAGCACCCTGAAATCTTAATAGTGCTTTACTTTGTAGAGGATAATGAGAAAGCAGTAGGAATGGAGGACTCTTTTCCATTTCACAATACATTTCTATATGCTATTCATCTTTTACAATAAAAATGCACTTATGTGACTTCTACAACTAAAGGCATTCAGTTATACAAATTAAACAAGAGGAGAAAACTTTTAAAAAACAAAAACTCATTTTTTTCACTGTCAGTCTTAACATTCATTTTATTTGTCATAATTTGAGGTTTTAATAGTTCTTCATATGTTGACTACTTATTAGTAAACAAACAACTTACTATCCAATTTTAAAGATTTTCTATTTAAGTTAGTACAATAATTCAATATAAAATAAAAAAGCATTAACAATAAAATAAAGATTGCACCCCACAAATCTGGATGATGTTGAAGCCATGGTCCTCATTTTCTTCTTCTAGATATTCACTCTGCTATTACATAGAGTCAGGCCAGATTAACATATGATTTGGGAAATGTATGCTCTTTTTCCCACATTCTGGAATTGGAATTTGTGGTGACATATTTTGAACAATTAATGTTCCTAGAAGATCCTGTTACAAACTTAGAACAAAATAATAAATGGGTTATTACATCTGTGTGTGTCTAAAGTTTATTTAGGAAATCAGAATCTTACCAAGAAAAAGGCATCAAATCAGCGCTTCATGACCACTAAAGTATAATAACCTCCCACTCTATATTCACTTTGTATGAATACACTTAAGGCAGCTTCTAATAAAGGATGCATAGGTTCTGTGTTATTTGGGAACATATACTGTCTGTTAGGTTGAAAGAGCTTGTATATGAATCAATAATAACTTGGAATCTGGACATCTCTTTGGAGATTAACGGATAGCTAAGTAGAGCTATTCACACCAGAGACCACTAACCCCCTTTGGTCCCTGTCCAGTTCGTAGCAGCTGCAGAAAAGGAACACTACGAAACACAGAATTACTTTTTTGGACGTTATTCCAATGATCCTCAGCAAGTGTCTTTTGCAAAAAATCAAAATGGATTAATTTTTTAGGCCAGGTTCACTATATTCTATTCAATTCAGAAAATCCATAAGTCTAAATCCGGATAGCTGCTATTGAAATGGTCATACACTACTCAGGTCTATTCAGGGAACTGGGATAGTTCTGATGCAACAGTGCTTTAATAAGATACAGATTCTTCCATAAGGGTCAGTGATAACTCCAATGTTCAGCTGACAAAAATAAGTCAGGCCTAATTTACCACACGAGTCTTGTCGGCGCTCCTTAGAGTTTATCCTGCCAAATCAATGACTATTCCTGTGGCATAAACCAGATCATTCTCTTTTTAAGGTCTTAGTCACTATTTATTAACTCATCTAGTAAAGTACTCACCTTGAAATAATATAGACTTTAGATGCAAACCATTTACATTTATTTTTTCCCCAAAAAGGGACTTGTGATGAAGTGAACAGTATGGCTTCATGGCTTTTACTACTATGACAAACTAGACAGCTTTGTTTGGACAAATAAGAATGCCAATTTTGTTTGGAAAATCAAACGAGAATGCTGTCTAAAGGTTCTCACCAAGGAGACAATCCATCCGTAAATGATTGTCAAGGTGAGCTAGCCCTAGACCAAACAAGGAAGAGGTTAACAGCTCTAAATCCCCTCTCCTGTTTAAATTCTTATTACCCTTATGGTATCTAAAACAATGCAACCATGCGTTGTACTGAGATATAATTCCTTGAGATAATTGAGATAAAACAACCGAGATAACTCATTGACATAGCAGAGTATTTACCCTAATGCTCCATGCAGAGAACACAGGCGTTAGCAGCTGCTGTACCTAAGCTTCAAATGGTTTTTCCCCAGTTTATTAGCTGTATGAGGGTGCCTAAATTATGCACCCTGCCTAAAACTTCAGTTTCCTTTTATGCAAAATAGGAATAACAACAGTATCTACTCTACTAGGTGGTTGGGGAGATCAAGTGAGATCACGGACTCCTGCCTTTACCTCTGCTTTATGACAACTTCTGTCCTTGTCTTTCAATTTATTTATTTTCTGCCTTTCCCACTTTTCCCCCCCATATTTTCCCCTATTTTTCTTTTTTAAAAAAAATCCAGGAACTTGCATCCTGAGAGATATTTTTTTCTTTTGCTTTGATTCACTGTTTTTAGATATTCTAAATTGGCAAATTTATCCCAATTGGAGGGATAATCAGTGAGAAATAAACAACATAGTAACAGAATATTTTGAAATTTATGAAGGTTTTGTTTTAATGTCTCCAAGAATTTACTAATGACAGTAAAATAAGCAGATTTTGTTCTTATATAAGAATGAAATACATGTGTTCATCTCATTACTATGACTACATTCAATATTTGAGTGAGAATACAATTGTTAAAGTTATTTATGAGATATAATTTACATACAACAAAAAATTACCCTTATAAGTGGGTAATTATATGAATCTTGACAAACACTTACAGTCAGATAACCACCAATACAATCAAGGTATAAATAATTTCCAACTCTGCTCACCCTTGCCCCTACAACCCAGGCATTTAGCAATCAGCAATTGTTTTCTGTCCCTGTAGTTTTGTGTTTTCCAGAATACCATAATAATAGAATGATATAGCATGTAGGCTTCTGAGTTGGTTTCTTTCCCTTAGAGAAAAGCATGTGACATTCATCCATGTTGTTGCCTGTATTCGTATTTTGTTCTTCTTACTGTTGAATACATAAATTGCATGGATGTACCCCAGTCTGTCTATCCACTAAGCAATTGATGGGAATTTGGGTGGTTTCTAAAATTTATCAATTATAAATAAAACCACTCTAAACGTTAGGTACAGGTTTTGATTTCTGGCATGGATGTAGAGAACACGACTTACGTTTTCACTTGTCTTTGCTAATATGTAGGAGTAGCATTGCTTGGTAGTATGTTAGACTTTATCAGAACCTGTCAAATGGTTTAATGGTTTTCCCAAAACAACTTTATCATTTCTCATTCACACCAGCAATGCATGAGATTTTTAGTTGCTTGCTCTACATACTTGCCAGTACTTGATATTGTCATTTTTTAAAAAAATCAGCCATTCTAATAAAGGTGTTGTGGTAGCTCATTGTGACTTTAATTTATGTTTACTAATGACTAATGATGTTGAGCATCTTTTGCCTTCCATATATCTTCTGTAGGGAACTGTCTGCTAAAATATTTTGATCTTTTTTACATTGTGTTCATTAACTTATTATTGAATTGTAAGGGTGTTTATGTATTTAGGATAGAAATGTATTATTCAATATAAATTTGCAAACATTTTCTTCTATCTCTTGAGTTTTCCTTTTATTTCTCAAATGCACCTTTGAAGCCCAGTGCTAAAAAAATCAATTTTTAAGAAGGTAAAAACTTACTTAAATTACTACTTCACGTTATTTTTCCCTTTATAAATGTCAATGAAATATTATGGTCATATGTTTTTCAAAGCTTTTAGCTCATTACACTTTTCTTGTCTACTTTCCAAAAGAGAAGACTATGCATAGTTAACAGTTCAAGCGCTCTTTTGAATTTCTTTGCCACATAGCTTATTCTCTAGGGAAGAAACACTTACATAAACATGTTGCTCTGAAGAGTACAGAGGGGAACCTTAGTGACACAGTTTTTGGTTCTGTCATCAGGTGTAGACATAGACTTTAGTTTCTCTTATCTCTTCTCTCCATTCTTAATACTTTTCCAGTTTGGGTTTGGGCCTACATTCATCCTCGAGTCCTATTAAACAGGAGTATGATTTTTGTTCTCCCAACTCAACAAGACAATGTCTTGCTGAGTTTCCTTTTCTCCCACGAGCTGTTTCCCAGATCCATGGCTCACATGCTGGCCAAGGAGCTGAAGTGTCGTAGTGCTGCACTAAAAAAGCTTTCCCAGGTGGAGACCTCGCCATTTCTCAAATCTTAGCCTTCCTCTCTGGGATAAGTAACAACAGACAGAACAAAGAATAAAAGGAAAACAAGCACTTTGGGAGCATCCAATAGACCTGGGCCTATGTTCTGGATCTGACATTATTCATTTGTTTATTTACTCTTTCTTTAATGTATTCATTCATTCATTCAGCAAATAACTCTTTCAGCATCTGCTCTGTGTGCCATGCTAGGAACTAGGAATACAGTAGTAAATGAGACAGACTTAGCTTTTTCCCTCAAATAAATGGCAGGACTGTCATTTATTTGTTGTCCTGAATAAGCTGTTAAGCTTTTTTGCCTTTCCTTTGTCTATTCTGAAATGGAGAAAGCAGTTCTTAGCTCACACATCTAATGAATATTATAATAAGACAAACCAAAATATCCACATTTTAAAAAATAAGGTGGATGTGATGTTCTTTGTGGTCTTCCATACCCCCAATTTTCTGCAAAGGTGACCTCCTAAATAAATTATACCTAAGGTGGAAAAGAAAGGTCCAGCTGCAGTAGTACCTCATCAAAATGGATGCTTGTGATGATGGAGAGCTGGTTTTAGCAAGAAGCCCAAGCCAGCCAGCTTTCTAGTATATAATCCTGATAATCTACTCCACTATGGTCCTACTGCAATAGCTTCTGAATAAATGCTCAACAGTTCAGGTTGCCTTTCCATATATTTTCACTCCTATACTAGTGCTTTGACTAGTCTCAATAGTTGCCATTCACCCATCTATCCTCATTGTAAGCACAATTTGCATTTGTCAATGAGGCCTTTGCACTTGAAGGAGAAAAACATGGAAAATAGAACCAGAAAATAGTCTGACATCATGTACTAAATTTCCAGAAAACAGATTATCTAATATCTTGGGAACGCGATTCAAGGAGCACGTTCTTCTGAGATAAAAAACAGCTTTTACAATACAAGCTATTAAAAGGCAACGATGCAATACAAGCTTTTTATTGTTAACTCCATTCTCATAACTTCAGTTTCAATAAAAGATCCCATTAGAAATGCTTCCCCATGTGGCAACTGCTCTGGAATTTCTGCCATTATTTTCTAAGCATTTTATCTATTTATATCATAAAGCTATAAAAGAAAGGTCTGGATCAACAGTGTGTACATATGAATCTTTTCGTCTAAAAGCCTAAGACTCAATCCGAGAGGGGATAATATAAAACTTTAGAAGCCACCCAGTTTCTGTCCAATCTGCCATGAAATAAATTCAGAGACAGAAAGAGAGAGAGAGAAGAATAAACCTGGCTGTTTTCCTCGAAAAGCTAGTCAGTTCTAACTAGCTAACAGAACTAGCAATAATGAGTTTATTTAGTACAAATTTTGCATGTGTTCTCTTTTATTCATTAACTAGTAAAGTAGATATGAGCATTACCCACATTTTATAGAAGACAAACTGAGGATTATAGAAGTTAAATAACCTTGTCCAAGGTCATACAGGTAGCAAACAGCAGAAAATATTTGAATGTAAATATTCTACCCTCAAACCTTTTATGAAATTATGCAAGATAGAACTTTAAAAGGCTAACACCCTCATCATTAGCACACAGTAGGCATATAATAGAAATTATCAGCTGGTAGATCAGTGAATTTGAGGGCTCCAAAATAGGTTTAGTGCTTATAAAAAGCACAGTTCTTTGTAGACAGAACACTACCTATTATGACAATAAGTTGTTGGCAGGACCTGAAAGAAATCAGGGGGGGCCTTTTGAGGATTAAGAAGGTACAATGAAAATCAGGAAGCTGGTTTAATGAGAAAGAAATGCAATATACTTTGCCTCTCCGATTCCTTTTGTATTTGGTGTACTCATCTAGGAGCAACTCCGTTTGTTTTCTTACTGTCACTCTTTTTTTCACATGGCCTGGAAACGATTCATGTTTCTTTAGTGATGCATGGGGAAAGAATAGTTTATGCAGACAATTATAAAAAGGATGGATCATTGGTAGAGACTGATGGGTCAATATAACATATGGTGTTCAATGCAACTACATATCTTTGGAAGTTACTGACAAGTCTATAGGTACAGCAATATAAAGCAGATTTTACCAAGTGCATAAATTTGCAGAATGACTAAATTTTTTTAATCACCAAAAGCTATGGACTAAGCCATCTCTAGTGACTTGTGAAATAACGTATGCAAGAAATCTAAATACAAGGACATACAAAGAGTAGAATAATCACAAATATATCAACAGGGAATTATTTGAAGCATACATGTATTAGGAGTAAGTTCTATTACACGAGAGAAAGGTAAATGATTGCTATAGGAGAAAACAATTATATATTGTCTATGAGAGAAAGTAGTCATTCAATATTTATATTGGAAGATATCATTAATAGACGATAATCTAAGTCTTTCATTTTACAAAATGAGAATGGAAACCGAAATAATTTAAACTGTATGCACATTTATATAGTTAGCCTAGGGCTCGTCTCAGTGCGCCATACTGCCCCAAAGATTTTTCGTGAACTGAAAATTATAGTACTTTTTTATTTATCTTCTGTTTTAGGTTCCCTTTGATTCTCAGATATTTTTCTTTTATGTTTCTATTAACTCAGCCATTCACCCTTTCCCTTCTTTAGTCACTGCCTGACACTTGGTTGCAATCTACCTTTATACAATTAATTAGGGTGTAATTCTCCAACTTGCTATGATTCTTTTTAATTCTCAGACTATCATCCAAATTCTTTGTCAGCCCCACTTTAAAAATTGCCAGGACACCAACAGCTCATGCTAAAATATTTTTCATTTCTGGTAAAATGCCATGTAAGTGGAATGCTAATAAAATTTTAGATTCTGTATAATAAATATAATCCATATAGCAGACCATGTTGCTATCCACAGAAAGCTTCTCCACACACTATTTACATAGGATTCTTCACTACAAAAATCACATGGAGAACATCCTTTCCCTATTCTTTATCTAAGCTATTCCTTGGTAAGAGGAAAGGTTGATGATTATGCTGAAAAGGGGAACCCAGAGCACTTTGCAAATTTATGTTCTTTAACCGGCATGTATTTTAACCTTCAACTACTTTCTATTTTCCTACATTGACTATTCTAATTCATCTTTCCAGAACACTCACTTCCATTCCCAAAATACACACCGACAAAACCTAAGATTTTAGATTTTGTTTACCATGTTCTGTGTGCCAGACATGGTTCTAAATCTTCCATATTTATCATTCACCACTTTCTTTCAAGATAGGGATTGTCATTGTCTCTATTCACAGATGAGAATACTGAGCCTTAGAGAAGTTAAATAATCCAATCAGTCTTGTAGAGTTGATCCCAGGTGGTGTGATCTTAGAGTCTGTACAATTAAGTACTAAGTTTCATTAATAAACAATCTCACACACACACTTTCTCTCTCTCTCTAAATTTAATAACCTCCATCAAGGCTAAATTTCCATTATATCTCACCTTGCATTTTTCAAGGAATACACTTATTAAAAGAAAAAATACAGACTTAAATAGGGAGATAACTTATCCTCAAGTTTTCCAATTATACTTAAACACCTAGTCAAAAGCATTCAGCTTTGCATAAGTCCCTATATTATCACGACTTTTGTTTTTACAAGAGAAGAACATAGCCAGAGAGGCAGAGCAGAATGTACATGCCAAGGATCTAGGTTTATATCTAGTCTAAAGAAAACCTCATCATATTCAGAGAATTGATTTTTAAACTTCCTCTTCCATAAAGAGAACTTCTAATTTAAATGCAGTTCACTACCAGAGAATGCATTAGTTCTGTGTAATGCATCCAGAAAATGTTCAATAAATATTAACAGATAATTACTAAAGTTATAGATAATATAAATTACACATGTAGTACACACATCTGAGTTTTTTAAAAAGCATAAATTCAAAATAGGATTTTAAATTATATACAAGAACAACAACTGCAAAATTAACTTCGTGAAAGGTACAGCAAGCACAGGATACAAAATAACCTGAACCTTACTTAGTAAACACATACAAACGGTGATGCAATTACACTGTTTTTTTAAAGAAATTATTTTCTTCACAATTCATTCTCAATATGATTTTCAGTTTTAAATACTAAAATCACTGAAGCTTAAAGTGTCTGTTCTCAGTTTAAGAGAAATATAGGGTAATAACATTGAATATAAAAGATCATTTTAGAAAAGAAATACATATTAATGTATTTACACTGAGGCCTAAATTATCAACCAATATGTTGCTTATTATTAATTTCAGAGAGAACTGCATTGCTTTAGGGGCTGAGAGGGGGCCTAAACTGAGACATAATGAACTGCCAAGCTGAAAAGGATGTTAGAGGTCATTAAGTTACACCTTATAGTTTTCCAGATGAGGACACTGAGACACAGAGAGTAGTTGGGACAACCCGAGGTCAAACCACAAATTAGTGGCAGAGAAAAGACAGGAGCTCAGAGGACCAAACGCAGTGGCTCACACCTGTAATCCCAGCACTTTGTGAGGCCGAGGTGGGTGGATCACCTAGGTCAGGAGTTTGAGACCAGCCTGTCCAACAGGACAAAACAATACAAATATATCTACACAACAAATACAAAAATTATCCTGGTGTGGCAGTGCACACCTGTAGTCCCAACTACTGTGGAGCCTGAGGCAGGAAAATCGCATGAACCTGGGAGGCAGAGGTTGCAGTGAGCCAAGAGTGTGCCACTGTACTCCAGCCTGGGTGACAGAGCTAGACTCTGTCAAAAAAAAAAAAAAAAAAAAAAAAAAAAAGAGCTCAGAGGATCCTAGACCTCAGGGTACTGTATTTGAAGATGGGACAATCTTGGAAGGTGTCAGTGAACTTTAAATAAATAGCACCCCATCTAGTAGTTTCTCTTTCAGTCATGGATAAATGCAACTGAAGACAAGTCTTGGCTTTATGCCGAGCAAGGCAGCTCAGAGATTCACAGCAATAATTCTTGTGTGACTAAGCAAAGGCCTCCACTGCTTTAAATCCCTGCATGCTTTAATCTCCAGCTGTCTTTCTGGTGTACTCTCTCAGGGTAGGGAGGGATCTTAAAGATAATAACTTTTAGCTTTGTAAAAAGTTCAGATGATTTTAGTGGCTAAGTATTTATATAGGTTATCATTTTCAAAGTCCAAATGTTGGTCAATGAGGATATTATGGAGGGGAAAAGTCTTGCCTACGTGGAATATCTATGACTTTGATAATGAAGAGTGAGCAGGTTCTGCAAGGAGATATGTTGGAAAATACTGAGCTCCCATGACTAAAATTAAGAAAGGAAATAAATCAATCTCAGAATTTCTCAAAAGATGTTAAATGGGCAGTTTGCTGGTTTAGGGAAGTGAGAAGGGAGGTGGTAATTATTTTAATCCGTATTTTTGTGGCACAATGCCACAAAGGTGTACGTATTGTGCTTAAAGTATATTCACTTGAATGAGATTATCATCTCATATCTGCTTCCAGGAATAGCTCAGATAGAAACTGGTGCTGGGGTTAAGGTAAGAAATGATGGGTTTACCCTCCCTTGTCAAACAAGCTTTATCATTCAGAGTAAGCACAAGGCCAGTTTAAACCAGCTTAACTTTTACATGTATGTATGTATTTATATTTTCATAGAACTACATATTTATTTCTCACATATTTAATTAGTGTCAAAGACAGCAGTGATAATAGAAAGGAGCCCTGGAATGAAACCCAGAAATCTTGAGTTGACATCCCAGATCTGCATGCACCTGGCTTCTGCCCTTCACCAAGTCAATAGCTTCAGGATTCTAGAGCTACAAGACGAAAAGCTTAGACTTCCACCAGGGAAACCTCCATATTACATAAATGGGGGAGATAAGTAGGTTAGACTTATTCAAATGCAGAAAACTAGAAAATTGGCTGAGCTAGGACTCAGTCAACAGCCACTCTAACCTCCTTCTATATCATCTTCTACTATTGTAGAAGATGGAAAGTTAAAAACCATCTTTCACCAATTCCCTTTACATTAGGATTCTTCACATGGCGTAGGTTTCATCAAACTCTTGAGGGGGGAGTAATCATTCCACAGCCCACATGAGTGGGCTCACACAGTGTTGGAATCCCTCTTTGTTATTATTTGACGCCATAGGTTTCACGTAAGGAGAAATATGAGTCAATGACAATTTTTACTTTTTTTTCAATGGATCCTGGAGTTTAAAAAACTGCAAGAAGGCACTGGAATTAAATGATTAAGTTTGGGTCCAGGCACAGTGGCTCATGCCTGTGATCCAAGCACTTTGGGAGGCTGAGCTGGGGGCTACCAGTGTGTAATCAATCCACATTATATTTAAGGAAGTGTGTTTATTATGTGTTGGCCTTCAGAAGTATTGCTCCACTTGAGCCCAGGAGTTTGAGACCAGCCTGGGCAACACGGCAAAACCCCATCTCTACAAAAAATAGAAAAATTAGCCAAGTGCAGTGGTATGCACCTGTAGTCCCAGCTGCCATTGCACTCCAGCCTGGGCAACAGAGTAAGACCATATTTGAAAACAAACAAACAAACAAAAAAAGATACTCTGCATAGAAATTAATCACAATTTCTTTAAATATGCAGGTTTTTAAAATTTTTTGATTAAAATTTTCCAAAGGAAATAGCTCCAACTTTTAAATATTTGAAGGGGAAAACATTTTATTTTATTTATTTTATAGACAGGCTCTCACTCTGTGCCCTAGGCTGGAGTGCAGTGGCATGATCATACAGCATGGTAATCTGAAATTCCTGGGCTCAAGCCGTCCTCCTGCCTCAGCTTCCTGAGTAGCTATGACTACAGGTGCACACTACCACACCCAGGTAATTAAAAAAAAATTATCTGGAGACGGTTTTTGCTATGTTGCCCAGCTGGTCTGGAACTCTGGGCCTTAAGCAATCCTCCCACCTCCACTTCCCAAAATGCTGGGATTACAAGAGTGAGCCATCACATCAGCCACATTTTCATTTAGACAATTTAATTTGGAACAATTTGAGCAATGCTTCTGAAGGCCAACACATAATAAACACTCTTCCTTAAATATAATGTGGATTGATGATACACTGGTAGGTATTTATATTTTGAAGTGCCATGATGAGTTCCGAATGTTTAGATAAGAAATAAAAAGGGACGACTAGAGGAAGTGTACTCTCCAGAGAAGCCAAATTTAGTCTGGGAAATAGAAATAGGGTCAATGTCAACAGCAGCAAGATGACGACAGACCAATGGCTGTTTACACCAGAGTCTTTCCAGGTTTTCTGACAAGTTTTGTGTTACTTCATATCTTCCTTATTTAATCCTGGCCACTAACTACAATACAGTACTAACATTTTAACTCAGCTATACAAACCTAAAACTTCAATAAGTTTATCAGAGACAATACTGATATGTTAAAAAAAATTACTCACAAAACACATGCATACAGAATATAGTAATATCATATATTTTGCAACTGTGTCCGCAATTAAGACCTCCTGTACTAAGTAGAATGTCACTGCATATAGGGTATTGAAATACAGAAGCCATTTCTTGTGTAGCACCCAAGGAAAGTCTTTCACATTCAAACTGCCTTTTACATTAATGGAAGTGCCAAAATGATTTGCATTTGTATATTCGCAAATCATATTGTTTTAATATTTCAAAGAACGGATCACACTCACCCCTTATCCTATTTGATTCTATTAGGTTTTCAAAAAGGAACTTTGGGTGGACACAACATACAGAAATCCTATTAAGCATATGATTTCATGAAGGTATGCATGTAGAGTGTTTAGAATATGACACATATTTAAATGCTCCATTAAAAAACTATTAATGTTAGGATTAGAATATAAATCTACAGTAAAATGGTATTGATGACAGAAACATTTTAATCTTTTGTCAGTAAATTATTGATATTTCAAAGTATTTTATAAATTTTGGTACAACACATATACCCACCACAATAATGTGAATCCTTTCAAATTCTTGTTTTACACATATAGTACCGTATAAACTTGATAAATGTTTTTTAAAATTAATATAGAAATGGATGAATGAGATTCAGTTAGCCCAATGTCAGACACAGTTGTTGAAATACATTAAGTATTCAACAAGTGGATACAAAAATATGTTTGAACTGCCAATTATAGCAAGGTCTCTGTGTCAAATTAAAACTAAAACTAAGATACTTCGTATCTTGTTAAAGACTGGCTTAATTTTTGTCACATGGTATACTTCCAAGTGCTTTTACCTGAAGAAGACTAAGCATTTCTCCAGCATGCCTGTCCATAACTAGTATTTATCCTCTATGCAATTTGTTAACATGGTACCTAAGAGTTGACAAAGAAAAGCAGATACCACTTTAGCTAGATAATTCATTAATCCATGTTATTTTATCGTTTTGTGGCCCACTGTAGTGAATCTCACTTATCCATTTATTTGTTCAATAAATATTTCCTAAGTTCCTATTATGCACTGTACAAGGTGGATATTCCACAGTATGCTTAACAGGTATGGCCCCTCCTTTCTCCCAGCTTAGTTTAGAAAGGCAAATAATCAGGAATGAAGGTGTTTATATGGGGCTGAAAGATTAGGGAGGAGTAAAAGGGAAAAGGAGCAACACTTCTTGCACATCTTCTATGTGACAAGCACAATTCCAGGTACTCCCCCATAGTTCCTCTTTTCAGGGAATTGTTGCTGACATGTGATGTCTCCCCCAGGCACCCAGCTTTAAAATTTCTCTCTTTTGTACTCTGTCCCTTTATTTCTCAGACCAGCTGACACTTAGGGAAAATAGAAAAGAACCTACGTGAAATATCGGGGGTGAATTTCGCCTGATAGGGAATGACCTCTCCAGCCACCCAGTCACTCAGGTCAAACATTTTGGAGTCATCTCTGACTCTTTTCTTCCATTTCCACTCTATGGTAAAACCATCATTAAATCCTGCCAGCTTTGCATTCAAAGTATGTGCTAACATTAACCAGTTTTCCCATTTCCTCCACTACCACCCTAGTCCATCATCACATCTGGTCATACAAAGGTTCCTCTACTGCCTCTCTTGTGCATCTGTAAGCTATTCTCTCTATGACGAATGAAACAGAATCATATTCCTATTTTTCAGATACTTTTCAAATACAAATGATTTTCTGTTGAATTTAGAATAAAATAGGAAGTTCATGTTGTGGTCTGTCAAGTTCTATAAAATCCGGCCTTCAATTACCGTGCCCATCTATCTCTCAATCTCTGCTTTGCTCAGTGTGTTCAACTACTCCAGGCTCCCACTGGAGTTTTCAAGCACACCTCCACTTCAGGCCTGTTTCACTCACATGGAGTATTCTCGCTCAGAGCTGCATGTTTCTTTGTTGTGTTTGCTCAAATGTCAGCTTCTCAGAAGACTGAATGTGTTCACCCTCGCTGAAATAGTAACCGCCCTTAACCATTCTCTATGTCCTTATCCTGCTTAAATTTTCTTTATAGAGCTTGCCATTTTCTGAACATCAATTACATTATACATAACACTCCTATTGATTTCTTTATTATCTGCCTTCCCACCTGAATATATCCATACAAACAGGGCTTCCACTATACAAGGCTCTATCCTCAGCACCTATAACAGTACTAACCATGTAGCAAAATCCAAGAACACATTTTTTGAAATAATGGATTATTTCATTTGATTCTTATGTGAAATTGCTAATATTATTACTATTACCAAAAAAACAAGTAAAAAATAATGAAACAATTTTTGGAAAGAGATAAAATAATTTAGGAAACAGGGCTCATGATTGAGGATTAGATGACTAGCAGAGGATTTAAAAAGTGAAGAAGCAGAAATAACAGAGACAGATGTTTTGATTTTTTTAAATTTCTCAATTTCTTTAATTTTAATATTACAAATGAAATATTTTGGGGAGCAATGTACCTTAATTCTGTAAATTAAGATTTTAAAATTAATAATCTGCTTTGTTAATTTCCAATAAAAATTAAAACCTATACATGAAGATCATTTATAAAAGATAAGAAATGACACAGAAAATATAGAGTGAACACTACTTAAGTACTCCTCCACTTTTCTGTTTCCATGTCAGACACATGCCTGGTTTCTGACCCTTGTCAGACCAGGAACAAATTATAATTTGAAAGTAGGGCATAAAGCGCTGGAGTTGAGACTTGTAAGGATGTAAGAGCTTACAACAAAAGAACATAGGAAAGTGTGGTGAAGGCTAAAGAGAATTAGAATGCCTTTCCCCATTTGGTGAATGAATAGATTTTTGTGTTTTGTTTTAGCATATCTTCAGGCCTGAATGGAATGCTTTGTGTAGTAAACACAGTAAAGCTCAAATCGAGTTTACTGCCTCCATATGGTTCCAACCACATACGTACAATGGTAGATTCATTGGGGGGGGGCGTTTGTCGGGGGAGGACAAGTCATTTTCCTAGAAAAGGCAATTGTGTTTCTAGAATTTTATTGAGCAAGAGTTCAAAAGCAAGCCAGAGCAAAAAATCATACTCAGAACATCAGTTTGTTGGTGCCTTTCCAAAACAGCAATTTGATAAAAGTGCATCTGCAAGTCTTTTATCTGCAAAGTTAATTTCATTATTGCACTATACTGTACTTAAAAAAAAGATCCACACATTTATTAAAATTGTAATAAATGAATCACTTAGGCTTTGATCTCCTACACCAGTTTTACTGAGCTCCCCTAAAGGGAGATCAATTAAGCATACATTTTTCCACCTTTTAAAATAATACTCTCAGACAGAGCATTTGAATTTCATTTTATTAAAATGTAGGCACAGTAAACATTATAAAAAATAAAATTCCCACAATTCACGCTATTTTAAAAAATATCAGCAACTGTCTCATTTCATTCTTGATAGGAAAAATAAAATTTTAGTTTGATGATGGGGCTCAGGATATAATATCCCCAAATATAACAGTTTGGCATGCTGAAAACTGCAGAAGCAGGAAGGTCACTCTCATCCTCTTCTGCCTTTCACTCCTGAAGCACATCACAAAACATAGGAAAGATTTTCTGACCTTCTCCTGAAGCAGGTCATAAGATATTCAGGTGAAAGATACCCTCCCTATATTGGGAGGAAAGGAACATCCTTATCTCTGAAGAAGGGTCACACAGAAGAATCTAAACAAACACCCTGATAAGTTTCCCTAATTTATTACAATTAAATCATACCAAATTTGTCCATTCATACTTTTGTACAACTGTCCACTCTTCATCAAACCTAGCACAAAATACACAAGTTTAACTATTTTTTCAGGTCTTCACTTCCTTACAAAGGCCTCCATGTCAAGTAAAACGTATATGAAATACCCTTGTATGCTTTTCTCTTGTTTATTAGCTATTTTGTTATAGGAACTTCAACCATGAACCCAGAATGGGTGAGGGAAAGGTATTTTTCCCCTCCTATAAAGATATTTCCTAAGTGTTCTCTGACACAATACACTAAAAACTACTTTATGACACAATCAGAAGCACTAATAAAATGTTGTGTTTCTAGGAAAGTGCTCTCTTCATCAAATGACATGCTTTCGTAGAAAACAGAATCTTATTCAATATTGTGAGAGTTTTGATTTATTTGCTATAGTGTACCATTGCTTCTGTGTTCCAAAACACAAAACGATTCATATAATAATGAATTTGTTAAAATGACTTTCCATAAGAAACACACATTTATTTTCCAGTGCATATAAAGAGCTTAGTTATCAGTCTGAAAGTATCCTCTATGTACCTAGGAAGGAAGTTCCCCCATCAGGACAGGCAAGGGAAAAAATTCTCTGTAAATATAACCAAATGAAAACAAAAGGAGACACATCATCAGAAATATTACATCATACATGCAAGATGACAAAATACAATTTTTGAAGTGTTATTTTCTTTGCTACTTAAAAATGGAATGACGGAAATTATATGGTGGCTGTGTTCTTGTCCTGGCTATGAAACTAATAGGGTGACTTTTTCAAACTGTTTTCTTTCTCTGTTCATCTCTAATAAGAAGTGGCTGCAGTAGATACTCTTTAAGATTTCTTCTAACTCTAAAATTCTATGGATTAAGTAATTTAAACATTTTCAAAGGTATTTTCATTTCTTCATATATTCTTCCTGAGCTTATGACAAATTAATTCTATGTTCAAGCATTTATGGACAGACTCTTCCAACTGAAAGAACTGGTAAATTTAATGATCTTGAAAAAGGAGGAGAAATAGGAGGAAACACTTTACTTATTACTATCCAGGAATATCCTAAAATTCTACTCATTTGAGCATCTTCTATGCAGCCCTCATAAGGTAACAAAAACAAATAAGCATAGAGAGTCTTGGAGCAACTACTGATTCCTAAATAATAATGATTTATCAAAGTAAAATTATTGTTATCAACCAGTGGACCAGTTAGGGGCACCAATAAAGTAATGAGAGATTTCTAACTGAAATACATTCACTTATTTACCCTGTAGCATAATAAAAACGAACGTAAGGAATATACAACATTGAGAGCATTGTTTCAGGTCATTTTCACATATGATTCTAATTACTAAATATTCCAGGATGAGAAGAAATGACTAGAGATAAATTATGGTGCCTATTAAACCTTTTATTGAAACCTCCTTTCCAAAAATTAATATCACATTTAATCATCAAAATATCCTATCTAAAAATTTGATTTATTTAGTTGTAGTCTACTTCCACATGGAATTTGGAGTAACTGTGTAAGACATGAAAGAAATTCTAATTGAAAAAAAGGCAGACTGGGCAAAAGATAATCAGATAAACTAGATGCACTACATGTATGTAGCTTATTTGCCTCTGACTCCTGGTACATATGACAATATATCCTGCTTGTACACACAATAGTAACATATTTCTGCCACAAGGAAGGACAAAGAAGGAAGCAAAGGAGGGGGGAGGAAGGAAAAGTTGACTAATTGCATTTTAAACTGTTACCAAACAAGAAGTGAGTTACAGAAATGAATCACCACTACTCTGAAGTTTCAGCTTGTGAATAAAGTTGCCCTGGCTGATACTGATTATTTTCTACCTACCATTTCAACTGTCATCTTTTTAGCACATTAAGGCTCTCTTTTCATAGACCTGCAGAAAACCGGTTTTACTAATCCCTTTCCTCCCAGAATGTCTTCACTCTTTATCCCGGATGTACCCTCACTTCCTGTTTTTTGTTATTGTTGTTGTTGTTTGCTTGTGTGGTCGTGGGGGGAAAAAAAAAAAAAAAAAACTTAGAAGACACTGAACCATATATCCAGGTTTCCGGAGTTGAACTAACAACCCCAAGTTTGGGTTCTAGCCAACCCTTTCACAGATGCTGGACAGATACTAAGCAAACTACTGCTCACACACCTGCCATGAATAAAATTTTAAATTCATGACAAAGGGCAACCTGAATAAACAGATTCTGGGTGAGAAAATAAAGAAAATGTGCAGAGCCTAAAACAGTTATAGCAGCCAATACATAAAGTATTTGCTTTCAGTAAGTGCCATTTCTGTTTTTGTTACTTCTCATTCCCTTATTTCTCCCTTTTGACAATATTTTGTTTGGATAAGTCATCAGCCTAGCTGAAATTTTATTACACAGAAAAAAATGAATAATTAAAAAGTTATGACCATTTTAGAAAACTAGGCTTTATGGAAGTAACTTTAAAGTACGTGGTTTTATAAATAAGCATTTGCAGGAGGCTGAGACAGGAGAATCGCTTGAACCCGGGAGGCAGAGGATGCAGTGAGCCGAGATCATGTCACTACAGTCCTGACTGGACGACACACCAAGACTCCGTCTCAAAAATAAATAAATAAATAAATAAACAAACATTTGCTCAAAAGGGACTTGGGGGTATGATTCTGGTATTTTCCCTCTCACCTATAAATGTTATGCAAATGTATTATTTTTCAAGGAGGGGAATGCCCAGTACTGGGAGACCACTTCTCCATCTAGAGGAGAATTTTCTTGTGCCAAGGTTACTGCTAAGTTTGAAATAGAAAGAAAAGTGTGCTTAGTAAGCACTGAAATAGATCAAGGGAATGAAAAAAGTCCTAAGAAATATTAATTTTAGACTATAGTAAAACTTAATGAATGAACCTTACCCCATAAGATGGAACATACTGGATAGTCACTATAATATGCATGCCTATATCTACATACATATCTACTACATATAGATACACACCTGTATCTAGCTATTTTTTAAAATAGTCAAATTTTTCTTGTGATTTCTTTGTTTCTGCAACTCTTGATTTCCTCTGATTACTCTTTTAACTGGATCTATAACCTACATCTTTCTCTGGATATTCCTCTGGTACCTCTCCCTCTTTTATTCCTCATCTTCTTTATTCCAAGATGACAATTAGTTTACCTTTACCATGATTACTCAGTTATAATGCCTATTCTTACTTCCCAAGAAAAAAATCTACACATTTTTAATCTCATTTTTGAATTGACATATAATAATTGCAAATACTTACGAGATATATACTGATATTTCTATATGTATTATGTACAATGATGAGCTCAATGTGATCAGCATATCCATCAGTTCAAACCTTATCATTTCTTTGTGCTGGGAACATTCAGTATTACACACAGAAAAGCTATCCTTCAAAAATGAAAAAGAAATAAAATATTTAACAGATAAGCAAGAAATAAGGGGATTCATCACCATGAGAATGGCCTTGCAAGAAATGTTTAAGAAAGTCTCACATATGGAAGTGAAAAGACAATAATTACCAACATGAAAACATGCAAGACTATAAAACTCACTGGTAGTGTCAATACACAATGGAGAAAGAAAAAGGAATAAAATCTTACCACTATAGAGAATCACCCAATTGCAAAAGTAAACCATAAGAGAGGAAGTAAAGAACAAAGGAAATACAAAATAACCATAAAACAATCAGTAAAATTACAGGAATAAATCTCCACCTATCAGTAGTAACCTTCAATCTAAATGGATTTAATTCCCCCTTTAAAAGATACAGACTGGCTGAGTGGATTAAAACAAAAATGACCCAAATATATGTTGCCTACAAGAAACACATCTTATCTGCAAATACACACATAGACTGAAAGTGAAGAGAAGACAAAAGATATTTCAGGCAAATAAAAACCAAAAGCAAGCAGGGGCAGTCATACTTACATCAGACAAAACAGACTTTAGGTCAAAAGCTGTAAAAAGAGACAAATCTACATTTTTTCTTGGATTTCTCGGTATGATAGAAGCTAGCAATCTTCAAAACGTGTATAAATCTATTGCCAGTCATTGACATTTCTTATAAGAACCTGTGTTGTTGTCTCACGTGGGTCCACAGCTATTTATTTCCAATTTCCTTTCCATTTAAGACCTACCTATGCAGCCATAAAAAATGATGAGTTCATGTCCTTTGTAGGGACATGGATGAAGCTGGAAACCATCATTCTCAGTAAACTATCGCAAGGACAAAAAACCAAACACAGCATGTTCTCACTCATAGGTGGGAATTGAACAATGAGAACACATGGACACAGGAAGGGGAACATCACATACCGGGGACTGTTGTGGGGTGGGGGAAGGGGGGAGGGATAACAGTAGGATATATACCTAATGCTAAATGACAAGTTAATGGGTGCAGCACATCAACATGGCACACGTATGTATATGTAACAAACCTGCACGTTGTGCACATGTACCCTAAAACTTAAAGTATAATAATAAAATTTTAAAAAAAAAGACCTACCATTTGAGCAACTATAGTCTTATAATAACCTGTTACTCTCTATTTTTCTAAGTACACCACATACTCAAAAGGTAAGCTCCTTGCCCCTTAATATAGTTACAAGGTTTACAAAGCTTAGTTTCCAGCCTGTTTAACCACTTTTCACCATCTTGCCTCTGTGCACTACAAATTCTAAGTTATTTGTAGTTCTTCAAATGAGTAAGTGTCTTTTTGCTTGCTCTACCCTCTTCTCCCTATGTTCCCTTAGCTCTAATTCCTATTCATATTCAAGTTTTGCCTTAGCTGTCTTATCCTCTAGGAAGCCTCCTCTACCTCCCAAATCTGAGTTGCTTGTGCCCTATCATTACTGTTCATCACTCTGTATCGTGGCTGACCTTCTAAATGTCTATATTCACCTATAATCTATGAACACCAATAGAGCAGTGACCTGCCTATCTGATGACAAACATAACCCCAGTGCCTAAGCTCAATGACTTTACGTATTACTTAAAAGTCATAAATGTTAAACATTTTTCTCTAGTGCATAAATTACAACACTAGATACTATAATGAGCTATAACTCTTGGTCTCTTTTTATTTCAAAATTCTATTTTGTAACAAATTACTTTGTTTCCATATGCAATTGGACATGTTTTTCAGATAATTATCAGAAGATTAATGAGCATTTTCTGAACCATTTCTGAAATACAGAAAGGGTATTCAAAAAAAATTATTGTCCAAAGAAAAATTGATACAATACTTATTTGGAAGTCCTGAAATCTAAGAGGGTTAAAAATATGTGTGCCTATGACAATTTCTGAATTATTTACAAAATTTTGGTGATACAATATAGAAACTATTTACATACTTTCCTTATGAGTTACTTATGAAAACAATGTTAACATAAGTTACTCGAAGTGTTAGGGGTTTAGGAAAATTGTGCATAATAAGCACATAACCATTATACACATCAAAACGTACTTTTACCTTTTGTGTGTGTGTGTTTTATATATTATTTTTCTATTTTTAAATGAAGAAGATTTGAGAAATTATTGATTAGATAGTTTTTGATAAAGGATAAAAGAGTTAGGTTAAATAAACATTTTTATGGGATGCACTTTTACATGAATGTTTCTTTCTTAAACTGAATAAATCCTGAGATAAAATATTATCACCAAAGATACTTAGCTAAATTGTGGACAAATACATAGAGTAACAGTCTGTAGACAATAGCAAATAATTATCTGGAATATTCCCTTCATTTCAAAAGTTTTCATCTTAGGTATATTGTTTGAATATTTTATTATCAAAAAGCCAAAATATGATGAAAAAGTCATAAAGTGATAAAATCCTAAGAAAGGAAATAACAGTGGAAAGAAAAATTTATCTTGCACAGAATAGAAGGAAAATAAATAAACGAGAAGCACACAAATAATCAAATAAAGAAAATAATAGTAGAAAACAATAATCCTGTTTTGTATGCTGAGATTTGCCTACAGTCTTCCTATAAAATATCTGGAAACTATATCTAGAGGTTTCTCTTTGATTGTTGCTGGCAATGTATCATTTGGTTGGGAAATACATTCACACATAAATAAAAGAGATCAGTTATAAAGAAAAATACAAAAGTCAAATCAATTAAACCCAAGCAGTGCTCCAAATCAAACAAAGAAGAGAGTCAGAGAGTAGCTCAAATGCTATTATACTATCTAAAAAGAAGGGGTTTACTTTTGATCCTTTGTGTATATGACTCCATAGAACCTGCCTGAGCTATTCTGAAGCTGTGAGTGGCGATGGTGAAGGCAGATGAGAAAGCATGATGTGTAGAGACAAATAAAGCCTGGGTTCAAATTTTCTCCTTGCTATTTAGATTTTTCCAGGAATTCGTTTTCCTAAATACAAAATGAAAATAATTAAATTTGGTTTGTGTTTTTGAGAATTAAGTGAGATAATAATCACAAAGTTGATCACTGCAGGGTATGGCATAAATTCATTACATATCAATTCCTTTCCTCTCTTGCCCATTACTAACTATACAGGGCATTTTGAAAACGTATTTATTAATTGTATTTCTTATAATATATCATTTTAATTGTGTATAAAATATACTCAAAGATACTAAAAGCATCAATATAATAATTTCCTAACATAACATTTTAGCTCTTTGTAAATATATATAAATATAAATTTATAATTTACAAATTAATAGCCACAAATGTTTTGTTGGAATGTTTTTATAAAACTTGTACTCATATACTTCTATTTTTTATAGACTGCTTTTAATTTCGTGATAATATTAAGGTTATTTGGTAGGACAAATCACATTTTTGTTTTATTTTTAGGCAATTTTTTCTTAAACTGGAAAAATCTGAGACATACAGTAAATGAAACAAAAATCAGAGCTGTAGAGTCAATGAAAACAAAGTATAACTAATTTGTGGAAAGGCAAAAATTAGAACCCAGCAATGTACTATTCTACTAAATATCTTTAGTTTCCACATAAATCATGAGTTGGCATATAACATGGATAGTCTGAATAAACTCTTGTTACTTAACTCCAATATTGCCCTAATTTCAAGGAGCTGATCCAGAAGAGGAAGATCTGAGTTGGGACTTCAGACCAATGGCAAGATTCAAGCCTTTCATCTCCATGCTTTCTGCATTTTTCTATAGATATTCAGTTGTGAAACACCTGGAGTTTATGTGTAGTTGGCTCACACCAGCTGCATTTTTGAAGAAGGGGTAAAATAAGCATTTTGGGTTAGATATGAAAAATTTTATGCAACAAATGCATATTTGGAAACTGCAAAATGAGCATGCAAATCAATTTATATGCATCGATGAATGAATATAGACGGGCTATTTTCAAAGTATAGGCATTCTAGTGTAGCATAATATATCGGGACAAAAGGAATGGGAAGGAGGCAAATTGCTCAGCTTAGTCATCCATTTGCAATGGAAAATTGCATTGTCAGGTTCCATTATGCCTGCACAAATTTAGACAAATTAAAGAGTCTACTAAGTAATTATTGATAACATACACGTGTATGAAGTAGAGCAGGAAAGTTGTGAGTCATTTGGAACTTCTCAGATGTTTCTAGGATTTTCATTAGCGAAAGGAGGCATTGAAAGAATGATAATATACCTTACTATGAAACCAATTTGAGACACAACACTGGCCTATTCAGCCATATCTCTTCTATGGTGACAGAGACGGATAACAACCGGAAAAAGTGTAAATAAAACATTAACACAAATCACTCCGCTGAGGAGAAACGTTACATCTGGTTCTGGACCCTGCCTCTTGTTAGGATCCCTTCATTCATTACTTCATTACCAGGAGAATTATTCAGTCTGACACACGGGACCAAGTTAAAAAAAATCCTTAGAATTATATAAACTTTAAATCCTATAATTCTCTCTTTTACAGTGTGTGTTCAGAATATATTCTGCAAGGTTAGTATGGTATTCTGTTCTGACAATATAAACATTCTACTACATTTAAGACAGAATGTTCAACCAAGGATAACATAAATCCCTGGAAAGTCATATAATGGGTCTTATCTTCTGAAATGCACTATTGGTTTGACATTTCAAACATCTCATAGATAATCCCTCAAGATGGAGAGTCACCAACTTCCTTTGATAATCTGCTCTTGCACTTATAAATATTTATCCTTCAACAATTTAAATATGTTTTTTCTTTACCCTCTTCACTGAAAACAGCAAAACACCTGGTCTTTACAGGTTATGTGCCTTTTTAATACATAAATAAGTATATAAATTCTATTTTGCATATATGTGTACGTATTTGACATTTATTTATACTCGCTAAACGTATTTTTAACAAACTTTCATACCAGTTCACAAAAGCACACCTCATTCATGTTATATTGTGAGTCATTATACACAGCTCTACCATAATTTATTTAATCAAATCCATGTTAATAAACATTTGGATTTGACTCCATTTACTTGTTTTCACTATTACAGACAACATGCAATGAGTACCAGTGCTAATATATTTGTGAGGCTTGTTCAGGTATTTCTGTTTAAAACCAAAGTTCCTAGAGGTGAAACTGTTAAAGGAAATACACATTTACATTTTCATAGTTACTGTTAAACTGCCTCTCAAAAGAACTATAATAATACACACTCCATCCAAAGATGCACAAGAGCATAAGAGTCTCTACGTTGCCACACCTTTCGGCCAAAACTGGGTATGATGGTCTTTTCTGTGCTTTTTTTTTTTTTTTTTGGTCTTGCTTTGCCACCCAGGCTAGAGGACAGTGGCACAATCACAGTTCACTGCAACCTCTAACTCCCAGCCTCAAGCAATCTACCTCAGCCTCAAAAATAGCAGGAACTACAGGTGTATGCCACCACATCTGGCTAATTTTTTAAAATGTTTTTGTATCTCGCTTTTTGCCTGGGCTGGTCTCAAACTCCTGGCCTCAAACAATTCTCCCACTTCAGCCTCCCAAAGTGCTGAGATTACAGGAATGAGCCACCCTGCCCAGCCTGATGGCGCTTTTTAATATTTTCAACAAGCTAAACAATAAATCATATACTTCATTTTAATTCACATGTCTTTACTTATTATTGAGGTCAAGCTTCTTTTTATACATTTACTGGCTATTTGATATTCTCTTTTAAGAAATTGCCTACTTGTTTTGTTTGACCATTACCAACAATATTCTCTTCTTAATACCTTGCAGTGAGACCCACTAACGTTTGTTGAACTCCTACAGTGGGCCAGACTCTGGTAGCTCTTACGTATATAAAAAGTGTAAGTGCTCCCCTGGGGACTTAGAATCAAGTGAAGAAATCAGATGGGATGATAAATTACTATAATAAAATGTGTTCAGCATAAGAATAAGGGTCTATACAAAGCCAGCATTGTCCCTGCTGGAGAACCAGGGGTGAGCAGGAAGAGGGTATCAGGGATGATTTCACAGAGAAGGAGACCTTACAGATGGGTTTTAAATGATGGGTGAAATTTCACTCAGTAGAGATTGAATGGAAGGCACTAGGTCCAGAGAGAGTAACACTAGAAAGAACCCCAAGACATGTGAACACAATTATTATGCAGAATATAAATAATGACTGGCTTAGATCACAAAGTTTCTGTTGAAAGAAAATGGTAAGAAATGAGTCTGGATAAGGAGACCAATTTATATACAAGTGCTTGCCTGCCATTCTTGAGAATCTGTATTTTATCTTTCAGCCAAAGGAGCAGTACTATTTATAAAGGATCACTCCAGTAGTAGAGACAAATGGCATTGAAAGGGGACAAAAGGAGCAATGCCTGAGATTGGGAAAGTGGTAAGTAGACTATAGCAGCAATCCTGATGAGGGAGTATTAGAGCCTAAAATAGCATAATATCAATAGAATCAAGAGAACTTGGTCACAGAAAGCATGTGATTAATCCTTTCATCTTTCTACAACTAGTCACACTGGATATTCATCTCTGTGGCAGCATTTATTGCACTGTAATGAAATCATGCATGTTGTCTACCAGCCCACCCCACTAAAATGTGACGCTTTCCAACTCTTAGACCTGTAGTTGACCAAAACGTTGTTCCACCAAAAAATAAACTTTCAGGTTTCCTCACTTTCCTTGTGTTGACATTTTATGCTGCAACAAACTCAGTATTTATTAATCTAAAGTCTTTTTTAAAAAAAAAAACCTAGCCTCTATAACATTCTAATGCCTTAGTGCAAACTGTTTTATTTTGATATGGAAGAATCCAGTGATTAGAGTAATTTGAAATGATGGTGACTTAATTAAGAGTGTGAAGCAATCCATTAACTATAATTTGTAAAAGGAGCCATACGTTTTTCACTCTTTTAGGTATACCATTGGACTTGCATTTTCAAAAAGTAAACCTGCTAATTTTTGCTGCAACTGAGGATATCATTAACAATATCACCAGTAGCACACATGTGTACCTTATTACAGATCTTCATATACTATAATTAATAGTGAGTTTTATTCGTATTTGGATGCCTGAATTGTTTAGACTTGTATTTAGGTTTCAAGCCCTTTATTTGTGCTGTCAAACGTTTAGTCCTCAAGGGCTTGAGAGCACAGAGGTGAACACTGCCTAAGACCTAACATCTCACCTCCTCCTGTGTGATGGCTTCTTAATATGTGGTTCAGGAATTATGAATGGAGAAAAACAACAGAGGGGTCAAAGATGAGGCTAGATTTCTGGTTTGTGTAACTGGCTTTCCTGGGAAACCAAAAACATGACAGAATACCCAGAAATGCATGTTTTTCATTTTGTGAGTACTATAATTTTTTTTCTCTGGTTTTTGTTTTCTTTGTTTTGTTTTTAACCCAAAACTATTTTTCTGCCCTCTAATCTCATCCTCCTCCAGGAACAATTCATACCAGTACTACCAAAGACCCTTTCACCCAAAGCTGTATTTCACAGAGGAAGAACAATTACATAGGATATAAACAGACTGAGATGTAAGAGACACCACTCGAATATTCTGTGGTTATGCAGCAGGGCAAGAACATCACACCTGGTGGAGGTAGAGTCAGTACTGGGAGGATACCCTGGAGATGGCAAAGCAAACAAGAGGAAGTGCAAGGTGAGTCTGCAATACAGGCAGCGGCTGTAACTCGAGCTCAACCAGCTCAACAACGTTTAAGGAAACATGAAACTGGGGCAATCCACTGTGTAAAGAGGACAAGGGCAGCTGGCTCAGGGCAAACATAAGCATGTGGGTGGAGAGCCTGCCCAGAGTGTATTCCAGGGACACCAATGTGCAACAACAGCAAGTCAAGTCACTGGGGGAAGTAATTCATGGGCCAAGTGTTCTGTAACAGTTGGTGACATATTTTATGCAAATGTATCTGTGAATTATAACTTCAGACACTCTTGAAATAGAGTTTTATTTTTTTTTTGGCAGAAATTAGGTTTTGTAGGGGGAGGGGAGAGTATTTGTTTTGGGCTTTTTCCAACTCAGGACTTGGGAGATTTGCATGTTAAAAGGCTTTCAGAAAAGTCCAATTATTTACATAACTACAGAACTGAAAATATATTTCAAATGTTACTTAGTCCAGGCTGCTGACCAGAAAAAGAGGAACCTTAAGCAATTTAAAACTAGCAGTTGTCTATTTAAGCTACTAAGGATCTCTAGTGATACAGATTCACCCACCACTTCTGCTGACCTGTTACCACATTTATACTAGAATTACAAGTGAATGCTGTTTTCTCTTTCCTTCGGCCTAAACCAGCACAATTTTGTTCAAATCCATTTCCATTGTTTAGTCCTCTGTGGACCAGACTACCACTGCCAGTTTTCCTTAGTCCAAATTCTTTTTTCTGTTTGTCAGCTCATATTTTTCTGGCCTACTTTTCCTGCTTACAAATGCAATGCTATCAAGATTTTTCCCTTTATACAATTCTGGACTGCCTGATCTACAGACACTAGTGAGAGACATTTTTTAAGCCGCTAGATAACAAAAACCTACCAAGAATTTTATGAAGTTCTTGTCCATGCAATTTCCAAGGCATGATGGGAAATTTGCAAGTCAGACAAAGGCAACAGGGAAGGTGAGGGGGTCACTAAAAGTGCAGTGATGCTGCTGCTGGGATGAACAGACCAGGATGACTGTAATACATTTTTGGAACTAGCCTTTGGAAGAGCATTAGCCAGCTGAAGTGATAGTGGGTAAAATAAACAGAGCGGGGGCTATTAGAGGAAGGAGGCTGAATGTCAGATCAGTTGCAAAGAACGAGGATTGGAACATTTTTAGCTCAGTGAAGACAGCACTCTTTCTCTTAGGCAGATAAAGATAATTGAAGAGGATGCTAACCATATGGATTTTATTTCCACTGAAGACATAAAAAAATTAATTTATGTCAGCAGAGAAAGGATATTCATTAAACTTAAGGGAGAAATTTTCTGCTCAGGAAAAGTTATTAAACAGTTAAATGGAATTTTGAAAAAGAGAAAAAATATGACATTGCATTAGCTTATACAGATTTCTTTGAAACACAGGAGAGATTATCCTATGTGAAAGAGTGTGGAGGATATACAGTTAGTTATTATTTTATAAATAAAAAAGAAGGAATTACAAGTGAAGAGTCTGGCCTCAGGAGTTACGCAGCTATGATTCAAATGTCAGGTTTGTGAATTTCTAGTGCGTGAATTGGGGAAAATTTTAAAAATCTTTCTGGGCCTTAATTTTCTCACCTATCAAATGAGAAAAACGTCACCTACTTTTTAGGGTTGTAGAGTAGACCAAATGAATTAATAGCGCAAAGAGCTGAAAATAGTGCCTGACACACTGTGAGAGCCATTTAAGATTTTGCTATTGTTGTTGATGTTGTCAGTTGGCAGGAAAAATTCCAATGATACACTGCCAGAAATGACAGCTAGAGACAAAGAATGATTATATTTTCTGTAGGTTAAATGTAGACAATTACGTATTTATTCTTGTCTTTTCCTTCCTATTTCCCTTTTTGGCTTAAGCCCAGGGCTAGAAGTCAAGCAATGTATGTTCCTGTCCTGTCTTCTACTAACCAGATGTGTGATTTTTTAAATTTTAAACCAACAGTTCTCAATGTCCTCATTGTTTCAAATTCTGTTAACTCTTCTCTCTGTCTGTCTGTCTCTCTCTCTCAATTTACTTTAATCACAAATACTCTTTTTCTCTCCCATCATCTTTTCTCCTATCTCCTGTTCCTCTCTTCTGGTCTTCTGTCTCATTTTCTAAATTATCAAACAGCTCAAGCTTCCCAGCTTCCCTGAGGCTTGAGCATCTTTCCATCCTCCACCTCCTATGGGCAGAAGACACTCAGAATTGTGTATTTGGCTCCAGTTCAAATTGTTATTGTCTCTGTTTAGGATACAAATAAGGATTTTGTCCAGGATGGATAATGTCTTGGGTCGAGGAGAAGGAAGGTGCCCATCATTCTTCTTTATTGCCAAGAACCTCTGGGAACATGAACAGCTCCCAGCTAACAGCTGGAGAGGAGCACCATTCCCAGAAGATTTATTCTAACTCCTGAAGCTCTACCTATGTCTGTACTTTTATGAAGGAAATCAATATATAGAGTCATAGAATAACAATGGATAAACTTCAAGTGAAAAAAATTATTTAAATGTCATCTGAAGTCAAAAAATACATTGTGATAGAAGAAAGACATATTTTAATCCAACCATTTTTAACTTAAATAAAGGGTGAACAGGACAGAGGAAAAGAAAATGAATGTCTAATATATTATAAAATATATGTAATGATATTAACTGAAAAATGGAGCACGTTTTTAAACTTACAAGTTACCATTTGAAAAAAACTACTTTAAATTTCATATGGAACCAAAACAGAGCCCGTACAGCCAAGAAAATCCCAAGCAAAAAGAACAAAGCTGGAGGCGTCAAGCTACCTGACTTCAAACTATACTACAAAGCTACAGTAAACAAAACAGCATGGTACTGGTACCAAAACAGATATACAGACCAATGGAACAGAACAGAGACCTCAGAAATAATGCCACACATCTACAACCATCTGATCTTTGACAAACCTGACAAAAACAAGCAATGGGGAAAGGATTCCCTATTTAATAAACCATAAAGATCCTTGAAGAAAACCTAGACAATATCATTCAGGACACAGACATGGGCAAAGATTTCATGACTAAAACACCAAAAGCAATGGCAACAAAAGCCAAAATTGACATATGGGGTCTAATTAAACTAAAGAGGTTCTGCACAGCAAAACAAACTACCATCAGAGTGACAGGCAACCTACAGAATGGGAGAAAATTTTTGCAATCTATCCATCTGACAAAGGGCTAATATCCAGAATCTATAAGGAACTTAAACAAACTTACAAGAAAAAAACAACCCCATCAAGAAGTGAGTGAAGGATATGAACAGCCACTTTTCAAAAGAAGACATATATGTAGCCAACAAATATTTGAAAAACAGCTCATCATCACTGGTCATTAGAGAAATGCAAATCAAAACCACAATGAGATACCATGTCATAGCAGTTAGAATGACGATCATTAAAAAGTCAGGAAACAACAGATGCTGGAGAGGACGTGGAGAAAAAGAAACGCTTTTACACCTTCGGTGGGAGTTTAAATTAGTTCAGCCATTGTAGAAGACAGTGTGGTGATTTCTCAAGGATCTAGAAACAGAGGTACCATTTGACCCAGCAATCTCATTACTGGGTATATACCCAAAGGATTATAAATCATTCTACTATAAAGACACATGCACATATATGTTTATTGCAGCACTATGCACAATTGCAAAGACTTGAAACCAACCCAAATGCCCATCAATGATAGACTGGATAAAGAAAATGTGGCACATATATACCATGGAATACTATGCAGTCATAAAAAAGGATGAGTTCATGTCCTTTGCAGGGACATGGATGAAGCTGGAAACCATCGTTCTCAGCAAAATAACACAGGAACAGAAAACCAAGCCCTGCATGTTCTCACTAATAATTGGGAGTTAAATAATAAGAACACATGGACACAGGGAGGGGAACAGCACACACTGGGGCCTGTCAGGGGGTGGGGGTCTAGGGGAGGGATAACATTAGGAGAAATACCTAATATAGATGACGGATTGATAGGTGCAGCAAACCACCATGGCACGTGTATACCTATGTAACAAACCTGCGTGCTCTGCCCATGTATCCCAGAACTTAAAGTATAATTTAAAAAAATAAATAAATATCAAAAGCAAATATGTGTATCGGTTCCCTAACTTTTCTGATAAAAGAGGTTTCTGGGATTCTTTTTTTTTTTTCTTTTAAGAGATAGGGTCTTGCTCAGTTGCTCAGGCTGGAGTGCAGTGGCACAATAATAGCCCACTGCCTCCTAGAACTCCTGGGATCAAGCAATCTTCACACTTCAGCCTCCTGACTAGCTGGGACTACAATGCACGTATGGCCACCACATCTGGCTTTTTTTTTTTTTTTTTTTTTTTTTAGAAATGAGGTCTCGCTTTTTTGTCCCGCCTGGTCTGGTACTCTTGGACTCAAGTGACTCTACTTGTACTCCCAAAGCACTGGGATTACCTTATTTCCTAGAAAGTTGGCAGAACTTTTTAAATAGACATTCATAAATGTATACTCTTACACATTTCACTGTGCTTTTGAGTAGTGAAATACAATATGTAACTTCCTATATTTAGAATGTTTTCAATTCAGTAAATTAAACAGTTAACATTTGTAGCATCACGTATAATTTAAAATAAATAATTACATTATTTGCTGGAAAATAAATCAATTTTTCACCAAAGTTAAAGAGCTTAAGCTGTATAGTGGTTTCTTCCACACAACAACTATAGTCATATGCTGCCATGCCAGCTATTTCCCTAAGGAGAGTCAAGGCATGCTTAATTATAGAGGAACACCATTACTTAGAAGAAAAAACATGAGTCTTTAATTTCCTTGCCTCCGCTGGACGGGGCTGTGGATTCTGCTGAATCTAGCAATGTCTGAGTAACACTTAAGCCTAGCTGTTTCCATATACGGGCCAGGCGTTGTGAGGTCCCAAACAACAGTACCTCCTAAGCTCTCATCAGTTGTGTTTCCATCATGGATTAGAACCCACACAGAATTCATTATGTCTATAATTAAATGAAGAAAGCCCTTCTGATGTCAGGATATTAGTGAAGCAACTGTTCGTCTTGGCAGCTCCTCTTTTAACTTTTGGATTGCCAGATCCCTCCTGGGAACCAACCTAAGAAAGCACTATTTGATGTAGCAGTTGTTCCTGCAGTGTGGTGTCAGTGCATTTCTAATTACAGTCCAGACAGTTTTGAGCGTGAGTAACTAGACAAGAGGCCAGGTCAGCACTTTGGCTTGTCAGGTCAGACTTATTTTCCTCCCACTTCTTTCCAATAATAGTTTCTCACATATACCTGAAATAGTACAGAGCATTCATCTTTCCAACTCTAAGAACCACTCCTAAGTTCAATTTCAAGCTATGTGTTGGGAAGCCAAACTCGCTCAGCCAAAAAGAGGCACTATCTTCTCATTACGACATTTCAATTAAGTGCCCACTGTACCATCATCTAGATTTTCAGCAGAACCATATTCTAACTCAGCAACTCTCATTATTTATGTGACTGAGCTAGTTCTTTATATTTGTGCTGACTCACCACAGAGGTTGATATTTTCAATAATTTTATCATCCAAACTCTGAAAGAGATGAAAACTTTGTGTTGCTTGTTTTCCAAAATAATAAGTTTTTCATCAAAAGGACAAAAATTTGTTGTAATATTATTTAGTTGCAATATTTTGGGGCTTTACTGCTGGTTATGATAGAGTAGAATCAACCCATAAAGTAGAATATGAAAAGAAGGTTAACAAAGGAAGCAAATAAACAAGCGTTATGAAAACAAAGAGTGATGAATTCTGACAAGCTATTCCATTTTCTTTATTATCATGACAGTAGGAAGCAGCACTAAATGTAAGAGTCTGCCACAACCCTCAAATCTGATTGCTTTATTATAAGTCAGCCATTTAAAATAGTACCAACCTGAAAACTAGTGAACAAACAGCCCAGCATCCCTTTGATAAGCGAAATATACAAGTTGTGTCATACAATGGACAGGGCTGCCTGCTAAGGTATTGGGCATACTTGGACCCAAATCCCAGCTCTGCCATTTACGAGCTACTGAACTTTTAGCAAGTGATCTCTTCTAACTCACAGTTTTCTCACTGATAAAATCGATATTTTATAAAATTATCAAGTAGGACTATGGTAAGACTATATAAGATAAGATAGACAAAGTACACTGCATAATGCCTTTCACTCGAAAAACACTAAATAGTAATTTTAATAAAAACTACTGTGATTTTTAACAGAATGATTTTAAATTATTCTCAAATTCAAGAGGTGCTTATGACCTTACCTTTAAGGAGAGGCATCTAGTCCATTTTCTGAAATAACTTAATGTATAATATTTTTGGGGAAAATCATGTATATTTGCAGATTTAGAAAATACTATGAGAGTTATGGTTGAACTACCCGGTAATGCCTTTTCCAATATCCAATTACTCATTCAAGTATTTACTGAACTCTTACAAAATACTCATCATTCAATTACTTAACAATTCCAGCAGTTGAGTTGTTCTAATTGGAAAACTTACATTGCCTGATTGTGTTGGTAGGATTTGTGCTCCATGGATGCAAGTGTAAAATAAGAACCTATGTTTTATTTCTAAACATTATAAAGAACATAAAAGTGGAAAATGATTCAAATTCAAACACTGTATACAGTGTTTAAAACAGAGTACTTTCTCTGCTTACTTTTAAAATTATTCATAAATAGGTCTGCTCTCTGGAATACTCTTTGGATATATGTTACAAATATTTGACTTTTATACTCAACATTTTTCAATATAGATTTCCATTAAGGATTACTTTGTAACTAAGCTTTTTTGTATATTCAGTGCATTGGTATTCACTGAACAGCATTTCTGTTTTAATTTGAAAGGTTTTTTTTTTTTAAGTTGAGGGAGAGTTTACATAGAGTAAAGCATATACATTTTAGGTATATAGTTCAGTGAATCTTTACAAATGTAACCACCACCCATATCACGCCCAATGCTCCATTGTTTTGTCCTCTTCTAGTCAAGACCACTAAAAGGTACCTTTATCCCGACCTCTATCATCATAGATTAGTTGTATCTGTTTTAAACTTCATATAAACAGAATTATATCGTATGCACTCATATAACTGCTGCCTTAAAGCACTTATTTTATTTGTTTAAATTTTACCCAAGCGGAATAAGGGAAACAATGTCCTCTTTACTTAGCTTGTCATAAAATCCATATTTTAAAGCATAATAATAAGAGAACTCTACCAAATCTGATGCATACTTCTGGGCATAAATGATCTAAAATACATTTAAAATGACCCCAAAGTAGATGTAAAGAAATATGATTCACATTTTTATAATACTATTAGCATTCACAACGTCCTACAGCAATCTACCTGCTACCATTTAATATCTCCCACAAATTTTTAAGCTTTGAAAGAGTGTGTATCTATTATCTACTCGCAAACAATCTGTGAAGTAGGCTGGCATTAGTTCACAATATATTAGTAGTCTGATTAGGTGGTTTCCCAATTCGCAACCTTAGAAAATGAAACAGAACATTGATGGTGTTATTTTACTTTTAACATTTATTAAGATGTAAAGTCCCACCTGGAATTTAGTTCTTCAGATTCCAAACCATGTTCTGTTTACACACAAAATACAAATAATCATGTGGCAAGAAAGGAATCTGAGAGAGCATGGTACCCATTCCAGTATTCAAGTAGAACTACATGGAATCCATGCTCAGGAGAGAAAACAAAAAGCCTTGCAATTTTCTGAACAGCTCTAAAGCAACTGGCCAAAATTTTGTTTTCCAAAGCTAATTAGAACATTTTAAGATTTACGTATTCAGCAAAGGCCGTGTAAATTTACCTATTCGTATACTTATGAATAATGAATAAAAGAAAAGGAACTGGGCCACAAAATTATAGAGAAGTACACAACAAAAAAAGTATAAGATTTTTGCATACTGTTTTTTTAATAAACCAAAAAACTTTAAAAAATGTAAAAATAATTTATTCTGAATTACATCAAATAGCTTATATACTTTTTGAGAGCACAGTTTGCACAGCAACTTCTAATAGGTTTATTAACCCCATAATAAAATGAAACCTGAATATCTATTGTAAGGCCTAATTTTCAGTACATATTTATAGGAGTTAATTCTGCAACCAGTGTAGCTGAGGAAGGAGTATAGAATGTGGTCAACGACTATTTTCAGGTACTAATGCGTCTCAGAGTCCTGGTTTTCATAATGTAGCTAAGAATGACAGAAATATTATACAGTGCCAGTTCTTTCTATAGTCAATCAGGATAACTATACTTTTAGTAATCAATTTAATTCACATTTAATGATATCCAAAACTGAACATATCAGTGACATGTATACATATATATATACACAATTTTATGCTGAAAAATATAACCTACATATGATAACTAAAATAACCGCTTGCTTGAACTTTTAAAGCCAAATATATTACCTATCTTATCTGCAGCATATGTGTACATAACTTTAATGTATAAGAGAGTCTCAAAGACAAGTTATAAATTCAATAAATCTTTTTTATACTAAAACTATTAAAACTTTTCCTATTTGATAGACAACGTACTATAAACTTCAAAGTAAATGGTATCTTCAATAAGCTATTAATATAGCAAAAATCACTGCTTAAATATAAAATTGGGATGGAATACAGGTATTAGTTTATGTGGAAAGTGAAAGCATAGTTTCTACATATACTTTTGTGTTAAGTGCTTACTAAATCACAAAATTCTCAGAATGTGATTTTTTAACATATTTTGAGTAACAGCTAGACATGGGTAACATTAGAACACAGCTGCATATAACAGAAACAGAGGCTCGTTGTCTTTATAAACTGAAACTTTAGGCAGGTAATGGATCATTATTATACTAAAATTCCTTTTAGACAAGAAAGAAGAAGTTCTATACATTTAAATTTTGCTTGAAAGTACCCCTAAAAAAAATAGTGTCGGTGGAAATAGTGAGTGAGGTAATAGTAACAAAAGTAACACGTGGACACTTACAAAATGCTTACTATGTGCCAGGCACTAATCTAAGAGATTCACATGAAGTCCCCTGCTTCATTTTCTTAAGAGCACTAAGAAGTAAGCAGTATTCTCATCCCAATTTCATAGATAACACAATTGAGGAATAGAAAGTTTGAGTTTGCCACTTGAAACCAGGCAGTCTGGCCCAAGAGTCTGTATAATTTAACCTCTACACTACAACTGCATCTCAGAATAGGAAAACAAAATCTCAAAATAATATATTTGACTTTATTTGTGGCATTTTAGAATAGTAACTCAGTATTGATTATTACCTCATAGTCAAAATAAACCTTTTAATAAACAGATGCCTTTCACTGTCATACTTTAAGAGTTTCCCAGAATGCTTCCTCTAGATCAAAACTATTGATGAGTTTCTGTGACTCAGAGCCTTCTCAACACCCACCTTTTCCTACAATGGCAGACTTCAAACAAAACTCTGGCAAAATCTCTGAATCATTTTTAACCACTATCTACTTATATAATAACTTCTTAAATGAAAACAATCTTACAAAGATTACAAGCACCTACAAAATATTTTCCTTTATTGTAGTAGTTACAATGTTGATTCAAACAACAAATATATTTTGTCAGTAGAACATGTACTTGGGGGTATACTATAAAGTATGGCACTGTACTTGGGGTATGCTATAAAGTGTGGCACTGCCACTGGGTTCCAAAGACCCATAAAGTCAATGGGTGTATCTGCAGGAAACCACAGTACAATCCACACAAAGGGTTCAGGTAATGCTTTTCACAGGTAGAACCAAAGTGTTCTGAACAATCAATGGCCTTACATTTCAACACCTAACCAAACCCATGATGACTTTAACTTCCTTCAAGAAAGAATTGTATTTTTCCCCTAGTTTAATCTACAGCTTACTGTGGGTGCTTAACAAATGATGTTGACTGACAAACAGAAAATAATGTTTCCTCTTTCTCCCTGGCCCCCTTTCAATCTGTTCTCTAAGAGTGACATTTTGGAAATATAAATGTGATAATGCCATCTTCCTCCCTACCATCCACACTACACTCTTTGCATTACTATTTTATCACTTTTACAGTAAAGACAAAAATACTTGACATGGTCCAGAAGGTTGTGCACTGCCCGACCCCACTCCTCTCGAGTAGGGAGTTAGAGCTCCATGCTTAAGGCATTCTCTCAGTGGCACATGCTGTGCCATCTCCTGCATCAGAATTCTGTTCCTCTGGGCTTTACCTGATTAATACTTTTCCTCTGCCTTAATTTGGTTAATTTTTTCTCACTTTTTCAGATTTCAGTTTAATAATCACTTTTTATTACGTCAGCTGACACTATTTTAAGTTTTCATAGTATCATGCACCCATCCTTCAAAATACATACCACAGTTTTAAGCTTCATTTTTTAAAAGTCAATATGCCTTCTCACTAGAATATGAGGTCTATGAAAGTAATAATTATTTCTGCACTACCATTTTATTGCTTAAGCCTAGTACTCTGGTACACAAAACAATCAGTACTTGCTGAATAAAGAAATTAATAAACAAATGAATGAATGAACAAATGAATGAATGAGTGAATGTGGTTGCCTATCTGGTCACATTCACAAAGTAATGGAAAGCAGGAGCTTTCTTAAGTCACATGTATCATACTGACATGTTCAGTGACATTAAACAATCAGGAAGCATAAGCCATACGTGTTTATGGCCATTTAAATAGAGAATATGCAAAAAAAAAGTGAAAACAGTCCAATGTGGGATTTTAATATACATGACTCTAAAATGCACGAGACCTGGGGATCTGGAAATCATGAGAATTATAACTTAATTTCTTATTGATTATCCTTGTTATTCTTGTTTTTAAACTGGATAGCTATGAAATTCACTAATTCTTTCAAGTTGCTAGGGATCTATGAGTGCTCTTAAGTAGAAATAATGTTCAAGGTCATTTAGATGAGACCATATCAACGGTCCAGGCACTTAGATGAAATGAATATAAAAAAGCTATGTACCCTGTAAGCATTCATCACTCAGGAAAGGTGACATTTTTGCTTAGTTGAGTTCTGAGGCTGATGCTCAGGGTCAAAGAACATAAGTGATGCATAAATTAGTTTTGTTCTATCAGCCATTTTTACGTTTTTTTTTCCCTTGAATAACACCTGAACCTGAAAATAATCTCAACCCGAATGAACTGGAAATCTTATTTGCCAGACGTCAAGAAAAAGGGCTTGGGAACAAATAAAAGTGTTTATGCTCTTACCCAGGTTCTGCCACTAACCTGGTCATCACACATAACCTTTCCTGGATTCTCTAACAATACATAAATAAATAAAACTTGCTAGGCTCAAACACAAAGCCAGGATGAAATTGAGCTCATTCAATAAAAATATTCTGGAAATTCATAGGTGCATAAGTTGTTTCAAGGCACTCTTGGCTGGAGGTTGGGGAGAGATAATATTTTTATTATCTTATTATAGTCTTACTTTTTAGTAGTTCTTATTGTATTTTAAATATGAAGGCAGCTAAATGGTGTTAAAATTTTAAAAGTATTATAGTTTGGACCAGAGATAAACTGAATTTATGTTTAATATTTGCCTGTTTTTTTCCCTAAATTTTCTCTTAATGAAGTGAACTTATTGATTTTAAAATTAGTTTTTGTGAAGAACATGGCAGACAATGTAAATACTGGCTACAGGCAGAGCTTTGTTGATATTTCATCTGAATAGAAATCATCTATCCCTAGCCATTAATACATGATCTGTATTGGGAGAGTCATCCATTCTCAATTAATTATTCAATAGTCACTTGACACACATGAAATAGGGAAAATAAGCAAAATGGAGCCAATCCTTCTAGGAAGACTGACTCTGCCTTTATCACTCCATCTCCCAATTCTGTGATACTCAAAAGAATCCAACCTTTTGTTTTCCTTCTACGTTTAGTGGTGATCTTTTGCACTCCATTTTCAGTTCAAATTTTCAAAGTGACTCAATGCTTCAGAAGAATCCTAATGGATTTGCTATTCTGAGTTGAATTATCCTATGTACCAGGCACTACACTGTTCAATTATGCATCTTGGTAATTCCAAATTCTTTATCTTATAGAAAGAGCTATCCATTTGCAAAATAAAATGCATTTCAGATACATCTAATTCTGCTTCTCTTTAACAAATTACTTTTTCCACTCTTAACTGTTCCTGATTATGCATGATCTCTGAATCCCTACATTAAAAATGCATAGAAAAATAAAAATTTTCATTTAAAACACCCTCCCACACAGTACAAGCTGTCATTGTGTCATATTTGTTTCCTAATTTAAGGAAGGAAGCTACATTTCATGGGTCCTTCATTAAATTGCCTTCTCTGTATTTTAAAGTGCCATTAGGATACTTAAGACAATTTTCCCATAAAGTAATGTTCATTTTAAAATTTGTTTCTATTAATCAGTGCAAAAGTATGCAACTTCAAATTACAGTATGGAAATTATCATATCTACCTAGCATATTATTCATGATTCACAAGTAGATTTGCTAGAAGAAAAAAATTATCTTTTTTATTTTGTAAAACATAACTGTAAAGCCTGCTCTCATAACCATAGAAATGTACTGTTAAAGCTGAAGTGCTGTATAGGCCATGGAATACACAGTTTTCTATAATTACCTAAGCCAAAATATAATGAAATACAAAAACCCACATGAAGACAGAGCGCAACAAAATAGCCCTTTCTTTCTTCCCCTCCTCCTAATCCTGTGAAGGCTACAGAAGTCTCCTAAAGACCAGTTTTTTTTCTTCCTAACTAACTCTCCTTGCTGTTTAAACAATTACAAATCTTATCAAGTCTTCATTTCTCTTAAAGTCAAGTGAGAGAGAACTGCCAACTCTAATAAGATTTACAAAGGCTAGTTCCCCTTAGCAGTGTCAGCAAAAAACAAAGACATTATACAATAAAACGCAGCCACACAGAGCTTTTGTCCCTATAGCTTTCGAAATCAGATTTAATAATTCACCTTTTTTCACCCATTTCAGCCACAAATGCCATTTATCCATGTGTTGATTGCCTTGCTTTGACCCATAAGCTATCTACTTTAAATCCTGACATCTCCTACTTAGCCACTGATTCGTCTTTTTCACACCACTCACTCACTTTCTGTTAGAGGCTTTGCTGTATTTATACAACCGTATTTTCCTTGGTCATTGTCATGTAACAGCACCGGCAAAACACACTGAAGACCGAATTTTATTTCTAAAGAGGAGAAAACAGAACTTAGGTATGACTTTTGTAGTTTAATGCCACACTGTTTTAAGCCCCAAGAACCACAGAAATTACAACTTGGCCTCCACTACCCAGATAAATGTCATTAGCCGAATATCCTTAGAAAATCTCTTGCAATCCCTTACATGCATCCCTGTTTATTAGTCTGCAGAAGCTTCCCAATCCAGCAACATCTAAATTTCTCTACTACTGTATTTCTCTTTATAAGGCATTTGTTAATTAAGAAATCTTATTTAATCTCTAACATTTTTAAACGTCAGCTGACCTCACACTTCAAGAAACCGCATAAATGACAAAATTTTACTTAAATTTGACAAACGTTGGACTTGGATATAACAGTGGAAACCAACATTATTCCAAAAAGCCTCCTGCTAATGAAGAAACTCTTCACATCCTCTCTTTCCCTTTTTCCACAACGAAAAGCAGGTTTTTACCGCTCTATCTGCAAAAGGCAGAGCACTGCCCGTGAACCCTGTCTTTCTCGTCCTTTACCACGAGTGACCAGAACCACGTGGGGATTCTCAACCACGGCCGTGGTATACCTCTCCTGTGCTTCATTTCTCATCAAACACATGCCCAATCTTCTAGATGCTTGTTTGCATCTTAAGGGCAAAGTCTGTGTGTTACAGATTTAGAAGTGGTAGAGACAAGTACAGTGGTCATAGAGGTGGGCCGCGGCCCAATATAGGCCCCAACCTGCCAAAGAACCCGAGGAATAAGAAGAGGCCATTGTATTTGCCACTTGGAAGGGAGTAGTGTTGGTAGAAAGGTCTCCAGAAGGAACTCAAACTTGGATATGGGGGCTGCCAATCCTTAGGAGGATGTCAAGGGAGAAGCTGTGGAGGTGGTAAGGTAGAGAGGCCCCCAGAAACAAGGTCCTTCCCTCGAAGCGAACTGCCACACGTTTGGCAAGATTAGGAAGACCCCATGCACCAGCCCAGTCCCCTCCTCCCCGCGCCCCGCCCAGGCCCCGGCCCCCGTGGGTCGGGCGTCGGGCCTTACCTTGGCTGCAGTCCTTGCCGCGGAAGCCGGTTCGCGAGCAGTCGCACACGGCCTGGTCGTCCACCACGGAGCACACACCTCCGTTGAGGCACACCCCGCCCTCGCCCTCCTCGCCCGCCTCGCACGGGCTTCCCCCGCCGCTGTTGGGCGGCTCATCGTCCAGCTTCACCTCGCCGCTGTCCACGGGCAGGGCCTGCGAGGAGTTGACCCTCACGTCACGAATCCACCCCTTGAAGGGCTCTCGCTCCCTCACCGAGGCCAGGGTGAGCTTGAGCGCCGCGGCGCGCAGTTCCGGGGGCAGCCCCCCGACGAAAAGGCCGCTGAACACCGTCATGTCCCTGCGCTTGGACTTGACCTCCACCCACTTGGCCTCCACCTGGTCGATGAAGAGCGTGGTGTTGCGGAACTGGCGGCGGATGCGCACGCTGTGCCAGGCGCCGTCGTTAACCGGCGTGTCGGCCAGGAGCGTCGCAGGCTCAGCGCAGAAGATGGAGAAGCTGAGCTGCAGGCGGCCGCCGCGCGTCAGAATCAGCTCCAGGAAGTCGCAGAAGCCCTCGTCGTCGAAGTAGAGCACGAGGCCGCGGGCGCTGCGCGTCTTGAGCTGGAAGCTCATCTCGCTCTCGCAGCAGGCGTTCCACTTGGGGAAGCGCGTCCATTGGCCCTCGGCGCCCGGAAACTCCAGCCCGCTGCCCAGCTCCGCCCAGCAGCCCAGGAGCAGCAGCGAGAGGCACAGAAGAAAACAGCCCCCGCGCTGGAGCAGCGCCGTCCCCATGCTCGGGGCTGGGGTGCGGCGGGGGGGTGCCGGGGCCGACAGGGTCAAAATGGTCCTGGACACCGTGACGAAGAAATAAGGGTCCCGAGAGACAGAAAGGTAAGGAGAAAGGCGGGAGTGAGAGGGATGTGCCTTCCTTTATCTAGTTCTTTTTTTCTTCTTCTTCTTCCAATAACCCCGCCCTCTCTCCCTGTAGTCCTCTTCCAACTGGAAAACGTTGACCCCAGTGGTACAGGGTAGCCACAGAACTTCCAGACCAAAGGGAGGATGCACTTTGGAGGCAACGTTCTGGAAAAGGCTTCAACAAAAGATCAAGGGAAAGCACTGACCCATTTGAGTCTGATTAACTAATTTAAGAGTATCTGTAGTGTCAACAGATACTTAACTCCTCAAATCCCATTATCTGCCAGGTTCCATCAGTGGTACCAGGCCAAAAGGAAGCAGTGAGAGTCAGTAAAAAGAAAACACTTTTCTCAAGAAAGTACAGGAAGCCAGCAGTGAGCCAGTATCCTTGGATGCTTGTGAATGCCTCAAGTCTGTCTCCTTCAGATGTGGGGTCTTAAAGCAGAACGGAGAAAGGGATGCTTGCCTCTTTAGGGCACCACTTCTTAACCCGAGGATAGCTTCAAAGGCCTGCTTCTTCTGTCATAGCATGGGCTTCAGCACCGCTGCAGCCAAAGCCTAATTCCTTGTGCATGGTCTCACAAGTTGGATTTTACTTCTCTTTTCAGCCACGGCAACAGTAGGACTCAAACCCAGCAGTTGCGAAATAGCCAGAAGCTGTTAGATGTGGAAATCGCAACAGCTCCTCTTCTTTTCTCTCTGCCTCTGCAGGGCCAAGCTAAGATGCCAGCACATCAATTGGTTGTGTGTTGGTGATGCATTTTGGTTTTATCTTGTCTTTTTTAAGGACTCAGACATCTGCAGAGAATTAAAGTCAAAATTAAGGTCTAAAGTCAATATAGTATTATATAAATCATTATTCAGCTCATAACACAAGTGTAGACCTGGTCCTATTAGTAAGGCAAAGAGTTCACCTTCTTGTATAGAGCTTTTGTTATCCTCACTACAAGTAAGTCCTAACATTTTCTAATAGTTAATATGACACTTTTACAGTCAGCCATGACACCCTTGTAGTTTATTATAACTGTTAGTTGGTAACCCGAAGTTTTAAAGAGAAATTTGATTATGGTTATCTTTTTCTTTTCACAAGATAGTTTAATTTTTAAAATATGTGAGGAGAGAACAAATGCTTTTAAGGATTTCTACCTATGTTGTGTGCTTGTTCTGCGGACAGTAAAAATACAACCTATTCAAATCTCAGTTAAGAGATTTTACAATTGGCAAATTAGATTAAACTGTTGGCAGGAAGCTGCCAGCTTAGACTTGTATAGCATTCCTGCCATTTTATTTTTCTTAGAAGGAATATTGATGGTTTCTTGATAGTCTCTTTTGCAAAATTTCACACAAGTATAGTTCTCCTTTATATTAATGAATAATCTGTTGTAAAAGAAAACCACTAATTGGAGCCAGATTTATGTTTTTGGCATTGTCTCAATTGCCCTAATATTAACTTCTCTAAAGGTGCATAAAGTATTTAATATTTTGCCTGAAAGTGTAGATCTAACTCCTCCTGAAGTCTGTATCTTGCTGTCAGCCCTCACAATTTGTGTGGTGAGAAGAGCTGTTGGCATGTATGTCATCTCAGCTGCAATGGCTCCAGGATGCTAGAATTTAAAACCGTACCTTTGAATCACTCACTATACTATTAAATCACTTCTCTTTATTCAACTCTAATCTGACAGGTTCTTGAAATGGTACAGAAATCATAAACACTGATTTTTTCCTAAGTCATTTTTTAACCAAAAAATAACTCTTACCTTTTGAAAAAAATTACAAATGTATAATCTGTTCATGTCAAGAAAGTGCATTATTTTTCTCACTATTTCTTATATTCCCCACCTCTTGCAAACGCACACACTGCAATATATATACACCATACACACATGCACACACACACACCCCAAATTTATTGTCTGGATGTAGAAGCTCACTACCCAATTAACACTTTTTTTCCCTTACAAGCTGAAACTAGCAGTAATTTATGGCACCGCATTGTGCTGCTGCTTCTCCATGGGGGGAGCTGAGAGCATTTCTCTTCAGTACAGAGCAATCCCTACAGGTGTCAGCTGAGAGCCACCAAGCTAGGGTATCCCACTTCAAGTTCCTCCCAGATGAAATTGATGACTGGTTCTCTCTCTTTCAACACACACACACACACACACACACACACACACACACACAGTGCGGGTGTGCGCACATACACACTGCCCACTAGCAAAAGGAAATAAAAATCTCAGTTGCTTATTTATTATGGCTGATACATTCCACACCATCAGCAATCACCAGTCATATCTTGTCTCCTCCTATATCAAACCCAAGGAAAGAGGCTCGTCAAATCATCTGAAATAGCATATTATTCAGTATACTTTCATATTTTAAGTGGACTCAGGAATCTGCTAAATTTTCAGTCATTTGCAAAATAAATCTGGAATATCATGATCAAGAGTAGTGCTTTGAACCCTTTCTCAAGCTCATGTGTTAGAAAACCTTTTTTTTTCTTGTGTGTGTAACTCTGTTGGAGCCAGTTATTGTATTAATTAATGTTACATTGATCACATAACCTTTTTTCTCCCGTCCCTCCTGCCCTCCTCCACTAATGCACACTTTGACAATTTTAAGGGATGGTGGAAGAGAGAAAAACCCTAGAGCAATACATATGTACATATAGATATATATACATTCTTATCACAGGGAGGTTAACTGGTTTTCCCAGTTCTTGGAGGAAGCTCATTGTATGTGAGCGAGTATCTGTATTTATATGGAGAAAAGAGGATTCTCTCTAGGTGCCGGAAAGACCTGGCCAGTTCACAAATTAGAGGATGAAATAAAGGGATCTGAAAAACATCCTTACTGCAGCCAAAAGAAGAAGCGCTCTAATTCAAAAGCAGACTAACAGCATCATTAATCTTTTCTTTCATTTCTAGAATCAAATTCATCCCAAGTCACTAGGAGGATCAATACAGTACGCTCATCGGCTGCAGTTGCATATTTTAATGTTTCTGATATGACACACACATACACACCTATACCTTTCCATGCATCCTTCAATATATATATATATATATATCTTCATGAAGAACATGAAATCTCTGAGAGAAATTTTAGAAGTGCTTATTATTTCACCCCTGGCTTTTGCAAAGTCTCTCAATACCAATGCACAGCCAAAATTCTCTCTGGCTTTCCCGCCCAGTCTCTAAGCTCCATCTCTAATACCAGTGCAGTTTCTTGGAGCTCAGGGTCTACTGCACAAATTAACGATGGGCACAGTGTGGGGCTGATGAGGTAGGGAAAGAAATATATGGAGAGATATTTTATTGCTTTGATATCTAGCCTGTCTCTTCTTTTCTTTCTTTTGCTAATAAATCACTGCATTCAGCCTTTAAGTTACTACCCCAGTTCCACCATCTCTTCTTGCCATCTATTTAAAAGGCTTCATGCAAAACAACCAAGATCTACACTCCTCCACCCTCCCACCACCCATCTTTCCCTGTGTATTTGTGGCAGATCCTGGCTCAGTTACAATGGGGAAAGATATCCTTCTTCAGCTTGCCTCGCCCCATCCCCTCCCCCCAACCCAAATTGAGCTTCTTTACCTGCCCGGTTATTCCCCTTAGCTCGAGCCAGAGCCTGAAGCATGCATCGGTCAAAGCGAATTTCCTGAGGTCTATGGATAAGGCGACTGCTGCTGCCTTTTCAGAGGCGTCAGGCTTGAGCGTCTATCTCCAGGAGTGCGGGAGGGGAGAACAGGCAACGGAGGGGAGCAGGAGGAGGAGGAGGAGGAGAAGGAGGAGGAGGGGGAGGAGAGGGAAAGAGCTGGGAAGGAAAAGGCGGTGGTGGAGCCTGAGAAGGCTGGGTTACGTGACGCCGGGTGCTGTCCTTCTGAAAGAGAAGGGCGGAGCTGAGCTCTCCGCAGTACCATGGAGAGCGGCGGGCCCGTCCTTTGGCTGGGAAATGGGTGGGCTCGGCCCGTGGTCGCAGCCCCTCCAGGTCTGGATGCTGCGGAGCGAGGTGCTTTTACCTTTGCATCGTCCCCTTGCAGGGGGAGCCTGATCCTGGGGGCGGGGACCTTCCGCAAGCGCTTCTAACTTGTCTCCACCCTCTCTTCCCCATCGGAAAGAAAGAAAAAGAGAGAGAGAGAGAGAGAGAACGAGCGAACGAACACGAACCAGAGAACCACGTAGCCTACTGAGCATGCCCAGGCCCCTGCTAGACTCATGGAAAGCTGTATGGAGATTCCACTTCTCCGGGGTTTAGTAGTGATTGGGCGGGGATACCTGAGAGGGTGCCAGGAAAGGGTCCAGCAGTCAAAGAGAAGGGGCCAAGGAGTCGATAATTATGATGAGCTCTGGCTTTACTTGTGCACCTTGGTCTCCTGCTCAGAACCCTTGAAAAGAAGCTGCAGCTTTTCGAGGAATGCAGGGGCAAGCAAGACTCACACAGGCACTGGCATTCTCCTAGATCCAAAGTCCCTTGCCCCACCCCTTACTGTGGCTCTGCCTTGGGTAATCACAACAAATCTTCATGACTTGCCTAGGCTGTGCCAAAAAGATGTAAAAGGAACCCACCAGGGTAAGATGCCAACTTGCAGACGACGATCAACTGTGTCTGACAAGGTGCTTTTTACTGCAGCCTCTCGTCATTCTCCAGCCTTCTGTGCTCTGTCTTGAACCAAGTTTTCTACCTGTTTAACTCTTCCCTCCGTCTCCTCCTCCCTTTTGCAGCTGGTAAAACCTGGTCAAAGTAAAACTGGGTGTGAGGCTCTAACCATACAACTGGGCATGCCCAATAGGCATTGCTGGGTTTGATGAGAAAGGGGTTAAATCTAAGGGAGCTTACAGATTAGGTGGTAGAGGAGTTCGGGGTCTGTGGCTTTAAATTGTGGTTTGCACCCTATGGACGTTTAAATTCCTATTCCTGTATATTCCTAGCCTGGGTTAGTTTTGGAGCAGATACAGACATTTTTATTGCAACGCCACAAACCTAATAGTCTGAACCTCAAATACTGTAAGGCAAGACTATTTTTGGCCTCCAGGCCCTATAGAGCAAGAATTTAAGAACTAGATAAATTTGGGAACATCAAAATAATATATATTACAATTACAATATGTATATTCTTCCAAAAAACTAGAACTCATTCCTATGATAAGCCGATGTATACTTTCACTACTTTTGTAAAAGGGTCTAAATAACCTGAAGGCGGGTATCACAGGTTTTAATATGTTTATCGCCCTTAGAGAGGCAGTTTTGTCAATTGGTTACATGTTTGGGAAATAGATTGTCTGAGCTTCAATTCAATCTCTGCCATTTATTAGTTGTAACCTCAGTAAGATACTTAATCTTATGCTGCCTCAGTCACCTCATCTGTAAAATGGACATAGTAATAGCTCCCTCTTCATGTGTTTGATGTTGTGAAGATGAAATGAATAAATAAACATAACATATTTGGAATTGTGGATTCCAAATTGTGGAATTTTGACTATATTTATCAACTACAACCCACTCTGTGTTCTGTTTGACTCAATGGAAGGAATTTCTCTGAAACCCGAATTCTTTGACTATAAAATAGAGGTATTAATCATTGTCAGCTTATTCCATAAGATTGCTTTGGGAATGTAATGAAATAATAGCTGTTAACATGATTCTTAAAACAAAAATTTAATTTTAAATGATATAAAACTAAGTCTCAGAAAATTACTTATCTAAATTATTCATTCATTCAGTGAACTTGAAACAAAAAAATAGTCTAGTTAATTCAGGGCCTTTTTCAATTTTTCCTACCATTAGGTTATAGGACAAATAGTACAGAAGGTACACCGCGATGTGTTTAGTATAGAGCTAAAGCTTATTGCAAAATTAAGTGGAATGGACAGCCCACTTTCAAAAATCAAGTCTAACTTTGTTCCATGATGCTCTTAAGATCTGGTGTGAACATGCATCAGTGAACATTATGGTAGTGCTAGAGGCACTCTTAAGAGTCAAAGCACTGCCTTTTACCTGGATTCATAAAAACTCACTATTTACCACCAGTGCATGTGATCTGAACAATTTCCTACTTTATTTCATTTCGTCTTTGTGAATTTTTATTTTATCTTTAATTGGGCTACACAGTGTTTCCACTGAATCAAGGTTTTCCTTGAGATGTCTTCTGTGGTGTTTTGATTGAAAAAAAATGTTGACATTCTTATGCTGCATGTGTAAATTTTCAGATTAAAAAGACCAGTGTTCCCACTTCTCTTCACCACTGCCTCCCTGACACACACACACAAACTATATAAACTGAAGGAATAGATGATGTATTGGAGTAATTCCCTTTGCAATCAGGTTTAAGGTACTTACTGTATGTAGTCCAAGGAAGTGGACAGCCCCAGGATCTTTTTTTTTCCAGTAAATATGCATAGAGAAAACTATCAATTTGTAGCTTAGAATGCGAATATCACAACATAATTTAATGATAAAAGTTGTTAATTTATTTTAAAGTATGAGTTTTTCTGTTGTTTCTCCATAAATTACTTCAACTCTCTAAGTGGCAGTTTTTTCATCAGTAAAATAAAGATAATGGCATCTCCATTTATATGACTTGGTGGAGATAATGTCAACATTGAATGTTAATTTTGTGCCTACTCCTCGCCAAACAGTGCTCCAAGTGCTTTACTTACATTAACTTATTCTAACCTCACAGCAACTCTAAGAGGTAGGTTCTAGGATTTCACTCATTTTACCAATGAGAAAAAGTGAAGCATAGAGAGATTAGCCCAGATAGTCAAAGTCTAGTAAGCAAGCAACAGTGTGAGGAAAAATCCAAACTCAATTCTGTAATCTTAACCCCCTTGCTACACTGACTTTGAACGGATCATCAGATATACCTAGCAAAGTGCTTGGCAGAATGCAGATGCCCGTAATTGTTCATTCCTTTTCCTTTCTAAGACTTTCATCAAGAGGAGTCTAAGAAACTAAACAGTCAACTCCAGAATTTTGCCATAACATTCCTTAATGACATACTGTATGAAATATATGATATTCATGTACTTTGTTACATATTATGGGTGACGTGTTTTCAATGTTACTACCTTTTTTGTTTGTTTCTGTGCAAGATGTGAGGTAATTCCTGTAGATCTGAATTTGAAGCAATCTAACATTTGTAAGAACAATCTAGTATTTTTCTAGAAGGTGGGAAGTAGGATTAATTACTCCTGAATCACCTTAGGGAATCTACTAATTTTAGGCTACAGAAATATGTTAAGGATTTCAACTCCTGCCCCTAGCTACCACTCAGAACAAATGAGGTAACTGTGAAATCAAGGTGCTTGTTTATGATTATGTCTGATTGGGAGAATTTGTGGCAACCCAAATGTAGAAACATAAATAATATCTCGTGCCATAAACTGGTAAACATTTTGCAACAATGAAAATGGAAATGCATGCTCACATAAAGCAAGTATATTTCCATAGGTTATTAATATTAATGAGAATTCTAACATGGAGACTAACGCTACACTAAAAATAAATGAAACTAAGTAGTAAGATTTTTTTTGACTGAGAAACGAATGCAACAGAGATGCTCTGTGTTTATTGCTGCAATCAGACCCTGTGCTTTAACATTAGGAAATCAGTGTAAACACCTACTTTCTCAATTAACATTAAGGTAAAGTGGAAGCTTTGAGATACCTATGAATTCCAATATTGATATCAGTTATGAAGGGTGCTTTATCTTTACTGATATAAGGGGTAGAAGAAGAAACACATGGTAACAATGAGGAAAAATACCAGTTGATATACATTAAATGCATTTTCACTTAAGATGAGAAACAACTCAAAAAAACAGTAAGATTTATCGCTGAGGGGATTTTCTATTTACTGTCCTATAGATGATCAAAATGAAGCCACTTTTACTAAAATAATCACAGTATCAGGAAAATATTACGTGCTAATTCAACTAAATTTCAGATTGCTATCAAATTTCTCTAACCAATTACATTTTCAGTGCTGCACAATTGGAATTCTATTGTTTAGCTCATGACTTTATTTTAATAATATAATCCATTTTTTGTTTGCAGTTAAATGTCTCTAGTTTTCTTTATATGAACCAATTAGAGTTTTCTGGTTACAAAAGTTTAAGAATAGATATTGAACATGCTGCCATATAAAATTTATTTTACAACCAGATGAATTAAAAAATGCAAGGAAATGTAATCAAGTCTAGGGTTTGAGACTCAGCTATAAAATGGAATAAACAGACTAGGATTTACATGTACAAAAAGACACATAATTTCCTACTAAGCTTACTAAGTAACTTTCAGGAGAAATAAGCAAACTCAGTATGTTAAATACTTTCTTACTACTTGAAAAAATCTTAAACATAGTAAAATTAGGCTACTTTTCCTTGAGTATGTAAATTTTCTGTAATCAGAAGGTAGAATGTGATTTTAAATGGCTGCAAATCATTAATGTAATGATAATTATTAAGGTATCAAGCAGCAGTAGAGAAAGCACGTAGATAGGTCCTTGAGAACAGTAGTTAAGTTTTGAACGATGCACCTGCTAGAAAGGCTTCAATGTGGAAACCCTGCAGCGTGTTTGATGGGCAGTATTTTTAAATCTAGGGCAGCACTTACACCTGGGTGTGTTCCTCTGTGTTTACTTCCACCCCTCCTTCCCCCACAATGAGGAAAAATCTTTCTGAGGAGGAATAGCTGTCGCTAGATGAAGTCTGTGAAAAGTCCCTGCCAGAGGGTTTATGTTTCCTCGATCAGTGATTTAGTTGCACACTTCAGCCTGTCATTATTATCCCCTCTAATGACTTATTTCTCTTCCTGTGAACAGAACTTTCTTCCCCACAACCTAACTCTACACTCCAGCCTGCCATTCTCAACTGCTAGGCTCCAGAAAAGGAATTATCTCATTCATCACAATGTGGCTTCCAATTTATTTTTATTGGGTGCCTGCAACTAGTTAATCTGTTTAATTTAGCCAGTGCTATTTAATATTCCTTACTATGACTTTTAAGAAAAGAGCAAGGGATTTGTGATGAGTTATGGATGTCAGTGAAATTCAAGAGTCTTATTATAATATCTTTGCTTCTTTTTAGCCTATTTCTGCCCCCTAGAAATCTGTGGAATCAATTTTCTATGATGGCATCTCGAAACATTTTGTGGTTTGCTTTTAAAACACATCCTATTTGATTTTATGTTGGGCTTATGGATTTTTAAAAATATTCAATTCTTACCAGTTTTCCAGCTACTGCCCTCCTCCTACTTAATATAGCTTTAAACCTCATTTTTTTCAGAGTTTTCTTCTCATTTTTGTTTGCCTTTCTTATCCATTTGTCCTACTTACATTTTTTCATTTAATACTACAGACACCCACAGAGATAGATATCTTAAGAATACAGAAAGTTGTAGATATTTTATTGTAACTTCACAAATTAGAGCAATAGTACCCGCATTTTATGTAAAAAAAAAAATCTTAGGTTTTTGAAGAGACTCGTGAAGCAGAATAGGGAGGAGTTTTATTTTGATAAGAGTTTTTCTCTTGCTGAGGAAAGAAGATCAGTGAAATAGGAATAAACTACATCCTTAAGTATATGCTTGATGTACACATCCCATTGAATGAAGTTATAGTACAGTAGAGGCACTTTAATTTTCTCTAGAACAAGGAGAGCAGACTGCAATGCTTAACAGTGTCTGGTGTTTGACATACATGAGTGAGGTAGGCAAACTGGGAAAACAATGAGGATTGGCAGACAGTGTGGACACCTAAAATGTTCATACTTCTCTAAAAATGGCGTTCACTCTGCGGCCCCAACAGCTTGTGACCATGTGAGTCTGGTGTTGCCAGATCCTACGATTTTACAAGAGCAGCTGGAAATCTGAAATGTTATGTAAAATCTTCTGATTTTAAAATCTTGGCTTATTAAAAAATAATCACCACTACTACCACAATACTGTGCAGGACAAAATAGACTTCTCTGCTGGTTGGAAATGGCACACAGCCTACCAGTCTGTTACCTTCACAGCTTTGTGTACACGTACACATGCAAACTCATAATCATGGGTGGTTATTCTCTCTAGTAAACATTTGAAGAGATTGATTTACATGTTCTAAATTCAGCCAAGCACATAGGATAGATAAAACAGTACAGTTGCTATTAAAAGTTTACCTTTAGAACATGAAGATAATTGTTTTGAGTAGTTTGGTATGTTACAAGAAGCACTGAATTCTGAGTTATATGTGTTTCTAGCTGCAGCCTTATTACTTGCTTTGTATGGCAACAGAGACAAATCTCTTAGCTTCTCCTATAGTAGTACCTGCATGGTATATGCTGGGAGTTGAATTGTCCCCCTAAAAGATATCTTGAAGTCTTCACCTTATCTATGAATGTGACTATTTGGAAATAGGGTCTTTGCAGGTGTAATCAAATTAAGATAAGGTCATACTGGATTAGGGTGTGCCCTAAATCCAGTGACAGGCATCTTTAAAAGGAGAGACACATTTGAAAACACAGAGGAGATATAAGAAAGAGAATCATGAAGACAAAGACAAATTGCAGTGATATAACTATATAGCCAAGAAATGCCAGGTAATGCCAGCAACCAGCAGACTACTCAAAGAGAGGCATGGAACAGATTTTTCCTAGGGAAAGAACCAACCTGGCTGACACCTTGATTTTAGCCTTCTAGCCTCCAGAATTCTGAGAGAATAAATGTTTTATTGTTATAAAAACCACCCAGTTATATTTTAAACCACCCAATTTGTGATAGTTTATCATAAACCTGGGAAACTAGTACAGGATGCATGATAGAGGATGGAAAAATATAGTTATGAATAATACTATTATAAGAGACCATTTGGCAGATGATTTTACATATATATTTCTTTATCCATTACAACCTTGAAAAATAGACATTCTCTCTCTCTCTCTCTCTCTCTCACACACACACACACACACACACACACACACACAGGCTTGCTCTCACTTTCATTCTCTTTGTCTTTCAACCAACTATGGCTTGGAGATGCTACCCATCTTGCCTTCAAACTTGTAGACCGCTCCTTATAGAGTGAGGACCAAATCTTTCTGAAACTAAAGTCCATATTCTTGTTCACTGTACCATTCTATTGTGGTACTTTTCAAATGTAGAAAACTATAAATATAAGATACAGACATTATTCTAGAGTCTACTTTTTGAGAAATTGAATATAAGAAGAGAAATCACAATAGAGACAGCAAGAATACGTCACCCTAAACAGATACATCTCGATATATTTTAGGTAGAAATAAATCTTGGATAGTGCGGGACAATTCTCCAGGAAGCTTTTCATGCACTGAGTTCCCCCTGCCTTTTTCTTCTAGTTCTCAAGAATAATGACAGAATTTGCTGAGAATGCAATATCTTGAAATAGAGAGGAATGCGTGAAATAGCCCAGGCCTTGCTCCTGTTCCTCCTAGGAAATATAACATCTTCAGTTATGGATTAACTGCCTGGGACAGCCCAGGCTTTGTTCCTCTCTCTCCTGGAAGTAGGACGTCCTTCAAATTGTTGCCCAGTGAGTTCCATGGCCCTTTAGATATATAACCCAGGGCAGACTGCCTTTTAAGGTCTGTCAGCTGTGGGGCAAGTGGGCCACTCACAGCCAAGGCTCCATCCATTCTAGGCAGTTTTCTTGGGGCTTGGGGGACCTGTTTACAATGGATCCCAGGCATCTGTTGTCCCTTGCTTCTGATTTGTAAACAATAAATCTCCATCATGTAACTTGTTGTTTATGAGTGTGCTCTGTCTCATCAAACTCAGACAAGTTGGTAACCAGTGCAAAGTGAACCTGCTTTCCAAATAGGATGTTAGGATAAGAAAAAAGGAATATTCTAGATTTCTAGTGATTTAATACTGGCAGTATGTTTAAATAAACTTATTTATTATAAAATAACATAATACAAGACAGAAAACGTAAGTCTTGATCTTGATGAATTTCAGAAGATGAACATACCCTTATGACTTTCACCAAGATAAAATATTAGAATATTAAACTCCTATTCCTTCTAGTCATTTTCTATTCTCTCCTCCATAAGTTTAATTAATAACTTGATTTTGAACTCCCAAAACTAATTTTGCTTGTTTTTGCTATCTAGATAAGTGGTATAATTCAGTATGTTCTACTCTGTGTCCGCCTTCTTTTGTTCAACTTTATGTTTGTGAAATCCATCCATGTTGCATGCAGCAGGGATTTTGTTCATTGTCAATGTTGAATTCAGTTTTATAAATTTACCAATATTTATCTAGTCAATTGTTGATAAACATTTGTATTGTTTTCAGTATTGGACTCTTACAAATAACGTCTTATAAACATTGCACATGTTATTTGTTGCAAATATGTACACAATTCCACTGGGTTCATGCCTAGGAATGGAATTGCTGGGTCATGGGTTAATTTTAGTAGTTGTTGACAAACAGATTTCCAAAGTTGTCACTATTTATACACTGAAAAACAGTGTGTGAGAATTTCTCTCTTTCTGGCCAAAAAAATTTATCAATCGTTTTAATTAAGATATTCTAGTTGGTTTCACTGGTATCTCATTAACATTTTATTTTTTAATTTCCAGATGACCAGTTATGTTAGGTACCTATTCATGTATTTATAGGCCGTTAGGATATCCTCTTTTAAAAGGGGTCTGTTCAAGTCTTTTGCCCATTTTTAAATAATTTGATTACTTGTCTTTTAAAATCAATTGTAGGGACTCTTTACATTTTCCGGGTATGATTGCTTGTGCAGTTATATGTATTAAAATATTTCCCCCATCTGTAATTAACCTTTGTTCCTTCTTCATTTTTTTGATAAACAGAAAACTTAAATGTTAACGTAATTCAATTTGTTAATATTTTCCTTTGTAGTTATTGTTTCATGTGTCCTGTTTAAGAAAATCTTCCTATCTTGATATATATTCTCCTGTGTTACATTGCAAAAAGTTTTTAATTTTAATCCTTCTCACTTAGATTAATATTTCCTCAGGGAGTATTTTTTACCCATAGGAATATCCAGTTAATCCAGAATTATATATTGAAAAGGCTATAGTGTATTCATTATTCTACAGTGTCAACTTTATCAAAATCTATTTGATAGATTTTATATTTTATATCATTATTCATTTATCTTTTTGTCTCAATGAGCTTTTATAATGAATCATAATATTTTGTAGCTTTTAATAATTCAGCATTATGCATGTTTATTATACTTCATATATATATACTTTATTAGATTAAGTAAATTCCTTTCTAATCCCAATCTGCTAATATTGGTGAAATCCTTCAAATACTGTTTCAACATTTATTGAAATAATCATATAATTTGTCTTATTTCTTTGGTTAATGTGATGAATTACACTGGTTATTTTTGAAATTTTGACCATTCTTAAATTCCTGGCATATGCATTTCTTGTTCATCATATATTACTCTTTTATTAATTTTCTTTGGTAATATTGTATATAGGATTTCTGCCAAAATCCAGAAAGAAAATAGCCTACAATTTGGGAGCAGGTTTACATTATCTTTATAAAACAAGATGGAAAGTATTGTGGGTTTCTTTTCTATTCTCTGGAAGAGTTTACGTAATAATGTTATTGTTTTTCTCATCACATTCTTAGTAGAATATTCACTAGCGAGATCACGTAAGCTAAGATTTTATTTTTTTCTATTCATAGAAGATGAATAGATGCTCCATTTCCCCTGGTATTAAGTAATTTTTTTATTCTCTCTTTTTACCGTTATTAATGTTACTAGGGAGTTATTAATTTTAATTATGTTTCCTAAGAATCAATGATTGTTTACTTTTTTTTCTTTCTTTTTTTTTTTTTTTTTTGAGACGGAGTCTCCCTCTGTCGCCCAGGCTGGAGTGCAGTGGTGCGATCTCGGCTTACTGCAAGCTCCGCCTCCCGGGTTCCAGCCATTCTCCTGCTTCAGGCTCCCGAGTAGCTAGGACCACAGGTGCCCGCCACCACGCCCGGCTAATTTTTTTGTATTTTTAGTAGAGACGGGGTTTCACCTTGTTAGCCAGGATGGTCTCAAACTCCTGACCTCATGATCCGCCCGCCTCGGCCTCCCAAAGTGCTGGGATTACAGGCGTCAGCCACCGCGCCCGGCCATTATTGTTTTCTTTTTACTGTATTTTTGTTTCTATATAATTGATTTCTGCTACTTTAGTTATTTCTCTTCTGTTTCCTTTGGGTTTAATACACTCTTCTAAGTTCTTACTCAGTTCTCGAGGTGTATAGTTAGAACTTTAATTTTCACTTTCTTCTTTTCTATCTAATCTCTCCATCAAAGATTATAATTTCCTTCTTAGTATGACTTTAGCTGCACTCCAGCAGTTCAACTATGTAGTATTTCATTATTATTTAGGTAAATTATTTTTCATTGCTAGATGTGATTTCTTTTTCATCCATGGATAATAAGACTTAACTAGGAATTTTTTATGATCCATAGATACATGAACTAATTTTCAAATACTGGGTGATCTTTTTCCATGATACTACCCATGCATAATTCATATTCCTTATGATATCAACCCTTTGAAATTTGTTAAAACTTAAGGCCTTGTATTTGTTAATTTTTTTAGATGTTAACACTTTACATTTTAAGGAGCAAATGTTTTATGTCTGCCAGATCAAGTTTATTTACCATATACTTTATATATTCTAAATACTTCACATTCTGTAAAAGTTTCTTTACATATTTTGTTATAAATACATATCCCTCATGTATTTTTTCTTTATATATTTGTTTAATTTGTTTAATGAAAAATTAGATTGTTATATATTCCTGGTAGATGAATGTTTTAAACATTCTGTTGTATTCCTTTTCATCTGTAGTGATACTGCTTGCCTTAAAGTTAATTTTATCAGATATTAATATTGCTAACCCAGATATATTTTGGTCAGTTTCCATAAGGTATATCTTTTTTATGTTTTGCCTTAATCTTTCTGTATGTTTTAATTTATTATACTTCTTTTATAAATTGCATTTGGTTGACTTTTTAAATTCCATATGAAAGTCTTTGTCTTTTACTTGGAGTTCTTTGTCTATTTACATTTAAAGTCATTACTGATACATTTGAATATGTATGTAGCATCTTACTATTTATGTTCTTATCATCTCCTTTCTTTTATTACATTTGTTACTTAATATTTTCTCCTGTAGGAGCATTTAGTGGTTTCCTAGGAGTATAGCATGAGTGATCGATTTATCAGAGTCAAACATAAATTAATACTTCCAGGACAATGCAAGAACTTTTAAATTTTTAAAATTCTTTTGCCCTTTTCTGATTTTTGTGCTATTGTTGTTTTTATTATATTTCTACATTATAATCCATGGCTCACTACAATGATTACTTCATAGGTCAATATTTATTTATAATTATTCATATATATATATCTTTTCCTTTGCTCTTCATTCCTTCTTTTACTTACTTGCTTTCATTGAACTTATTTTTTTTCTGTATGAAAAATTCCCTTTGTTATTTCATTTAGTTTGTGTACCTGTGGAGTGTATTTTACCATACACTCATTTTGGCATTCATTTTGAAAAGAAAACTATGCTGGATAGAATATTCTAGTTTGGACATTATTTCTTTAAGCATTTAAAAAATATCCCGATATTTTCTGGCTTCCACTTACTATGTTGAAATGTCAGCTCTGCAGTTTTATCATTGCTCCTTTAAGCTAATGTGTCTTTCCAAGGCCTTTTCCCAGGTCCTCCTCTCCCAGCCCCATGGTGGTTTTTAAGACCATAATTTTAGGCATTTTTACTATGAGCATTTAAGTGACGGTTTTCTTTGTGTTTTTCCTGCTTATGGTCTTTCTAAATATTTAAGCTTATATTTTTCTTTGGTTTTGGAAAATTCATAGCCAGTATCTAGTTGTATATTGCTTGATCCCAACTAATTATCTCCTCTTTTTGTTTGGACTACAATTGCATGTACGCTGGATAACTTTACCACGTTCTATATGTCTCAAGTACACATGCTTTTTCTTCTTCTTTTCTATATTTTTTTCTTTGTTTGCTTCAGTCTTGATATTTTCTATTAACCATTTATCTAACTTACTAATTTTCTGTTCTATTGATTCTAACCTAGTCAATTTATTCAGTTATTTAAACCAGTGGTTGTATTTTTTCCAGTTATAGGATTTCTATTTGATTAGTTTTAATGATTCCGGTCCCGTTATTTGATAATATTTTTCCTCATATTATCTATTTTTTAAACATGTTAATTATAATTATTTGGTATTTTATATCTGATAACTGCAATGTCTGAATGACTTATTTTATTTTTGCCTCCTTTTTTAAAACTTTCCTTTTCTCAATCATTTGGTTTCATGCGTCAAATACCTGGCAATCTTTGATTGAATGCCACCTTCATTTTGTTTTTAGTTCTCGACCTTTAACCTAACTTAAATGTCATGAGCATAACAGCATAGCAGACTGTCAGGCTAATCACAATATACTGTAGATAGCTTTGCCTAGCAACTCTTGGTTGTCTGAGTTGCTCTCGGAGCAACCAAACTAAAATATTTTAAGATTTTTCTAAGACTTTACAATTATTTAAGATTAGAGGCTGGTACAGTTTTTTTTTTTTTTCAAGATTAATCTAGTTCTTGATCAGAGAATTGGTCTACATAAGCCATTCTATCTTCACTAGAAATAGAGATTCAAATACTATTTATTATCAGTGTTATTAAAGAAAGTTTGTGGCATGTCAGGGGATGGATTTGGAAATGACTTTTGGAAGACATTAAGGCCTATGAAGGCCTTGCTCTATATTCTACCTTCTGTAACTACTAAATAAAGAGCACAACCTATAAAGCCCTTTTATTCTGACAGAAGTTAGAATGTTTTCCTCATGGCATAGGTAGCTTTGTGCAGATTTTCTTCCAATAGCAAATTAATCTGTGTGCAAACAGTTGTGCTTTTTATTTCTTTTGTAAATTTTCAATCATTTTTAAAATGTGCAAATCAGGCATTGCTGCCCAATGTGTAAATTATTAATGTGTACCTAGGTTAAGGTACATAGAACTATTTCCTCTAAACTATAAACTGTGAATACATTTGACTTCAATATAAAAACAGTGTTCAGTTATGACACTATCATGTTTATAAGCGCTGACTTTTGTTTTAAAACCATCCATCATCAATTGAGTAAGAGTGAGCATGCCTTTTCCTACTTTCCATTGCTGTGCTCCCGAGAGTAATCCAGGGGATTCTCACCGTAAAAACTGAAATTATTCTGTAAATACTATCTGCAGGATAGATGGATTCTAGAATAATCATGTCCAGAGTTGTGGACACGATATTGTGAAATGTTCTAGTTGCTGGTGATTTCTTTTAAGGCAACTGGGGAAAAACTGTTTGCTTCTTGAGGAAAGTCACTATGTGTAGCTTGTTTGCTTGTTTCCTCAGAATCTCACACTGTGCCTACCATGTGGTAAGTATGCACTCAATAGTTGTTTAACGAATGTACAAAAAGCAGAATTTCTAGATAATGCTTAAAATGTAGACTAATAGTTATTAAAGTTTTGGCCAAATGTGAGTAAAAATAATACATAAATCAGTCTCCATTGTTTCTTATTAAATTACCAAAAAGACATGAGGCAAAAGTAAGAATCTCATATCCTCAAATAATACAGGATTTCTAGAACTTTGTTATTTCTTTTGCTGAAATGAGCTGTATTTGTTGATATAAGATGTCTACTTTTAGAAATTAGGATGAGTTTGTTTAGTATTTCTAATGTTTTATATTTCATAGAAATTCATGATGGAACCAGTAAAACTATTGAGAACTTTCTGTAATACTTTTACTTTTTGAGAAAACATTTGAAATAATAGAATTATGAAGCTTGAAATTACCTAAAGTAGACATTCTGTGCATTTTTCCTGCACTGCGTAGGACAATATCATAAATACTTAATATAGAAGTATCAATTTTAATTTTTAATGTTTCTGAAAAGGGGAGATCCATTATTATATAAAATTAATGCAATCCAGGGCATTATAATCCTTACAAAGCAAAAAATTTTTGCTTAGGTTTCAACCCAAAAATCTTTCTGCTGGCATTAAGATATTAATATTTTTGATAGTAAGAACTATTATAGTGTTTTATATGTTTTGAAAGTCAAAACAATCCGATAATAGAAAAATCAAACAACACATATTTTACAGGATATTAAAAGCACCCAGATCAGATTTCTAGAGGTAATCACTATCAATGTGATGATGAGCATCTTCATTGCTAATTATACTCACCCACTCATTTTTTGTTATTTAAATTATTAAGCTAAACTATGAGGAGCCTTTTCCTTAGCAACATGGTTAATTTTACTCAATTGTCAGTCATTGTAAAACATGGTTCTGGCATTCAGATAGTTTCAAAGTGATTATAGCCATTTTTATTTGTCAACAAGCATTTCAAATGTGTTTGTAAGTAAGTGTAAATCTCTAGAAAAACTCTATTATGATTTATTTTTGTCACTAGCCATTTTATAAGAATATATGTAAGCTGCACTTAATTGGGGATGTGAATTAATATTGATTGAGCCTTCAAGTAAAAAGCTGATGAGGTGTTATTCCTTAAAATAATCAAAAGTATCTTTGTGAATATTATATTATTGTGTATGTGTAAAGGCTATTCTCTCACCTACCCAAATTATCAGTTTATTAACCTAGGCCGCATAAGCAACAAGACCATTCACAAGTATACCCAGAAATAAAGATGAGTTAGTCAATATGACACTCATCATGGCATCTCAACTTTGATTGCATACTTTTATCACATGGGGACATTTAAAATACCTATCTTTCTCTCCTGATACTATGATTAATTTTTTGAAGTATTTATTTATTTAAATTGACACATTGTACATATTTATGGGGTATAATTTGATATTTGGATACATATCTATGTTGTATAATGATCCAATCAGTGGAGTGAATATATCTATCACCTCATGAATTTATCATCGCTTCGTGGTGAGAACCTTCGAAAACTTCTCTTCTAGCCACTTTGTAATATAAAATATTTTACCCTTAACCAATGTCACCTTGCTGTATGATAGAATACCAGAATTTATTCATCCTATTTAATCGTCACTTGGTGCCCGTTGACCAACCTCTCCCCATTCTCTTCTCCCCCTTCCCCTTCCCAGTCTTTAATAAGTGTTATTCTACTCTGTGCTTCTATAATATTGACTTTTTTAAAAATTGACACAGTTTTGCTCTGTTGCTCAGGCTAGAGTGCAGTGGCACCATCTCACTGCAACCTCAGCCTCATGGGTTCAAGTGATTCTCATGCCTCAGCCACCTGAGTGGCTGGGATTACAGGTGTGCGACACCACACCCAGCTAATTTTTTGTATTTTTAGTAGAGATGGAGTTTCGCCATATTGGCCAGGCAGGTTTCAAACTCCTGGTCTAAAATGATCTGCCTACCTCAGCCTCCCAAAATACCGGGATTATAGGTGTGAGCCACCATGACTGGCCAGTATTGAACTTTGTAAAAACAATTCCAAATATATGTGAGATCATGCAATATTTGTCTTTCTGACTCTGGCTTATTTCATTTAACATGATATCCTCCGGGCTCATCCATGTTGTTGCAAATGACAGAATTTCATTCTTTTTTGTAACTGCATAGTATTCCATTGTATATACATACCATGTATTCTTTATCCATTTATTTGTTGTTGGACACTTTTAGGTTGATTTCATTTTTGGCTATTGTAAATAGTGCTGCAATAAACATGAAAGTGCATATATTTCTTTGACATGCTGATTTCATTTCGTCTGGACATATACCCTACAGTTAGGTTGCTGGATTATATAATAGCATCATTTTTAGTTTTTTGAGAAATTTCCATACTTTTTTTCTACGATTGCTTTACTAGTTTACAATCCCCAAAACAATGTATAAGTGTTTCCTTTTCTTTACATCCGTGCCAACACTTGTTTTCTTTTGTCTTTTTGATAATAACCATTCTAACAGGAATCAGGTGTTATTGTGGTTTTGGTTTGCACTTCCCTGTTGATTAGTTACATTGAGCATTTTAAAATATACCTATAGGCCATTTCTATATGTCCTTTTGAGAAATGTCTATTCAGGTGTTTTGCCCATTTTTAAATTGGGTTTATATCTTTTTTTTGTTTGTTTTGTTGAGGTGTTTAACTCATTTATATATTGTGGTATCAAACCCTTGGCAGATGTATAATTTGCAGCTGTTTTCTCCTATTCTGTAGACCAAGCTTTTCCAACTCACAGCTCACAGGCTGCATGTGGCCCAGGACAGCTTTGAATGCAGCCCAACACAAATTTGTAAACTTTCTTAAAACATTATAAGATTTATGCAAAGACTTTTTTTAAGCTCATTAGCTGTCATTAGTGTTAGTGTATTTTATGTGCGGCCCAAGACAATTCTTCTTCCAGGGTAGCTCAGGGAAGACAAAAGATTGGACACCTCTGCTGTAGACTTTCTTTTCACTTTGCTAATTGTTTCCTTTGCTGTGCAAAAAGCTTTTAGTTTGATGCAATTTCATTTATTTATTTGCTTTCTTCTCTGTGCTTTTGAGGTCTTATTTTAAAAATTCTTGCCCAGCCCAATGTGAAGAATTTTTCCTATGTTTTCTTCTAGTAGTTTAATAGTTATGGGTTTTACACTTAAGTCTTGTCTTTAATCCATTTTGAGTCAATTTTTCTATATGATGAGAAGTATGGGCTTAGTTTTATTCTTCTGCATGTGGATATCTGGTTCTCCCAGCACCGTTTAAGAGACTTTCTTTCCCCCAACATGTGTTCTTGACACCTTTGTTGAAAATCAGTTGACTGTACTTGTTTGAATTTATTTCTGGACACTCTATTCGGTTTCATTAGTCTATGTATGTGTTTCTGTTCCAGTACCATGTTGTTTTGGTTACTACAGCTTTGTAGCATATTTTTGAGTCAGGTAATATGATGCCTCTAGCTTTGTTCTTTGTGCTCAGGATTCAGTTGGCTGTTCTTAGTATTTTGTGGTTCCATATGAATGTTAGAATTGTTTTTTCTATTTCTGTGAAGAATGTCATTGATATTTTGATAGAGATTGCATTAGGTCCGTAGATCACTTTGGGTAAGATAGCCATTTTAACAATGTTAATTCTTCCAGTCCATGAACATGAGACATTTTTCCATTTATTTGTGATCTCCTCTGTTTCTTTCATCAAAGTTTTAGAGTGTTTAGTGTAGAGGTAAATCTTTCACCTTCTTGATTAAGTTTATTCCTAAGTATCTTCTTTTTTATAGCTTTTTAATTTATTGTTCAGGTAGTTCACTGTTGGCATGTAAAAATGCTACTGATTTTTCAGATGTTGATTTTGTATCCTGCAAGTGTAATAAATTTGTTTATTAGTTATAACAATTTTATGGTGGAGTCTATAGGATTTTCTATATATGATTATGTCATCTGCAAACAGGGACAATTTGACTCCCTCCTTTCCAATTTGGATGTCTTTTATTTCTGTCTCTAGTCTAATTGTTGTGGCTAGGACTTTGATTCCATGTTAAGTATAAGTGGTTAAAGTGAGTATCATTTTCTTTTCCTTGATCTTAGAGAAACAGCTTTCAGCTTTTATCCATTCAGTCGGATGTTAGCAGTGTGTTTGTCAGATATGGCTTTTATTGTGCTGAGTTACATATCCTCCTATCTAATTTGTTGAGAATTTTTATTATGACCAGCTGTTGAATTTTACCACATTCTTTTTCTGTATCTGTTGAAAAGATCATATGTTTTTCTTTCTTTCTGTTAATGTTGTATATTACACTTATTGATTTGCATGCGTTAAACCATCCTTGATCTCACTTGATAATAGTGAATGATCTTTTTAATGTGTTAGTGCATTCAGTTTGCTAGTATGTTGTTGAGAATTTTTGTATCTATGTTTATCAGAGATATTGGCATGTAGTTCTCTTTTTTTATCTTTCTCCAGTTGTGTCATCAGGTTAATGATGACCTCCTACAATGTCTATGCACCTACTCTTGCTCTTTTTCCTTTGTACGTTTTTAAGATATTGTCACCAACATGTTGCTTTGTCATAAGTCCCTTTAACCAAACACTCTTTCCTTTAACTTCTGTCCAAAGGTTAACTTTGAGTGTATGTTTCAGCTTTCTCACCGTTTTTTAGTCTGCAAATCTATGCCATGTTTAAACAAACAATTCTCAAAAGAGCCCTGCCATAGGGAGGTTTTAAGCAAGCTGTTTTCATCTAATAAAGACAATTGTGGCTGGCTGAGGTGGCTCATGTCTGTAATCCCAGCAGTTTGGGAGGCCAAGGTAAGCAGATCACTTGAGCTCAGGAGTTCAAGACCAGCCTAGGTAACATGGTAAAACCCTGTCTCTACTAAAAATACAATAATTAGCTGGCTATGGTGGTACAAGCTTGTAGTCCCACCTACTTGGGAGGCTGAGGGGGAAGATCGCTTGAGCCTGGAAGGCAAAGTTTGCAGTGATCTGAGATTATACCACTCCACTCCAGCCTGAGTGACAAAGCGAGATCTTGTCTAAAAAAAAAAAAAAAGATAATAGTGAAATAAACAGTATGACAAAATCTGCTTCTATGAGTATATGTCACAAAAATTACTTAGTAGGCAATCAAGTACTTGGCTTTAGTTTCTTCTTGGTTATACTTGGTTATAGGACTTCAAAAGCATTTTCTTTAGAAAAATTCTCCCATTCAACATACAAAAATAACAATAAAATAGAACCTTTGAAGACATTATTAGTTGTTGATGAGAACTATTATTTTATGAAGTCAATATTTTACTTAACATTAAAACCTGGATACAGTTTATTATGATTTTTTTTCTTTCTACACACTTCCTCACCTTGTTTATTTCTTGTTACATTCATTAGTTAGATTGAAAAAAATAATGATTAACCAAACTAAGTATCAAGTATACTTGAGGGCACTCCCACTTCAATCTCAGGCTAGGGAAACATAAGTTCAGTTGGCTGCTTCACATAACAAATTTAATTAAATATTTGGAGCATGGTTTAAGTAGAAACATATTTATCCAGGAGATGCTATTGAAGGGCCACAACCTATTATGCTTAAATGTTAACCATGATTTTAAACAACTGTAGCCATTCTATACTGCACAGTTCATAGGTGCAGGGCTAGAACTAGGGTGAGGCTGGGGAGGCATATGCCTTTGGTGCAAAAGTTAAGGGGTTACTAAAAAACTCAAGAATTAAGATAATATTTTAATGTACTAGGAAAAAATAAAATGCGGAAATATCCATGATGAACAAAAAAGATAACATTTTCAATAAAAACAATGTAACATTTAATTTGTTTAAAGTCCGGTGTTGCTTATTAGTTAATTTACTTCAGACTTTAACATGACTTGGCAGAGCATTTTATCCTGCCACCACTTTATATTTCATTTTTTTAATCCTCATTCTTATTATTTACTTATTTATTATTTTAGTGACAGGTTCTCACTTTATCACACAGGCTGAAGTACAATGGCATAATCATGGCTCACTGTAGCTTCAACTTCCTGGGCTCAAACAATCCTCTTGCCCTGTCCTCTTGTGTAGCTAGAACTACAGATTCATGCCACTAGGTCCAGGTAATTTGTATTTTTCAAAAACTTTTTGTAGAGAGTGGGATCTCACTGTGTTGCCCAGGGTCAAGTGATATTCCCACCTGGGCCTCCCAAAGTGCTAGGATTACAGTTATGAGTCAGCATACCTGGCCGGCGCCTCCTAATTTTTGCACTCAAGGTAAGCGTCTTACCCATCTTCCACTAGTCCTGGCCCTGCATTAAAGGCTTTTCTTTGTCACTATAGCAAAAAGTAAGCATTTCAGGTTATACAGTGAAAGTTCAAACCAGTTACTCTTTTTTTCACCTCTCTGTTAAGAAGAGGATTTGACAATGTGTAGTAGATCATCAACTCTAAAACTGGAAATTATTACATATAGATAACCATAATCCTTTCCACCATCCCCACACGACCACCCACACCCACCATATTCTTATTTAATAGCTGTAAGAGAGGATCTCAGAGTCTGTATTTTATAATAAATGCAAAATTGTTCTGTTGCAGGTTGTTCTGGAATCATACTTGAAGAAAGTTGGCTAGACTCCAACAGCTGCTCACAATTTCTCGTATCTCTCCTGACGGAGGACAGTGTTTTTAAAGGTAACTATTTGATAAAATATAATAAAATGGCCAGAGATTGTGCATCTTTGCATTCAAAACTATTCCAAAAGTAAACAATAAAAAAGCTTTGGCATTTTTAATGACTCTTTAGCTTTTCATGGGACTTTCACAGCTATGTGGCTTTAAATTGCAGTTTGGAAATTGAATATGATAATAATTGGTGAATACTCCACTTAATTTGTCTGTATTTTATTTCTAGTTACCTTGTGGGAAATTAACTATTTCACCTATTAAGCCATTTTTTAAAATTATTACTTGAATTAAGAATATATTGCTTGAAATTATATAATATAGATGTATATGCTCCTAAATATACTTACAAATTATTATAATGAGAGTGCTAATATTTTCTTAAAATTTCATAATGGATAAATGTAGGTTTTTAAATTTCTACCTCTTTTCATATTGTGTCAGCTTCTCAGTGTTGATGATAATCGTCTTACAGGAACTATATACATTGAAATCACCGGGGGTGTTCACAGAAATACAGATTACTGAGCCTATTCCAATACCTATTGGTTTGGAATTTTCTAAAGGTAGAGCCCAAGAATTTGTGGTTTTAACCAGTATCCCTATGAAATTCTGCTAAACCTTGAGTACCGTTGGGGGTTAATCCTTCTGTTTGTGTTTGGTGTATATATATAGTCCATATGTTTTCAGTTTAATAATTTGGTGGGACCATTCAGTCTCCCAAGGATCTCTGTCCATTTCACACTTGACCTCCAAGTGCAGAGGAATATATAACCGCTCTTCTCTATTTCATAAATAGCAAAATAATAGAATAAGCATGATTAATAACAAGTCATTACTGTGTAAAATTGTAACTTGAGTTTTCCTCTGATGCTTTTTCTGAATTTGTGGCTTATATTGTACTTTACAGCCATAGTACACCATATCAGCATGAGAACTGTCACATAGAGCCAGAACAATAATCTGTCTGTCTCAACATGACAGCACTCTTTTCCTGGGAACGAACCTAACAGAAGATACAGGAAGGACATGCTCTTAATTCTTAGAATATTAGCATCAGTTACTTGCTGTTAGATTTTCTTTCTAAATCTAACAGGATTTAAATTTTGCCAGTCTTCTCCAATACAAGTTTTATAGGCACACTGTCATCCATCATGTATTTATTTATATGCTCTGTGTCATCTCTCGTTACCTCCCTATCTCTCTCTCTCTCTATGTATTCATCTGTCCATCTCCTTAATGATTTTCCTAAACTTTGACCATGCTTGCAATCTCTGTCTCTTCCAAATGGATGATTTCTGTTTTACTAATCTACTTCACATACAATTCAACACATTTAACATGCTAATGCCCAAACCTCACGTGTAATTATCAAATCAGGGTTATTAGGGTGTCCATTATCTCAAACATTTACCATTTTTTAATGTTGGAGATATTCAAAATCTTCTCTTGTAACTTTTTGAATTGTATAAAATACTTTTTAATAGAAACCTTTGCACATTTTTATTTGCAGCCACATTATCTTTGCATTATTAAAACTCTTATCAGATTACTCCCTTGAAGAGGCTTAACAACATAAAAGCAATAAGAGGATAGCTCTGTCCTAAAAGAGCCTTGTGGCCCAAAATAATGATGTTAATTAATGCCAGTCCTTCGTGAATACTGAGGAAATGCAAATGACAGCAAAAAGTAGTCACCATTTCCCCACTTCAGTCCTTAATTTACATACTGGTAGCAACCCCTTGACTATCTCACATCAGTAAGAGTTTCTTATTAAGAAAAATATATAGTTGTTCTTGAGGACACACTATCATAAGTCATTTATAAACAAGATATTTGATCATCAAACATGTAGATAATACAGTTAGCCTAACTTAAGAATATGGCCACATGGGTGATCTTGTGAAACAATTATTCATTCTTCTATCTATTTCAGGAATTTTAGTTACTCCTAGGCATGAGACATGAACTTCTGAATCTTAGGAACTAGCACAAATTCTATTTTGTCATTAATTTCTGAATTTCATGGATATTTGGTGGCACTCTGAATAGTAGTGAGAGGGGAGCTCAGTGACTCAGAAATGTACACTAGCAACTGTCACTCTGAATTCTAGCCAGGCAGCTTAAATAATAACTTGGACTATCTACCCCCAAAATAAGACTTGTTATTTCTGTTTCAACTGCACTTTCAAAATATGTTTTCAAAATATGTTGAACCTGACTTGTCTACCTTTTAAAGACAAAAACTAGAATAGAAAACCTCCATGTTCCATCACCCAACTTTAAGGATTACTAATTCGTATGCCATGTATCTTATTTGTTCTGAGCAGTTTCTGTGTTTGTAGTTTCCCAAACTCTGGGTTTGGCAAATTGCATCCCAAGGGGGAATATAACATGTTTCTCTCTTCCCTCCATCTCATATAAATTGAATATGAGATCTTGATTAGATTGAATTTAGGAGGTTTTGAGAATATTACCTTATAGGTAGCATTGTTCATTTTACTACAGAGACATATAATATCCACTTATCTTTCTTTTGGTAATGTTAGCAATTAATGATCATTGCCTATTACTGGACTAGAGTTTGTAAAATAGTGATGTTCTAATGCTTTTAATTCTTCTTAATGTATTAATTGAAATATTTGTGTAAAGGGAAAGTTTTACTTATCAAGTATTTGCTTCCCATGAGTTACAGCTCATAGAGGGAAAGCTGGGCAAATGCCTTGACTGTTTTTCTTTATTTTCCTTTAGGTAAATAAAATAAAGAGTTGGTTTGTTTTCATCATCCAAATATCATCAGTGTTTTATTTTTTCTTGTTTGAATTTTGTGTTCAATATCTCTCTGAATCATGTATTTAAATATTTTAATTGACTTTGACTCATTGTTTTTGTTATGCTTATAGATGCTCAAATTTTCTCATCTTTGGTTATTTAGGTTATTTTTAGGTTGGTTCTCAATTGTTTCCTAACAACTCTGGTGTTATTTTGTTGGTGTTCTTATTCCACAAGTTTTTCACTGTTTCGCTTGTGTTTTATTAGACAGTGATATGATGAACTAATATATCGTTCTAGGTGGTGAATAGTGATATTCTAATTCTGGAACATTCTAGAATGGTGACTTTTTAATTCTATCATTCTTTCTTCATTTATTAAATACATTCCCCATCAGCTCCTTGGATATCTTGATATATAGTTTTTTATTGGAGAGACAAGATAAATATTTTTTAAAATATCTTGTTATTTATTGATTTTTCAGAATATTAACTGGTTTTCTGGAAAAAGTTCCATAGATAACTATGCGAGATTGCATCACTGCCTGTGATTCTTCATCCTACCTGTGTCTCTACCCTTTGCAATGTTAATTTTTAGTTCATTTTAGTAGAAGCAAAGCGTTCTTCCCTTTCTTGACTTTGGGCTCAGTCTTGAGACTTACTTTGGCTAACAGGATGTTAGAGGCCATGGAATAATAAGGGGCTTGAAATTTGCTTGTGTGGTTGAGCTTTGTACTTGTACATGCACTCCTGTACTTCTGTCTTTATCATGAAGAGGAGCATGTCTCATCATTATGCTGCTTGTCAAAGGAGGATAACAAAAATGTGGTCTGGATATCATTTGCTGACTAGAGTTAAGCACAGGGAAGCCCAAGCTAGAGTTTCCTTACCTCTAGAAAACCCACAGACAATTGAGCAAAAATTAATGATTTTTGCTTAAGCCCGTGTGTTTTGAAGTGGTTTATTTTAATGGATTATTTGTGATAGGTGACGGATACAGTGATCACTGGGGGTTTTGTATTATTATGAACTGATGGATCTTAAGAGGTTTGCTATATTTGAATCCATTTGTTTTATTATTAAAATATTATTCAGTGTCTTGCTTTCATGCAGTAGGAATCTCTTCAAATGGCCTCCTAAGTTCTTTTGTTCTAACTGTAAAAGTCTTTGATAATTTTATTGCTTTCTGGTGTAACCAGATCTTCCAGGCTCATTTGTACGTTCCTTGTCCCAGGCCTGGAGTCAGCCATTTCTCCCAGAAGCCCTGTTTCCTTTTAGTTGGAAGTGTTACTAAAAGCTTACAATCTAGTTCTAGGGACTAGGGACAGGGGCTAATGACGCTATGTTGATCAGAATCTATGTGGATTTATTGAACAGACTGGCATTCTTTTAAACAGAAAATATGCCACCTTGAATTTACACTGATATTTCTAATTAAAATAATAAAAATTATTATTACAAGTTTTAAATTATACCTTATATATTATGGCTTTAGAACAATACTTCTATTACTACTAACATATGGTTGCTAAAAATACTTTGAGATTTATTTTTTAGAGTTTTTTGTTGTATGCAAAACACTGAGAATATAAAGTTATATGACTACCTTTAGTGGTCGTTTATAATAGTTTTTCATTATCATGATACATTGCTAGATTCATTATTTTCTCATTTTGCCATTGTTTCTTAGAAGCTGCTTTTACATTTTGTTTCTTCTTATAATTATGTGAAATATTTACACAGTTCTAAATAAAATGCATACAAGAAGGTATTTTCTGTAAAGTCTGGTTTCTATCCCTGATTCCTCCAACCTCTTCATCCAGCTAATGTAATTTTTATTATTTTATTTTTTATATTTTGGATTATTCTTCATTTCCAAAAGTATATCCCTGTATATCTTCATGAAATATAATTTTTATTGATATGTTCACTTTTTTTAAATAAAGACACATACACCCTTTTCTCCATGATAGTTTTGTTTTTCACTTAACAATACGTTTTGGAGACCATTAATGATATGTAAATGTATTTCCCATTTCTTTAACAGCTGCATAGTATTCTATATGCAGATAAACCATAGTTTATTCAACAAGCCTTTGATGATATTTGGGTTACTTCCAGTCTTACTATTACAATAGTGCTGGAATAAATGGTCCTCTGCAGAAATTTTTTTGTACTTTTGCCAATTCATCTTTAGGATGTAATCATAGAAGTTGTTTTGCAGGTCCAAGGCAAATGCATGGATAATTTTGCTAAATATTGCTTTATTCCTTGTGTTAAGATTGTACTGGTTTTACATCGCTACCTGATATACCCACTGTTGAATCACAGTAGTAGAGTCGGGAGCTGAGAATGACACATTTGAATAAGAGAAAAGTTTGTGAAAATAAATGCAGTAATGCTTATGTGGCATCTGTTTAACATTATCAAGATTTAAATTTTGAAAACTGAGGCTGTTATACATTTTATAGTAAACATAGTATCTGATTTAAATTCACAAACCCATGACACATTCCTTTCAATGGACTTGTCTAAAAAATGTGTTATGTTTTTTCCAGTGGCATTGCTATATTCTCTAGCAAAGAGTCAGTGACATTCTCAAGCTTCTTGAATTACAAAAAAGCTTCTGTTCTCAAAATAAGTTAATGTTACTTGACAAGTATCATATACTTAAATTGAAAAGCTAAAATATAAACCTTCTAGAAGAAAACAAAGGAGAAAATCTATCCAACCTTTGTCTAACAAATATTTTTCAGGAAATGACACACTAAGCATATAAGAAAATTGATAAATTGAACTTTTTAAAAATAAACATATTCTGCTCTTTGGAAGACAACATCAAGAAAACAAAACTATTAGCCATAGGGAGAATCTATTCCTAATATATTTATCCAAAAAGGATAAATACTTCTACTTAGAGTATATTGAACATGTTTACAACTTAATGATAAGCAGACAAATAACCCAATTAAAACATGAGCAAAAAGGCTTGAATAGACCGTTCCCAAAAGAAGAAACATGTATGACCAGTAAGCAAAGGGAAATATGATTAATATCATTAATCATCAAGGAAATGACAATTTAAACAAAATTAGATACCAGAATATTTTCATTATAATGGCTACAATACCAAGTGTTGAAGACGATGCGGTGCAACTGGAAAGCTCATACACTGCTGATGGAAGTGACAGTTGGTACAATCCCTTCAGAAAACTGTTGGAGCTTCTTAAATGGTTAAACATACACTTAGCATATGATTCATAATTGTATTTCTAGGCATTTACCCAAGAGAAATAAAAATATTTATTCACGGCCAGACACGGTGGCTCACGCCTGTAATCCCAGCATTTTGGGAGGCCGAGGTGGGTGGATCACAATGTCAGGAGATCGAGACCATCCTGGCTAACACGGTGAAACCCCCATCTCTACTAAAAATACAAAAAATTAGCCAGGCGTGGTGGCGGGTGCCTGTAGTCCTAGCTACTCAGGAGGCTGAAGCAGGAGAATGGCGTAAACCCAGAAGGCAGAGCTTACAGTGAGCCGAGATCGCGCCACTGCACTCCAGCCTGGGTGACAGAGCAAGACTCCATCTCAAAAAATAAAAAAAAATAAATAAATAAAAATATTTATTCACAAAATTAATATATGCAAATATATATTGTAGCTTTATTCATAACAATTCTAAACTGGAGAAAACGTAAGAATAAGAAGATGAATGGATAAATAAATTATATATTCACACAATGGAAAACTACATAGTAATTTAAAGGAATGAACTAACACATACACAATATGTTTGAATTCCAAATACATGTTGATAAACAAAAGAACATAGATATAAAAGAATAGGTACTGCATTTTATGAAATTGTAGAAAGATATTGTAATGTCTAGTGAGAGAAAGCAGAGAAATTGTTTGGGGCTAGGGTTGAGGGGATTGTGAGGACATTTTAAAAGCATAGAAGTTTCTCTGTATCTTGATTGTAGTAAGTTTGCATGAATGTAGACATTTTAAGTATTTTCAAACGTTGCACTTAAGATGAATGCAGTATGTTGTATATGTTGTATTTTGATAAAGTTGATTAAAACATTTTAATGAAAATGTTCTTTTTTAATTTTGGAGTCCACACTGAAAACATAATTTTTGTGTCATTGAAAGATCAGAATAAAATAAAGGTTACTTGAGGGCAGTATCTACAATTTATTGATAGTAGGTAATCAACTAGTGTTGAATGAAAAAATCAATGAATGCGTAAATAAATGGTTTGATTACATTTAACACTATGTAGTTGGAATTTTAAAAGGAGATACTGGAAAATATATTCTATGCAAACAGTGTACAAAATAAAAACTGGGTTACTTAAACTAACATCAGATAAATAGACTTGAAGTGAAAAACTCTTACAGAGAAAGACAGTAAATATTGATAAAATAATAAATTTATCAGGAAGATATAACAATAATAAGCACACACATTCGGCAACAGAGCTCCCATAACATATGAAGTAAATATTGACATATTTGAAGGAAGATATAATTCAACAATAATGGTTGGAGACTTCAGTTGCTCACTTTCAATAATGGATAGAAGATCTAGATAAAAGATAACTAAGGAAATAGAGGATTTGAACAACACCTTAATCCAACTATGCCTAAACAGACACATGTAGACTACTTCACCCAAAACCACAGAATACACAGTTTTTTCAAGTGCATATGAAATAGTCTGCATAATAAACTGTATGTTAAGCCACAAAATAAATCTGAATAAATTTTAAAAGGTTGTAATTATACAAAGTTTTTTCTCAAACAACAATAGAACAGAGCTAAAAATCAGTAACAGGAAAAATTTTAAAATACATGAATATGTGAAAATTAAACACACTTTTAAATGGTCAATGAGTCAGAATAAATCACATGAAAAACTGGAAAATACTTAGGAATGAAAATAAGAGTACAGCATAACAAAACACATAGGATGCAGCAAAGTCAGTGCTCAGAGGAAAATTTATAGCAGTAAAACTTTATGTTAAAAAAGAAGATAACTCTTAAATCTATAACGTTACACTTTAAAGACCTAGAAAAAGAAAAGCAAACTAGGCTCGAAGCAGAAGAAATGAAATAAAGATTCAAATAGAGGTAAATAAAATAGAGTAGTAAAAAATAATTGAATGAAACTAAAAGCTGTTTCTTTGAAGAAAAATCAACAAAATTGACAAATCTTTAGCTAGACTACAAAGAACAAAGACAGAAGATGCAAATAACTAAAATCAGAAATTAAAGTGAGACATTGCTACTGACCTTACAGAAGTAAAAAGGATTATTAGAAATGTTATGAACAATTATTTCAGTGAAACAGACCAATTCCCCGAAACACACAAATTACAAAAATTGACTCAAGAAGAAATAGAAAATCTGAACAAATCTATGCTGAGTAGAAACTGAATCAGTAATTTAAAAAAAAAAAAAAAACCCAACCAAAAGGCCAGGACAAGATGGCTTCAGTGGTGAATTTTTCCAAACATTTAAAGAAGAATTAACACCAATCCTTCTTAGCTCTTTAAAACAAAACAAAACAAATAATAAATAACAATAACAAACATAAAAGAGATTACTTGCTAACTCACTTAATGAGATCAGTAGTATCCTGTTATCAAGCCAAATAGAAACATCATAAGAAAAGATTATTACAGACCAATATCTCTTATAAATACAAACACAAAAGTATTCAATAAAATACTAGAAAACTGAATACATCAGCACAATAAAAAGATTAAACACCATGACCAAGTGAGATTTATCCAAGGAATACGAGAGTAGCTCAGCATAAGAAAATCAATGTTATATGCCACATTAATAGGACAAAAAAAGAAAAACCCATGATCATCCTAAGTGAGCAGGAAAAAAGCATTTGATTAAATCAACAACTTTTTAAATAAAAGTACCATAAAAAGTAGGAATTAAAGACAACTTTCTGAACATAAAAAGGACATTTAGGAATAATCCACAGCTAACATCATATTCAATAATGAATGACCAAAAGCATTTCTCTTACGATAATGGACAAAAACAGGATGCCTTCCTTTAACACTGCTATTCAACATTGCTGGAAGTTCTGTCCAGAGAAATTAGACACAGTGATACACACACACACACACACATTTTATAGATAGATAGATGGTATCCAAGTCAGAAAGGGAGAAGTAAAACTATCCCTATTGTAGATGACACAGTCCCATAGGTGGAAAGTCCCACCCCCTCCAATTCAAAAGAGCTCCTAAGGCTAAAAAATGAATTCAGCAAAGTTGCGGGGTACAAGATTGATACTCAAAAATCAGTTGTTTTTCTATACACCAGCAGTGAACAATTTTTAAAAAGAAATTAATAAACAATTCTACCTATAATAACATCCAGTTTTTAAAAAAATACTAGGATCCAAAAGAACAAAACACCTCGCAAAATATTTAACCAATGAGATGAAAGACTTCTACACTGAAAACTATAAAACATTGCTGAAAGAAATTAAAGAAGATCTAAAGAAGTGGCTGGATACGGTGGCTCATACCTGTAATTCTAGCAGTTTGTGAGGTGGAGGCAGGTCCATCACTTGAGCTCAGGAGTTCAAGACCAGCCTGAGCAACATGGCAAAACCCCATCTCTACAAAAACATACAAAAAATTAGCCAGGTGTGGTAGCATGAGCCTGTGGTTCCGGCTACATGCAAGGACTGAGATGAGAGGATCCGTTGAGCTGGAGAGGCAGAGATTGCAGTGAGCTGAGATTATGCTACTGTTCTCCAGTCTGGACAACAGAGTGAGACCCTGTCTCAAAATGAATAAATAAATAAATAAGAAGGCATCCCATATCCATGGATTAGAAGACTTAGTATTTCTAAAATGTCAATATTACCCAAACCAATCTATAAATTTAATGCAAGCCTACCAAAATTCCAAGGCTGTGTTTTGCACAGATGGAAAAGACAATTCTTAAATTCATCTGGAGTTGCAAGAGACCCTGAATAGTGAAAACAATCTTGAAAATAAAAAGATTAAAAGAATTACACTTCCTGATTTCAAAACTTACTAAAAACCTACTGTAATCAAAATATTGTGATACTAGCATAAAGACAGACATATAGACCAATGGATTAGAATTGAAAGTCTAGAAATCCATGTATTTATGCCTAATTAATTTTTTGTAAGAGTGTTAACACCATGCAATGAAGGACAGAACAGTGCCTTCAACAAATGATACAAAAACAACTGGATATTAACATGCAGAGAAATGAAATAAAACCCCTACCTCATACCATATACAAAAATTAACTCAAAATGGATTAATGACCTAAATATAAGTGTTAAAATTGTAAAACTATTAGAAAAACAAATATTATTTTTCATGATCTTCAATCTGGTGATGGATTCTTAGATATGCCATGAAAAATATGAACAACAAAAGAAAAAAATTGTTAGATAGGGCTTCATCAAAATTAAAAACTCTTATGCATCAAATGATGTTATCAGGAACATGAAAAGAAAACCTAGAGAATGAAAGACAATGTTTTAAATCATGTATATGATAAAGGCCTATTATCCAGAATATATTTTTAAAATTCTTACAACTCTGAGTCAAAAGGACCAACCACCCCATTTTAAAAAGAAGAAAACCTTGAATAGCCATTTCTCTAGAAAAGATGGACAAACGACCAAGAAACTCATGAAAGATGCTCAACCTTATTAGGTATTATGAAAATGCAAATCCAAACCATAGTGAAATACCACTTCATGCTCAGTAGGATGGGTATAATAATTTTTTTTAAAAAAAGGAAAATGATGACAGCTGTTGAGGGTGTGGAAAAATTGAAGTCTTTATATATTACCATGAGAATGCAAACTTACAGAGCCACTGTGGGAAACAATTTGGCAGTTCCCCAAAGATTTAAACATAGAATTACCATAAGCCACCACAATTCTACTTTAATTATATGCCAAAAAGAATGAAAATCAAGTACCCAAACAAGAATATGTATACATAGGTTCATGGTAGCAGTATTCACAATAGCTAAAAGATAGGAACAATCCAAATATCCATCAATGGGTGAATGATTAAATAAATTGTGGTATATGCATAGAATGGAATATTAAATAATAATTATATAAATAAAATACTAACGTATGTGACAAAATGAATAAACCTCCAAACCATGATGCTAAGTATAAGAAGCCAGATACAATATATGACATATTATATTATTTCATTTATATAAAATATCCAAGTATCTCCATAGAGACAGAATGCAGATTGGTGGTTGTCAAAGGGGTGGGATGGTTGTCAGGAGGGGGAGGCATGAATGAGGAGAAATTACTTAATGGGTAAGGAGTTTTATTTTAGAGTGATGGAAATGTTTTATAACTAGCTAGATTTCACAGCATTGTAAATATACTAAATGCTGTTGAATCATTCACTTTAAAATGGTTGATTTTATGTTATGCAAATTTCACCTCAATAAATTATTTAAAATTTGTTTATCCATGTATTCAAGAGTTTCCAATTGATTTTCATATGCTTCTAAAAATATGTGGACAATTTGATGCCTGTAAACTTTTTAGCAGATGAGTAAGAATGAAGGGTTCTGCTCCCTTCGTCAACTTTAATATTTTTATTATTATTTTGGGGCACCTATGTTTGTCCTGAAGCTGTGGAGGGTCATAATATACAGAATATATATAGAGAAAAGTTTACAATCTGGTGAGAAAAATAGTTTGTATACATATATGTTTACCTCTGCTTCTGTGTTGCCTTTGTCTATAGCTGTTTAAAACCTGCTCTTTATCTTTATCTCTAACTATAAAAATCAGAATATAACTTGACTAATGAAATCCCAAAGTAAAAGAATTTAGAGATTTTTCAGTATTGTTTGATGTAAGCAGATTCAGATTGTTTTTGTCCTTCACTGCTGTACACTGCTAAGGGGTCCTTTAGCCTCTGAAATGTTTTCAGAACCCTAGAACTTTGTTGAGCCCCTAAACCTCATTTCAGCCAGCATTCAAAAATAAATCTTCATTTGGACCAGATTTTTAAATTGTGATTCCCCTTTAGTGTGGAAATCAAGAGGATAATTTTGCTAATGTTGCTAGCTATATTTTAGTTACTTTTGAACAAATTTGTTTGAGGCTGGATGCTAGATTTTTTTTAGATTTTTTGCATAGATTTACATTAGGATGCATGCCATATTTTTATAAATTTATAAAATACATGTTAAATGTTCTATTTTTGTAGTATCATGCTATTGTAAAGTAAACTTAGTCCTTTAGAGGAAATTTTTTTTAAATATGAATTAAAAAAAGATTTTTATTCCCAAAAGAGGGAGTAGAAACAATAAAGCTCTCAAAACAAAGCCAACTAAAGAACAAAAAGAAAAAGCAAAATATGCAGTTTGCTTGACTCCTTTCTGAAATAACATGATTTTACATTTAGTGAGGCTGAAAGATGCCTACATAACAAGACAACCTCACTTGCAACATAATGACAGAACATACCATTACCTCCATCACAGATAGCCATAGACAGGTTTTTCCTTAATAATTCACTCCAATCAGTCTACTTACTTTTCAGTATTAGGGAATTGGCTGTATGAAACTTTGTATTTAATGAATGTGATTCCGCCAAAAAAAAAAAAAAAAAGAAAAGAAAAGTAACCTAAATGAAGAGAATTGTCAACAAAGTATCTTTAGTAACCATCTATTGAGTGCCTTTTTAGGTAACAAACCCTATTTTCTAAAAACTCACTTTCAATCATCTCTTAGAGTCCTTGCACTAATATTATGAAGTAGATACTATCACCATGTGCTTGGCAGATCTTCAGCAGAGTACATATTGGTTGAGTAAATTTTGAATGGATTATTCCCTTTTTACAGAGGAGGATGCTGACATTTAAAGGGCCTGGCTACATCACTTACCCAGGGCCCACTCAACTGTCAATGATAGAATCAGGACTCAGGCTTATACCAATCTGATGCCAAAATTATATTTTTAGCTCTAAAACCAAAATTTTTTTCATGTCTGACAAATCAACTAGAAATGCTTTGTTTTCCCTTTGAACAGATCTCTGTAATCAATGGAATAGGAACAATTGTTCCCTTCCTTTAAAAGAGCTTGTTGACCTCCAGCATTTACTCTAAAATTACCAGCCTTGCAAATAGTATCAAATATCATTTAACCACAAAAATTCTATTTGGGCTGCACTGTGCATATTTCATGACCTTGCTTCTACGTTTCCTTCAGGCCTTAAGTCAGAAGAGAAGGTAAATTAAGACGGCATTACCAACTGGATGTCTAAACTGAGAAATGGTTAAGAATGGTTATTTGATTCCCAGGTAGATGGTTTATCTGTCTGAGGGAGCTGGAGTCAAACAAGACAGATTCTTACAGTTCTGAAAAATAGGCATGTGGGGAGGGGAGAAAAACCGGGCTGGTCAAGGTTTTCTTCATGTACTTGGTTTTCTGCAGAAAAGTCTGATTTTTATGCAACTTGAAGTATAATTGCAGTACAATTGAGACTATGCACTGTTCATAAATTTCACTGAGTTGTCCTAGAGCAGAGGCAGCCTGGACATAGATGATAAAAGTTAGAGATGTAGGAGTGATTCCAGAGCAAGTGGCAGACTTTTCCAAGACTTCCTTATTCCCAAAGAAGGGAGTATTTGTCTTATATCTATGGGTAGATAGAGAGATGTAGCCTTATAATTTTGTATATATGCAATACTCTATAAATGAATATATTTAATATAATGTACTACATGTAGGAATGTATACACATAATATATATGATATTATATATACATATTTTAGAGCCACTATTTATACACATGTCAAGTACTTTCATATCCATGAGCTCATGGTTTCTCATATCAACACCCTGGTGTGGACTTCCTCAGAAACGTAATCTTTACTCCACCTCACAAAGCACGCTTTTAAAAAGTATAAAGGTTATTTTCATGTTTTATTAACTTGTTTTGTAAATATTGAACCCTCCATAAAAATTCATAGGAAAAATATATAATATTTCCTGTGGATGAAGCCAGGATATTATTTATTACCTCTGCATGGACAGTAGGAAGAGAAGAGAGACAATAGTGTTTTTTCCTCAATGTGTCTTTTAATAATAATTAAAATAATAAAATACTAAGAATTCATTATGTTGGCAATATTATTCAAACAAACGGATCTGGCTATTTACCCTGTCTTGATGTTTTTGCTCATATCAGAGCTGCAATTTCTATTTTAATGTTAGAAGGTAAGCCAGCTATATTATTTCCATTTTATCATTGAGTTAGTCAAAGTATAAAAACCAATATGGCTCAGATTAAATAATCAAGTCAGCACCTAAAAAGGGTGAGGACACTGAATTTTGAATCCCAGACAAGGGTTCCCTTATCCAGCTTATGTTCTCTTCATTCAGGAAGTAGAAGGAAATTGGCTGCCTCCCCAGTTGCCTGTGAAAGGTGAACTGGCATCTTTATAACAGACAAGTCTCTCACATCTTAAATTGGTAAAATTTAGCAGCTCCACTTGTACCCTCCTCAAACTCTAAAGGAAATATCATTCCACAATGAAATGTTTGCCTTAATTTATCACATTCATATTGGATTTTAAAATGTGTCCTCAGTTTGTTAAGAATTTCAGGATTTCGGCATGAAACTGAATTATATCTACAGGAAAGAAAAGCTAAAAGTTTCAGACTCTTGTATTTCCCTGGTCCTTTTAAAAAAAATACTGATCAAGGAAGACATTTTTTAAAAATCCTTTGCATTCATTAACATATTTAGATAAATAATGAAGGAACAAGAAATAGTATGGTGGTTCCTTTGTTCATTTATATAATTTTAAAAATTATTGTTTTTCATTATAAGATACAAAAGGCATGCAAAATTTAACTTCTAATTCTGTAATATCTCTGAGCCCTTCATAGATATCAATAAATGATATAAGTAGAACAAAGTTCTTGTCTGAGTACAAAAGCTAGCTGCTTACTAGAGTGGCACAATGCTAAGAAATAGGCAGGGTTTATTTAAAATGCATTCTGAATAACAAACATTATACCAGACTTTGTGTCTTCATTGTTTGCTTTCTCTGCCTTTTGGGTGCTAGTTTATTTTGTGGGGATAGGATGAAAGATTTTAGTAGGCATAGTGACCATTAGTTTTATGAGAGTAACCATCACACTCATCATTGGCTAAAAAAGACAAAACACCCAAAAAATTGTAATTAAGAATCACCCGGGTAGCAAGTTCAAAATGCGGACTTCCAGGCCTTATGCCTATAAGTTTTACTCGTGTTGGGGTCAGGGGAGGTAGTGAGAAGGAGAGAGCAGAAACCTGAATTTTAAGGTAGTATACTCAAGTGACTAAGAAAAAGGTCAAGAGTACATTTTGAGAACCAGTGCCTTAAGGCTTCCTACAATCCCAAATATCTTTTTCTTATGACTCTGAGGAATGCAGCATACTTGGCATGAATAGGTAGGCCATATTCTCCTGGGCACTGTTGCTTCATTTATAGAAATTGTTAAAATTTACTCAGTATGTTGAGGTACAGGTGTGATGAAAATCGAGAATCTTTGCATAGTCATTCCAAGTCCCACATTTTTCAAAGAAAACTTATAAATTATAAACAATTCATAAGAACTCATTGCCGTGCAAGATTTTAAATTCAATATCCAAATAAAAAGAGACTTCTTTATGGCAAGTTTATTTAATAACCACAATGATCTTTTCTCTGAAGGTGTACTCATAGAAATGATTTTTTACTGTCATCTCCTGACATTTTGCCAGTATTAAGTAGAAAAATTGCTCACACTAATAAGAAGGCATGTATAAATATTGTATAAAATACTTATTTAAAATTAAGAGCCCCTTTCCAGCAGGAGTACTACAGAAAGAAAGAAACCCTATGTCTAGTTAAAAAATAAAAATCCTAGAATCATTTCAAGCACAGAAACATCTCTAGCTGTTAAGAAAAAGAAATTAACAGTAGCCATAAGGAAGGAAGTTAAATACATTTTCTCCCCCAAAATACAGCTACCCAATTATAGCAGCTGAAAGACAGAATGGCATTTCCACTACTACTTCAATGACTGTCATTTTATGTCATACAGAAGCTTCATATTTGAATGAGGTGCAATTCCCTGTAGCTAGAGATGAGTGCTGTGCCAAAAATATCTCTACTGGATTTGCCTACTAGAACAAATCGTGGGCTTTCCTGCTTGGTATAATGGCTCCGGAGAAACTCCTTACACAAAACCTTTTTCTCAGGGCAGTTTCTTTACCTGTATTTCATAAATTCATTCCTTTCCTTTTCATGTGTATTTCAGTGGACATTAAGAAGGACAATTTTAAGAGATGAATAATAATTCAGAAAATAAAATTATTATAATGGCAAACAACTTATAGAAACAGATCTAACAGGAAAACTAGGTTCTAGTTTGTGTGTATATATGCAATAATAAGTGTATTACTATTTTAATTTTGATGTTTTAGTTGAAAGATAAAAGACTTAAAGTACACACAGTGACATAATCTTGAATGTTTGATTCAATAATTTTTATACAATTTTAGCATAATTTTTACATGCATATACCTGTGTAACCACCAACCAGATAAAGAACATTTATGAATTTGCCATTATGTATTAGTTTTGTCTGTTATTGAGCTTCATATAACTGGAATCACACAGTATATATTCTTTTGTGTTTGGTTTATTTCTTTCAGCAAGATATCTTTGAGACTCAGGTATGTTGTTGAGTGTGCCAGAACTTTATTTGTTGTTGTCACATTGTATTTCATTTTATAAATTTATCACAGTTTATTCATTCTCCTGACAAAGAGCAAATGAATTGCTTCTACATTGGGGTTATGTCAATATAACTATTATAAACTCTTTATTGTTTTGAAGAAAATATACATTCATTTCTTTTGGATTTATACTTTGTAATAATGGAAGCACTTGGCTATTGGGTTTAGTTTCAAACATTTGTTTTCCAACTCGGCATGCAATTTATACTTCATGTTAGTCCAGGTCCTCTAAGAGGCAGACATTAAAATGGAAATAATATACAAAAATTTTATTAGGGAAAGCACTTGTGTGGAGAAACTAGGGAAGGCTGAAGAGCTGGTGAGGGGCTGTGTAATTCTGAATGCCTGCTGAAGTGTTGATAGGGAGAAGGGACATTGGGTGGTGGAATCCTTGACTGCCATGCAGTCTAGATGTTTTGGCAGGGCTATCAGAGAGTCCTCCAGCCCAAGTTGGCCATCAGAGGAGTCCTTGGTCCACCAAGAACAGGCCTGCCTTAGACCTCTGCCACACGGAGTCATTGGCTGGAAGCAGCCCATGGGAAGCATAGTTTCAGGAAAAATGCAGCAAAGGAGTTCGGAGCAGAGCTTGCTGAGGCACTGTTATTAATGAAGATTCCTGTAGTTAGAAGTTTATGAGGCACATTCTGCTGGCTGCCACGCACTCCATCCCGGAATATATGAAAGTATTAGTTGCTCCATAGCCTCACCAACATTTAGTATTTTCAATCTTTCTAATTTTAGCCATACTAGTGGACTTGTAGTGGAATCTCACTGTACTTTTATTTTGTGTTTTCTGATGAGTAAAGGTTGAATTTATATTGAATTTATTTTTTCAAAGTGCTTATTTACCACTTTGCTGATCTCTCTTGTGAAGTACTTGGTCAAGTGTTTTGTCCATTTTTTGAATTACACTGTATGTTTTTTCTTACAAATTCATATATTCTGGACAGGAATCCCTTGTCATCATTTATCTTATCACATCAGTATCTTATTCCATCTGTTGTATGCTGATTTATTTTCTTAGTGGTGTGTATTTTTGATGACCAGAAGTTATAAATTTCAGTTAAGTCTTATCAATGTTTTTCTTCGTGGTTTACCTACTATATCCGGTTTAAGAGATTTATATCTACAGCAAGATCATAACAATTTTCTCCTTTATTCTCTTCCAGAAGCTACATAGTTTTACGTTTTATATTTAGATATATAACCCATCTCAAATTTCCTTTTTGGTACGGTGTGAGACAGAGGATCAAGATTATTTTTCCCCATTGATATCCAGTTGCTACAGCACCTTTTATAGAAAAGGCCATATTCTCTATATTGAACGTCCCTGGCACCATTGTTATAAATCAAGTGAACATTATTTAATTGATACTATGTATTACTCATCATTTTAAATGCTTTATTAATAACTAACTTGCATAAAAACTCACACAGTAAATTCTATGACATCCATTTTATAAATGGAGAAACAAGTACAGAGAGGTTAAGTGGATGCCACCTAGCTAATGAGTGGAGTCCAGGATTCAGACATAGCCGATCCAACCCCAGGGCACATGTGCTTAACCACCACTCCATGCCAAATTTCAGGTATATCATATCTTAAATTACCTAGAGAGAGTTTATATAGTTATTTCATAAAGTAATTGAGGTGGTGAGTTTATAAGTTATATGATAGTCTATGAAGAATTAAATTATGTGGATCTAATCAAGATGATTAACTTCTCTTATTGTTATTTTCATTTTTTATTTCCACTTTTTTAAAGTTCAGCGGTACATGTGCAGGTTGTGCAGGTTTGTTACATAGGTAAACATGTGCCATGATGGTTTGCTGCACAGATCAACCCATCACCTAGGTATTAATTCCAGCTTCTACTTTTATTTTTAAAAGGTTGTAAAATTGTTTATAAACCCTCATAAAAAATATAATGTATTTCATAAAATTAAAATGTAAAGAGTGTAAGATAAAGTTCATAAATCTAAAATGGCATATCATAACCACCAAAATTTTTACAAGTACTTGTGAAGAATTAGTATTGAATACACATGACATACAACAAACATGGATATATAGAGATGGATTAACCATGTTTTATTAGCTCAAGGAACATATGTTTCTGTGAAATCCTATTTCACATCATCAGCTATGCTTCATGTCTAAATTAGTTTGAGGTCATTAATAGAAACCAGAAAGTATATCTTTCAAGCCATATTATAAACCATTCTGCCCGTGAGAAAGAACTTGCCATTTAGCAAAAAAAGTAAGTTCTGCCTTGAGGAAGTATGTTATATCATTTGACAAGGGGGAAGTGGTGAGCACTTCCTGATGGGGAGTCAGAATGAACACTTTTTTTTCCTGTAGTTTAATCTTGTAATAATGCTTATTATATTTTAAATATAAAAGTAAATATGCTTCCTGTCTATAATCATGTAAATATTAAGAAAAAAGAAGAAAATACTAAACATTTGTATATAAATCCACCACTTACTGTTGCTATTTTGTTATATTTTCTTCCAGTGATAGTTTATTTATATGTATATATGTAGACATAATCTATGCATATACACACATGCACGTATATACATACATGTATATTAAATATTTCTTTAAAACAACAAAAAAATTACTGTATATAGTTGCTAGTTGGCTTTTTTCACTTCCTATTATCTCATGAGCAATACAAACTTCAAATATGAGCTTTTCAAATAAGCATATGATAAAATATTATGTAGCTTCAATCTAATCTTTGCAATATAATTTAACCATTTCTATTGAACTTCTATGAGTCCTTAGAATTTTATACTCCTACACATTCTACATAGTATAAAATGCATTCTAAATATAAATGATTTGCAGAGTATTCACATTTCCTTATTAGTATAAGGATCCAACTTAAATAAAAATAAAAAGTTCTATGTCACAGGCCTGCATAGAGTTTGTTAACTTGTGAAACCACACAAGAACTTATTATAATTCAGAAATATATATTTTTCTAGTACAGTGATTCCCAGCATGGTGCCTTTGGTCTCCTAGGGGTCCATGAAATAGTAATGACAGCCTTTGAGCTATTTTCAGTATTTCGAGAAGCTGAATATAAATCATATATTTATCTACAACAAGCAAAATGCCAAGACAGCAGAAATTGTACAACTCAGTATGGCAACACTGGCTATCTTATACTAATCCAAAAATTTGATTGGCTTACAATCTTTTGATTATCTTAAAGGAAAACATGTTAATTATTACATAAATTTAATGTATTTGGTGAGCTAAATCTTTTAAAGTATGAAAGAAGAACAAACATTATTATATTTTACAAAAAAAAAGTTATTGGTGGTGAAAACAGTGTCAAAAGCCTATTTCAAATGATGTCTACCCATATTTCATTGAATTTAAGAACCATTAATTATGAGATAAATCCTGATATTAGAGACATTCATACATGAGAAAAAAATGCTAATGAAAATTGTCAAATGTTTTCAAATTATGAGTCACATCTTGTTTTCAGAGAAAATAATATGCATGGCCTAGAGATCAAAGTTAACTTGGATATAATTGACAATCTAGTACTTTCCATGTTAGAATGATAACTATATTTAAAACTATGCCATACATCCTGGAATTAAACTATTGAATTAAATATATTAAATGTGGTAAAGCTCACAATACCTCAAGTTTAATTGATTGGAAAATTGATTGTGCCTAGTGAACCTTTGGATTTCTTCTTGTGGAAGTTCTTCCACATGGGATGTTATTTGCGCTCACTTCAGCTTCACACCACGACAAAAGTAACTTGGGTAAATGCCTAGCAGAAAACAAGACAGACACTGTATGTCATTGAATTGGACAATTATATTTCTATATATAAAACAATGTTGTTTTTCAAATGGGGGTATCATATTTAGAAAGTACTAGAGTTATAGAAAAAATTAAAATATGTAAGTGTTTATAAAAATGTTTACTATTTCTTTCCATTTGATGAACAGGAGTCTGAAGCTCAGAAAAAAGACTCACTTAAGTTTGCACAGCTAGTTAATAATTGAGCTAGAACAAATATTGGCAGATTTTGCCTTACTAGTGTTTGTAAATGTCTGTCACTTAATACTTGATAAGCTTATTCTTTTCAATAAAATACTAGTGTTCCCTCTATCAAAATACATTGAGTCATTAAAGCAGGTATGCATTTTTTAACAACAACAACAAAGTAGCAAGCTGTTTCATTTCATTTTATTTTTATTTTTTAGAGATAGGATCTCAATCTTTCACTCAGGCTGGAGTGCTGTGGTGTGATCATAGCTCACTGCAGCCTCAAACTCCTGGGCTCAAATGATCCTTCTGCCTCAGCCACTCATGAAGCTGGGATGTCAGACATGCACCAGCATGCCTGGCAATTGTGTTTTGTTTTTGTTTTTGTTTTTTTTGTAGAGATAGAGTCTCACTATGTTGCTTAGGCTGGTCTCGAACTCCTGGCTTCAAACACTCTTCTTGCCTTGGCCTCCCAAAGCACTGGGATTACAGGTGTGAGCCACTGTACCCAGCTATTTTCATTTTAATCAACTTAACCTAGGATGTGAAACTTTTTTTATTAGAAATTAGTGTTGTTGATCTATACACTATTCAACAGTATCATCACAGCTTTTTAAAAGGGGCTTTGGTTGTCCCAAACAATCCAAATTTTCAACTTAAGCCGAAATACTGCAGCTTTAATATTGGATTGTGGCTCACAAATTATGATGGCGCTTTTTCCCACTGCTGATTGGTTTAGTTGTGGGTGATAAAATAGGTAAATAGATATTAATTTTTTCAGATATCCACATATTTTGAGCAACTCAGTAGTTATATTGATTTTATTTTAATCTCCATGATAAAATTGACACTAAATATTTGCATTTAATGTTTTTAGAATATTTCTTTACAGGAATTTTTTTCTGTCTTTGTTAGGTTATAGGTATTGTGAAAAATACAGAGTTTAAAACAATTATTTTTCCACTGAGATATATATATTTTAATGCAAGTATGTGTACTCTTTTGATATGTATAAAGGGTAGTCGTAACAGTCAATTATGTCAGTCATATAAACATGCAGGTATTCCAAGAGTTTTCATTATACATTGATATTTCAGAAATTTGAGCAAGATCATACTGGAGACAGTTAAACAAATCTAAGACTCAAAGATCAAGATCATTTTGCTCATTCTGCTCTTTTTAGTTAGGTTTACTGTCGCAGATGCTTCTTATGTATAGATCACATCCTTCTAGCCTCATTTATCCCTAGGGATTTAGGGAACTTGTTTCAGCCTCAATTACTTGGTAACCAATACCAAGATGACTAACTCTACACAAGACAACCTGACATTGTCTTGCATAATGCTTGCTTTACCTTTTTTCATCTGTGTACAGATGCTTCTCTATTGATTTGGAGATTTGAAGTTCCAGAAATTCACTCTTTTAGAAGACGGTCGCATGGAACTGAGCAATCTGGCATACTTAATTCTGAGTAACCAGTTAGATAATGTACATGCTAGTTGTCTCTTTTGCCCTTCCCTTCCTTTAGCCCACTTCTTACTCTTCCTCCCTGGGATAATCTACTAAGTAAAAGCATATCACCTTTGCCTAAAGCTTTTTTTCTGGAATAAACAGCTAAGACAGTGGCCATATATCCTGGTTTACTAGTTATGAATGTAAATGGCATGCTTAAAAAATAGGACCTTCTTTTATAATCAAAAGTATCTGGATTTGTATAATCAATATCACAGTTGTTCTATCTGTAGTACTAACAAGAAGTATGCTATCTAACCTTAAGTCAGCCAAATAATTCTAGATTTGTATAATTATGTGTCTAGCAGAGAGCTAATATAGAGCTAAATAAGTATTTGTTTAATAAATAAGAGAATAAATTATTTAAACTTAATTGAATTAGTGTTTAATAGAGTATATATCCAATTATATAATTTAAATTATCAAGTTAGGTAAAAATATAACTACATGATAATAGCAATCTAGTTGGATGATAACTATCTAATAATCAGAGGGCAGAATATATAAACAAAAAGAAGTATAACTGTTGTTGCAGTCAAGCTTTCCAGGACATATTTACAAAGAGTGTAACTCTTGGAAAAGGAGAGTTAAATCTTCAAAGTGGAAATGTCATTGGAACTGGGTCTTGAGAATTAAATGGTGTTCTCCAACTAAATAAGAGAGAATACCATACCAAGCAGAAGGTGAAGAATGTGGCTATAATGAGATTGGGAAATTAGTTGGCTCATTTGAGGAAAGACAATAACATATTTAAATAATTTTAATTTTCACATTTCAGTATCTCTGAAAGTGATATTTTTATTTCATCATTTTCCTCCAGCTTTTTGGGGGCATAATTGAAAAATAAATATTGTATGTGTTTACATTGTATGCATGGTATTTTGAGGTGATCATGACAATGAAGACAGTTCACATATCTGTTGCTCATGTGAGCCCCGAATATCTGAGACAGGTCTCAGTTAATTTAGGAAGTTTATTTTACCAAGATTGAGGTTGCGTGCCTGTGACACAGCCTCACAAAGTCCTGACGACATGTGCTTAAGGTGATCAGAGCACAGTTTGGTTTTATATATTTTAGGGAGAAAGGAGACATCAATCAACATATGTAAGATGAACATTGGTTCAGTCCGGAAAGGCAGGACCACTCAATGTGGGAAGGGGGCTTCCAGGTCTTAAGTAGATAAGAGACAAATGGTTGCATTTTTTTGAGTTTCTGATTAGTCTCTCTAAAGCAGGCAATCAGATATGCATTTATCTCAGTGAGCAGAGGGGTAACTTTGAATAGAATGGGAGGCGGGTTTGCCCTAAGCAGCTCCCAGCTTGACTTTTCCCTTTATCTTAGTGATTTTGGGGACCCAAGATTTATATTCCTTTCACATTCCATCCCCTCCCCACCGACCCCGCTTTTCTTTTTTAAAAATCTTTTGGAGAAAGCATTTTAGAAGAAAATGAGTCTGGTCTCAGGTTTCATCTGATCTTTCATGGCTAGAATGGTTTATTCCTAGACGGGTAAGTCCCAAGTTATTAGGAATGCTCATTTTTAAGTCCCAAGTTATTAGGAATGCTCGTTTTTAGCAGATTATGAAGTCTCATATCCTATGGAGAGAAAATAGGGGGAAGAAGGGAGAAAAACAACAAACGAAAGAACAACTCTGGAAAATCAGTACAGGCCACATTATTCTGAAGTCCATACATCAGTAGGCAGGTATAAAAGTGGCTTTATATAGCTTATGTATATAAATAGGTTCCTATTATTTTCTTCTGAAGTTTAAGATGTCTAGCATCAGTTCTCAGGGCTTTAAGAAAGCATAGCTTAGATTTTAGTAATTTTGGGGCCCCAAGTTTTATTTTCCTTTCACACTCCTTTTTTTGTGTGTGTGGGTGACAACATTTAAGATCTACTCTGTTAGCAATTGTCAAGTATGCAATACCTTATTATGACACATATTCACCATGCTATACAACACATCTCCAGCATTTATTCATTTTTTCATGAATCATGGTGATTTTATCTGACTGTTCCATAGGGTCCATAGCAAGTCAATACATCCTGTAGCAAATAAGTAACTTGGAACTAGATGATAATATGTGTTAAATGCTGTGCTAAAAGTCTGTATTTCATTCTATAGTCTAGCAGGTCAAAAAATGTTTTTCTATTCAGACAGAAAGGGACAGGAAGTTTTTAAAGATAACTCTAGTACTGGTGTGAAGAGTGAAAAGTGTGGAGAAATTGGAGGTAGGGAAACCGTCCAGGAGTCTATTGCAATGCTCTAAGCAGGCAACAACTAAAACCATAGTAGTGGAAAAATAATAGAGAAGGTTAATTACAGAAACTTTTTGGTGTAGAATCAATAGAATTTGAGGACTCAAGGTTGGATGTGGGAACTGAGGAGAAAGGAGGAGTTGAGGAGATAATGCTCGGGTTTCTGATCTGGGCAACTAGAAGGCTGTGGGTACAAATAACCAAATGGGGAAAACACAAGGAGACAGAGTGGGGACATTAATAAAGCACATGCTAGATATTTTAATTGTACAGTTTGGTGAAAAATGCCAGGAAACATGTTCCATAACACTTGTCTAAGCTCAGAAAAAAAAGATGAAGTCTCGAGATAAGAATAGGGATGTTATTTGTAGGGAGGTTTTGAAACTGTGACTATAGAAGACATCTTCCAGGGAACATGTGAGAATAAGCAGAGAAGTCAGGGGATAAACCTCTGAAGAACTCATTCTGAAAGGGGAGATAAACAGCATTTGAAGGTGTCAATGAAAGCTGGTAGAAAGGTCAGAAGAGATTCACAAACTAATGGGTCTACAGATATCCAAAGTAGAAATAAGTTAATGAAGAGTACGATCAAGTTTGAGGGTTTGAAAACAAATCAACCAAAATGAAGAATTTACTAGAAAACTAACTTAGAATGTTACTTATGATCTTAATGAGAAAAGATTTTCTATATAGTAATATGCACAGAGCTCTACAGCTATGATTTGAGCAGTGACTACAAGAACAAATGGTAAAGGTCAATGTAGAATACACTTTCAAGCATTTAGATGTAACAAGAAGCAAAGCCACAACACAGTAACGAGGTGAGGATAAGGAGTTATACAAGGGTTTCTGTCATTCTTTTCTTTTTTTTTTTTTTTTTTTTTTTGGAGACAAAGTCTCACTCTGTCGCCCAGGCTGGAGTGCAGTGGTGCGATCTCGGCTCACTGCAAGCTCCGCCTCCCAGGTTCATGCCATTCGCCTGCCCCAGCCTCCCAAGTAGCTGGGACTACAGGCGCCTGCCACCACGCCTGGCTAATTTTTTTGTATTTTTAGTAGAGACCTGGTTTCACCGTGTTAGCCAGGATGGTCTCGATCTCCTGACCTTGTGATCCGCCCGTCTCAGCCTCCCATAGTGCTGGGATTACAGGCATGAGCCATCTGTCATTCTTTTAGGAGGGCAAATGTCAGAGGCATGTGAACCACAGCAACTCCATCTTGAATAGGAGCTAGGTAAAATAAGACTGAAACCCTCTGGGCTGCATTGCCAGATGGTTAGGCATTTTAAGTCATAGAATGAGATAGGAGGTCAGCACAAGATACAGGTCATAAAAACCTTGATGATAAAACAGGTTACAGTAAAGAAGCCAGCCAAAACCTACCAAAACCAAGATGCTGCCATGAGTAACCTCTGGTCCTCCTCATTGCTACACTCCCATCAGTGCCATGATAGTTTACAAATGCCAGAAAATTGCCCTATATGGTCTAAAAGGGAGAGGTATGAATGTCAGGAAGTTGCCCTGTATGGTCTAAAAGGGAGAGGTATGAATAATCCTCCCCTTGTTTAGCATATAATGAAGAAATAACCATAAAAGTGGGCAACCAGAAACCCTTGGGGCTACGCTGTCTGTGGAGTAGTCATTCTTTTATTCCTGTACTTTCTTGTTTTTGTTTTTGTTTTTTTTTTGAGACGGAGTCTTACTCTGTCGCCAGGCTGGAGTGCAAGTGGCACGATCTTGGCTCACTGCAACCTCTGCCTCCTGGGTTCAAGCAATTCTCCTGCCTCAGCCTCCCGAGTAGCTGGGACTACAGGCAAGCACCACCACACCCAGCTAATTTGTATATTTTTAGTAGAGACGGGGTTTCACCATGTTGGCCAGAATGGTCTCGATCTCTTGACCTCGTGATCTGCCCGCCTCGGCCTCCCAAAGTGCTGGGATTACAGGCGTGAGCCACAGCGCCCGGCCTCCTGTACTTTCTTAATAAACTTTTTTTCACTTTACTCTGTGGACTCACCCTGAATTCTTCCTTGTGTGAGATCCAAGAACCCTCTCTTGGGGTCTGGATCGGGACCCCTTTCTGATAACACAACCGTGAAGTTATTTGTTAACTGAGAAGAAACAAGCAAATGGGGAGAGTTGAAGAATCAAGGGAATGAAGGAAAAATTACCATGGTGGTCTTATGGGAAAAAAAATGGGGTGGGACAGATCAGAGGTGAAAGGATTAGCCTGAGAATGAGAAAGAACACTTTCAGATAAAATTTGGAGGTAAACAACAATGTGCATGGTGCTATAAATGCAGATTTGGTGTTAGGTGGAGAGCTAAAAGTTTTGTGGATAGAGCTTTTAACTTTTATTAAAATTGTTCTAATCAGACTATTCATTTCTACATTCTATTACGGAATATAAGGGAAAATGTAAATAAGGGCTCTTGCAAATGTTTCAGGGATTTCCCAGATATTTTATTCCAAATTTCTTAAGATTGAAATGCATACTAAAAAACTGTTATGAAAACCTATAAAAAAGGATATACACTTTGTGTGTGTGTGAGATGGAGTTTTGCTCTTGTCACCCAGGTTGGAATGCAGTGGCATGATCTCTGCTCACTGCAAATACCACCTCCTGGGTTCAAGCAATTCTCCTGCCTCAGCGTCTGGAGTAGCTGGGACTACAGGCACCCGCCACCACTCCCAGCTAGTTTTTGTATTTTTAGTAGAGACAGAGTTTTGCCATGTTGGCCAGGCAGGTCTCGAACTCCTGACTTCAGGTGATCTGCCCACCTTGGCCTCCCAAACTGTTGGTTTTACAGGCGTGAGCCACTGTGCCCCGCTGATACTCACTTTTATAAAACATACGTTCCCACAAGGATTGTATAAAATGGGCACATTGGAGGCCATTAGTGCATTCATTTGGATAATTGGATTAACTTTTTTCTCTGCTATTAGAAGAGAGTTCTTGAGATTGTTAAGATCGGAAATTTATTTTTAAAAGTTTATATTTGTGGCTGGGCGTGGTGGCTCACCTTTCTACTTATGTTGTTCAATTCATCAAAAGTTCAACAGGGATAATTTAACTACATTAAACTGAACTTATTTGCATGTTTTAAAATCTTAAGTTTCTTCATATTTTCAGTCTTTCCAACCTCAAGTTCATCTTCCAAAGACCGTGAGAAACATCAACATCATAAAAATATTAAGTAGGGTATTCAGTCTTCCCTGTGTCAGTATTATTTACAGGGCAAATAGTACTTTTGTTTTCAATGGATAAATTAATGCCAAAGAAAACAATAGAGTTTAACAGTCATTCTATAAGCATAATGATTTTGACTGTGATATAAAGCTTGACTATGTCTTGTGAATCATTACAAGACATTGTTTACAAGACGTGTCTTTGATTCATTATTTCCACAAGTTGCTTTAGTTTAAATCCTAGTTCACCTTAAATGTATCATTGAACATTCAAGGAGAAAAACTATTTAAGAATAACAGGCTGGGCACAGTGGCTCACGCTTGTAATCCCAGCACTTTGGGGGCTGAGGCGGGCAGATCACGAAGTCAGGAGATCAAGACCATCCTGGCTAACATGGTGAAACCCCGTCTCTACTAAAAATACAAAAAATTAGCCAGGGGTGGTGGTGGGCACCTGTAGTCCCAGCTACTCGGGAGGCTGAGGCAGGAGAATGGTGTGAATCCGGGATGGGGAGCTTGCAGTGAGCCGAGATCGCACCACTGCACTCCAGCCTGGGTGACAGAGCGAGACTCGGTCTCAGAAAAAAATAAAAATAAAAAAAGAATAATAAAGTGAGTAAAAAAGGTGGAGCCAAAGTTTAAATTCCAGTTTGTCTCTTCCTTTTTCATTAGCTCCTTTAGACTCCTTAACTTTTTTTGCAAATGAAAGAGATTATCCAGCTTAGCTCCCTTGTTTTAAGTAGAAAAATACTCTTGTCAACAAAATAACAATGGGCTAACTTTCTACTACCATGCTCTTTCTTTATTCCGGTGTCTCCTTTACCGAATATATAACATTAAACAAAACATAACCAAGAAATACAGTAAAAAAAAAAAAATACGCTGTCATAACTTTACGCCAAATCTAAAGAATTTTCAGAAATGTAGATGGCATTCCAACTTTGTAATTTGTATATCTGATGTTCTCTTGAGTTCATTAACTACAAATTTAAGCAAGCAAAAGAAGAGAAAGAAAGAGCGAGAGAAGAAGAGAGGGAGAGAGAGAGGGAGGGAAGGAGGAAGGGAGGAAAAAGGATTAGTGTTGAGTAAAATTGAGAGGGAAAATAAAGAATTTGGAGAGCTTTGTATATAATACAGACTGGAAATGATTTCTGTATATTGTCAGAAGATATTTCAGAATTTTACAGAAATAAAATATTTGAAATATGTATAATAAGGCATGTAATACCTTTAGCCACTACATAGTTTACACCACTTTTTTTTCAAGTAATGTGCTTTTTTATGCCGTAACTTGAAATAAGGACTTACCTCCTGGGTCCTCAGTGAGGAAACGGAGTATTTTTTTTTTCTCTTTGAATATCATTGCTCATAAAATGTTTTGAACAATATCCATATGTCCTAAATTATTAACATATCTTTGATTTCTATATAGACAGATATTTTATGATATTTTTCTGAAGTGGCATAATCAACTTTATTTATATATGTACTCATCAACTTCCTCCAAATCTGTTCCTTCCTCCAAACCTGTTACCTCCAATCTCTTGCCAAAAACCCTCCCTCCAACCAATCAAATGGGTTTCTTAAAACAGCCTGTTAGTTTATTCTTTTTCTCTCCCTCACAATGGAATTGCCTAAATTCTGCCCTCTAGCATCACCATTTTCTACACTGTACCCTTAGTATGATCTTTTGAACATAAAATATGACTATGGCTCCTCATTCTAAAAATCTCTTGATTTGTAATAATTCTCATTTCCTGGGCATTTACTATATGCTTCACTATTCTCACTGTTCTTTGTGAATTTATTCAATTTATGTTAACCTCAGCCCTATGAGATAGTTATCTCCATTTTCCAGATGACTGAAGTAAAGGCATACAGAAGTGAAGCAACTTTCTCAAGTTCACACAGAATGAACAGATGAATGAATGAGAGAGTCAGGACTCAAACTCAGGCTGCTGGACATCGGCAAGCTTCTGTAAACCTCTTCCACATGATGCCTTTCATAAGCACCATGTGATCCACAAACTGAAATATAAGTGTAATTGCATGAAGCTGTTGGTGCGCTACACCTTGACCTTATTGATTTAGCGAACATGGATGAACTTTCAATTCCCAGTACTTACATTTCTTTGCCTGAAAGCTTTATTTATCCCTTAGAACCTGCTTTGCTGCCTGTGAGGTAGGTTGGAAATACCAGTGAACTAACACTGTCTCTCAACCAATGAACAAAGGAAGTTTGTGTATCAACAATACTGCATCCCCGTTTTCCTGTTTGAATGTTTTTCACAGACCTGTATTTTACACTGGCTACTGAGTTCTCTTAATCCTCAGTAGGATTAAGGGGATCAAATATTAACAAGGTTGATAACATACCCCTCATTTTCTACTTTGCTTCCTCACTCTCATGAAAGTATTTTCTGGGTTACCTATAAAATAAACTAACTGCACATCCATCTTTTGCTTAAGAACTATTTCTGGAGGAACTCAAAGCACATGGTATGAACTTCAGCATGTGTATTCCTGTCTTTTCTCCTGTACCAACTTTCCCGCCTTATGTCTTCAAAGCCCCTACACATTCCAACACATTGAGCCTCTTGAGTTTACATGGAGTTCTGTCAGTCCTCCTTGATTTTTCAGGGTCCAGTCCCTCTGCATGGTATGGCCTTTCTTTCTTAATCCACTTGCTAATTCTCATCTTCAATTTAAAGTTAAAACACTTCTTCCAACATTAGAACGCCTTCCCTAACTGCCAAAGAATTGTAGAGTGCATTTGCCCCTGCCAATAGATTTTGTATTAGGTCACCATGGCAATGATCTACACATTCTCAAGTAGACCTGCCTGTCTCCTTACTAAAATCTAAAAACTTTGTTGACATGAAATAGATCACTACATGTCTATGTTCCCAACATCCAGAGTATGTACTTCACAGACATTAGTCAAAAGAATAGATGAATGAGGCATTTTGCTATTTTGATTTATAAAATAATATGTAAAACAATTTTACTATTTGAAATTTAAATTTTGAATAATGTATAAAAAATTTTAATCGTAAAAATACTTTATTATTTAATGACCATAAAGGTATTCTATGTTTAGCCCAATGTTCTGATTAAAGCTTGATGTCATTTATAGATTTTTAACTGTGTAAATATTTCAAATGTTATAAAACTACTGTATCACAGAATTTGAGCAAAATGAGTTTGAAAGTAACTCTATTATTTTAAATTAAATTTGGAAAAATAAATGTAATTTTTATATGACTACAGAGAAATGGAGGCCTTAATAATTTTATGACCATATTCTGTTTACAATTTTATTATGAAATATTTTAATGGAATACAAATAAAACCTAAAACATGTTACTAGTATTACTAGTGATTATATTAATTAGATGTAGCACCAAAAAAAATCTTTAGACAATTTGTTACAGGCTGTTAATATTATGATTAATAATATTATGTTAACATTATAAGCTAAACTGTTTTTCAAATAAATCTAAGTTGATTTATTACCTCAATGAACTTTAGGTGAAGTCAAATGTCATTATGAAAGATTTCTCTCCATGGATTTACTTTTCACATAGGCTAGTCTAAATTTACAGGGTTTTTTTAATAAATAGAGTATAATTACTTTATATGTTTTTAAAATTTATTCCAGTTTTCTAATTATAGTTAGTTATTTTCCCTGCCTCTAAGAATGAAGTCTTAAAAAGAACTGTGGCAAAAAGGGACGCTTTGGGCCAATATATGCTACAGACAGCGACAGAACCCAGTAGTTTTTCTTCTAGGTTAGCCTAACATTGTGTCACAGTTGATATTTTAAACATGATTCTGAGAATTGAGTGTAGTTCCCTCAGTGACACTAAGTCATACTCCCTCTTGAGCAGCTATTTGTGTGTCTAGCTTTTACATCTAACACATTTCTTTTTCCCACCTTCCATTTGTGAAGAGAATTTTTTAAATGCATTCAAGTCCAGAAATTCAAAATTATGGCTCCCAAAGCAAGTGTGACTCAGCCAGGTTGTGAATTAAGGCAATAAAGCAAATGCCTATGTTCAACTTTTATTTTTATTCATTTCGAAAACGTTATTCCCTGGAATTGCCTCCTGAGACAGACACCTCATAGTGATTTGCTTCAGCAAACTTCTTACCCATCTGGTGATCTCTAGAATGAAAATGGAACTGGCACAAGTGACAGAATCCAGTTAACGTAGAATAGGCCAATTTCCTTCCTTCCTTAGGCACAAACTCTTCCTTTGGGTTGGAATGCGTTTATCATCTTCAAACTTTCACATACCCCTACTCTTTTCTTTCAGACCTCAATTTAAGCACAACTCCCTATCCAACAAACACCCTCATTTTAAATGAATTCATAATAACCAATGCATTTATTGCATAGCACTTTTCCTAAATGTTATTAAATAATAGTGTATTTATTTATGTATTTAACACTAGGATATTAATTCCATCCAGACAGAAACCTGATGCATTCCCACCTAGTAGCTGATACACTGCCTTGTTCTTTATAACCATTTGATAAGCCTGAATAAGTGAATGATTTTCCTTTTGGTACCAACTTGTGCAATCATTATAATCATTTCTTTTGGAGAAGGATTTTCTCTGGGATTTGATGATGGCATTTTCATAATCCTTGTCCCAATTAAATGGGCTTTCTCTTATTTTTTTATTTAAATATGTAATCTCCCTGCAGCTCCACCTCAACATCATTCCTAAGTATATTTGCACTGATGCACAAAAAATAAAAGTTTATCATGGCTCCGGACTGACTCAGACTCTGAATTCCTCAAAGGGAGGATCTAGAGCTCAGAGTTCGGCATGGTGGTGAATGCCTGTAGTTACAAGTACTCAGGAAGCTCAGGTGGGAGGATTGCTGGAGGCTAGGAGTTTGAGGCTGCAGTGCTCTGACTGTACCTGTGAAGAGCCACTGTACTCTACCCTGGGCAACTAGCCAAATCCCATTTTTGAAAAGAAAAGGGCAGCGGGGAGGTTGTATTATATCCTTGTACTCTCAGACCCAGATATAGTGCCCAATAAATGCTTATTTTTCAAATGAATAAACAAATGAATAAATGAATGAAAAGCATCCATCAGAGCACTTCATGGTGTTGATTCCCATATTACAAACTTCTTATACATTATAATTTTATCAACAGATGGCTAACGGAAATCAGGCACATATTTTATCCTACGAACTAATCCCACATCATCCATCAGTTTAGCTAATATGCTATATTCTGCTCTATCAGTGTAACATTTTGGACCTATCATAATGCTAAAATCTCTGTCTTTTCCAAAAGTCTCTGAGTAACAACTTTTTGAAGTCACGGCCATTCAGTTTTTAACCTAATGGGCCTCATTTGGCAAATAACTAGTATTTACTCTTACGAAATGTTTACTGAATACCATCTGAGCTTTTGATTCTCTACAATCACTGGGCATACAGAACTGAAAAGCATGGTTGTTGGTTTCCAGGAATATACAATGAGGAAGCATATGTGAAAAAATAATACTACAAGGGAACACATGCCTTGTGTAAAAGAGTGAAAGTGACCAAAACTCTTCTTGATATTCAGAGGACTGAGTCATTCTATATGGAGGAGGTAGGGAAGGCCTCCTGGACTTAAATTAAAATTTGAAAGATTCAGATTCAGGGCATGCCAGACAAAGCAAAAAGCTTGGTTAAAAATCTAGAGGAGTTAGAATTTACATGCTATCCAGACAGCAGGCAACAAATGGCAGGAAATCAGTGATTAAATTGGCTGTGTTGAGTGGAGCAGTGGATTGGAGGCAGTGAGTTATGAGCTATGAATGTGAAGATACTACTCTTGGGTTCTTTACATGGGGGCCTGTACTGACCGGGGACAGATTAACAAGAGATGAAGACATACAATTTGTATTAATATTTTACATGTACAGAAGTTGACAGGAAAGAAGTGACTCACAGGTGGTTTGACTTAGGGGCTTTTATACCATTTTATCAAAGGAAAGTGTATTTGGGCTTCAAGTGATGATAAATCATGGAAAGTGACTAGGAAATATATGGGAGAAGTAATGGAAGATAAGGATACTGAGTATATTTATGCAAGCTAATCTGTGTTTATTCCATCTCTAGTAAGAATAAGTGAGGAGACCACTGCTCATGTTGTCTTATGCCTAATTTCTGCCTCCAAAGAAAGAAGATGTAAAAACTAAAAGGCAGAAATAAAATCCGCAGGCAGAGAGCCCGGCGCCACGCCCTGGGCCTGGTTAAGATCAACCCCTAACCTAACCGGTTATGTTATCTATAGATTCCAGACATTGTATGGAAAAGCATTGTGAAAATCCCTGTCCTGTTCTTTTCCGTTCTGATTACCAGTGCATGCAGCCCCCAGTCACGTACCCCCTGCTTGCTCAATCGATCACGACCCTTTCACGTGGACCCCCTTAGAGTTGTAAGCCCTTAAAAGGGACAGGAATTGCTCACTCGGGGAGCTCGGGTTTTGGAGACGTGAGTCTGCCGATGCTCCCAGCTGAATAAAGCCCTTCCTTCTACAACTCAGTGTCTGAGGGGTTTTGTCTGTGGCTCGTCCTACTGCAATAAGAGTGTCTTCCTCTTCCATATACAGGGGACAACTTTACAAACAGAAATTTATGTTCTGCTTTTAGGCAGTTAAGGGAAAGGCAGAGAACTCTTCCTGGGCCTGTTGATTCTCAATTGCCTTCAGCTCGAAATAATCTTTATACTACAATGTCATATTTTGGAGTGACATATTCTAATCACTTCATGGCCTTGAATAACGAGTTATGAATCTTTGAGCTCAACTTATGTATAAACAAAGCCATTCATTGATTTGAACAAAAGGTGAACTCTTTCCCTGTTATTTCCTCTTTTCCAGCATATCCATAACACTAGCTAAGCTCTATCCAACTTTCCTCCTTTGCTGATTCAAATATAGAGGAACTAATTTCAGATCCAATGGCTCATTTCAAGTCTCATGAAAATTTGCCTAAGACAAGTCTTGATTTACCACTTCTGACCTCTCAATTTATTGATAAATCTTATAATCACATGTTTACTTCTAATTCGTGAATGTCAGAGGTGGTAGAAAGAGATTTCTATGGAGAAGAGAATGAGAAAAATGGTGAGAGCATTTCAATATGAAACATCCTGTTTGATAGTGTGTATGTCTGTCGCGTGTATCACTGAATAGAAAAGTAAAGATGAAATGAAACTATTTTAGTGAATTGCACTTGACCTGCAGTATCATTTAATGATAATCATGAAATCTAAGTTTCTCTTTTACCAGTTTTGAGAGTTATGATAGGAATTTTATCTTTATTAATTCTTTGATCAATTATGTAACTTTTATAATTATAGTCTGAGATAATACCAGCCTATTTGCAGACAAGATGAGATGAAATACCTTGACATCAGTTGGAGAAGCATTGCATAATTCCATTAGAAGCATTTAGATTACCATAGCACCATCTGAATATCTCTTTGTTAAGAAGTCCTTTTTCACAAATTAATGTACTTTATCATACATTTATTCACGGGTGAAGAGTTAGCTGATGAAAACAATGCCACAGTAACTTGCTGTTATTTCTTTATCTGTAAGCAAACATCAACACCTCTTTCTTCAATGCATACAGGAGAGATACTTAAACCTAAACCTAAAATTAGGATTTTAAATTTCCACCTCTGAGGAAATGTTTATGTACAGCACAGTTTTTTTTTGTTGTTGTTGTTTTGTTTTTTTTTTTTTAATGAACACTTCTCGTCAACCAGAGTAGAGGGAAGATTCGGATTTTAGCAAGAAAAGTACTGAAACAAAAGTTCTATCTGCCAATGAGAAGACAGTCTGAAGTGAATAGTATTAATCAGAAGGTGCATATACAAGGAAGCTTTCAATTAAGAGAAACTAAGTATCTTTAGTGAATACAGAGCGATATTCTTTTCAAATCTGGGCTCCCAATCTAGTGCCCTTAAATGTTTATTGCATTTTTAATTGCTTGAAAAACAGTAGGATATTAGTGAAATTCCTCGGAAGGCAAATAGTCAAAAGACTTCATTTAAGTCCTGTAGTTAGTGATTCTCATTGCAGTACCACACAACAGTTTAATAGAATGCTTTTAAAAGGCAGTCTCTATTTGTAATTATGTGGCATGTTGCAATGCTATTAGCAGTTGTGTTTACCACGGCTTTAGGATGCTTGAGACAAAGGCTATGGTCTGTTTCCTTTATAATGGCAAGAAATAATTATAATTACATACTCATGCCTGGAAATAGTGTTCATAACCCCATGAATTAATAACTCTTTAACTCCATGTCACCCTACCTTGACAATTTATATCATACAGAAAATGAGCAATATGTGAATTATTTGAAAAAAAAAATTCGCTTGTAGTATCTGAAGTATTGTCAAAGACTCTTTTTTGAGCAATATGTTTTTTAAATTAACCAAAACCTCCTTTGATTCCCCCTCAAAGCTAGAATACTATTTCAATGTTCTGTTTATATATATATATCAAATCACTTTTGAGTCAATGTGCTTAAATGTCTTAAATGTCAACAATTAGAGCAGCTAACATCTGGGAACACTACTTCCACTATAAAAATCAATATGATGCTTAGGCAAAAATACTGTACAAAATGCACTCCTTTGTAGATTAATATTATAAATGCCAAATTGGCCAAGAGAGATAAATTTGTGAAAAAAATATTACTTGGGAAAATAGAGTGTGAATAGGTTATATGTGACAAATTTTATTGTTTTAATAATTTTTCTTATAGAGTGTCCCATTGCCCTTCTTATTTGCTGAGCAATCGTCAGCTTGATGTAATGAATAATTTATTGACATTTCCCCCCTTTCTTTCAATAAGAGAAGAAGGGTATCAAATGTAGCAAGGGACTTGGACAGCAGTAATACCAGGCAGACATACATACTCTCTGTTGCCTACAGGCTCATAGGTCACATATGTGGGTATGTATATGTGCTTGTGTGTGGACATGCATTTGTGTGTTTCTATGTGTGTGTAAATGTGCATATTCCTATCCATTGAAAGCCAAAGTCAATTAAAAATAAAATTCAACAACATGGGAAAACAGCAAAGTAAATAGTTTTTTCGTAATACTACTCCCTACTAAACTCAAAATATCATTACCTTTATACTGAAATGTTACAAACAGCTCATGAGAAATGGCTAATATCGTCGAGCACTTGCCCTGTGGCAGAAGCTGACCTAAGTACTTTTCAGGCATTAACTAATTTTCTCTTTGTGACCATGCTGTAAGATAGTAACTATAATTGTACTCCCATTTTATAAATGGGAAAACAGAGGCACAGGAAGGTCACATACTTTTTTTTTCAAAATTTCAGGACAAGTAATTCGTGGAGCCAGGATTTGAATTCAGACAGCATACACCAAGCCGTTTTTCTTGATCACTAATTTATGTTGCACCCTGGTGGGAAGCATGCCTAAAAGCCGAAATATTTTGGAGTGAGTGGCTAAGTTAAGAAAATCTAATATACTTTATGCTTGCACCCTGAAATTTAACATGTCATTTTCTACAATTTTGCACTGTTCTTTTCTTAACTGTCTCATGTTTTAGTGTTAACCCCCACAAGAAGTCTTCAGGCTTTTTGAGAACAGGTGTCATCTCTAGTTGTACTTGTTTGGAATGCCTCAAGACAGATAATATAAAACCACAAAGCAGGTTCTCAAGAAATTACCTGCTATTTGATAAAAAATTAATATATTTGAACTTTCTTCTCATCATTTTATCTGATATGTTCTGTTTCATGATTTTTAGTGTTCAAAGATATATTAGGTTTAGATTTTTCACCCTCATAGCTGCAAGTATAAAATGCCTCTATAATATGCCTGAAAATGGATCATCTATTCTCAGTAAGATATTCTCCATTGACAGGGAAACATGGATTCCTGCCCACATCTTACATAAAATATGTTAAGAAAGAGGGGTTCTGTTAGGTCGTTCATTGGATTTCAGATCCATTCTCCACATTTTCCCTGCTCTGTTCTGCACTGCAGGGATTGACTCTTCAACTACATTTCTGAGGCTTCTTTTTGCCCACTGGCTCTGAGGTAGGCTTGCTACTAGGACACACTGACAGGAGATTGAAGAGAGAGGGGAAGAGAGAGCCTGAGGATATGGGGTGAAATATCCCTCAGTGGTTCTCACTATGATGATACTTTTCTCCAGATTACCCTGGCATCTGAGATCTGTTAACACCTCCTTTCTCCCTATGTCCCAACAGCCACAAGAATGGTCATATCTTGTTTTGCTTATCTCTGGGTTGGCTCACCATCTCCTAGTTGGCTTTTTCTCTTTTCTTCCATATGTGCAATTAATTACATGCATAATTTCCTCTTGTTTAAAATACTTATAGTGATTTTATTTTCTGTGTTGGACTCAGACTGATGCAAGATGTAGTGTAGACTCACAGCACTTTGTAACTCAGCAAAGTTTGTGTCATGCTGATGTGGTTCTATTATCATTCCTGGTATGCTTTATTTTCTACTTTATTTAGATATTTATGTTTTCTTTTCTTTTTGTAGAGATGGGGTGTCACTATGTTGATCAGCCTGGTTTCAAACTTTTGGCCTCAAGTGAGCCTCCCGCCTTGGCCTCCCAAGGTGCTAGTATTAGAGGTATTAGACACTGCATCCAGGTTATTTATTTATTTATGTAGCATCAGCAACAAAGCTTCATTCTTCTTTAGTAGGTAATGTGTGTTTACAATCAAATGGCCTTCTTCCCACGCCTGCTTATATTCACTGTTTCACCAACACCCCTGTGTTCTAAGAAGAATGATAAAAGATAAACGAGTCCAGGAGAGTTATGCAGTTTCTGTTTGTTTACCACAAGTATGTTTTTGATGGCTAAAAAAGAACCCACAAGAAATGTATGTTTTCAGGGCAATTACTTCTTTAAAAAAATGTCCCCCAGAGGACATGCTTTATCCGCTTACATTATTCTAGGATTGTCATCCACTGAAAAGTAAAAGATAGTTTCTCAAGTGGCTGCCAACTAAACGGCAGTAAAGAGTAACTTTTTTACCTTTCAAAAGCAGTGACTGAGAGGGCCACAGAATGCTGTCATCCATCAGTTTGCCAGGAAAGAAACATCCATAGAAAAGTTCATATACTGTTGGCACTGCTTAATTACAATTCAGATCATCTGTGTAACCATAGAACCCACCAAATATTTGCTCTAATATTTTCTGACATAGAAAAAATTGAATTCAGAGGTTCTGTTTTCCCAACATAATGGTGAAAATGTATAGTGTTATTTTCCTTTCTTCCTCTTTTACTGTACTTAGCAGTTTCTGCATTGGCAGGTTCTGAATGGGAAAGGACTAAAATGGTGGCAGAGGAAGCTTTGTTGTTTTTGTCTTCATTGTTTTCTTTCCTGGAGATAGTAAGTCTTAATCCAATAGTCAAAAACATTTTTGAATATATAGTTTATGCACTGTTTTAGGTATTACTGGATGTACAAAATCAATATACAACAAATCCTCTACTCTCACAGACTTCACAGTTTAGCTGGGGAGATGAAATTAACAAAATTAAAATATACATGTGCTAAATTGTTTAGTTCTATTAGTTATAATAAAAAAGAAAATATAGTCAGAGCTTGAACAACTCAAATCAGCAAAATTTATTAAGTGCTTTTTTTTCCCTTTGCACCACACTGACCTTTCATGAGATTTGAGAACAAAAATGACACTTGAATCAGCCATAACAAATGGATTAGATATGAATGAACAGGGGATTAGCAAAAAACGTTATAGGCAAAAGGTGCAGTATGATTAAGAAATGATTAAGTGGTGAAGTATACTTTGTAATATGGTGTTGAGATATTAACTGATTTCTCAAAGTTTGTATTGATTTTTTAAGTCCTCTAAAGATATCACTGGGACAGAGAGAAGACAAATACAAAATGTATCCCTTCACGCCATGAACATGGTCAGGTTCCTTTTGTTTATTTCTGCTGTTTTAAAATTTACTCAATATTTATATCAGTATGGACTCTTAAGTACTTATTTTCTACTTTGGTTTATAATAATACTCTATTATTAGTTTCATTGCATTCCAGCTTTGACTAATGGTAGCTTTCTCAAGTTGATTCCTATGTCCCTTTGACACTGCCTATCCCTTTGGTTTTTGACTATTTCCTTTCTTTCCAAAACTCTTAAGATGTTCCTGACTCATGTTTTATTTTCCCTGCCCTCATACTAGATTCAGCCATGTCTCCAGGACACCTGGGTAGGTTTATTAGAGCATGGTATTCAGAAACCAAGATCTGGTTGCTGGGTACATGTAGGATCCCTCAGTTACCTCCCCATCCTCCCCCACATGCACTGCATTTCTTTGTCCTGACTGGTGCCTTGAGCTCTCTGTGACCTGGCCAGTGATATATTTTCTCCAGCAGGCCTGGACCCAAGTTGGGGCCTGGAAGGCACCAAGGAACATTCTGAGGTAATGATAAAATTGTTTAGGTTGTTGCCTGAAATATTGAAAGGTCAAACATGTTCCTAGAAACTGATCCCAGGCCTGAGTCAAATTCTTTAAAACATCTTATTAACTCCCAAATCTTACTCTCTCCTGATGTACATACCTGGGCTGAACATCTGCTTTCTCAGTGTCCATCTCAAGGACACTGCAGCCCCTAATGTAAGTTCCCCTAATGAATGCTGTGGACTGCTTACCCTGGTGTTTAGTGCTTCTTTGTTTGGGATTCCAACTGGCCTCATCTTGGGATGGTTTGAGGCAATCTCTTATAGGAGCTCCCCTGCCACCACTTTTGGGATGACTCTAGCCACAAGTCTGCTGGACAGAACAATTAAAGTAGTATACAGGATTCCAAACAAATGGGATGGGGAAAAGAGGAATAAACCAGAAAGATCCTGGGATAGCGGCAAGGGTTTATGTTGGACCCTCTTTCCCACCTGCTGGATACTGTGGGCTGCATTGGGAGTTGCTCCAAAAGTTCTAACAGGTTCGAGTAGCCTAATGGAGGGTTTGAAATTACACATGGCCAACAAGGAAGCCTGGCTCTTAGCAGCAGGAATAGGCTGCCCTCTGCTGTGGCAGTCCATCTGGATTATTCAGGCTCGGCTGGTGGCCAAAAACAAGGTGTACATGTTAGAGGAGGAATTATAACCAGAAAGGGACATGCATTACACTCTGTTATTTATAGACATGGAGGGCAAAATGGAAGAAGGAAAGGCTTGGCTGCACACACTGACATGCTACTATGCTTAACTTTTTGTGATGAGAAAATGTGTGTGTTCGTGCCATTGTCCAGAGCCCTTACTGGAATAATAAAAAATAAAATCCATTAGAAAGTGAAAGTGAATCTGAGAACTGGATAGAAATGATGGATTTAGAAAAGAAGGACTAAGGGGCATATTTGAGGGCTCGATCCCTCAGACTAAATTGAAACAAAGCTACCAGGCAGGCATGCAAAGACCCCCGCCACCTGACAATCAAACTTATTCCTTGTGCAGATATCCTCCAGTGAAGTTGATTGATCTGTCTATCCCCTTTTCCGCAGAACCCAAAAGCAGTCTTTAGCTGCTTGGCTGGTAAAATTATGGGATAGTGGTGCTGATGGGGTGGTTCTATCTGGAAATGAGGAAAAAAGGTTAGCAATGTTACCGCATATCCCTGCATCAGGCAACACCTACGTGATCTCCCTGCTATTGCAGAGAATCATTCCTTGATGGACTGGACCATACTAGCCTATAGGGAAGGCTGACCATTGGAGGGAGATATGCCTGGGTATCCTGAATCTTGGAAGACAATCAATTTGTGGTGTGAGTTGGCAGTGAGGGTGACCATCTACGTCCTTGCTTTCCAGGGGCCTGATAATGCCCTTTCACAGCTGGAATTCACAACGAGATCCTAAAGGCTGTTCCACCATGTTGGAAGGACACTGGTCCCTATCTTAGGTCTTTTGGTGGGGCCTTCACAATATCATATCCCATGAGGGAACTAAGATATAATAGCTATTATTCAGGAACTAGAGAGGGTGTGACTTGTGCCTCTTGCACAGAGCCCGTTCAACAGCCAGATATGGCCCATGTGAAAACCCAACAGCATCTGAAGAATGATGGTTGATGACTGACAACTAAATAAGGTGACTCCAGCCATGCATACTACTCTCCTAAATGTGGCTCAAAGCCTGGAAAGACTGACTAGTTTGTAGTCAGACTGACTAGTGTTCAGTGCATGGGATACTGTCTTGGATTTATCAAAACTTTATTTAGCACACTCTTAGACCCAAAGTCCCAGGACCTGATTGCCTTTACCTGGGAGGACAAACATTGGTCCTCTCAGGTGCTCAGGTGCTCCCCAGGGACACTTACCTAGCCCCATGATTTGCTGTGGTTTAGGGGCAAGAGACCTTGCCATTTTGGGTGACAAGTCCAGCATTCACTGGAAACATTATGTGCATGATATTCTGCTAAACTTTATGGATTTAAGTCTTTTGCAGAAGGCTACCTAGAAAGTCCTAGAGCAACCACAATCCAGAGGATGAGCCAGCAACCCACACAATATCTAGGGACCGAAGGCACCATGAAATTCCTGGGTGTGGTAGATAGAGTAAGACCTGGGTTTTGGCTACAGCCATGATCAACCAAATACAGACATACCTATGGCCTTGAACATTTTAAAATACAAATTTTTATACATATGCTAGGATTTTGGAAGACTTTAATTCTATACTTGGCCTACTGTTTCAGGCCATTATACTGCCTGATAAATAAGGAGACACAAAAGGTGAGAAAGCCTTAGTGACACAAGCACAAGCCCTACAAACCATTTCATCCCCAGGAGATCATTTAAATTGGATGTTTATGTGACTGCAGAAGGAATGGACTGGGCCCCCTGGCAAAGGGAGGATAGACAATGAATACCCATTGGATTCTAGTTACAATTGTTCAAAGGTGTTGAGCAGTGCTATACTGTGTTAGATAAACATTTCCTTGCAGTTTAGCAGGCCCTCTTGCAAACCAAGCCTCTAGCAAAATAATACTTTGGCTAAGTGGCATACGTATTTCCAACAGAGAGATACCTAATATCCAGTCCTCTGTTGATAAAACTAGAGGCCCCGTTGGGACCTGTACAATATACAGTTCACCTTTGAACAAAACAGGGGTTAGAGATGCTGCCCCTCTCACCTCTGCACTGTCAAAAATTCATGTATAACTTCAATCCCCAGAAACTTAATTACTAATAGCTTACTGTTGACTGGAAGCCTTATTTATAACATAAACAGTCAATTAACACATACTTTATATGTTATTTGTATTGTATACTGTATTCTCACGATAAAGTGAGTTAGAGAAAAGAAAATATTATTTAAAAATTATAAGGAAGAGAAAATATATTTACTATTTATTAAATGAAAGTAGATCATCATAAATGTCCTCATTCTTGTCATATTCACATGGGTAAACTAAGGAGGAAAAGGGAGAGGAGGGGTTGTTCTTGCTGTCTCAGGGGTGGCAGAACAGGAAGCAGTGGAGGAGGTAGAAAGGGAGGCAGGCAGTCAGTGAAACTTTTCAAACTTTTATTGAAAAGAATCCACATATACGTTGACTTGTGCAGTTCAAACCCACATTGTTTAAAGGTCAACTGTACCATAGATTTAAAATCCATCCCAACACTGCCTCCAGAGAAACCCTATTGAATAAAATGAGATGGTAACACACCAGAGGATGCATGGTACACAGATGGCTCCAGTGTAGGCCAACCACCCAAATGGACTCTTGTGGCTATTCAGTTGGCCACAGATACCATACGGGTGAAATCAGGAATGGGACCTAACAGCCAATGGGCTGATCATATGAGCTGCGTGTTTAGTAATTATGAAGGAGCTACACCTAGCAACTTTGTGTACTGATTCCTTGATGGTCATTAAAGGGTTGACACTGTCAATAATTCAAAGGGAAATGATCAATGATTTGTAAATGGGAGATTGTTGTGGGAGTCAGAGCTATGGACAGATTTTGGGACCAATTACAAAAATCAAAGTCTGACATAACAGTCTTCCACATAGCAGCTCACCAACAAACATCCCCTAGTAGAAATATAAAAGAAGATATCCAGGCCATAGCCTGCTCAGTACTTATCTCTGAAAAAGATGATGCAGCTAACACACAGCGTACATTAGAAGGAAGGTCATAGGAAGCTGCATACTACTTCAAAGCTGGTCCCTGCAGGCTAGCTCATCTTGTCCAAACAAGAAACAGAGGAAGCAATACAAAATTGCCCCATCTATTGCTAGGCCTGTCCTTAGCAAGTGCCAGGAATTACTGCAAATAAAAAGAGAGAAGAAAGAGTCATTGATACATGGAAAATGAATTTTTCTGGCCCACTCCCTAAGAGTAAGAAATACTGATATTCACTCACATGCACAGACAGTATGAATAGCTTCTCCCAAGCTTTTACCTGTCAAAAAATAAATCAGATCCTGACTATATGAGGTCTGCAACACTTGTAGCCAGTGTATGGTATCCCAAGAACTATTGCCAAAATCATCAAGAAACATAGTTCTCAAGCTTCCTAATCCCAAATTGGGCACAATAGGAGGGCATCATCTGACAAACTTATCTGCCCTACAACCCACAGAGAGTAGGAGTTATGATGAGGAAAAATGGCCTTTAAAGGAGCAAATTAAACTCTTGATAGAACTTCCCTCATAGAGAAATTGGGCTATAGTTTTAATGGAAGCTATATGTGCTTTTAATGAGGTCCCATTCTGGGAACAAAAATGCCTTATGAACATCTGGTAGATATAAAGAAACCAACAAAAGCCGTGTGGGTATGGAGGAAATCAGACACTACCTTAAGCCCAGAATTCATTTCCACCTGGAACACCCTAATTTTGCACTCACCTTGTCCCACAGTGTGTGGACAGGAATCCCTGAGATGGGAGATGGGATCCAGAAAGAAAAGTGCTCTTGGGCTGGATTGGTGTCCTTCTTTCCCTAAGGCAGGAGGCTGCCACTGCCTTAAGCCTGACCCCCAACTTTCCTTTTCAATAAAGGACCGAAGGAGACATTGACGGTGGTCACGCAGTGCCCCTAATACAGTGGATTTCATTCAGCCCTATAACTACATAGTCTACAACTTCTCCCATGCTGAGATAAAAGGTCTGGTATTGCTCTCCTAGGAAGATTCTGATGGTGACTGAGACTATTTTGGCAGGGGTGATCTAATACTATAAGAGGGGCCAGAGGCCGTTTTATGTGTTCCTAATAATTTTTGTCTGTGTGCTGTTAGTTTGAGCTGCCTTCTCCTCTGCTATTATATCATCCCCACCAGCACTTGCATGTCCAAGGAGAATGTCTTCCTAGCCTGTCCACAGAGTCCCTTTGAAAGGCCCATCTAGCTGCTGCTCATGGCATCTTATGCCCCTGAGTAGCCTTGGAGGTACTCCATTGTACTCATGGTGGACTGAGCTACAGAGAGGAGATGATCTCTTTACATACATCGATAACTAAACAACATATGGATGTGAGTACTTCTGACATCACGCATGCAAACTTGGTTGACTGGGATGTGACATTGAGCAACACTGGACCCAGTGTACGTTTATCCATGAAAATGTTCTGCAGGAAAGCAACTGCTAAAGCAAGAACTGCCCCTACAAGTGCCACATTCTGGCAGCAAATGTTAGAGGGGAGGGGCTATGTGTGGCTCATTGCCGTGGCACAGATGCTCTCCTGCATTGTGGATATCTCTTGGAAAAAAAACATAACCACTCTAAAGACATTCAGGTAAACAATACCAGGTACCTAAGGTTCCTTCCAACTGCCTGATGCCAGCACACTGTTATACTTAAGGACAAGGATTGGTTCACCACAGACTGGTCTTTTAGGGTAGGAATATATGGGATCACCCTGAATGACACTCAGTGGTTCTGTGGTACTACTAGCCTTGGTTTTCCCCATGGTGGCCTGGATGGTGGACTCCCATCTTCTCATGCCTGCACTCCAGAATCTCTGACACTCTTCCTGTCTCCCTCAATGAGCCCATCTGAAAAAGTTTGTGGAGTAGGTCCGTCTTTTCTTTGTGGAATTACTTATGTCGATATTTTTGCCTCTGGGAGGCTCTATTATCTTGCAGAAGGTGGAAGTCCTTCACAGATTTGTCTCCAGAGCTTTGCATGACACTGAGCATGGTTTGGAGGCCTTCAGTATTGAAACAGCCACCATAAGGAAAATGGTTCTACAGAGCCAAATGGCTTTAGCCATGGTGATAGCTGTGCAAGGGAGAGCCTTCTGTTTCTTTGTATAAACTGAGTGTTGCATGTATATTATAGACAAAAAAGCTGAATTTACTCAATCCCTCTTTCATTTACAAACACAATTACAGTTAATTGACCACATGGGGGAATGACTCTTGGTGGTCTATAATAAAATCATGGTTTTTGAAATCGGGTTCTTAGTGGAAAACTCTGCTAGTAAGCTTGTTAAAAATTGTGATAATAGGTTTTATAATATACACCTGTATTTACTGCTGATGTGAGTTTTGTTTGCAGTGCTTCATAAAGTTAAAATAAAAGACATTGCAGGCAAGCCTGCCCTTTCCTACTGACTCAGATCATCACAGAAAATATGGCATGTAAGATTGTAGGATCTGGTCAGAAATATGGATTGTAGGGTCGCTCAGTTGCCCTCAATTTCCTTCTTTTCCTGACCTAGAAACATAGACTGCCTTGAATGATCTGTAACTGAACCAGATGTATGTTTTCCCCAGCAGACTTGGACCCAAGTCTGGGCCTGGAAAATAACAGGAAATATTCTAAGGTTCTGGTAAAGTTGTTTAGTTCGATGCCTGAAACACTAAAAGATCAAACAAGTAGAAACTAGCCCAGATCTTAGTTAGATTCTTTAAACCCTAATATAAACTTTGTAACCCAACCCTCTCCTGATGGCCATGTCTGGGAGAACATCTTTCTCACTGTCCGTCTCAAGAATTCTACAGCCCAGTATATTGAAGTTCCCTGAGGACGTGCTTTGGACTGCTTGTCCTGGCATTTAGTGGTTTTTTTGTTTGGAATTCCAACTGGCCTCATCTTGGGATGGTATGGGGCAGTCTTTGTGGGAGCTTCCCTGCCACTACTTTTGGGGTGACTCTAGCCATGCTCTCAGCCAAACACAACAATATGCTTGTTGCTCCTAGGGTTTCATTACTTCTAAGCACTCTCAGCAGACAGAACAGGCAATGTATTTATGTATCATAACTCCTGTATCTATACATCTCTACAATTTTTTCTGTATCCCTCTTTATACATATTAAGTTAAACATAAGATCGCACTGATGTCTCTTACTAATTCCATTGCACGGAGTTTATTCTAGCATTACTTTCTTGTTTATAACTTTCCTCTCCAACAGTGAGAAACCTGGCTTCCACCCACCACCTGCCATCCATTTAGTTATTTCTTCATCCTCAGTGTACATGAACAGTGGTTCCAGAAATGTTAACCTGTATTCCTGAGAGAAGCAATTTTGCCAACTAGAGTAGAGTGTTTGTGTACAATTCTTGTTGTCTGTTGTTTCATACTTTCCAGTCAGAACATCTTTTTCCACATTACTTAGGTCATTCTTCTTTTTCTTTTCTTGTACTTTGTATAAAGTTTACTGTTTTTAATGTACAGTTCTGTGGGTTGGAGTCACTTGTTTATCACTCCAGAATCAGACCGAACAGTTCTTCACCCTAAAGTTCTCCTGTGTAGCTTCTTTGAATTGACTTCACTTATTTTGATCAATCGTTATCAGAAAACATCCACTGAGTGCTTAGATGGGTACACATATTTAGCTTTGTAATGCCAATTGGAAATTCCACCCCCTAGTTCTCCATTATTTATAAAAACGATAAATTTCTTAGTATGATTAAAGGATTCTTTATGATCTGCTTTCTCACTCATTTGGTCTCATCTGCTTTCTGCTATAATAAATGACCGATCTTCTTTCAATAAGGAAGTTAGTCCCTCCTTTCTTAGTATTCACACAGCACCTGAAACATACTTTTCTTCTAGCATTTGCTCCACTAAATTGTAACCATTTATGTGCATTTGTCTCCCTAACTTGAAAGTGAGTTCCTTCACAACAAATGCCTGATACTATGCATCTCTGTGTCTCCAGAACCTTCTTATATACCTGGAACTGGTGTATAAGTTCCAGGTATATAAGAAGCCCTCGATGATTGTTGTTTAGATAAAAAAGGACATGAGTGAAGTGATGTGCTTGATGCTAAGGGGTGCTGGGGAAAAATCAGATATGAAAGCTAAAGTAATATTTGAGTCCCTGTGTCTAAAATGCATAAGGTCTATGAAGGTGCAAACTGTCAATACCATTCAGTAATACTTAATGGCAAATGAGTTACTCCATAGGACATTTACGTTCTGTTATGACCTTTTACTCTTTGACAACAAGAAAGAGAGAGGAATCAATGTATTAGTGTTTCCTACATAACCTTATTTTCTATTAGCCCCTTAAAAAGAGAAGTCATACAGACTATGCCAGGGCTTGGTAACAGGATTTTGTCTAAAATATAGACAAATTAGAGATAATTTAGCTCTAAGAAATATGACCCAGAAGGAAGAATGTTTTGATTTTCAAGTTTGATGAGATTTGATTTCCCTGAATAAGAGAAATAAATTGAACCAATAAAAGTTCATTTTGTTCATACTGAGTCTAATGAGAGAGGAAGACAATGAGAGAAAAAAAAAAATCCCTGCTTTATCATAACAACCTTAGGGAGGTAAGTCAGTGAGAAATAGGCCCACTTATGCAGATGGGAACTGGTGGAAGGCTTATCAAGTTCCAGGCTATTACTGCTGCAGTTGACTTGACTCTCAACCTCTCAGAATGACAATGAATCTAGATCTGTTATTCTGACTAAGCTCTTGCCCAACACTTTCTCTCCTGCTTCAGATGTGGAACCCAGCCACCTATATCTTAAGTGGGAAAATTCCTGGAGACTGTTTGCTTAATACCATTTTTTGTTCACAAGGATCACAGTTTATAAATGTGTAGAATGAATGACCAAATCTGTTAATAAACATGTCTGCGTCCTGCAGAATTGAAGTATGCTGTTCTTAAATGTGGCTAGCTTGGAGAAGCCATTTGCATCAAAGATGTACACAAGATGTAAAACAAATGCGCATAGGAAAGATCATTTTAGGCTGGAGCATTCAGGAAGATTTTAGAGAACTAGCCCATTTTTAGCTGATTCCTCAAGAGTAAGTGTAATTGTAATGAGTGAAATTTTTCTAGCAAAGAGAAACTGCTAGAGGTGAGATTATTAAGTATGTATGGGTCAGTGCCCACACTAGTTTAGGTAGAATAAGTAGGTTTGTAAGGAGAACAAGACATCGAATGACTTAAAATATCCTTCGAAAGTTGTAAGAAATATACAGGTAAAAATATAACTTGGTAAACAAACCTACAGAGAGGTGATCTCTGTAAAAGAAGCCACTATATTTATTATATTGGTGAACTAAATAACAGACTAGGAAAATGGATGTGGTGCTTCCTGAAAGATTTCTTTGCTACTGACCTCAGTATTATAGATTCTGGGTAATATTTCTAGACTAACAAAAATAAAGCTGCTCCAAAAGCAAAGTCAGATCTCCTTCATTGACCAGAACAGATTGAACCTCTCTTCTTTTCTGAGTCTGTTCAAAAAAATTTTATATTTGGATAATCTATAGGATGTAGGTGCATTCATGAATTCTTGCCTCAAAATCACAGTCTCTGCTAAGTCCATGGTTTCCCACAAAATGCTATTGTTTCTAACAACCTAGTCAAATAATTTAATTGTTCTTCACTTGACAGCTTCATTCATTCCAGTTTTCACTTTATGAGGCAGTAACTGTTTCCTAGTAGCTGAATTTACTCAGCATGTTTTAGATGAACTATTTATTACTAAGTGTACAATATATTGGAAAAAATTTTAAATGCACATTTATTTTAAAATGTAACATGAAAATAAAACTCACCGCAGCATTTCCCTTCTAATAACTACCTCTCCAAATTATTTTTCAGTTCCTCAAATGTAGGAGGATTCTGTGTGTTATGTATCAAGTTGCATGTGTGTGTTCTGGGTTGTGTATTAAAGTCCTGGTAAATATAATTATGAATGCATCAAAGGCAATTAAACTATGTGATTTTGATTAGGTATATTGTCAAACTGTATTAACAGCTGGCAGTAAGGGGGGAAAAATCCTCCAACCACTCAAGTTTTAATTTATAGTACAACATTATTGCTATTCTCTGAAGCTGACAAATCATTTTGAATAAAGCATTATATTTCATTACATAAAACTCTATTCTTTTCTTGATACACAATGAGTTTGAACTAACATTGTGCACAGTGATGAAGGCTGGCAGGCACAGGTGTATGGAGTTTTATAATTATTCTCATTATTATTTGCATAAACACAGAACACAACCACATAGACTCAGGCTTTCACATGATCCCAGTGCCTTGGCATCATTCAGAAACCAGTTTCCACCTTTTTAGCTCTGATTTCCTTTAGGCCATAATAACACTTGTTATTGGTGGAGGCAATTGCACAACCAGCAGGTGGAAGAACACTTAGCAGAATGCCTGGCTCAAAAATAGGTAATTTCTGTATAGGGCTAAGGTGAGGGAATCAATGGATAAACAGACTTTGACCTAGAATTAAAACTTAGGCTGGGTGTGTGACTTACGCCTGTAATCCCACCACTTTGAGAGGTGGAGGTGGGAAGATAGCTTGAGCCCAGGAGTTCCAGACCAGACTGGACAAAAGAGACAGACCCTGTCTCTACAAAAAGTTAAAAAAAAAAAAAAAAAGCCAGGAGTGGTGGCGCCTGCCTAGAGTCCCAGCTACCTGTGAGGTAGGAACATCCCTTTAGCCCAGGAGTTGAAGGCTGCAGTGAGCCACGATCATGCCTCTGCACTTCATCCTGGGTGACAGAGTGATACCCTGTCTCTAAAACAAACAAACAACAACAACAACAACAGCTCAGAGTTGGTGCCTCAATCTCACCAACATCAGCTTTACAGGCTCTCTGAGGCTCTGTGATGGCTTTCTGACTACCTGACTGCAACCGGCTCCAGGACTACATTCTCCGCCCAGGCTACACCCAGCTCCCTGGCAAAACCCTCTTCCCTGAGGACACTCAATCCCTGACCACACTCTGCTGGCTGACTATACTCTGCTCTGCAGCCACAGGGTGCCCCCTGATGACCCCTGCATGCTGCTCCCTGACTGCATTCCACTCTGTGACTACAGCCATCACCTGGCTGCATTCCACTTCTGGAGTACAACTGCCTCCCTGATGACACTGTGCCCTGATTACATTCAACTTCCTAACTACACATGGTTCCTTTCCTCTGTCTATACCCAGCTTCCTGAACGCAACCAGCTCTGACTCCCTGATGACACTTTGATCCCCGAGTGTTCCCCTTGTCCCTGACTACAGCCCTCTCCTGCCTGACTGCACTCTGCTCCCTGACCATACTGTAAGCTTTAATTACCCTCCTCTGGTTCCTGCTCCAGGAACACACCCCGCTAGCTCACTGCACTCTGCTAGCAACCACACTGTTTTCTCAGCCCACTCCACTTCCTGACTGTGTCAACGACATCCCCACTGCCTTCCTGGTTTGCCCCACCCAGGCTTACATTGTTGGCACTCTTGGCTAACCTTTCTCTCAAACTGACCCTCAGACTACCTTCTCTTGTGTTTTTCTGTCACACCTGTAATATTGATACAATTCTCATTTTATCGAGGGCAGTGGCAGGCAGATAGCAAATATTTTCAGATGTATGGACCACAACATCTCTGTGGCAACTACTCAACTCAGGTTGTCACAGGAAAGCAGCCATAGGCAATATGAAAATAAATGTGTATGGTTGAGTTCTAGTGGAACTTTTATAATATCAGGCAAATGTAAAAGTTCTAGTGGAACTTTTACAATATCAGGCCATGGATTCTAGTTTGCCAACCCCTGATCTAGAGTATCTTTTAACCTCTGGTAGAAGACTTAGCACATCTTTACTACCATTTTACCTGAAAATTAACACTTTCTTATATTCTTCTTCAAAAGATGAAGGAATTGTCAGATATACAATTTGTACAGATTCAAGAGAGGGAAAACATGGTAATCTTATAATTATCTAACAGAGCTCCTTTATTTTCAGATAATAAAAATTAACGGTTGCTAATTCACCAATCTATCCTTTTGTTTCCTAGGACAAACTTAAATTTATGTTGACAGAATTATTTTTCCTAGACTCTGTAGAAGAAAAAAACCTGAAACATACAACAGTTTGTATATGAGGACTCCCTTTTAGGTAACCAGTGACCATGTATAAGGTCACTTAAAAGCCTCCAGCAAGGCTGCAATGGCTTTGTAATGCCTCTCTAACCCCTGGACAATACCTGCAATTCCACTGCTGATTATATCCCAATAAGAATGTTTTAGTTTCCACAAGGGAACCACTACTACAAGTTACCTAACGCTTTTTCTTTTGAGACATAGTCTTGCTGTGTCCCAGGGTGGAGTGCAGTGGCACCATCTCGGCTTATTGAAACCTCCCTCTCCCAGGATCAAGTGATTCTTGTGCCTCAGCCTCCTGAGGAGCTGAGATTACAGGTGTGCACCACCACACCTGCCTAATTTTTGTATTTTTAGTACAGTTGGGTTTCACCATGATGGTCATATTGGTCTTGAACTCCTGGCCTTAACTGATCTGGCCGCCTCAGCCTCCCAAAGTGCTGAGATTACAGGAGTGAACCACCACACTCAGCCATCTGACTTAATGTGCATGTGTTTCACATCATTTTTGAATATAAGGTTTTGATGAATTAAATACAAAGAAAATATACAAACAAAGTTTCAAGTATATATGGACAAACTTCGCACTTCTGAGCAAGTACTCACATCAGATACAGCTTGTGAATAAACTTCTGGGTTTAAACTCCAGCTTCATTATTTTCCAGCTACAAAATCTTAAGCAATTTATTCAATTCTCTAAGCCTTAGTTTTCATACCTCTGAAATGGAACAGTAAGAGTAATAAAAGGGCTGGATACATACGAAAGTTTCAACAAATCTAAGCTATTATAATTATCTTAATATGGTGGATTGTTAGCAACTCTCTCACAAAAGTTATATGTAAGTGTGGCACTCATATGATAATCACCCCTGGCACCTTCTGGGTAGTTCATAGTTTCAAAGTTTTCTCCTAAATTCATTCACATGTAATCACTGTACAGCCTCTGGGAGCAGGCCCCAGTATCAGATGAGGAAGTTGAACCTTTGCAAATTTGGGTGATTTTCACCAGTCTATTCAGTTATTTAGTGGTGATAGCATGAATTCTTCTCAAAAGAAATAAGTGCATGAGAGAATCAGTTACCTAAAAGCTTTTGGGGGAAGTGCATCTCTCAAAATGCTTTACTTTTAGGCCATGGGCCACTCAACCTCTGTTGTTTCTAATGTGAGCTGGAAAACTGGTGCTTTCTCCTGAGAAGATCAGCCTGGCACAGAAAAGCTCTACATTTCCAAAAACATTGCACATACTAAACTTTCAATGATTTTTGATTGATTGAGATAGAGTCCTATTCAGGTGCATATAACTAATACCACATCTTCTCTAAAGAAAATCATGATAAAGGAGTGAGAAGACAGGCCACAGTGGTGCTACCGACCTGATTTAGGTTAGAAAACAGTAAAGGGAAATATGACACAAAAAGACTGTTTCAGAGGCTAAAGAACAACAAAATACATTTACTACCTTACTTTTCATCCAAAATAGAAGACAATGAATTCTCCTTTACATAGTATATTGTTGTGGAATAGGAATAAGAACATACTTGGCAGATGTCTGAGTGATGGCTATCAGCCATGGGAACTATTGGAAAAGAATAAAAGAACAAACGCTTCAGAAGGCAAAGTTAAAGCCTTATATTTCAAGAATCATAGAACCATAGTCCTGGCTAAAGGGCGGTTGAGTACAGTGGTGTGACCTGTGCTATTCACAATTCAAAGGAGCACAGTTAACCTATGTTTGCAGCTATCTGTCCAAGTTGGATTTTAGATATTTTTTCACTTTAATTATCAAGATATAATAATCTCTTATTACTTGAGCTAAGAACATTCTCTTCTTGAACAAAATTGGAATGCTTTAGTAAGGGAAGAAGGATAGTAGCTGTTGGGGAGGCAAATAGCAGTATCTGCCACACTTAGGGATACGTCTGAAACTAAAACTAGCCTCTGTTTCCTGGCAGGAGACAAGGTTTGAACACTGAGTCTGAGCCACATATTCTCTGGAAATACTTTCTAATGTAGTTAAAAGTAGATATGGATCTGTCATTTAACCAGCATGCAACTTTAAAACCTTTATTTTTAAAGTAATAAAGAATGGGCAGAGGCGAAAAGAAAGCAAACAAAACAATGATTCTCTATTTAAATGAGATGGCTGAAAGGGATCGTAAAATAAAAAGGCTTGAAGAACCACTGGTTAGAATAAAAGAATGATAACATTTAATTTTCAAAACAGTGGAAGGACTATCTAGTTGTGGATGGATAAGGAGCATGCATTAAATGTTGGCCCAATAATTATTCTGTATAATATTAGACTATTTTATTACAACAGACCCTACAGAGACTAGATTCACTGAATAACAACATCTTATTTCAACAGGCATATCACTCTATTTTGCAGAGTAGGCCTGCTCCATGCACGGGTTTTTGTTCCATATTTGGGATTAGCAATATCTTAAGAGGTGCATACACATAGCCTTTTATTAGAGATCTAAGAGCTGCTGAGACACCCAAAGGGAATGAATTTAGAGTCTTCTATTTCGTTTGAATTACTCAATCTTTCAGATTTTTTTTCCAGGGAGAAAAAAGTCTCAAGTATAAATGGTGAGTTAAGCTCTTTCATATATCATAACTGTTTCAAGTAACCAAATCCTTTCTATTAAATTGCCTCTTTTGAGTTAAATTATTTTCACAAAATTGTGCACTTTTGGGTGCTTCATGGTGGAACTAGAGGATCCAAATTAAATGTGTTTAACTTGGAAACATTTCTATCTGTACAGCTCTTTGGTGCCTCCTTAACTATCCTTCAGTTTCTTTTATCCATTTATATCTACTTTTTCTTCATCTTGTTTTGTAAGAAGCAACCAAAACAAAAAAAAAATGGGACTCAGTGTGATCTAGGGCAACTTATTTAGCATCTCAGAGTTTCCATTTTCTTATCTGCCATTCTGAGGTAAGAGGTGCTTCACTGGTTTGAAAGGATGATTAGACAAGTCACCATATACAAAATATCTAGCAGACCCTGGAAGATGGTAGGTGCTCAATAACAGTTCATTTCTCAATTCCACCTCTTCTCTGCCCTCCACGTCTATTTCTTTCCTTTTTTTCTTTGTAGATGCAAAGTGTCAAGTTATTCCTCCTATTTTTGGCAGACTCTATCTCTTCTTTCCTGGCTGTCTCTTTGCCCTTTCTTTTTACCCAGTTGCATCTTGAATACTATTGTTAAATTCAACAATGACCTGAGGGTTAAACTTAAAAAGTGATTAAGACTCATGAACAACCTCACATGGTAATATGGGAATTAAAACTTTCACAAAATTAGACTACCAGGAATGCATTCAAACCAATCCAGAGATAATGACTTGCTGTCAGGCAGTCAAGAATCCTCAGGAGGATCTTGATTCTCATGCTTATACTGGCTGGGTCAGTGTTATCCACACTTGGTGCAAACTTAGAGTGAAGGTCATTTTCTGCAAGAGGGAAGTGCCTGTGGCTATTCTAAATGAGAAATGTGAGGTTGCCATCCCCAAAGAGATGGAGAATATTTAGGGTTAGAATTATCTTAACATCTCCTCAACTAGGCTTATAGGGTTTAATGCAGGGATATATAACTTGTTTGATCTCAGCAGGACAAGCTCGTTGGAAGTATAACATCTGTTCACCTAATGCTCTTCTCCCTAAGTCTCATTGCCTGATAGCTTGAAGTAAGACTTCACATTTTTAAGGGAGTGAACACAAAAATGAGCCCCTACATGCACGTGTGCACACACACACAGTCACACACACACACACACACAAACACACAGAATGCTGGTATTATATCGCTACCTTTTGCTACCTTTTGACATTATACAAGAAAATTCTCACTATCTGATGAGATTTACTGCCTCCCCATTTGACCTCTTTCGTCTTACTCACCAAAACAGTTTTCTTTGTATACATCCATTCATTCAATCAGTAAACAATTATTGGATTTTTTTGATGCTTCAGGTGGTATGATAGGTAATAAAACTAAATAGGAAAATAGATACATTCTATATAGTTTCATTCTTGTTGTAAAACGTACTATCCAGTAGCACATATGGCTATTAGACAAATGATTACACAAAGATAACCATTATTTTGTCGGTACAGCATACCTCTAGGTTGTGTCCTTGTCACACACATGTACCTTTTTCTAGTAATAGGCTCTGCCCCCTAGGTGAGTGGCCGTGTCTCTCAGACTGGGTCAATTACAGCACAGTACTCCATTTCTCTAGCTTCAGTGATTGGTACAAGTTCTGGCATGTGATTCTAACTGACCCAAAAGAATCCTTCCTCTGAACTTTTCTATGTGGACTGGGAAAGAGCATAGAATCTTCTAGCCCTCATGATGCTCACCAGATAAAGAAAGTTCATTTGCTTTGATTAAGAGAAAATAAAGCCAAGCAGAGGCAGGCATAAATGAACTACAAATGGTAAAGAGAGAAATGAAATCCTACTAGGTTTATCCTTCCTTCCAGAACTCAAAGCCCCAGGAGGTGACCTGGTTTCTACATTGTCTCTTTAGATTTTGGAATATGCATAGATATTGTGCAATACTCACACTGTATAATTTCATTTTAATTAGATTTCTGCCACTTGTAATTACAAATATTGCTATTAGTGAAAAATGAATATAGCTTTATGATTATAAATTGCGGTACATGCTTTAAAGGAGGGGTATAATCAGCAGAATGTAAAACGGGGACATTTTATCTAAGGGAGCAGGGTAAACTGAGGAAGTGACTTTAAGCTAAAATCTGAAGGGTGAGTTTCTGTTGAACAGGGAATAAGTAAGGAGAAGGAAAAAGCAAGTCAAAGGGTCTGGTGGCAGGAATAAGATGGGCAGAGTGTTTGAGTTTCCAAGCAAAGGTCAGGGTGGCCGAAACACTCATCTGCAGACCCTGATGAGCAAAGATCAAAGCACGCAGAGTCTTGGGAGCCTCTTTTTCTGACAAGGGATATACACATTAAACACTTCCTTATGTCTGTATTACAAACTTTATTGGAGGGCAATTTTTACCAAACTTACAGGGAAGCAAAGTGACTCTGTAACTATAAAATAAATATAAATAAACTAAAAGATACGTAAAAAAACCCAATAGTATAGAGTGGACTTTTGTTCTGTGTATACAGCCATCAGAGCAGAAGGGAGGATCCTTATGCACCACAACATTTCATTAGGATAGGAGATTCCATCCCTTTGGAAAATAGGGTATTTCCTTTGCTGAATTTAGTTTGCAAATACAAATCTTTGACCAGTATCTATGGCATTCCTGAAGAGATTGTTTCAGAAGACAAGTATGCTTATGCTTTTTAAAGTTTGAAAGAAAGATGAGAAGGCAAAAGGGGAAAATAAATTATAGGACCTTCCAGCTTAATATGCTTAAGTATGTTTTCAATACATAAAGATTTTTCTCTTTAAATTCTAGGGTCATATGGGCATAGTAATACACCAGAGGGAACAGACATTAGTAGTAATTTAATGGGCATAGATATATCTAGAAAGAAAAATAAACATTAACCAACAGCATTATATAAAATTTTAAGACAAAATCATAAACCCAAGCCCACTTACTACATTTTATTGCCTCACAAAAGTCATCATTGCTTATAAAAATACAGCTTCATATAAAGGCCACAGTCATTTAAAGAATAATTTACCAATAGCTTGCAGAAAAGAAAATTTTAAAACATTTATGGCAATAATATTTCATTAGAAGTTATAGCGATGCCATCATTTTAAGGTACAGGAAATCTTGTTCATTCTGGCTCAAGTCTATTTCCATCAGTGAGAAATGAATGACTAGCTCAGCCTCAAGACCAGCTGCATGTTGAATTAAGGAACCCTTTCAATTATTACTGTTATGCATATTCCTAACACAGCTTATTAACTGCATATTTCTAGGTTTGATGTCTATATTTGGTACTGAAATCTCCCTTATGAAACATTACCTTTAGTAAAGTAAATTAACATTTCACTAAACAATAGTTGTTAGAATTGTTCCAGTCCATTTTCCTCAATTATTTATAAATTGAATTTTTAAGGTCACTTAAGGGATGGAAGAATCAAGGAAACTTAGGTTTGGTTAAGGCAAAAAGAAATGGAACAAAAAGGGCAAAACATGCTGCTAGGGAAGGTGACTTGCTTCCTTTGAAGTCTTCATGAATATTGCTTAGTAATGCTAATTCAGAACAATCATTAGCATTAAAAAGCTTTAATTAAATGTTTAGTCCCTTGTGCTGGGTACTGCATCAATTTCACATTTTGTAGGTTATGCCCTCTGAATTACTTGTAGTTGAAGATGGCTAGTCTTCTGAGTGGTCTACAAGGCTCTTAATCTTCTAGCCCCTGCCTAATTCTCCAATCTCATCCTTACCAATCTCTTCGCCAATTATTCTCAGGCCATGGCTAATTACTTTCAGATTCTCAAATACTCCAAGCCTCTTTTCCCCTCAGGGCTTCCAAAACATTGTTTCTAGCGTATAACACCTTCCTCTCTCTGGTCTTCTTTTGCTAAACTCCTGCTCTCCCTCGCAAACTCACATTATGTTTTTCAGGAAGCCTTATGTGATCTCACTAGGTTAAGTTATACATCACTTCTCTATATAATCTACTGGCAATTTTTGCATACCTCTAACATAGCCTTTAGTAGTATAATTGAACATTTTATGTTTAAATCCTCTAGTGCCTAATATAATGCATATAATAAATACCCACTAAATATTCATTGAGTAAACAGTAAACAAAATAAAATAAATGAGACCTAAGTGAAAAGCTATGAACCAAAAAGATATTTGTACTTTTGTTTTTTTTTTAATTTTGGTATCTTTTAAAAGCTCTTTGTTTCATAAATCCTTTCAACATAATTCACTTGACATTAAACTATACATATTTAATTTATCTTTAATATTACCTGAAAAATCTATATTTAACATTAATTTTTCTCTAAAATATGCAATTCTAAAATGGCACTGTACCCACAACTGATAATACTGTCTTGATGATGCTAATTTAGACCAATTGAACAATTCATTTTGGAAAAATGTCAGACCACCCCATAACTTCTCAATTAATTGTCTATGTTATATATTATTCACAATAGATTCTACCTAGAATCCTAAAATTTTGATTTGGAGAACACCTAGCGGGATCTAGTTTGGGCAGAACTTGCAGTTCAAGTCCATTTAGTCATTCGCTTTAACACACAAGATCATTTTCAGACTCAAAATCTCACAGCATAGCTTAGCTCAGTGGCAAGAGGGTAGAACAAACATGGAAAACTGCATATGCGCATGCAAGGCATCAAATGTGTGTTCAGTCTATCCTCCTCCCTTCAGGCTGACTTTATTTAAATTGCCCAAGAAAAGCTGGTGCTGATTCTACTTCCCAGTTCTCTTCAACATTCAATAACTGAACTACTATATTTGTTAGAAAAATAGTAAACTTCTGCATCTTGGCAACAGTTAACATTTACTAAATTAGACTTTTATCATAGTTTCTCTACCATTTTTTCTGTTTTTACCCTCATGGTTGATTCCTTTTTTCCAGTTTTCTAATTGCTACTTATTAATTGAATCAAAGGAGAAGTTAGTAAGACTAAAAGGTTTCAGTTTAGTAAAACTCAGCACTATTTTGAGTTTCTGCACAAGTTTGAGAAAATTATTTAAAAATAATTGTAAGAATAATTATAACTATAAAAAATCACTAGTAAGTAAGCACTACTCTGTAATTCTACTTTTCATGTGAATCATTGAGACTCGATTTAAGGGTTACTTTTTCACATAGAAAGATGCAGGGATTTTTAGGTATTTATAGGGGTCATGACTTGTGAAATGTAAAATGATGCTATACGACTTTGATAGAGATTACTCAAGTGGTACAGTGATAATGGATTGGGATAGTATAACAAATATTGATGAAGGCAACTTTTCTTTAAATTAGGTAATAGAAAATCAACATTGAAGTCATGGAGGTTTAGTCCTTTGTTAAGTTTGAACATTGGTTTTCTTGGATAAAAAGGAGAAAATAATACTGTGCAATTGGATATTAGCATAAATTATAATATATGAAGCCCTTAATCAGTGCCTGGAATATATGCTTCATATATAGCAGCTATTATTTTTATTGAAATCTTAAAGCAGTATTTATTAAGTGTGTATTACTAGGCTACCTGCAATATAATAGCTTAGTGATCTTTGAAAATTATTCCTGAGTCACAACACAAAGATCCCAAATCAGAGTTTTAGGAAGTTAGACCTAGGACTTTGAATTATTAGGAAAGATCCTGAGTGATTTTTATTTATGTTACATCTGAGCCTTAGATACTACAACTGAAAAATACAACTCAGTTTTGTTAAGATAAATAGAATGTATTTGGTCACAAGCATACTACATAGCATCTGAACTTTCTCCTTACTTTTGTGAGATTATGCCTACCATTTTATATAGCCTCACAATATTCTAATTAATATAGCCGTTTATGTGTTCAGGAAGATATACTGTAGACTAACCTTTTCTGTGCTAATAAATTGCACTGTGTGCACTTACGTAATATTATAATAATTTTTTAAAAATTATTGTAAGGTGATTTAATATAGTAGCCTATAATATGCCTGAGTTAAACTTCAAAAAAAAAAAGCTTTGTTAGAGGTTTTTGGCTTGTAATTTGTATGTTTCCAAGGTGTAGTTTTAGCCTATATACCCTGTACAACTGTTCCAGGTACTATAAAGTACAAACTCTTCAGTATAATATCTGCTAAATATTTTAGACTGCTCTTTTCTGAGACCCAGGAGGCATCATATAACAGAGGTGTCATCTGGAGTAGTTAATAGCTATCTATCTTGTGGCAGTGAAAGTCTTTGTCACCTCATTGGGTGGGAGGATCTCAATTGTGAGAATTACACAGAATTATCCAACATTTTATAAACCCTTCCATAATGAAATTTACAAAGCAATTATCCGTTAGCACATCTGCACTGGCACTGGAAAAATAAACAGTTAACATTAATGAAATTGTAAGCATTGATTAATCATTCCTTTTGGGGTCATATTTGGTTTTAATAGACAAGAAGAGGTCTGCTATCACTGAATTTAATAAAAGGCTCCTCCCATGCTGGTTTTACTATTATTATAATTATTAATTTTCACACCTGTGATTGTTTGCATCAGCTAACTTCAGCTTCAACTGACTGAGTCCTTAGAGGCAATTGCATCTAGAAGTGCTCAGCTGAATGTACAATTAGCCTATTGTCTGAAAACTGCAGTGCACAGATCATACGTTAATACAAAGAAATCTGGATATTTCTCTCCTAATGCTCATCAAGCCTTAAAGGTCAGTAGGGAGTTCAGGAAGTTTCTAACACCATCCCTTTGTCTCCAATTAACTTCAGTTCTAAAGTATACAAGGGGATCTAGAGTATTAATTTTAAAGACATTCTAAGTGAAATGGAGTTTTATTAAGTCAAACACAGATCAGATTCATCTGAACCTATTTCCAGCCAAGCAGAATGATTCAAAAAGTTAAGCGTCCCAGCTTTTGGTCATGCTGCAATACCACTACTGATTTTTAAACAGAAATGTTTTGATCTAAAAGTGATTTTTAAGGTTATTTCAAACACTTCAATTAAACTGACCTTTGCTGAACATTTATGTATTATATTTTTGATTTTACACATGAGTAAAAGTTGAAATCCGGGAAGAATTATTTGTCCAAAGTCTCATAATAAAAACCCCACAGTCCGGATTCTTAGCTAGTATCCTTCTAAACCATGCATTTACCTTTACAAAACTTATGAAAGACATAGATGAATGTTTCTAATGTGCCTGTACATTATAGAATATCAGAAAAGCTTTTTGAAGTTTTCTTCTATTAGTTTTCGTCTTTGCACAGATTTATTGTTGGATTTCAATGATCTGTCGGGAAATTCTATGAATGGGATTCCCTGGTAGCACCTCAGGGCTGCACAACGCCTGTGATTTCTTCTGGAAATGTTCTGGGTTCAACATTAACTCTTGTTGTCATGAGATTCAGGAATTTTATATGTACATTTTATATTATATTATCAAAAAATCATAGGAGAATATGAAAGTTAAGGTGAGAATGATAAAATATAAGTTACAAATAGGACTTCAAAAATATTTTGTTGTGGAAGAAAAATGTATGACAGTTTGAGGGCCAGTTGTTAACCTCGACATATTTCTGCAAAAGTCTGAGAATTCTTATTATTATACTTCCTTTTTAGGATAAGACATTGTAATCAGAAATACATCTCATAATACAAAGTTTAAAATCTGTGGTTACTATTGATCTGCACATGGTGGTACACACCTATAATCCCATCTGCTTGGGAAGCTGACAAATGAGGATTGCTTGAACCTAGAAGTTCAAGAGTAGCCTGGTCAACAAAGGGCAATCCTGTCTCAAAACAACAGCAACAAAATATATATTATTAACTAGTTTATTCATACATAGGGATTAATACGATCAATATTAGCTATAGGAAACGTTGGGTAAAGTGACCTCAGGGGTTGGTATTTGGAAAAGATGTGATGTATTAAAAAAAAATCTGAAACAATGTAAACGTTAGAAAAAGGCTCATCATTTTACGGACTCCTCAGTGTTTTGAAAGTTGTTAAGGGTTAAGAGATAAAAGGCAAAGAGATAGATGAAGCTTTCTCCAGAGTCAGCTTTCTCTAGAGTCAATCATGAATGCACTCATGGAAATAGGGTTGTGATTCTAAAATAGTTCTGGGAACCAAAATGGCATATACTCTGCCATGATTTCCAATTAAGTCAAGTAAGTCATGGGATTTATACTGTTTATCCAAAGAAAGAGGAATCTCCATTTTCCATATTCCATTTAAAGTCTGTTTTTCTCTTTTATTTCCAAGGTTGGTTGATATTAGGTGGCCAGTCTCTTCAAAACATTGAAAGGCATTGTAATTCCTCAGGTTTTTCAACCCATTTTCACTTGCCACTAAAATACACATAAACATAAGTTCTAAAACAGTTCCCCATTCTGTTCAACCCCACCTCACCCCATGTCTTTGGTCTCATTCAATATAAAAGCCATATGCCTTACCGTAGCTGACAAGGCCCTATATGATTGGTAGATCCATGCCTACTTCTTTCACCTCATCCCATTACCACTCTGCCAATTTGTTCATGGTAATTCGTATAATTGCCTTTTTGTTTCTCAATCACACTATGCACATTCTTGCTTTAGGGCTTCTGCACTGGGGTTCTCTTCCCTTTGGCCTTAAGAGGCAAAAGAGTGTGGTAGACAAGAGCTTGTGTTATTGATGCAGGGAATCTGGGTTTGTATCCTGGCTCAGCTCCTCACTTTTTACCACAACTTGGCAGTTTATTGAATCTACTTAAGCTTCAAATTTTTCTGTCAATAATTCCTACTTCATAGGATTACTGGGGCTTTGGGGAGGGTAATTGGATGACTATGTATAATATACATGGAACAGCAACCAGCACATATTAACAATGTGATAAATGATAGCTGTCACTATTTTTATGATTGTTCTTACTATTATTATTGTTGGCATTTACATAAAGTCTAGTTCCTTCCTGTCATTTGTGTCTCAGCTTAAATGTCACTTTTAATACAGACTTTCCCTTAACACCCAATTTAAAGTGCCCCCTGTTACTTTCTACATATCAACATGTTTTACAGTCTTCATGGGACTTATCATTACCTGATGCTTCCTATTGACTTACTTACTGTTACCACATATACATCCATGAAAAGTCTGTGACAGCAAAGATCTTGTCATTTGTTCCACTGCTGAAACTGCCAGGCATAGTATTAATATGCACCTGTCATATTTATCTGCTCAGTAAATATTTGTAGAATGAATGAACTATGTGCCTTACCCCTGAACAGTGTCCAACATTTAATAAGATTCTATATATTAATAAGATATATTCCATATAATAATATAATTCCATGTATTAATAAGATTTCAACCCAATCCATGGATTGGGTTGAATTGTAATTCCGTAAATTAACCACTCTTTCCAACTTAGCCTTATCCACACAATCTTGGGGATACAGAAGCCATTTGTACTTCTTAAGAAAAGACTGTACATTTCTTATACAATTTCCTCTGACTCCTTTTCAGTATTTCTGTTTTCTACAGAGAAAGGAGCATGGATTTAAAGTCAGTCAGACCTTTACCATATTACCCAGGATTCCTAATTCTGGGTATTGATCCAAAAGAATTGAAATGAGGATCTTGAAGAGATTAGCACTGTTATATTCACTGAAGCACTATTCAGAATAGCCCAGATGGAGGAACAACATAAATGTCCATTGACATATAAATCGTTAAGGAAAATGTCATATATACATACAATGGAACATTTTTCTGGCTTGGAAAAGAAGGAAATCCTGCAATATGCAACAACATGAATGAACATGGAGAACATTATACTAAGCAAAATAAACCACTCACAAAAAGATAAATACTACCTGATTCCACTGACTTATATGATGTTTCTAAAATAGCCAAACTCATAGAACCAGCTAGTAGACTGGTGATTGTCAGAGACTGGCTGTGGGGGAAGAGAAAGTGGGAAATTGCCAATCAGTGGGCATAAAGTTTCAAATATGGATTATAACTAAGTTCCAGAGATCTGCTCTACAATATTGTACCTACAGCTAACAATATTTTATAGTACATTTAAAACTGTGTTTAGAGGATAGATCTCATGTTAAATGTTATGCTACAATAAAACATTTAGAAAAAAAAATAAAGAAATTTTCACTAAAGTTTGTCTTCGGGGAATTCAGACACAATCATTCCAGGGGTGGAGCAGATGGGGATGATGACACAAAAGTCCATGATGAAGGTCAAGTAGAGGTGAATGTCACTGAAGAAAGGGAAGGACATTGGGACTGAGGGCCTAGAGTTGCAAGTGATTCATTTTTAGGAAAGCTAGACATCTTGTAACACTTTGACCATCTTATACAAGTTGTAGACTCTTCACCTGTGATGCCATACTCACTCATTCCCATATGATGGAAAGAATTCTGAACTTCCTAGACCACTGGGTCCCTGATCTCTAGGATACTGGATGACTGTTTGGCTGATCTCACCATGCTGAAGGTGGGGCTTGGAGGAAGACACTGAAGCATGGGTCAAAGTCCTTGATAAAGGCAAAGTGATGAGGAGGTAAAGTAATAAGGACGCAGAGGAGACTATGACCAGGGCCTCAGGGCTAAGACTTCAGGATACTTAACCAGCCTCAGAGTGTGGAATGGAACATGAAGTTTATCTGCTGGAATTGCAAAGAATATAGTCATTCCTGCTTGATTCATTTACAGTGGCCATTTCATGGTCTTTGGGAATTGGATAGAAAGATGTGAGACACAAAGAAGATCCCAGGGTTTCTTTCCCACAGATGCTGCTTTCCCTCTCAATCCAAGTCGCTGTTCAGTGGGACCTGACCAACAGCTCAGCAAAGCAAACCTTGGCCATTCACCAGTGACTCACAGGAGCAGAACACAGAGCACCACTTTTCCATTTACCTGATCACAGAAAACAGGGAAATAAGCTCTTGTCAGTGAATGGAGAGCATCAGTGTCCATTACTCATCCGCTTGAATTTCCCTGCTGTATTGGTGATAGACTCTCTGTCCGAGGGCTTGGAGGGGCCAAGAGCTAAAACAGACAAAAAGGCAAGCCAGGGAATCTGTGGGCATCACTGAGCCAGAACTGGATGAGCATATTTGGAAGATTCTGAAGAACTCAGCCAAAAAGCCAAAATGAGAAAGTACTTGGTTTCATGTCTTGTCTCAAGAGAATGTTGAGCATCCAAGGATGGGGTCATAAACCACCACAACTGGTTCAGGTGCTCTCCTGGGAGTCCCTCTGCTTGCCACCACTACTTAGGGCTACTGCTTTGCACGTGCCTCACGCTCATGCTATATCCTTCTGTATTATGGTTACCTGTTGACCAGTTGATTTCCTTATTAGACTCTGATTTACATATGAGGAATATATTTAATGTCAGTCAGACTTGGGTTCAAATTTACATATTAATTTGTGAACTTAGGCAATTTATCTAAAGTATTTGTGCAACCTCTCTAGGTCTCATTTTCTACATCTAAAAAATTGGAATAATAAGAGTGACCATAAAAATTAAGAATAAAGATTTATATTAAGTATTCTACAAATTGATGATTATAAATAATAAAAATCATTATAATAAATATTGTTTCAAAATGGGTATTTTAGAAAGGTCCTTTTAGGATGAAACAGAACAGTTTAAAAATCACTTTTCCTAATTAAATTCACTACTTTTTCATTAGCTGCCTAGATCCTTCTCTAATAAATTTGTTTCCACCTAGCCAACTTCATTATTATATGTGAGAGAGTGTGGTTACTCATTCTAGTAGAAGTCTACTATCTATACTTATCTTTTTTTTTTTTTTTTTTTTTTTTTTTTTTTTTTTTTTTTTTTGAGACAGAGTCTCAGTCTGTTGCCCAGGCTAGAGTGCAGTGGTGCGATCTCGGCTCATTGCAAGCTCCACCTCCCAGGTTCACGCCATTCTCCTGCCTCAGCCTCCTGAGTAACTGGGACTACAGGCGCCCGCCACCAAGCCCGGCTAATTTTTTTTTTTTTTTTTTTTTTTTTTTTAGTAGAGATGGGGTTTCACCGTGTTAGCCAGGATGGTCTCAATCTCCTGACCTCATGAACCACCCACCTTGGCCTCCCTAAGTGCTAGGGTTACAGCCGTGAGCCACCGTACCCGGCCTATACTTATCCTTTTTTATCTTCAAACTATCATTTACCTCTTTTGGTTTTTGTTAAAAAGTATGTTCCTTAAGTGTGCCATATCCTCTTCTTCTTGATGGACTTTGCACATGGATTTCTCTAAATTGGGCAGCCTCCAATTCTCTGCCAACACTCCACCTTGGTAACTTTTGTTCATCCTTCATAACTCAGTGACATTTTCACCTATCCGAGAAAGGTTGCCTGTACTTCCAGGCCAGGTCTGCCTGTTGTATGCTCTTTTGGGATTCTTTACTCTTCTTTCACAGACTGTTCAGTTTGCAATTGCTTTATGTCTTAGTGGCTAAAATCAATGTCTAACTCCTTCCACTCTGTAAGTCCATGAGGGCAGAGGCCATAGATGATTTTCTCAGCACACTGCATGGCACATATGAGGAAGAAGATAGTAAATTGTTTGTTGTATAAATGAAAAAAAAAGAACAGATTGTTCTGAATTGCATTTCTGTAAATTTCTGATCATTGTTCCCATTTTAGCACCATTATTTTCTTAGCATTGTTTTAGTTGAAAACAGAGAATAAGAAAAAGGTTTGCATGCAAACAAAGTTGACCCTTGGACAACAGAGGTGTTTAGGTGCATTGACTCCCTACACAGTCAAAAATCTGTGTATAAAATGTGACTCCCAAAAAACTTAAATATGACTATCCTGCTATTGACTGGAAGCCTTACCAATAACAAACTGTGGATTAACACGTATTTTGTATGTGTACTATATACTGTGTTCTTACAATAAAGTAAGCTAGAGAAATAAAAATGTTAAGAATATATAAGGAAGAGAAAATATACTTGCTCTTTATTAAGTGGCAGTGAATCATCCTAAAGTCTTCATCCTCATCATCCTTGAGTTGAGTAGAATGAAGAGAAGGAGGAAGACAAGGGGTTGGTGTTGCTGTCTCAGGGGTGGTGGTTTATCTGTGAGTTTTTTTTTTTTTTTCAAATTGCCATGAATCTCCAAAAAAGCTTCTAATATATTCATTGAAAGTATCTGCATGTAAGTGGGCCCTGTGAAGTTCAAATCCAAGTTGTTCAAGGATCAGCTGCAGTTTATCTGTGATTATGAGCCTCAGGAGCAGGTCAGAAGGTTAGAAAGTGTGAACAGTGGTATGGCTTGGATATTTGTCCCCCATATCTCATTTTGAAAGGTAATTCCCAGTGTTGGAGGTGGGGCCTGGTGGGAGGTGTTTGGGTCTTGGGGTAATCCCTCAGGGCTTGGTGCTGTCCTCATGATAGTGAGTGAGTTCTCACAAGATCTGGTTGTTTAAAAGTGTGTGGCATCTCCCCAGCACTCTCTCTCTTGCTCCTGCTTTCACCAGGTGACATGTCTGCTTCTGCTTCATCTTGCACCATGAGTAATAGCTCGCTGAGGCTTCCTAGGAAGCTGAGCAGATTCTAGTGCCATGCTTCCTGCACAGCCTGCAGAACCTTGCGCCAATTGAACCTTTTTTCTTTATAAATTACCCAGTCTTGGGTATTTCTTTAGTGCAACACAAGAACAGCCTAACACAGAAAATTGGTACCTGGAGTGAGGCCCAGGACAGAAGGCTCTACAACAGTTCCAGGCTACTGTATGTGCAAGCTACTCTGCCACTTGAGTCATACGACTCAGCAGAGCCAATGGTGCTTGAGATGTCAGTGGCAGATAGGGTTATTGTTTGGAGCCTTTGGCTGGGCCACACAGATGAATCACAGTGGAGACCTTTACGATTTTGGAGAAAGGCCCTACCATCTTCTACAGATAACCACTCTCCTATTGGTAGACATCTTTTGGCCTGTTACTGGGCCTTGGTAGAAACTGAATGTTGGACTATGAGTCACCAAGTTACCATGAGACCTGAACTGCCTATCATGAACTGGGTGCTTTCTGACTCATATAGCCATAAAGTTGGACATCCACAGCAGCACTCCATCATCAAATGGAAGTGGTATATACGTGATTGGGCTTGAGCAGGTCCTGAAGGTACGAGTAAGTTACATGAGGAGGTGGCCCAAATGCCCATGGCCCCCACTCCTGCTATGCTGTTTTCTCTCTCCCAGGCTGTACCTATCACCTCACTGGGACCTCCCTATGATAGAGGAAGAAAAGACTAGGGCTTGGTTTACAGATTGTTCTGCACGTTATGTAGGCGCTACCAGAAAGTAGACAGCTGCAGCATTATAGCCCCTTTCTGGGACATCCTTGAAGGACACTGGTGAAGGAAAATCTTGCCAGTGGCCAGAATTTCAAGAAGTGCACCTGGTTGTGCATTTTTCTTGGAAGGAAAAATGGCCAGACATGCAATTATGTACTGATTCACACGCTGTAGCCAATGTTTGATCAGGGATTTGGAAGGAGCATGGGTGGAAACTTGCTGACAAAGAAATTTGGGGAAGAGTTATGTAGATGCACCTCTCCGAGTGGTCAAAAAATGTGAAGATATTTGTGTCCCACATGAACGTTCACTAAAGAGTGACCTCAGCAGAGAAGAATTTTAATAATTAAGTGTATAGGATGACCTGTTCTGTGGACACCATTCAGCCTCCTTCCCCAGCCACCCCGTCATCACCCAATGAGCTTATGAACAAAGTAGACATGGTGGCAGGGATGGAGGTTATGCATGGGCTCGGCAACATGGACTTCCATTCATCAAAGCTGACCTGATTATGACTACGGTTGAGTGTCCAATCTGCCAGCAGCAGAGACCAACACTGAGTTCTCAATGTGAACCATTTCTGGATTAATCAGCCAGCTACGTAGTGTCCGGTTGATTACATTGGACCACTTTCATCACGGAAGGGACAGTGGTTTGGCATTACCAGAATAGACACTTACTTACTCCAGATTTGGATTTGCCTTTCCTAGCATGCAATGTTCCTACCAAGCATGCAGTGTTTCTACCAAGACTACCATCTATGGACTCAAAAAAATGCCTTATCTTCCACCATGGTATTCCACATAGCATTACTTCTGACCAAGAAACTCACTTCACAGCCAAAAAATTACAGCAGTGGGCTCATGCTCATGGTATTTTCACTGGTCTAACTATGTTCCCCATCATTCTGAAGCAGCTGGCTTTATAGACAAGTGAAATGGCCTTTTGAAGTTACAGTTACAAAGCCAACTAGGTTATAATATTTTGCAGGCTGGGGCAAAGTTCTCCAGAAGGCTCCATATGCTATGAATCAGCAGCCAATATATGGTACTGTTTCTCCCATAGCCAAATTCATGAGTCCAAGAATCAAGGGGTGGAAGTAGAAGTGGCACCACTCGTCATCACCCCTAGTGACCTAGCAAAATTTTGGTTCCTGTTCCCATGACTTTCTGTTCTGCTGGCCTAGAGATCTTAGTTCCAGAGGGAAGAATGCTGCCACCAGGAGACACAGCAATGATTCTATTGAACTGGAAGTTAAGATTGCCACTTGGCCACTTTGGGCTACTCCTGCCTCTATGTCAACAGGCTAAGGAGGGAGTCACAGTGTTGGCTGGAATGATTTATCTGAACTATCAAGATGAAATCAGACTACTGCTCCACAAGGGAGGTAAGGAAGAGTATGTCCGGATATGGGTGATCTCTTACTTTGTGTTATCTTGCCCTGACTACAGATGACTCAGACCCTTCAGGAATGAAGGTTTGGGCCATTCCACCAAATAAAAATCCATGTCCAGCTGAAGTGCTTGTTGAAGGCAAAGGAGATACAGAATGGGTAGTAGAAAAAGGTAGTTATCAATATCAGCTATGACCACGGGACCAGTTACAGAAACCAAGACTGCAATTGTTATGAGTATTTCCTAATTTTTTAAAGCATATGTTTGTGCATATATACACCTGTACTAAGAAAATATCTCTTTATTTCTTTTATTACTCCTTTATCATGTAACATAACATTTACTGGCTTCATGTCAGCCTTTGAGCATTAATTTTATGTAACAGTATTTAGGTTAGGTATTAGTGTATTTTTGGTTGTATACTTGTATTGTGTGAGGTGAAATTGTGACTTTATTATTGTTTTTATTTGGAGATTAAGTATGACTTAAGGAGATGTGTATGGGTCCTGAGGTGACAAGGGATGAACTTGCGATGGTTAATATTAGAGATCAACTTGACTGGACTGAGGGATGTCTAGATGGCTGGTGAAGTATTGTTTCTGTTTGTCTGTGAGGGTGTTGCGAGAAGAAATTGACATTACATTCGGTGGACTAGGAAAGGAATAGTCACCCACAATATGAGTGGGCGCAATCCAAACAGCTGCCGGTGTGACTGGAACAAAGTAGGCAGAAGAAGGAGATAAGTTTGGTTGCTGAGGCTTCTGGCTGTCTCTTTCTTTCCATGCCAGATGCTTGCTTCCTTCTTTCCTGTCCTTGGGTCTCAGACTCTAGGTTCATCAGTCTTTGAACTCTGGACTAGTACCAGTGGCCTCCCAGGGGCTCTCAGACTTTTGGCCACAGACTGAGGGCCACACTGCTGGCTTCCTAGGTTTTGAGGCTTTCAGACTTGGACTGAGTCACTACCAACTTCTGTCTTTCCCCAGCTTACAGACAGCCTATTGTGGGACTTTGCTGTGTAATTATGTGAGCCAATTCTCCCTAATAAACTACCTTTTATATATACATATCCTGTTGGTACTGTCCCTCTGAAGAACCCTGACTAATACAAGCAGAAATGGTGGAAAATTATCAGTTTTTTCACTGAAATAATGACTCGTTTCACATTCTAAGATTATTTGAAAAGTATTAAGAGGTGTAGCTCAAACTTGTCCAGCCTAGGAACAAAAGGCACAGCATTTAATCATTTACTTTTGATCCCCATAGGTCAAGGTTGGCTCTGTGGGCATTAACTCTTCACTTCCAGGTTGCTCATGAGAAAGTTCCAGCAAGGTGATCATTGACAGGAACAGGCAATGCAGTTTCAGGGAAGCCTCAGAGAAGAGAGAAAGATGCATGTAGAGAAGAGAGAAAGACACACGTAGAGAAGGGATATGGTTGATGAACTTCCAGGTTCCAGCTGCACAGAGCTGTCCAATTCTGTATGGAACTGGTTGCTGTATGAATGTTAGAGCAAGGCTGAGAGGATGAGAAGTTGTGCTGCATCAATTCTGTTCATACCGAACCCAGCTCAACCTCTGTCTAGTTAAGCTTGTACATATTCCCCTGGTGATTAATGTTGGTATTTCATTAGTCATGTGTTCACTCATCTCAAGATAGTACATATTCTGAGCTGGTCATAAACAATCATGTCATGTGAAAAAAGATGGAAATCTAATGTAAATGAGGATAGATGGCATTGCTTGATTTTGCCTTAATACAAAGATTATCATTCTGCCATGAAAAGAAATCAGGTCAGTTCAATATAATTTGTTGTTCACAGAACATTTTTGTTTAATGTCTGACTCCCTGAGTTATTAGGTTAGGTTGGAAAATAGTTGGAAAAAATGTTTGCTGTAATTTCATTCACCTTAGATATTTCATTTTCAAAATACATTTTGTGAACCTACATTTTACTTTGAGATTTAGGGAATATTTGGGTTTTTTTCTACCTTCCTACTGCAAATCAGGGCATTTAATTTATCTTACTAATTTTTTCCTGACTCAAAAAATAGAGTTGTTTAGTTCTCAGTAATATGAATGCTATGTTACTTATATAGTATGTTTGTGGAAGCAATTCCCTTTCCTGAGGCTAGTGAAAAGAAGGCATCTGACTACAAATAGTAACAAAGTTGGGGGAAAGCCTTCCCAGATGTTCTAATCCAAAAATGTATACCATTATGACATTCTTGGAATTCCAATTTGGTAAAAAGCAACAGTTTTATCATGAACATTATGGGTCCTAATTGTATGCTTTCATATTAAAAGTTTGATTAAAAAAATCATACTCTGGTCTCTCTGCAGAAGAGCTATTAGCCATACAATATTTTGAATTTTAAAAGCTCAAAATTTTAAAGGTTTTTAAAAATCTAATTATTGTTAAATACATGATTTGAAACTACAGCTATAATTGGCTAATTGCAGTCACAACCACTGGGCTGAGAGACCCTTTGGTAAAGGGGAAAAGACTTTTGCCTTCTCTATAAACCCTTCCATAAAAGTAAAACTTTTATTATTTTTATTCTGTGCATTGGATTTTGGATACTTTTCTTTCGCAATTAAATTCAAACTGTTTATATAATTTTGAATTCTGCCTTATTCTTGAGTTATGTTTTAATAGTATAATTCTGTGTATAAATTCACTTTTGTACATTTATATTTAGTCAAGCGGCCAAAGGCACTATAATTAGGCATCTACTCACTATATGTAGATTCTTACACACACACAAACACACACAGACACCCACCTCCGCTCCCCCCTGCCACACAATAGAAATTGAAGGCCTGGCCACTACTAGTAAGGCATTTATAGTATTATACAACATTAAATGATGTTTAATATACAACATTAAACGAAGTACTGGAAAGTTAAGGGGAGACTATGCTACTGTTTCAATTTAACACTGTTAACTATTATATTTAATTAGAGAAGAATACTTGATATTCTTTATAGCTGTAATTATCTGCTCTATTGTAAAAACACATTATGTCCCAGGCATTGCCATTCTGTACATACAAACTATCTCAGTTTAATTTGTAAATGTGAATTTCAGTAGTTCAATAGCTCTTTCCAACAGATAAAAAATGAGCTCTCAGTCCCATTCCTAAATTTCTTTTTTTCTTTATTATCCCACAGTATCTCACCTGTGATGATTAAGATGCCCATTAGTGTGCATATTTTGGCTACTACTTAAACTCCATGTAGCTCCAAAAATACAGAGATTTTTTTTTATTCTACCAGAATGAATATAGAATTCATTCTTTGTTCCTCACTTAGAAGTGAGCTGCAGAATAAATTCAGGTGGTTTAATATAAAGAGTAGTTGGTATTCAAGAAGGTAAGAGGGGACATAAAATATTTGAAGATATAATGGCTAATTGTGTCCAAATGTGATGAACAAGACTAAATAATAAATCTGAGATGCGTCAAGATATTTAAAGAAAACTATATCAAGATGCATCATAATCAAATTTCTGAAAACTAGCAATAAAGAGAAAATCTTAAAGATAGCCAAGAAACCAGTCAGATTATGTGGGGAGGACCAAAGATCAGGATCATAACAGATTTCTTGTTGAAAAAAACAATGCAACTGATAGAGGGAGAGCAACACTTCTAAAGTAAAGAAAATGCAAGTGTCTACCTAGACACATATCCAGTAAAAGATCTTTCAAAAATGAAGATAAAATTAAGACTTTTAAAGACATTTAAGTCTGAAAAAATTTATCACCAGCAGACTGACATTACCAGAAATGTCAAAAGAAACTCTTCAGGAGGAAGAGAATGATACAAGGTACAATTGTGAATGTATACCAAGATATGAAGAACGCTGAAAATGGTAATTAAGCCCTCTTTCTTATTATTTAAAGATAGTTTAAATATAATTCGATTTTAATGCAAAAGAGTAACAGTGTAGTATGAAATGAATGAATATATACTGTTGCAAGGTTCTTACAGAATACGTGGAATGGTATAATAATACTCGAAGGTAAACTATTATAAGTTAAGTATTTATATTATAAATCCTAAAGCCACCATAAAATAACAAAACACACAAATAAGAAATAAGCCCACAAAGGAGATTTAAAAAGTAAAACACACTCAATTGAGGAAAATAAGGCAGAGAGATGAACAAGAGAACGAAAAACAGAGAGGGCTAATATAAAACAAATACGTGGCACATTTCAACCTAACCATATTAATAATCAGATTAGACATAAATGGTCTAAACACACTTTAAAATGCAGAGATTACCAAAGAGGATAAAATAGCCAATTAAAATCCCAACATTCTTTTTTGTAAAAAAAGGCATACTGATTCTAAAATACATATTGATAGGCAAAAGATCTAAACTATGTAAATCAGCTTTGGAAAAGGACAGAGTTAGAGGACCAACAGTACCTGATTTCAAAATTTCTCAAAGTTGTTTAGGTATTCTAAGTCTTTAGTGTATCCATATGAACATTAGAATTACAATCCATAGGTTCATCATATACAAAAATTAACTCAAAATGGATCATAAACCTTAATGTAAAATCTAAAACTATATATAACTATCAAAAATCTAAAACTATAAAATCTAAAACTGTTAGACTTATGCAGGTAACCTTTATGACCTCATGTTAGGCAAAAATTTACTAGATAAAATACCAAAAGCGCAGTTCACAAAAGAGAAAATTCATAGACTGGACTTCATCAAAATTGAAAACTTCTGATCTTAAAAAGAACAGGAAGGGGAACATCACACTCTGGGGACTATTGTGGGGTGGGAGGAGAGGGGAGGGATAACATTAGGAGATATACCTAATGCTAAATGATGAGTTAATGGGTGCAGCACACCAGCATGGCAAATGTATACATATGTAACTAACCTGCACATTGTGCACATGTACCCTAAAACTTAAAGTATAATAATAATAATAATAAAAGAAAAACAAAGAAGAAAGTTTTTTAAAAAACTGAGAGAAAATATTTGCAAGTCATGTGTCTCATAAAGACTATGTATCTAGAACATATTTTAAATGCTCTCAAGAATCAATAATACAAACACAATATTTTAAAATGGGAAAAAGATTTAAACAAACACTTCATCAAACAAGTTGCACTGTTGACTAGTAGGCACACTGATAGAAAAAGATGCTAACATCATTAGTCATTAGAGAAGTGCATATTAAAACTATGAGATGTCACTACATTTCTTCTAAAATGGCTAAAATTAAAGCCTGACTATACCCAGTGTTAAGAAGAATGTAACTCTCACATACATGCAAAATGGTGTGAGTGCTTTGGAAATCAATTTGGGCTTTTCTTAAAAGTTAAATATCCACTTACTATATGATCCACACATTCTACTCTAAGATACAAAGATCTGTAAACGAATGTCCACAGCAGCTTTATTTTAATAGAAAAAAAAAATAGAAATCAACTCCAATGTCCCTCAACAAGTAAATACATACACATATTTTGATATATTCATACCATGAAATACTATTCAAAAACTAAAAAGGAACAAGTTATCAATTAATGCAACATCATGGATGGATCTTAAAATAATTATTGTCAATTAAGAAGACATATCCTCCCTCCCCACCAAAAAAAAGGGAAAGAGCGAGGACTATATGGTTCTGCTTATATAAAAGCCTAGAAAATGCAAACCAATGTGTAGTGATAGAAAGAAGACCATGGTTACCTGTTGCTTATGCTCACTTGGGTTTATGAAAGGGAGAAATAACAAAGGGGCATGAGGAAGCTTTGCAGTGTGATATATGTGTTTATTATTTTGACATTTGTGTTTATTATTATAATGGTTTCATGGGTATATATATAATTCAAAGTTAACCAAATTTTGTACTTTAATAATGAAGGCTTTATTCCGTGTTGGTTATACCTCAATAAAACTGTTAATAAAAGTAGTGGTTGTAACCTATATCTATTATTGCTACTCTCTCCTGCCTTGTGCTGATTGAGACTTGTTTTGGGTTAGACTCTTTTCTTGTGATTAATGCACTCCATAGGATAATTGAGGCCCTCATCGATATCTGTTTTTTCTCATTCAGACTGTTTCTCATTCACCAGACATACTCATAAAAGTTTGGATCTCAAGAATGATTTTTGTTCAACATTTCCTACCATCTCTTTACGCTTTTCCTCCAAGAAATTCATGCTCTTATAAATTGATGTCTGCAATTACTTACTGTTTTTTTACCAAACTCAGCATCTGTAGCTCAGCCCTGACCAAAGGTAGATTTAACACAATGCCATTACTTAAGGTACTAAATGTACTAAATCATTTCTATCATTAATATGTATATATATAATTATCTTCTACAATAGTGGTAGTTGCAAGACATGTAACCAACTATCCACTCAATGCAGTCACACAGTTTAACTTTGTAGTGTGTAAATTAATATCTATATGGGTTCAATGACTCATCATGCTTGAAGTTCATAAGGCCATGAAGATAGATTTGAGTCTATAAGCAGAACTCAATAAAGGCATATGGAAAAATGAAAGAGAAGTAAACTGAAACTGAGTATTCCAGGACTTTAATTTTACTCTTTGATAAACATGTACACAAATGCAATTGACTTCATATGTGTATTCATGCATGCATGCCCATATTCATTCACTCAGCAAATACTTATCAAACACCTTCCCTGGACCAGGTGTGGTGTTAGGCTCTGGAGAAAATGTTAAAACATTCATATCCTTATTCAGAATATTTTAGAATAAGGTAAGGGATACGGGCATTAATCAGATAATCATACTACAAATTCTAAAATTATATGTGGGACAGTGCTACAAATGAAGTGTATTCTTTGTTATGAGTGTCTAAAACAGAGGTATTTGTTATTTGTCCTAGTTAGAGTTGTCAGGGAAGGATTTCCTGAGTAAGGAAAGGTTGACCTGAGATGAAGTTATCCAGGCCACAAGAGGATGCAAAAGATTTTTAGGCAGAGGAAACAGATGGAACTGGACAAATGGTCAATGCATTGAGTGTACAGTGAAATACACCCTTTCCAGGCAGACCTAATCCTCTGCACTTATTGTTTGACCATCTAGAAGCAAAGTCATTGATAAGATACTCTGTGGCCCTAAAGGATAAATGAGCATCTAGATCCCTGTATAACTTCATAGAGCAAATCCCACTACCCACCCTCCAACTACATCAGTCTTTGTAGTAAGCCATATAAATTTGTATTTTATCAGGCACTGCTTTTTGTGGTTGGTTGCTACAGGAGCCCGCATTAAATACTTAGGTTAATTTATAGGAATAGATTAGTTTATCTCTATGCCCTTTTCCAACTGGAAAATGCTGTGATTCAAATTTAGCATTTGAATATAAATATGGTCAAGTTCTTTTGTAGTTTGTATTTTGTTGAGTTTCTCAAACAAGACTGTATATACTTCATGGGTAAGCATTGCATTTCATTCATTTTCGTAAATCTACATAATAAACAACTGAGTAAATAACAGGTAGTCAATAAATGTTTGTTAAGCTATCAATCAATTGATCTTTCTTTGTCGTAGAGAAGTATTATTTCTTCAGTGCACTATACTAATTTTCACTTGTAATTTTCAGTATTTGCTGGAAAAAACACATTTGTATCTTCTAAGGAAACGCTTCCTGTGCTTAGAGTCTGGGAGTAAATTTTTCTTATTTTTCTGAGGTTTGTAATGACAACATCTGCAATTAAGATTATGTCCATAAAATGCTGAATGATTAATAACTTTAATAACATTAAACTGCTTTTAGTAGATTGCTAATAGCATTGGGATCAAAATATAAACCACAGCTAGTCATAATCACTTATGTTGAAAACATGTGGCTTTATGTGGCATATCTTCCAAATCAAGTATAAAATTTCTTTCAGCCAAAAGTGCTTAGAAAAAAATAAATACAGCTATAAATCCAAAATGTAATTACCATGTTTGAGATTATAGCAAATATCTGAAGGCATGTGATCACTTTGGCTTAATTATGTAACATAAAATCTAGCTACTAATTTTTTTAAAAATATGCATCTTTCTTTCCAGAATCCAAAGGGATTTTTATGTCTAATAAAAGAAGTAAATGTATCAATTAACTGATTTTTTGGTAATGTTGTCATTTTCATTGAGAAATAGAACAAATTCAGTTTTTTTTAACTGTGGTAAAATACATATAAACATAAAATTTACTATCTTAGCCATTTTTAAGTGTACAGTTCAGTAGTATTAAGTACATTCACAACGTTGTGCAATGAATCTTGAGAATTATTTTCAACTAACAAAACTAACATTCTAATCTCGTTAAACAACTTTCTATTCTCCTATCCCCCTACCACCTGGCAGATACCATTCTACTTTTTGGCTCTATGAATTTGACTATTGTAGAGACTACATAAAAATGAAAACATAGAGTGATTTTCTCAAAACAAATAGGTTTTTTGAGAGATTGTTATTCTGACTACCTTTGGCAGTGATTTGGTTTGGTTGACAGTATCGATGCTAATCACTTTCTAGCTTGCCTTGTCTACATGAAAAATTTTTAAGGTAAAAATCACCAGTGTTGCCACCAAAAATTGTATTTCCATGCTTCCTTTTTAGACAAGGCATTGTTGAGTGTTCTTCAAAAGGGACTGACTCAGCATGTGCCTTTTAATCTATTCTCTTCCTCACTTTTTTGATTCAAATACAGACATGATACCTGCGGGAAGAATAGTCCTCTTTTTACTAGAAAATGATAAGCATACACCAAGTGGCTGAGCAGAAACTGCCTGATGCCTGATAGCATCATGAAATCACCATACCTGTTCCTGCCTACCTCTGGATTTTTTTTATTATGTGAGAAAAATAAGACATCTCAGACAGAACATAATTTGTCACTGACTTACCACTTTCTTCAGATAGAGCCACATGAAATGGATTCTTAAAATAGCATACCCAGTGGTGAAAACCATGACCTCATACATTTCGGACATATAAATATATAAATATAAATATATATATATATATAAAATTTTAGTGTTATAATAGATACTATATATACACACATAATCTTGTCATTCATGGGTTGTTGAATATATAGCTGTATGCTTGTTTCTTAGGTTAGAAATTTTAGTTGTAAATGAAGTGAAAACAGCAAGAATAAGACTCAAGTAAAATCATCTTGCTTGAATAACCACATTTCAGTGATACTTTTTTCTTTGTCGTAGAATAAAATATAGAAGAGAATATTGTATACTGGATCTTCTTTCAATGAAAGCAAAAGAAATTGTAATAGAATGTTAGGAAACCTTGTCAGGAGGTATATAGATCTATACGACTATTTTCTTCTTGCTAAAAGGAAACACCAAAGGTCCAATGGCTTTGTGCAATTCCTCAATGCCTGCCTCTTTCTAAATTCAAATAAAATCAATATTTGTTTGGAATCATTGATATCTGTGCAAAGTATAATGCTAGGTATAGTAGTAAAAAAATTCTATAGCTGAGCTTCAGTCTTTGCTACCACATTGCTTTCCTACCACAATCTAAATTCAATATACGAGATAGAGCAAAATAGTATTATTTGGTGAGGCATTTGAACATAGATTTTATATATGATCATTTAAAAAGTATACATAATCTAACGTGTGGCTTGCATTTAGTAGATTGTCTAAAGTATTTATAAATAGAATAATAAGGTAGAAATAAATTGTTCTAGGAAGCACAGTAGGGGGCAATTAATTTTGCCTGAAGGATCTAAGATTATGGGTACTCGAACTGAGTTTAGATGAGTATGACCTTGACAATTGAATATCTTATCACTGGGAGATGGCTTTGGAAAATTTTTGAAGGGCATTTAAAGAATGAAAAATGATAAAAGTGGTAAAAATAAACTGTATATTTCAGGAATGCCAAATAGTCCACTGGGACTAGGTATGGATCAGTATATATAAGGAGATGCGGACTTAATGATAGGTACAAGTTATTTGATATTGGATTGTTTCTTCTGCCAGACTTTAGATATATTCTCTAAGCAGTGGGAAAACATTAATTTTTTTTTCAAGTGGAAGAGTGACCTAATCCTGCTTCTGTTTAGAAACATAACCTTGGGCAGTATGAGGATGCATGGGGACAGCTAGGAGACTACAAATGCTTAGAAAAGAGATGCTGAGGGCTTCTTTTAAGGACCTGTAGTTAAGAATGTGAAGAAAAGGTGACTATATCAAACAAGAAGGCTAGAGATTCTAAGACAACGGCAAACCATTGGATGGATGGTAAGAATGGAAGGATTCATTTAAAGATGAAAATAAGTCATTTAGCTTTGGTTACTAGAAAGATGAGAAAATGAGACATAATAAACCTAAAAAATACAAAAGGAGGCAAAAATGTGGAATGGAAAATACTGAATTCAGTTTTAGCCATGTACCATCAGAGGTGCCAGCAGGACACTGTATATAAATGCTCGGTAGAAAAGCTTGTTCTATATTGCTTGTTTTTAGGAATTCCAAACAGGATGATATTATTAATAATGCCTGGATTTTTAGAAGACTTAATTTCTAATAATAACTATAATTATAATAACATTGTCAAAATACCTTGCATTTACATAATTTATAAAATTTTAAATATCTTTTTACATATTTCTGTTTAATTCTCACAATAATTCTGTAAGAGCTTTGAGTCAAACATTATTATCCCAGTATTTTAGAACAGTCAGCAAAGAGTGAGAGAAATAACATTATTTATAAAAGGACAGACAGCTAAGTATATGGTGAAGCTGCACCAAAACATAAGTCTTTTGAATCCTAATTTAGGTATCTTTTCACCTTACTATGTGACCTTGTGAACAAAAAGACAAGCAGGAAATTTTCAAACTCTTTTTGGTAATAGCAACAGTGTATCATAGAATACACAGAGTAATTTTTTGGAAAGGTTGTTATGTGTATGTAAATATAAAATAAAGGGACAGTTTATATGTCTATATGTCTGTATGTGCATGTATGAGTATATATGCACATACACATAGAGATACATGTGTATTTCTTCATTTACTTCAACCAAAACCATACATTATAGCAGATTGAGTGCAGAAGCAGAAAAAAGAATTCGTCTATCAATATAGATATTAAGAGACTTGAAATAATTTAAAGCAATGCCACTGTTTCCACCAAATGTTATGTTTTGAAAATATACTTATTTTGTGAAAACATGTAATTAGTTTTTTTTATTATTATACTTTAAGTTTTAGGGTACATGTGCATAACGTGCAGGTTAGTTACATATGTATACATGTGCCATGTTGGTGTGCTGCACCCAGTAAACTTTCAGTTTTGATTGCAAATACAGTAAACATTGAAAACAAAAGCTCAATGATGGCTGGGTGTGGTGGCTCAAGCCTGTAATCCCAGCACTTTGGGAGGTTGAGGCAGGTGGATCACTAGAGGTCAGAAGTTCGAAACCAAGCTGGCTAACCTGGTGAAACCCCGTCTCTACTAAAAATATAAAAATTAGCTGGGCATGGTGGTGCATGCCTGTAATCCCAGCTACTCGGGAGGCTGAGGCAAGAGAATTGCTTGAACCCAGGAGGTGGAGGTTGCGATGAGCCGAGATCACGCCACTGCACTCCAGCCTGGGTGACAGTGCAAAACTCTGTCTAAAAAAGAAAAAAGAAAAAAAAGAAAAACTCAATGATGCTCTGAATTTTTGCTAGTGAAACAGGCCCTGATACCAAAATATATAGGAAACATTGTTATAAACTATCAGATGCTTTACATGTAGCCATTGCTTTTAACCCTCATGACAACTCTGTAAGGGATGAGACGTTATAGCTTGAGCCACAGAAAATACACGTTAACTGTGTTCAGACCCGGGCACTACCACTTACTAGGTGTGAATTCTAAGCAAGTTATTTAACACCTTTGTACCTCAGTTTTATCATCCCTGCGACGATGATTAGGTATATGTAGCTGAGCTACCTCCAGTGAATCAAAGAACTATGCCATGGTGTACCAAAGGCAGAATGGTTGAAATAGTTCACCCCAGGTACAGGCAATAAAGGGGGTACACGAAAATTTACTAAAAGTCAGTTTGCTCTTTTTTTATCTTCATGCACCAGCAATTCTAATCAATGTCAGTGATAAAATACTCATTCTGCAAAGCCTGTTGTGTTGGACCAAGTTCTATTGCCTGCACCTAGGGTGTACATCTTCAATTGTCCCACCCATGCAGTCAACTATGCCCCTCTTAGATTTGCTAAAGTGGCCCCCCACTTCCAGAGCTCCCTATGGATCAGCGGCCAAGGCCTCTGTTTCAGAGGCTTCCCAGTTCAACCTCTCCTTCTTTTCTATGCAGTTTGTTCACTGTCTTACAGAAGTTGTTCCTGAGAGCACAATCCAAAAATCCTCATGCATATTAAACTGAGAATCTGTTTCCTAGGAAATTTGACATAAGACAAGTAACTACTTCATGATCACACAGCAGAGAGTTTCAGCACCCCAAATAAAATGCTGCCAAGACTGCAGTACACTTGTAACTGCATTAACTACTATCTTATTTTTTATATATATATATACACACACACACACACACACACATACACACAATTCCTTGATATATCTGATTCTTACAAAAAAAAAATGATAACCAGCACTTCAGTGAGGCAAGATAGCTAGATTTTCCCTTTGGTCTGATATCCAGCCAAGAGCTTTGGTCACTAATGATAAAAGGAACAATGGTAACCTATATTCTGAATAAGTGACCAGAAGCCATTTTGAGTGGCAAACTTCTCATTCTGCAAAAGTTCTGAGTAATCACAAAGAAAGAAAGATTCTAGATCAGGGAGTAAACTTCGACATTTCATCTCATTAGCAGAACACTTTTCCTTGATTTCCCTTTTTAAACTGTCTTCTGAGTGCCAGCTGCCAGGTCTATGCTAATTTCCCTGCAAAAACAAAAGAGACTGTGATCTTGTAGACCCTGATGGTTTATCAAACCGTCAGCTACGCCTTTGCAATGCCTCATGCAGAATGCCTGCTTTATTTCTTTTGGTTAAAAAATACATTTTCTAATATTTAAGTGTCAAGGCGTTGGAATTTTTACTTTTACTTTCTTCAGATCATAAGGAAGAAATGTTAATACACATAACTCCTCCCTAACAGAGCTCTATTATTTTATTTCTTTTATATCACTTGCAGTTACTGTTTTTCAAATTTATTTGTTAAAGAGTTTATTGTATTTCTGGCTCCATTAATGTAAACTTCATGAGTGTAAGGATCTATTCTGTCTTTTTGAAGTTGCTGGAATAGTGCATGAAACACAGTTGGTTCTCAATAAATGCTTGTTTGATAAAGGCATATCCCCAAAAGGAGTGATTGACCATAAATTAATGTGGGTCTACATTCTGAGATGTTGGTTAGAAATTTGGAAGAAAAGCCTCTGCTTTCTTCTTTATTTTTCAGCCTATAAATTTTTATTCATTCCTTATTCTTCATAGGCACTGTGTTTAGCATTGGATTTAAGGTGGCAGATGTAATGGATATAATCCCTGTTTTGAGAACTTCAGTAGAACACATAATGTATTTTATAAACTATATCTGTGCGATTTTATTAAGATTTTGATGGAAATTCTAGTGGTTAATTTGTCGACACTTTTAGGTAACATTTGATTATATGACAACTAAAGATCAAGATGTATTGGGTCAATGCAATGTGCTAGCCATTGTGTTAAGACTTCAATAAAGTATTGAATTTTAATCCTAAAATATACTCTGAGACATAGACATTATTATCTCAATTTTTCCTAAGGAGAAAATAATGGAGCTTCATATAATGTAAGTGACTTGCTTGTCCTCACATAGTAAGTCTCCAAAACAGAATTGAGAAGCTGGAACCCAGGACTAACTCTCAACCCATGAATTTTTCAGCCACCTTCAACCCAGAGAAGGAATTTAAACCTACAAAAAGAGATAACTTGGGAAACTCTAGTTTTTGAGAAAATTATTGAAATAAAAATATGACTATCCACTTGAACTTGCAATGTGAAAAAAAAAGTCCTTTTAATTTTTATACCACAGGTTTTCATGAAATGTTTAGTAGTGACAAGTACTCTGAAATAATGACTGCTTTCAGATGGTTTATATATTTCTTCAGGTCCTAAGTTTAATCAGATATTATCTTAGTATAGTATGAATTAAACATATTCTATGAAGGGAGACATGTAAGTGATTAATATGCAATCAAAAGGTGCTCAACACCATTAGTCACTAAGGAAATGTAAATTGAAGTCACAATGAGATACCATTGCACACCACCAGAATGGTGAATTAAAAAGACAATAACACAGGCAACACCAAAATATTGGTAGGCTATGGTATAACAATAACACTCATACATTGTTAGTAGCAATGTAAAATGGTACATTTAGAAAAACGTTCTGATAGTTTCTTATAAAATCAAATCTACCATATCCTATGATTCGGCAATCCGCTTGTAGGTGCTTACTCAATATATATGTAGTCATGTGATTACAAAAAGATATATGAAATAATGTTCATAGAAGCTTTATTTATCAGAGCTGAAAACTGGAAAGAGACCAGGAGAATGGGCAAACATACTGGAATATTTATACAATGGAATACTACCCAATATAAAAAGGAATGAACCACCAATATAAAACATAGATGAATCTCAAAAACATCATGTTGAAAGAAAGTAGCCTGATACAAAATATTGCAAACAATATGATTCCATGTCCATTAGGTTCTAGAACAGGCTACATTAATCTATTATAAAAATGGTCAGAACAGTGATTTCTATGGAAGGTTGAGTGGGAGGATTGATGGAGAAAGAACTTAAGGTCTATCTCAGACTCTAGAATAAGAATAATATTCTGTATCTCTACAGTTGTCTTTGTTACATTGTTGTGTATACTTATCAAAATTCATCAAATGGTATACTTAAAACTTGTGGATTTCAGTGTAGGTGACATGGTTTTGCTGTGTCCCCATCCACATCTCACCTTGAATTGTTAGAATTCCCAAGTGTCAAGGGCAGGGCCAGGTGGAGATAATTGAATCATGGGGGCCATTTCCCCCATACTGTTCTCCTGGTAGTGAATAATTCTCAGGACATCTGATAGTTTTATAAACAAGAATTCCCCTGCACAATTTTTCTTAACTTGCCACCATGTAAGACATGCTTTTGCTTCTCCTTTTCCTCCCACCATGATTGTGAGGCCTCCCCAGCCATGTGCAACTGTGAGTACATTAAACCTCTTTCCTTTTTTAATTACCCAGTCACAGGTATTCTTTATTAGCAGCATGAGAACAGACTGATACAGTTGGTATTTGGTAGTGAGGTGCCGCTGTAAAGATATCAGAAAATGTGGAGGTGACTTTGGACCTGGGTAATAACAGGCAGAGGTTGGAGCAGTTTGGAGGGCTCGGAAGAAGATAAGAAAATACGGGAAAGTTTGGACCTTCCCAGAGACTTGGAGGGCTCAGAAGAAAATAGGAAAATATGAGAAAGTTTGGAACCTCCTAGAGATTTGCTGAATGGCTTTTAGCAAAATGCTGATAGAGATATGGACAATAAAGTATAGGCTGAGGTGGTCTCAGATGGTGATGAGGAACTTCTTGGGAACTGAAGGAAAGGTTTGTTATGCAGAGACTGGCAGCATTTTGCCCCTGCCCTAGAGATATGTGGAGCATTGAACTTCAGAGAGATGATTTAGGGTATCTGGCAGAAGAAATTTCTAAGTGGCAAAGTGTTCAAGATGAAGCAGAGCATAAAAGTTTGAAAAATTTGCAGCCTAACAATGCAATAGAAAAGAAAAATCCATTTTTTGGGGAGAAATTCAAACCCACAGCAGAAATTTGCATGAGTAATGAGAAGCCAAACACTAATCACCACGGCAATGGGGAAAATATCTCCAGGGCATGTCAGAGACCTTCACAGTTACCCTTCCCATCACAGGTCCTGAGCCTAGGAGAAAAAAAAAAAAAAAAAAATGGTTTTCTTGGCAGGGCCCAGAGCCCCCTTACTTTGTGCAGTCTTGGGACTTGGTGCCATGCGCCCCAGCCACACCAGCCATGGCTAAAAGGGCCCAAGGTACAGCTCAGGCTATGGCTTCGGAAGGTGCAAGCTTCAAGTCTTGGCAGCTTCCACGTGGTGTTGGTCCTGCAGGTGTGCAGAATGCAAGAATTCAGGTTTGGGAACCTCCACCTAGATTTCAGAGGATGAAAGGAAATACCTGGATATCCAGGCAGAGGTGTGTTGCAGGGGTGGAGCCCTCATGGAGAACATCTGCTAGGGCAGTGCAGAAGGAAAACATGGGGTTGCAGCCCCCACACAGAGTTCCCACTGGGGCACTGCCTAGTGGAGATACGAGAAGAGGGCCACCATCCTCCAGATCCCAGAACGGTAGATCCACAGACAGCTTTTACCAGGAACTTGGAAAAGCTGCAGACACTGAATGCAAGCCCATGAAAGCAGCTGGGAGGGGAGCTCTACCCTGCAAAGACACAGGGGTAGAGCTTCCCAAGGCCATGGGAGCCCACCTCTTTCATCAGCAAGACCTGGATGTGAGACATGGAGTCAAAGGAGATCTTTTTGGAGTTTTAAGATTTGACAGCCTTGTTGAATTTCAGACTTGCATGGGGCCTGTAGCCCCTTTGTTTCGGCCAATTTGTCCCATTTAGAATGGGTGTATTTACCCAATGCCTGTACCTCCATTGTATCTAGGAAGTAACTAACTTGCTTTTTATTTTACAGGCTCATAGGCAAAAGGGACTTGCCTGGACTCAAATGAGACTTTGGACTGTGGACTTTTGAGTTAATGCTAAAATGAGTTAAGACTTTGGGAGACTGTGGGGAAGTCATGATTGGTTTTGAAATGTGAGGACCTGAGATTTGGGAGGGGCCGGGGTGAAATGATATGTTTTCGCTGTGTCCCCACCCAAATCTCACCTTGAATTGTAATAATCCCCATGTGTCAAGTGCAGGGCCAGGTGGAGATAATTGAATCGTGGGGGCTATTTCCCCCATACTGTTCTTCTGGTTGTGAATAAGTCTCCAGAGATGGAATAGTTTTATAAATGAGAGTTCTTCTCAATCTGTCTTGCCTGCCTCTCTTGACATGCCTTTGCTTCTCCTTTGCCTTTCACCATGATTGTGAGGCCTCCCCAGCCATGTGAAACTGTGAGTCCATTAACCTTCTTTCTTTTATAAATTACCCAGTCTCAGATATGTCTTTATTTGCAGCATAAGAACAGACTAATACAGTAGGTAAATGTTACCTGAAAAAAAAAGCAAGTATTTAACTCTACTTAATAATATACAAACCACATATATAGGGACAAAGTATGCTTATATTTGCAACTTACTTTGGACTGTATCATGGAATAAGATGGATGATATGGAGACGGATGTATGGATAGACATGTGCTCACTGTACAATTATTTCAACTTTACTGTATGTTTCAATATTTTCATAATAAAATGTTAGAAAAAATAAGAATTTGCTTAAGTCTTCTAATATTGGAATTCTTGCATAAATTCTGTAAAATGAAGCCCTCCTGACTCTCTCAAACAGAATTAATCCCATATTCTTCTCTATGTCTATGAGGCATAGGAAATTAGCATGCTAAGCAAGAATTATTTGAATCTTCTTTTCATTATATATTTATTGCTTAAATATGTTACCTAAATGATGAATCAATGTTGTTGTATTATGAATTATTTATAAGCCGGTCACTGCTATGGCTATTTAGCACTCTGCTCTATACTACAGTTAGTTATATTAATATTTATGCTGCTACTAGGCCGTAGTATTTTGAGACCAGGGGTTATTTGTATGTATTTTTCTGTTTGCAACATTTAACGCACTGTTTTATGTACAGTTGGTACCCTCAAATTATTTGTTAAACAGAATTACATTATGATCATTGTTCACTTTTTTTACTTGCCTATATGTCACTTTTTTCTTAACAGATGGGTCCTTCTATTCAGCCTTCCCAATCTTTATGATCTTTTCTGAATTTCTAGAAAAATAGAACTGAAGTTTTTAATTAAAAGAGCATTTTTGATTTTATGGGTAAAACTCCTGATCATTGTTTGGATTGCATATAGTGCTGTTCCATGTGAGAAATAATGGTTGCTCATAGGTATTGCGTTAATGCCTTTTCAACAATTATTCTTACCTACAGGTGGAAAGACTTTCTGACTACCTTCCAAAATATTTGTCAGATTTCTTAGAAAGATTATTTATAATAGTTTCTCTACTAAACACTGGTTTTAAACAATATGGCAGTTCCTCAAAAAAATAAAAACAAAATACCATATGATCTAGCAATCCCAATCCTGAGTATATCTTAAAAATATAAAATCAGTATGTCAAAAGTGTCTCTACTCCTATGTTTATTGCAGCATTATTTACAGTAGCCAAGATATGGAATCATTTTGTGTCCAACAGCAGATGAATGGATAAAGAAAATGTAGTAAGTGTACACAATTACTGTACACTGTTGTGGCTGATAAGCCATAAAATGAATGAAATCCTGTCATTTGCAAAAATATGCATGGACCTGAAGGACATAATGTTAAATGAAATAAGCCAGACACAGAAATACAAATACTTCATGATCTCACTCGTATGGAATTGAAAAAAATTGAGCTGATATCCAGAGAATAGAAAGAACAGTGGTTACCAGAAATTGAGAGTCCAGGTACGTGGGAGGAGGGAGAAAGCAAAGGATAGGCTGACATTGGTCAGTGGGTACAAAGTTAAAATTAGATAGGAGGAATAAATCTGGTGTTCTGTTGCACAGAAGCGTGATGCTAAAGGTAAGGTGTTTTACAAAATAGCTAGAAGGCAGGTTTTTGAATATTCTCATTGCAAAAAAGTGATAAATGCATGAAGTGATGAATATGATAAATACTCTGATCATTATACAACATATGTATTAAAACATCAAAGTATACTCCATAAATATGCACAATTACAATGTGTCAATTAAAAAATGCCAGCTTGGTTTTTATATGATTCTGACAACCTCATTGCAGAAGCAACCACGGAAGCATCATCTCGGCTGTTGATGAATTTGCTTGCAGTCATCATTGAGGTGACTTTTAGCTTCAGCACTAGTTGGTTTAGGAAGTAATTTGTAAATGATAATAGATACAATTATTTAGGTAACCATGATTATCATGACAATAGAAAGGAGCTGGTAATAACCTGTGATTTCATATCTAAGCAAAAGAAAGAAAATAGGTGAAAGAGAATATAACAATTCTGTGTTGAATTAAGTTCAAACGTATGTCAAGTATCTATATATTCATCCTGTTGAGTATCATGTCTAGGATACAAAAAAGCATGGAACATGGACTCTGTCCTTGACGGGCATATTTCAGTGCAAGAGGAGAAAACAGTCACCCCATGGAACAAGAAAATATGTCATGTTACTACAGTTAGGACCTTTCTAATTCACTCACCTATAACTGTCATAGAAAAGACCAACTTTTCATTAGTTGGAGGTTTAAGGTGGTTTTCAGAAGCTATTTTCAAAGTAGATAAAAGGAAAATTCTGATTTCCTCACAGCTCTGTCTCTGAAATATGGTTGTTGCAAAAACCACATCTGTCCTAGAGAGTATCCCTGAAATGAGCTAGAAGTTGTACCCACAATCTCTGAGAGGTGGCACTATGAGTCTGGACGAATTCATGATAGAAGAAAGAAGTGAGGGGAAAGAAAATATGGGAATTTTTAGTACACAGGTAGCAGGAATATTGGTAAAATGGTTTTATTTTTTTACATACATAGTCACTGCTCAGTACCAAATAATAGTGACAGCTCATTCCATAAATATATGATTTTAATGAGGTTAAGTGCATATTAGTTTTCAGTTTTATAAATTAAAAATCTATTAAACTTTTTATGAAATGGCCTACTAATAATAATCTCATCAATATCCATATGGTTATTTCTTTGTTAATAAATATGATTTTAGATTAATAAAAATAATTTTAGATTAATATTTTAAGGATTTTAAATATTTCACTAAACTCATAAATAGACATCAATACAATGGCTTCCTTTCTTATTTAGTATTAGTAAGTCAGTACAGCAGAGTGAATAAGAATGTCTTCTCTGCAGCTCAACTCCCTGACTTCAAATTCCATGTGGAGAGTTAATAGCTGTGTTAATTTGAGTGAGTTAATTTACTTCTTTCTGGCTTAAATTTCTTATCTACAATAGAATGTGTAATATTGGCATGAGGATTTACAAGTTCATGTGTGCATGTATGTAATATTTTCTCTATATATCCATAGACATATATATCTAAATATAAATATATACATGTGTACACACATATATATGTATATATGTATAAGTGCATACATGTATGCATTTATATGTAGATATATATGTAGTTACATTATGTATATAAAATCTTCGTTTTCTGACACATAGTAAATAATTGAATAGTAACACTTGCTATACAGATATAGGCACAAAATATTATATACATAAACATTATATATATCTTAGATCATTGCCTGGCATGTATTTGCTACTATTACTTGCTATTTAAAAAGTATATGTATATATGTAACATTATGAATTGTGTATGTAATATATATCTCTAATATGTCTATATGCACTTATATGTGATATTTCATATATATAGGCACAAAATATTATATATGCATTTATATTTTGGAACATTGCATGACACACTGTAATTACTATTATTATTTAGTAATAGCAATGTGATGAGAAGAATACGTATACTTCTGGAAAATATTAGATTTTTAAAAAACAATTTATAAAAATACAATGTAATTCTGTTCAGTATAATTAGAGTTGCTCCTACCTTTTCCATTTGGTTGTTTTTAGCAGCTTGAAATAACATAGCCTGCTTTTAAGGCTAATTATGTTAAATATTGGCTAATCATGGCAAAATTTAAATTACCAGGGCCAATTTACCCAGCAAATTTAGATATCTGCGTATTTGACATCTACCCTTGAATGTCTAATAGGCATCTCAAAATGGATATGCATAAATAAAACTATTGATTATCTGCACCCCACAGCCTGTTCTTTAGTATTCTCTCTTTTCTTAATTGGCACCACCACCCATCAAGTTGATAAGGTTCCAAACCGTAGAACCATCATTGACTCTTTTCTTTTGCATCCTAAATCCAGTCAATCCATTGGTGAGATCCAATTAGCTCTACATCCATATACTATACATAGATAATTCATGAATTTCATCCATTTTTGCTACCGCTTGGGTACAAGGCCACTAACACCTTTACCTTACACCTGGAACCACGGGAGCATAGTCACTGTATCTCCACTTCACCCTGCAGATTCCTCTCCACAAACAGCTAAAGTATCTTTAAAAAGAAAAAAAAAAAAAAGAGAGAGAGAGGGCCGGGCGCGGTGGCTCACGCCTGTAACCCCAGCACTTTGGGAGGCCGAGGTGGGTGGATCACGAGGTCAGGAGATCGAGACCATCCTGGCTAACACGGTGAAACCCCGACTCTACTAAAAATATTTAAAAAATTAGCATGGTGACATGGTGGCGGGCGCCTGTAGTCCTAGCTACTCGGTAGGCTGAGGCAGGAGAATGGCGTGAACCTGGGAGGTGGAGCTTACAGTGAGCTGAGATCGCGCCACTGCACTCCAGCCTGGGTGACAGAGCGAGACTCCATCTCAATTAAAAAAAAAAAAGAGAGAGAGAGAGAGAGAGAAAGTAAGGAAAAATCAGAGAATGTCATTTCACTGCTCAAATCCCTCCTATGATTTCCCATTGCAGTTAAAATAAAATCTAAACCTTTGAGTGCTTAACGGGCATAAACCCAAGGCTCTTCTCACTTCATTGCCTTTGACTCTCCCTCTCACTTTCTAGGTTCCAACCACACCTTGATGTTCTGAGAACACACCCAGTATGTTCCTACCTCATACATAGCTTAGCTCTTGTATGTGCTCTTACCTCTATGTGGATCACTTTTCTCCTGGTTATCTTAACACCTGACTCAATTTTTTCCTTCAAATCTCAGCTTAGATGTCAACCCCTGAAAGAATCTTTCCTAACTACAATATTACACCTTTGTCATTTTCAATTCCCTTACCTTATTTAGTTATCTTCATAACATTTATTATTAATGACATATTTAATATTTATTTGTTTGTTTAATATTGATCATCTCAGTGGAATATAAATTAAACTCTATGAGGGAAAGGACATAATGTTTGATATACTGCAATGACCCCCTGCTTAGTTAAGCCCCTTGCCCATGGTAGATGGAAAACAAATATTTATTCATGAATGAATAAATGATTGGTAAATTCCAGTGTATGTAAATCATCAAAACATTGAAAAGTAGTTTGTTGAAGTGGGGGTGGTGATTGTGGTTACAGCGGAGGTTAAATAAAACTTACGACATAGTATCCACTATTCAAGACTTGTTTTCCTATGATTCTAAAATTATCTAACCATGAAGCATTAAACTGATTTGTGAAAAAATATCCATAAGATGAGCTGATTTATTCACTATTATCTACACCATTTCCCTAGAGATTAAATGGAAAGTGATGAGTGAAAGCAATTTCAAAAGAAGCAGCAAGAACTGGAACAAGTTGTTTTATTAGTTACGAAATAAACCTATACCTTTAAATATTAATAATTTCCCCATGATAATTTATAAAGTAATAGTTAAGGTTCATAATATCGATAAATGTTTTAATTTTTAACTGTTTTGAGATCATTAATAATATTTTAACGGGGCTGTTAGCTCTCAGTAAATCCTTTTGAGTTGGATCAAGAAAATGCTTATAATGTCTTTCTATATAAGATATGTAAATCCACAGGATGGCCACACAGGTTTTATAAATTGATTTACAAACTTCGGTTATCTGCCCCATGAAAAGCAATGTTTTGAAAAGGGTAGTGAGAACAAAAACCACACAAATCACACAAGCCTGTAGTTTGATTTCATTCACAATTGTCACAGCACATAAGAGCGCAGAGAGAGAGAGTGAGATAACCCAATAAGATAGATGAGAGATTAAAAAAGTATCATCACTCACTTGTGATTGTATTCCCTTTCCTCAGAAGGCACACAAAAAAATCATCTCTTTATCTACAGCTCAATAAAGCAAAATCTGAATGATGTCACCATGAATGAAAATGATTTCATAGAAACCATTACAAGATGTGTTGAAGAATAACCCAAGGGAAAGAAAAGATAAGAAGATTATTTGATTGAATAACATAAGGTGCATATAAATATTTTACATAAGCATATTCCCATGATAGATATAGAATCTAATTTGAGATTTGTAACTCTTTCATAAAAGCATCCATGTTTGTGATCTTGCAAAGCTGCTTACCCCAAAGATAAATTATATCCCTAAGTCTTCAGACAACTAGCAATGGCCTTACATATGTCCCTTTTTCGTTTTACATTTTAACTTTATTTAATAAATGCAAAGAAGTTTAAGATATTGTGATGTGGCCTTATATAACTTATTTGACAAGGGATTGACTAACAAAATAATACTTAATAGCGCTGTAATTTCTTATGGCACTTTATTTGTTAATGCTAGAATCTAATAGATGTTTTCCAGTTGAATCTATTATTTGGGGAAATTAACATACATGAGATATGAGAAAAACATGTATTCAAAAGGAAAAAGTGTAGAGACAATGAAAACTCAAATTAAATCATATATTTATGCTAAAGGGATCTTTTAGTTGTGTTTGTTTTTATTTAACAGAAGAAGTCTTATATTTAAAGGCCTCAAACAACTATTAAAGAAATCTAAATTGATTAAATCTTCCAAAGAAACTGATTCTAAATATCTACAGGTAGTTTTAAAAAAGAAAGAAAAAGTCTTGTCTCATATCAAGAAGTGTTCAGAAGTGGTCTATTATTAATAATTAATTTAGACTCTTCTGTCAAAACATTAGTCACATGTTTGCTATTAATGTCAGTTTAATCGATGCTTTCATGTGGAAATCTCAGATTTCTGCCTAATACTGCTTTCCAAGACAATACTCCAAGAATAGGGTGAGTGGGGAGGGGGAGTTAATAAGAAATGTCTAATCATTCTTTAATTACCATTTAAAATAAATGACACTCAAACAGAAAATGTGATGAAAAATAGATTAAAATAGAGCTATTACTCACACAAGATAGTTTTTCCTCTCTATTTCAAAGCCAACCCCTAGCAGATAGGCAAAGACCCAATTAGTTGGATAAATGAAAAATTTACTTGAATGTTATCAAAAAATATGGTGGGCAAATAACTAATTTGCGTGTGCCCTTTGTATAATAGACAGTAGTGTTCAAAAGAAAAGAAAACAAATCCAGAAAACAGAAAACATCTGTATTGTACTGTTCATCTCTTCTCATTTATGCATGCCCATGTTTTTACCTCTTTCCTAGCTCTTTGAAAGTGTGCTTACGTAAGTGTTATTGCTTTTAAATATTCAAGTCCTATTCCAGTTTGGAGGATATGGGTGTTTTAATGAAGAATATATAATATTTGAAATTATGAGGTTTGTGTTCAAATTGTGACGAGGTAATATTGAAACAAAATTATTTTATGCTTTTTAAAAGTATGTATTTTACTACTTGAATGTCAATTTAAATCATAACTATGGCATTTATTACATGTGTGCCTTTGAACATATAATTAAATTTTATAGTCTCAGGTTCCTCATTTGTTAAATAGGGCAAAGGACACTCATCTTAAATAATTGTTAAGTAATTGAACATAGAAATGTCTAGCATATTGCTGGGGCATGGGAAACACATTAAAGATTAACCAAATCTGCAAAAAAAGTTTTAAATCTGAAAAAGTGTCCTGAGACACTTGAAAATAGAAAATAACTTTGGAAAACCGGAAATAATATTTTTACTGTTTTTTGTCCCAAAGAGAAGACAATGGATTCCATAAATTATTGATCCATGAGCTTGATATCTCTCAAGAGCAAAATTCTGCAGTGGATTAAATACATGCTCTGTGAGCATTTACCAGAGGAAATGGTTATGATCAAGAGCTATTGAATATTTATAGAACATATACATTTTAAATTGACCTTTTATATGTATTTCATAGGTACCTGACAACCTATGAAGGTGGTTTATTGTAGCCAAACATTTGTGAGGTTTTTACTGATATTATTAGTAAGTATTTAGTAAATATTCCTAAATATATAAAAGTTTCAAATCAAGCTAAGAAACAGTTACATAAAAAATTATTTGATCTTACAACTTTGCAAATTATATCTTTATTTTGATGAAATAAAAGTATGGATAAGCTATCGTTCTCACATGACTAAAGTTGGGAAATATCAAACATGATTAAATTTATGATTCTATGTGTCTAAATTGCTGCTGAGGCTAGTACCTTTTGGGTAAGTAATAAAAGGAAGATGCATAATTCACAAATTGTTACATAGTTATCTCATAAATTGTTTTCTTGACTTCATTTTAGCAAAATCACTATTTATATTATTAATAATTGTGATTTTCATTTACTTTTTGTTCTCCTGACCGTATGACACAAATTATTAAAGTATTGTGATTGCATTTGTGTGGTATATAATTATTTCATAAAATGTATAGATTAATATAAAAGTATAAAATCTTATAAAATATTCATAATTAAGTAAAAAGTAAAAGAAAAATTATAATTATTAATAATATTAACATTTAAAAATAATATTTCAATAAAGCTGATTTTTAAAAATCTAGATCTTATAAAATATTTTTTCAATTTTATTTGGAAGTAATTTTAAATTTATAGATAATTTACAAAATAAAAAGTAGTACAAAGAACACTCATATACTTGTACACAGATTTGTCTGTTGTTGACATTTTATCACATTTGGTTTATCATTTACTCTTTGTTTTCTATACAAATATGTAAGCATACACACACACATAATTTCTTCCTGGGTTATGAGTAAGTTAGGTATATCATAGCCCTATACCTGTAAATGATTTATTGTCTATTAGCCAAGAATAGGTATATTCTTTTATATTACCACAGTTTAGTCACAACTTCAGTACATTTAACTGGGTATATCATACATTTATCAGGTCTACCATTGTACTTCAAAGATTGACTCAAAAATATAACATTTTGTTCCCCTAGTAAGGGATACAGGATAGGGTTAGGAATTGCATATGATTTTCATGTCTCTTTATACTCCTTTAGTCCAGAACAGTTCCAGTGCTTTCTTTGACTTTTATGACATGGACATTTTGGAAGAATACAGTCAGTGCCTCTCATTGTGTTTTGTTTCATTTTGTGTTGTTTTGTTTTTCTTAATAGAACATTTCACATTTTTGTTTTCTGACATTTTATTGGATGTAGTTTCGACTTATGCATTCTCATCCAAAATACTGCCTAGGTCATGATGTCGTGTCCTTTTCAGGATATCACATCTACAGGTATGCATCTTAGTCCATTGGGCCTGCTATAACAAAATACCATACAGTGGGTGGCTTAAATAACAAAAATTATTTTCAAAGTTCTAGAGGCTAGGAAGTCTCTGATTCAGATGCCAGCAAATTGTGTGTCTGGCAAAGACCCTCTCCAGTTTGCAAATAGCTACCTTCTTCTATGCTCATATTGTGGAAAGAGGGAGTGCACTAGTCTCTTTTTCTTTTGGTAAAGGAGCTAGTGCCCTTTGGGGGCGCCACCCTCATAACCTCATCCAAACTCAATTACCTATCAAAGGCCCCACGTCCAAATGCCATTGCATTAGGACTTCAACATATGAGTTTGGGGATGACAAACATTCAGTCCAGCGCAACACAATGTCCCTTTTTTGTGTCCCCTGTTAGAACTAGGAAGTAGTCTTCAAGAAGACACTTTATTTATAAACAATCTCATATGCTTAAATAATAGGTAGTTTCTAATATTTTGCAGTTATATGTAATGTTGCCATGAATAACTGTGTAAATGTTTATTTTTATATTTTTGAAAGTGTTAGTGTAAATTCCTTGAAGTGGGATTCCTGGGTGGAAGGGCAAACGCATAGTAGCTTGGGAGAATTCCCTCGTTAAGACAATCGGAGCCCGGTGCTTTGTTGTGGGGTAGTTCCCTGGTAACTATCTCTGTTTTGTGTATGGTTAGTCATCTGTTAAAACTATCTTCCTCTACTTTGGTAAGTTTTGGTAGTCTATTTGCCTAAGATATTATCCATTTCCTGCACATTTTCAAAGATACTATAAGTGGGTAGAATGTACTAGCATGATTTACAAAAAACTAATCTGTATGAATAATTATCTCCCTCTTGTCATTTCTTATTTTGTGAATATGTTTTCTCCCTACTTTTTAAATTATATTAGTGTGTTTCCTATTTTAATAAAAATTTGTACGTATCAGAATTATTATATATTAATGCAATCTATTGATTTTTCTGTTCTTTACCTCATTTATTTTTGCTTGTATGTTTATTATTGTCTTCTTTGTATTTTACTTTATTTTGCTATTTTTAATAATTTTATGTGATGGGAATTTGTTACATTTTTATTTCATTGATACATATTTTTGGAGACTTGAATTTTCCTCTGATTTCTGATTTAATTATATCTTATAGTTTCTGATATAGCAGATTTATTATTTTTCAGAAGTTGTATTTCTGTTTGTATATCCCTGTCATCCAAGAGCCATTTAATAGAACCTCTTTTAATGTGCAAGCAAGGACCTTTTGCATTTTTTTCGTTCATTTAAAATTTCTAGTTTCATTTTATTGTGTCAGAGAAAGTTGATTGTAACATTGCTACTCTGGACTTGCTGATGTTTCCATTGTGCTCAAGAAAATGATAAACTTTTGTGAAACTTCCATGTGAGTATCTATCTGTCTCTCTGTCTGTCTGTCTGTGTGTCTGTCTATCTATCTTGAGATAGGATCTCGTTCTGTTGCCCATGCTGGAGAGCAGTTGCATGATCACAGCTCAATGCCGCCTCAACTTCCCAACCTTAAGCAGTCCTTCCACTTCAGCCTTCTGAGTAGGTGGGACCACAGGTGTGCACCACCACACCCTGGTAGTTATTTTTTGAAGAGACAGGGTCTCCCTATGTTGCCCAGGCTGGTCTGAAACTTTTGGGCTCAAGTGATCCTCCTGCTTTGGCCTCCCAAAGTGTTGGGATTACAGGTGTGAGCCACCACACCTGGCCCAGTAGCAATATTTTAAATCAAAAGTATTTAAAGCCGAATTGTATTTAATATATAGTAATTTGACCTCATTAAGTATTTTTATTAAGACAAAATATCTCACATTTTTAATGTTTACATTTTTAGTGTTCATATTTCTTGTGGTCACATTTCTAGTGTTCAAGTTGATTCTCAATGTAAACAGTTGTTACCTTTCATCACAAATGCTACATTTAGACCAGAGTTTCTCAACCCAAGCATTACTTATATTTTGTGCTGCCTAATTTATTGTTGCCCTGGTCTAGTGAGAGCATAGTTCCCACTATATGTATTTTTTACAACTTTTGCTTTTTCCTCACAATATTTGTAGATACATCCATCTTCATTATAGTATATCCTTTATGATTATGTCATAGTGTTCTACAATATGAATTTAACAATCTAACAATATTTCTGTTTTTAACAAACTTAGATTTTCCATTGTGTCTGTTCAATTCTGCATTGAATATCCTTATAAATACGCCTTATTTTTGCATATGTGTGATTGAACCTCTAGGGTATATATCCAGAAGTCAAATTGCTGGATTATCAAGAATGTACACTTTACATGAAATCTAAACAGCCAAATCGCCTTCCAAAGTAGCTGTGTCTCTTTAAAAATTACTTCAGCACTGTATGAGAAAATACTTTTCCACAACGTTGACAACATTTGATATGATCAGAATTTTTATTTTTTTATTTCAGATATGATTGAAATCTGCTAGGAAGCTATATCTCATTTTTAAAGGAAAAACAATCTTTAATGTATTTATTCAGAATTTTTATGCCTCTTCTATAAATAGCCTGCTTATAGGTCTTGACTGTTTTTATAGGCTTCATTTTAACTTTTTTTTTTTGTATATTATGACTATTACCTATTTTGAAATATTTTCTTCTAGAATGTTACTTGATTTTATTTTTTGTCCTTTTAAAATCATTATGTAACCAAAAATCTTAATTATCATATGTCTTTCGCTTTTGGTGTCTACTTTTAAAAGGCTTTCATGGCTTCACTGCCATAACCAATTTTTTCCTAAATTTTCTTCTTAACTCTCAAGGTTATGTATGCGTGTACATGTCTGTATCTACACATGCATCTATACATGTATTTTATATTTAGGTCTGTAATCCAGCTGAAATGTATTTTATCAAAACATTATAGCTATTTTCAAGTACTCGATAAACTCATCAAAAAATAACATTTTCAGTTGATTTATTAAAAAGAAACTAGAAATAATTGATGAAAATCGTAAGAAATCACAATTAATCTGAATTTAATGATTTATGGGTGCTGTTCAATGATAAGAAGTGCTACCATCACTGCATATGCTTAAGAAAATACCAAACAACCTGTCTGAAGAATCAGGAAATTGATGACAAGGAATTCTTCATTAGATATGAAGTTTGATTTCCAATTCTGAGAATCTCTGGTACAAGCCAATATTCACAATATTTGGCTTATTCGGTTTTGAAAAATATATTTTGATAATTTTTTTTAACTTAAAATCATTATACATGCAACATGATCTATATATGTATAAAAACTATATGATGCAGAGAAGCAAGCAGAAAAAATGTACATCCAGGAGCTTAACCCCTGTATTTATTTTGAGCTGTATATAGGTACATATATTTACATATAGATATATTAAGATATACACACAAGTATTTTTATGAATTGGGATTCATACTATAAATACTTTCATAACTTGCTGTAACATGAAATGTAAATTACAAACACTTTTTCATGCCATTCAGTATATAGCTATATCACTTTTAAGGAGGACATAATCCTAAATAATTCTATTATAATTGTTGGATATTTAAGTTGTGTGTAGTTTTTTTTTATAATCAATGTTATAATTAACACATACATACTTTTATATTTGGGAAATCATCCATGTTTTGTTCTTACAGAAATATCCTAGATATGGTAAAAATCTAAAAATGAGTGTAGCAAAAATGACTAAAAATGTATGCATATTTTAAAAGCTTTTAATACATTTGGCCAAATTCATTATTGATGCATTCAAAAAGTATTGATTGAGCACTTGTTTCGGGAACTATTTTATTGAAGATACAAGAACAAACAACATAAACATAGTTCTAATCCTCGTAGAGCTTAAAATCCAGTTATGGAAACAGATATTAAGCAAATAATAACACTGATAAATAAAAATAATGCTATCAGTTATGTATACACCATTTATATGATGTATACATAACATATGTATACACCATTTATATGATGTATACATAACATATGTATACATCAGTATATACCATGTGCCAAGCCCTATTATAAGTACTTTATATAAATAAACTTTTAAAAACTTTCACAGCGATACCATGATATAGAGTACAATTATCATTTCCATTTTTTTCAGATGGGATAATCTGAAGCTGTATGATAAAAAAAAAACTTGCTTAAGTTTACAGAGTCAGTAAGTTGTGAAACCAAAATTCCAAATTTGATTCCAGTGTTTGTATTGTAACCAGTAAATATGCAGAAAATTATAAACTCTTTAAGGGAAAATGCAGAGTTAAAGAAGCAGAAACAAACAAACAAAAAAACCATTTATTTAGCAATTGCGAATCATTTGGTTAATTATTCTAAAGAGATTAAATGTCCTTCTTGCATCAGGAATCCTGTAAAGAAAGTCAGGAAAAATGCCTTTAAAGAAGCATAATTCAACTATTTATAATAGGGTAGCTCTACTTGAATAATATAGTCCCAGTAGCTAAAAATTATTACCTATCTATAACCCCAAGCTGGCCAAATCGTTAGTGGTGCTTTATTGGCATTGATCGACTGCCTCATTGCTTCATCAGATAGTTTTGCATGAGTAATTGTAGGTCACTACTTGTAAAGTGGTTGAATTTGCATAGTGCACATTAATCAACAATCATTCTTGCTTTGAGAAATAGTGAAACAGATGGCAACAGCAATAGTACAAGTGACTGACTTTTGCCTCAGCAGTCTGGGTGGATATTCAATCAAGAAAATTAGTTTATTGTGGTGATGATTTATTTTAGCTTCCAATTGCTGTCTCCAAGTAGCAACTCAATAAATAAGACTTTCTGAAATGTCTCCAGGTTTGTTCCCTACAATTTCAACAACAAAATGATGTCTTTAGTATTACATGTTAAAAGCCAAATACCTTCATAAGCTGTTTCCTATTGGCACTAATTTTTCAACTGCTTTCATGATACGTGTTGCAATTTCTGCCTAATGCCACTTGTTTATGAGCTGACTATGGTAAGCATCACTGCTATATCTCCAGTATACTCTTTATTCTTACTTTATTGTGGATTCAACCCCTAAACAATTTTTTTATTGATTCAAGTTTAAAAATTATAGTATCAGCTCTATAAAAAGCATATATTTACTGTTACTTTCCTCCTGCCTTATTTTTCTTGGAGATTAATTGGAGCAAACAAAACCTGTTCTAGTTTGACATGATCCGTGCTATTGGGCAGAGTGGGGTGAGTAAGCAGAGTTCCCGATTCCCTCAGGTGTATTTACTCTTGTGTCCGGAATTGGTGGGATCTTGGTCTCACTGACTTCAAGAATGAAGCCGCAGACACTCGCGGTGAGTGTTACAGTTCTTAAAGGCAGCGTGTCGGGAGTTTGTTCCTTCTGATGTTCAGAAGTGTTCGGCATTTCTTCCTTCTGGTGGGTTCGTGGTCTCGCTGGCTTCAGGAATGAAGCTGCAGACCTTCGCAGTGAGTGTTAGAGCTCTTAAGGCGGTGCGTTTGGAGTTGTTTGTTCCTCCCGTCCGGAGTTGTTCATTCCTCCCAGTGGGTTCGTGGTCTCGCTGGCCTCAGGAGAGAAGCTGCAGACCTTCACGGTGAGTGTTACAGCTCATAAAGGCAGTGTGGACCCAAAGAGTGAGCAGCAGCAAGATTTATTGCAAAGAGCAAAAGAACAAAACTTCCACACTGTGGAAGAGGATCCAAGGGGGTTACCCACTGCTGACTCGGGGCAGCCTGTTTTTATTCCCTTATCTGGCCCCACCTCCATCCTTGTAATTGGTCCATTTTACAGAGAGCTGATTGGTCTGTTTTACAGAGAGCTGATTGGTCTGTTTTGACAGGGTGCTGATTGGTGCGTTTACAATCCCTGAGCTAGACACAAAAGTTCTCCAAGTCCCCACTAGATTAGCTAGACACAGAGCACTGATTGGTGCATTTGCAAACCTTGAGCTAGACACAGGGTGCTGATTGGCGTGTTTACAAACCTTGAGCTAGACACAGAGTGGTGATTGGTGTATTTACAAACCTTGAGCTAGACACAGAGTGGTGATTGGTGTATTTACAATCCCTTAGCTAGACATAAAGGTTCTCCAAGTCCCCAGTACATTAGCTAGACACAGAGCACTGATCGGTGCATTTACAAACCCTGAGCTAGACACAGGGTGCTGATTGGTGTGTTTACAAACCTTGAGCTAGACACGGACTGCTGATTGGTGTATCTACAATCCCTTAGCTAGACATAAAGGTTCTCCAGGTCCCCACTAGATTCAGAAGCCCAGCTGGCTTTATCTAGTGGACCCCACACTGGGGCTGCAGGTGGAGCTGCCTGCCAGTCCTGTGCCGTGTGCCCGCAGTCCTCAGCCCTTGGGCGGTCGATGGGACTGGGCACCGCGGAGCAGGGGGCAGCGCTCCTCGAGGAGGCACGGGCCACGCGGGAGCCCACAGTGGGGGGAGGAGGGAGGCTCAGGCATGGTGGGCTGCAGGTCCCGAGCCCCACCCCGCGGGGAGGCAGCTGAGGCCTGGCGAGAATTCGAGCACAGTGCTGGCAGGCTGGCACTGCTGGGGGACCCGGCGCACCCTCTGCAGCTGCTGGCCCGGGTGCTAAGCCCCTCACTGCCCAGAGCTGGCAGAGCTGGCTGGCCACTCCAAGTGTGGGACCTGCCAAGCCCACGCCCACTCAGAACGCCCGCTGGCCCACATACGCCAGCATGCAGCCCCAGTTCCTGCCCACACATCTCCCTCCACACCTCCCCACAAGCAGAGGGAGCAGGCTCCGGCCTCGGCCAGCCCAGAGAGGGGCTCCCATGGTGCAGTGGCGGGCCGAAAGGCCCCTCAAGCGTGGCCAGAGTGGGCGCCAAGGCCAAGGAGGTGCCAAGAGCGAGCAAGGACTGCGAGGACTGCCAGCACGCTGTCACTTCTTACTTTTTCACATCAATGTTAGCTTCCAGAGGAAAAAAAAAGATACTTATATTTCAAAAAATCAGGGGAAAAGATCAAAGAAGAGGTAAAAGTTGTAACCTCTACACGAGAAGAAATCACAGTAATGACACTGTGTCTTCAAGACTGATAATGCTTACCACAGATAAACACTAAGTCAGCAAACATTACAAATGATGACTCCATTTCTTATATGAGGCTGCATTATTAACCTTAAGAGTAATTACTGTCTCTCTCAGATATGTTATAAACTTCTCAGAATCTCTGTCCTTGGAAACTTTAAAAACAGATGGGATGTAGGGATTTCAGAATTGATATCCAAGCATGCAGGTGAATACACCAAATGAACCTTAGTCCTTTCCAATTACATAATTCTATGGTCATGGGAAAGCTCAAATTCCAATCTTGTCTTGGTATATTTGGTCGGTTTTTGACAGGAAAGCAGCTGGTGTTAGGGGTTGTATAATGAAACTTCAACCACCAGTTGTGCTAATTGTAGTGAAATGTGAAGGAACGCATTCTGGTCTGGTTATTCTCATTGAACCAGTTTTCCTAAATCTTATACACTTCACTTTGAATTAGGTTATAGAGCTCTTCTAACCCCAGTCATTCAACACAACATCAACAAAATCTGGAATTCTCTGAACAGATGGGGTAGCAAAGGACCTGAGTACATGGATACAGATTAATGTTATGGCAGAAGTGAAATCTAGTACGTAATAGATGGCATCTAGCAGATATAGTCTTTAATACATCTTGGAGGAGGTCTCCAAGATGCAGGGAGAGAGTCTATTCCAACACAGAGGTAAAACATTGTAACAGGAACAACGCAGTAAAGGTTGCTGCTTGGGCATTAGCAGTAGAGCATGACACCCAACTGGCTCCAGCCAGTAGCCTGAGATAAGAATTTAGAAGCATCTCTCCCTCCGAGTGGACTGCGCTCCCCACTTTCCTGCTGTGCCCTTTAAATGTAGCCTTTTGGCATTTGCCAATGAACTTAAATTGACCTACGCCCTATTTCACTATATATGCTGCTAGTGCCACTCTCTTTTGCTTTCTCAGTCCTGTCTTCTGTGACCTGGGGGCAAAGGACTGCCTTGCCAACTCACAGTACCCTCCCTGCCCAGGATCTGTAAGTAAAATCTTTGTGCTTGGTTCCTGCTATGGTGGTGTGTTGGATTTGTGCCTTCCATCTGAAGAAGCAGATGCTTCCCAGGCCTGGTTTTTCCCTTGGATGCTGAGGAGAGCACAGGTTGGGCTCCTAACACCATAGTGATGATCAGGCAGGCATAACTGAACACAAGTCAGACAAGAACCACAAGAGTGTCTGCCAACATAAACAAGTTTCCCATGTGAAGGATGCCCCTGTTAGGCATCAGACTGTCTTCCAGGTAAAATAAGCATCCCATGAAAATCACACTGTGAACAACCACGTCCATCTCCCCTTCAGTTCCCATTAGAGCGGGGTTGCTAGATGCTCTGGTACTGGAATGCCAATTTATGTGGGGGCACTCTAAACAAACACGAGAACAAAGACTATCTGAGAAGCTAACAACATGAAATCCAGACAGGCAACTCAGCATTAGGTTAGTCTGTTGGAAAATAGTAGAGGCTTAACTATGAAAATGAACCTTCAGCACCTGGGCTAGGAGGAATTAAAATAGCAAGACAGGGATTTAGATTTTGGGTTAAAGTAATAGATGAGGCACCGTGAATGAGAATGACACAGGCAACAGGTTTGAAATTCACCTTCCAAAAGGAGGCTCTAATTTGTTTAATGACACAGATCTAAATAAAAGCCAATTTTCCAGTGGGGGACTGTCAGGGCAAGAAAAAGATGTTTATGCAGAGTTCCTCAATTTTTTATATTCTTTTAGCTTGAATTTATTATTGGTTCTTGGAATTGGAACTGGCTTAAACCACAGGTGAAATATCAAGAAAGCCCAGCTGAGAGGAAGCTTTGGAACTTTGCAAGGTCTAATAAAAACCACCTAGAGAAATGAGGTTACCTCAGGTGCCCTCACTTGCAGAGTGACAATGCTACCAGATAAGGTGCAGATGAGAAACTTTGAGCCCTAGTAACAACTAAGACTATGATTCCAGACTCAGCTGGGGCTACCAGACACAAGAAACGTATAGTCGTTTGAGTGCAGCAGGATAAGCATAGTACAGGACTAATTTGTTCAGCTACTGTTCTAGCTTATTGCTAGTCTTTGGCAGATAGTAGTGCTCAATTGCTATAGATGTGGCCACTGATGCTACTACAGGGCTCTGTCTGACCTGTTTTTCTCTGAAATATTTCAGAAGGGTGAACATGAGCTCTAAGGCCAGAAATTATTTCTCTTTAAAGCTATATTCTTCCTCCTCAACCTATGTGTTTAATGATTATTTTTGAATCATTAAATTTCACAGGTGAAAATTCAGGAAACTCACTCAAAAGACCATGACAATGATGTGCCCTAGGAAAGAAAAAGAGATATTCCCATTAAAACTGGTCATTATGGTGATCTGCCGGAACCATAGAACCAAGATTCACATCCCGTTTTACAGGGAATACCTAATAAAATCAAATGAATATGAATTCATATAACAAATATTTGACATCTGTGTTTTTCTCAACGATAGCAGGAAAAAAAATACAAATTATTCTCCGACTCCAAGATTTTCTTTCCAATTTAGTTTACTTTTATAATAAAGTGTCATGCAGTGAGGAAACATGGAAATACAGTGGAAATCTATATGATATTCAGAAAAGTTTTTCTATTGGTCATGCGTGTTATACAAACCAATAAATATACAAAAAGAATCACATTGATATTGTTTGTGGTTATGGTTGTGATATTTACTTGCAATGAAATAGGGTAGAATTGCCAAGACATCTAATCCAAACAATTATCAATGATATGTTACTTTCGAATCTATGAGATTCTATTCATTTGATGCTATTTAAATTACTATAACCTTAAGATATTTTAACTATTCAGTACTATTGAGAAGAGCGTTATGAAGGATGTAGTGAATATTTCTAAACCAAAGTATTTCTTCTTTCTTTAGAATTGATTATAAATTGTTGTTTCATAAAGGTTAATATAATGTAAGGATAACTGTTCCCCTGACTAATAAATTAATCAGACCATTTTGATAAGTCAGAATATTTTAAAGAAGTATTTGCATATATGTGCAGAAATATATTTCTACTTGTTTTAACTGTCTCAATATTGCAACTCTGTAAATTTCAGTGAATATTTTAAAAAGATGGCTGGAATGATTTCAAAAGAAGACACATGGATATTATGTGGCCTAGGACAAAATAATTATGCTGCAGTGTTTAATCATGTCTAATATTCATGCTAATGACCTATTTTTAGATTAGTGAACAATTGAGGGTACATTGCCATTGTTTTATCAGAGTCTTGTTATAAAGAGGCAAAAGTTTTTTTGTTTTTTGTTTTTTTCAAGACAGACTGAAGTGACAGAATTTGGCATAACATACAAACTTTGACACTCTACTTGTTAGTAAGACTTTCTTTCATAACCCTACTCCCACACATTTAAAATGTATTTTCTGATGCCCTTGACAATACGAAACAGCTTAAATATTCTGAAATCTGAAGGTGCGGTGTTAAGGCACATGCATTTTGAAAATAATAACAACTACAGGAAAAGAAAAAACCCTTCTAATGATGAGAGAGAAACTGAGTTTCTCAGATAGCATGCACTGTTTCTGAAAGATTTGACGTTCTTTCAGTGGAATTTCCAGCGACATGGAGTTTTCCTGGTACATCTATATATTTAATTAAAAGGAAGTTTGTTCTAAACAAACACAGATGTTTATAGTTCTGCTTGACTGACAACATTTCTCTTTGCCAAATATTATTGTTTGGAGAGTCATTAAAGGTCTGACTAGAAACAACTGTACATTAAAAGGAGAGAATTGCTATTTAGTTTGCAGTAATTAAATCACTTGATAGCAAGTGAGGCTGAAATGGAGCAATGAATGAATATTTCTTGGAAGCTACAACACAGCTTATCAGTGACCTAAGATGTCAGCATACGTTGTTCAAGTGAGTCAGGTATCTCTGTGCATATGCACTTATTTGCCGTTAGAAAATCAACCCAATTCAGTGAGTTTGACAGAAAAATACACTACGAGACAATAGGATCTTGACCCAATGAGCAGATTTTCTTATTTCAGCATATTCTAAGGGCATTCAAAATGCATTATGCCTTGAGAGAGGAACATAATGTTTCTCATTGTACCAAGAAATGAACATAATTTTTCTCAAAATTGACCACGAAACCCCTTTCCCCCATAATGTTTCATAGTGTTGGTGGTGTGGGGGATTTGCTTCAGGATATTTTGCTTTGCAAGGTTGTTCAGGTGATAAATCTAGTCTCTCTTTCTGACCCTTTGGAATGGATTGCCTCCCCTTCTCAAACACAAATTGGCTCTTAAAACAAATTATCTGAACTATCAGCCTGTCTCAGTGGTCGCTTCCTTGTGTGTTTATTTTCTTCTTTGGCTTGTGATTGTTCCCCTGGTACTAAGTTTTAGACTCCTTGAACTTTTTATAATAGCAGAATGGCAGATTAAGTGGAGGAACCTCTTCTCTCCCTACTGCTGGTACCTAAAATAATTTGGTCTGCATACTTAGCTTCTAACCCTCCACTGTGCTCTAAAGGAGTATTGCCTATTCACGCCTAGTTTGGGTGTTTTTATGACATAGAACAGAATAAATTGAGAGAGACAGAGGAAATATAGTGGGAAGGAGATTAACAACAATACTAATAATAAAAATAATATTGCTTACTTTTCAAGGAGAGCTACTGTTTGTCAAGACTATGTATAGTAAACAAAGCTGAAACTAAAGGAATAGAAATAGAAAAGGCTGTCAAGTGGCAAAATAAAAAATTCATAAAGAAAGGCAAGAGGAAAGAAATAGAAAACCTTTGCTGGGTGAAGCAGCAGGAGATGATATAGTTAGGATTAGGCTTGAATAAAGTCTTTCAGACTACTAGAGAGATGAAAAATAATTTAGGGTGAGAGTAAAGGCAATTTAGAAAAGTGTCGCTGTTAAGTATGAACTGGATATCCTTTAACTGTCTGTTTAGAGATACTAGGTAAAAACCCAGATGCCTTGTTAATTACTTTTAGCTACTGGTCTATGTTTCTATGAATGAATATAACCGTATGTAAGAATAATGTCACCAGCCACCTTGAGTTACGTTTAGGTTGTATTAGTTTCTTGCATTGGCCAACCTTCTGGACCTGTGGCTCAACTTTTTGGATTTTAGTTTTCTAGAAGTTCCTTGCCCTACCCACCGTTTTGGTTTTGACAGTACTTTCTGCCTTGAGTAAAAAATTTCTGTATGCTTTCTAAGTCCTGCCATTCCACAAGACACTACTCCTTAGCCCTGGGTTCTTTCTTCCCACCATCTTTTCCTATCCCTAGTCATTGTGATAGGGCACTTAGTTAATTCCCTTCCCCTATCTCCTTCTGGGAAATTGGAGAAGTTCTTAGATGGTACTGAAGAATTGGTGTCCCTGTTTGAAGAATTGGGTTTGTTGATCCTGTCAGTCTTTGTCCGCTCTGTGCCACAGTGTTTTTAGACCAAACAGATGAAGGTTGCAATGGCAGTTTCCTCATAGCAGACGCTCAAGATGTCAATGCCTCATCTGAGATGTCTGTCAAGGCAGGGGTTCCTGGGAATAGGAAGGGTAAAATTCTGAGAGTTATGCCTATGAATATGTAGAGCCAAAAGTGGGAAATGAAAGAGAGGTTGGAAGGAGAGAGATCAGAAGCTGTGAGACCTTGGATTGTGTAAAGTAGACCAAAGTGGGGATCAAGGATAAGTGGGTGTGGATACTAAGACCTTTGCCCTAGGAGTCAACAGATTGGAGGATGCCATGAAGTATGCAGAGGGCAGGTGAGGACATGTGTAGATCATACCTTTATGCAACCAGTGCTTGGAAGAATCTATATCCACACCCTACCAGGTTGGATGTGCTGTGCCATCTGTAGAGAACTGTCAATAATACTGTAACTATGCAAAGTTCAGATATCATATTTCAAAACCTTAAAAACATGTATTTTGTTGCACTAACCTAAGAAGGTTATTCTGTCTCCAATGCTCTGTGCCAAATATTTGTTCTCATTTGTGTATTACCTGAGCATGGCATGTCTCTATCAGTGCAACAATGCCTCTCTCCTCTAGGCACCCTGTGAGTTGGCAGCATGCCATGGTAATGCATCACATTTTATACCCTGTTCCAGCCTATTTGGCAAGCGAAAACTCAACAGGGTATCCTATTTATATATGCATCCTTGTTCCTTTTTTGTTATTTTCTATGATTTCTTTTATTGCTATTCCAATTTGTTTTTCATAGACTGTTTGAAGGATTCCTGTTTAAACATTTCGCTCCCACTAAGAAGAGTCTATAAAATCCTTTGCAAATAGACATTTTTTCATGTCTAATCATTTAATCATTTTACATGTCTATTTGCAAATGATTTTATACATAAAGAAACCTAAGAGGGATTCCCATTTAGGCTTGTTTATTGCTTATAAGACCATATAATTCTCTGTTTTCCTTTATTGTTTCTTAGGTATATTGTGACCGAAACTTAAAAAAGTTTTGCATGCTAGAGTGTATAAATCTTATGATAATTATTTCATTGCTTTTATTATTATACTTTTTTAATACATTCTTTTCTTGTTAATTTTTTGTACACAGTCAAATTGAGTCTAGTAACGATGTTAGATGGCATTCTGAAGAGAACTATTACATATTCATTTGTTTTTAAAATAGCACTGACTTTTTAATATAGCATAATGGAAGTTCACATTTAATTTTCTATCAATCTATCATATAATCTATGTTTCACATTACCTTGATTTATAAGCAGGTATAATTTATTTTCCTTAGAATATAATTGTTCAGTGCCTTTACATCTTATGATTTATGTTTTTATTTACACAAAAGTTATTTATCACCATGCACTTTTTACATTTGAATATTTAAGCAAGAAAAAAATTCATGTAATTTTCCAGAGGTTTCTTTCAGCTCAGCTGGCAGCAGGTACTTCGTTAGAATTTACGCCTAATCTAATGGAATTGTACACATGGAATGTACAACTTTTTCTTCCTTTATTTCTTACTGAACCTGATTAACAGACCACAGGGGGTGTTTTGAAGAATCCGAAGTTATTTGCTGCATTCTGTCTATAACACTGGAATATATGGAAATAGGAGTTGGTGGTGAGGATTTTTTCTTTAGCTTCACATATTTAGGGAAGGCATATATTCTATTAAAAACACACAGTGAATTATTGACTATACACACACATACAGGGTAATTTATAGATCTTTTATGTGGTTGTATCATACAGTTTGCTCTGCTAAGATGTAGGCAGCATGTAGAAACTGCCTTATGCATTTTTTCAACTGACAAAGAACTAGCATAGTAGAAACTCGGAACACCTTTATAGTAAAATTAGCTAATCAATAAACTCTATCAATTTTAGGAGACGTAGTGAGCACTTGTTATTTTTTGGCTTCTCGTATTCCTCTACTTTTCTGTTAACTTTATCTAGGTTAGCTCTGGGGACCACATTTAACCTCACATTCAGCTCCCTTGCTGAATGAAGTGCTCTTCTCGGGGTCAGAAATAGAGCCTGTGACCTACATGTAAGTCAGTCAATACATCAATCAATCAATGAATTGAGTTTCTGACTTAAATAGGTAACATAAGACTGAACAAATCTTCTAACAGAAATCTTTAGGATGATACTGTTGTTATTATGCATGGACCTGAAGCTGAGAAACACTGTAGTAATCTTTGTGACCAAAGTGGGTGGGTAGGAGATTCTGTGGCACCTGAGAATGGAGATGCACAGCCAAAGGCAGAGCAGAGAGATGGAGAAAATCAAGTGCTAGGGATGCAATTACAACATCTGCCTAAGCTTTAGAGCCAGCTGTATACTGAGACCTATTAGCTACATGAGAAAATGCATTCTCTATTTGCTTAAATTATTTTTAGTTGAGCTTTATGTTTTTCGCAACTGAAAGATTCTTCACTGATACCAAGGGAAAATCACTAAGACTCCACCTTAGAAAAAACACACAAACTCACCTTTGTTCTCTCTTCTTGTCCAAGTATAAAATGGAATTTTACATCTCAACTGTTTAAGTAGTGGCAACCAAACTTTACCCGAACTATGCTGTCACTCAAGTACTCCTGAGAGAAGAGAGGAGAATAGAGACACAGAGCTCTAGAATAGTATGCTAGATCAAAAAGCGACACTCCAGACCTTCACTCCAAATCTTAGAATTATGCTGGATCAACCAGAGACACTCCAGACCTCCACTCCAAATCACAAAATTATACCGGATCAACCAGAGACACTCCAGATCTCCACTCCAAATCACAGAATTATACTGGATCAACCAGAGACACTCCAGACCTCCACTCCAAATCACAAAATTATACTGGATCAACCAGAGACACTCTAGATCTCCACTCCAAATCTTAGAATTATGCTGGATCAACCAGAGACACTCCAAATCTCAATATTATGCTGGATTAACTAGAGACACTCCAAATCTTCCTTTTGAAGGAAGAGTTCTGAGGGTAGGGGAAGTTTGAAAGTCACTGGTTTAGAGAGTGTTTTTATGCTTGAAACCAAGCAGGCAGTAGCAGTACTAAAGCTTATTTATATTACTCTGTTTTAAACAGCCTAACTCCATCCAACACTACAGACTCCCATGTCTATAATATTTATAATCTCTTCCCTTGATAAAAATGGCATTATTCGGTGGTAACTGAAATCACTCTACAGTTTATGACATTTTTTAACTTTCATCATTCAGTGTGTTACTTTTTTTCACCCATTGAATAATGTAAATGCTTGCTACTCTTCACATAATTTTAATATGCATGATAGACCCATTTCTTTAACTAGTACTTTATTAATTAAGCCAAATTAGGCATTCACATTTATCCAGCGGTAGTTTACCTTAATAGAAGAATGCATTAAATTCCTCAAAATTTTATAAATATTTAGACTTGCGTTGAAATATTTTATTGATTACTAAAGGATCCAAGTCTGCCATCAACTTCCTGGTATCTTTCAATGAGACAGTTGTTATAAACAAGAAGGAGTATAATGTATATAAATGAGATTGTGCATTAAAAAAGTATTGCTTAGTGCTAGGCACAGAACTCATTAGTCATCATCACAATCATAACTTTTATCAACCATCACTACCTCTTTAACGATTATCAGCTGCAAAATTATTTACATATTAAATATTCAAGAAATCTATCAGTAATTATTAAGATAGATTCCCACATTACTTTAAAATTAAATTTTATATTTGAAATAATTTTAGGCTTACAGAAAATTGGCAAAAATAATATGGAAGGTTTCCATATAACTTTCAACCAGCACCACCAATTAAGATAAATGTTCTAAATAATTTTCTCATCAATATTTAAAGCCTATAAATCTAATCGCTAATTCCCATAAAACAAATCATGTCTATACAATTATTTGGACATGCATATTAATTGTCTTAATAGCACAGTAGCCTAAAGCAAAAATAGCACTAAAGCAAGTGTTGATTATTTTTTGGCATAGCATTATAATCAACTGAACTTTGTTTATAAATCTGAGTAATTATAAATTATAACTGGAAAAATATCTAAAGTAGAATTGTGGGGGAAAAAGGTTAATAATAGGACACATATATTTATAACTGATTATAACAAGCAGAAAAAAAGGGGAAAAACCTATACTATAGAGAAAATATCTTAAATAAACAATATTTTCTTAACCCAGTTTTAAAAATTATGGAACACATTGTCAATGAAATCTATTTTTTTTTCCTTGAAAAAGTATGCCCTTTCTTGGAGATCTAAAACACATTGGTAATGGAAAATGGGAATAGATTCAAAGCTTTCTTTGGCTTCCCAATAGCTTTAAAATTCTGTAGTTGTTTCCATTGTTCTGAATACACTGAGACCAAGGATCACCTGCTATAGTCTCAAGATGCTAATCTTCATTATTAAGTTTATTCTCATGATTCTGTGCATGTATGTGCTAATACAATAACTATGAATTGCATATAGATTTCGCTCACTTTCCAAAAACCTGTTTGTTAACAGTAACCACAGGAACAGTTGTCTGGACATCTGTCCGTGAGGAATTGGCTTGAAATGACTAACTCACTTCACAAAGAGCCACAAGAGCTCTTTGATTCTAATACTCTTTTCTCCCCATGGACTTGGGTCAAATGAAAGCCCTCATTACATTTCTCACAGGTTACAGTGTCAAAATACCTTGCTCTGTCTTAAAAACTGAAGTTTACACCTCTCTTTAATCAGCTCTTGGGATATTTATACAGTGCTAAATTATTGCAGGAGTGGGTTAAATACCATGAGAGTGGGTTGTTACAAAGCAAGTCCAGATCCTAGTACCTCTCTGTCTTGCATAGTTACTTCCTCCCTTGCCATGAAGTCACCCTAACGAAATGCTGGCAACATTTTCTTGGATTTCACAGCTTCCAGAATCATGAACCAAATAAATTTCTTTTTTTTTTTAAATAAACTACCCAAACTGTATCATGTTATAGCAGCAGCAGACAGACCAAAACAGGTTATAATTAAATTTTCCTCTGGTCACTACAGGTTCCATAGTGGATTATGTACTGCCACCTGCACCTGACTTAGCAGTGTAGACTTACACTTTTGCTGATTCTCATTTCTTTTCGTGTGCTGACCCCTGATGCTGACTTCACAGTTATTCAGAAACTGTACTTTTAAAATTTACTTCTAGATAACAAGAACTTGTCAAAGAGCAATTACCCTAACTTGTATAGAGCCCCAGACTCATTTCATATGTAATATATCTCTAGGATATCAATCTATGTCACTCCCCAGTACTTTTTTGGTATAATTCAGGCCATTAACTAAATGTACTATTTAAAATAGGGCACACTTCAAATTGCCTTTTCCTAACCCATACAGATTTTACATGGTTTGCTTAATTTCAAGCCTTTATATATAATTGCTGGCAGGATGTCGTCAATTCCTGGGAATATAACAGGAAACACAACTGAAGTGGATGATAAGCAATAGCCACAAAAACAAATGTTATTTGGGAAGTAATCGTATTGGATGTTCTAAATACAAATGTGAAATCAAAGGCTTAAATGTAATTACTAATGTAAAGGTTTACATTGAAAGTCACTGATAGGTTGGTTGAGGGAGCATTTGGTATAAAAATAAAAAATAAAAATCTACACAAGGGCTAAACCTAAAGCCTCCCTGAAGAAGAATTTCTATACTTCAGTATACATAGGAAATATTTGAGGGAATTATTAAAAATTCAGATCCTTGGGACCCATCTTCTATATATAATAAAAATTGCCCTTGTTAAATGAGAGAAATTTATTGAAAATTATGACTAATCAAAATAATGAAAGTTATGTAATTAATGAAATACTACTTTATGAGATTGGCAGGTTATGGGGAAAATAAGATATCATATATTGCTGCAACATTTTTGAAAGACACTTTAGCAGAATTTATCAAATGACGTCGAGTCCCATAATTTTTCATTTAATAATTCTGCGATTTGAATTTAGTCTAAATGTGTATATAAACATATACACAAGAATTTAGGTTTTACACTTGTATATTGTAGCATACATTTAAAATTAAATGTCTCACAAATATTAAATTATGACATCCATGAAAAAATTATTATGTACTCATAAATGATTGTTTTTTACATGGGAAGATGTTTTGATTTGTGTTTTACATGGAAAGATGTTTATTATGTTGAATGATCACTTATGATGGAAAGTAATATGCATTTTGTTACACCCATGAGACTATTTCTGGCTGTAAAGATACTGGATATTTTATCTATATCTTTTATTTGTATTTTTCCATACGTATGTTACCTATGTAAGTACAATATTTTTAATTTACAGAGAGTTAAAAAACTGATGTTTCCCAGTTGATAAAAAGGCAGAGAAATTGATAATCCACGTAGTTTGTTAATTCTGTCAATAGTTTTAGCTATATGTGTCAAAATTCTTGGGATTATTGGGTCTAATGAATTTCTTAGAAATGAAACCAAAGGAGATAGAGATTCAGAAAAAGATAAGGGAGTTTCAAAAGTTTGTGGAAAAATGGAATTAAAAGATAAAAATAAGAAATGTAAACTTTATTTCTCAACATAAACTCCATCAAGTTCAAGATACTTTTTTAAGCAATGACACCAGCCCTTTAGTGTATCCCTAAAGAAGAGAAGGCCATGGAAATTTAACCCTGTCAAGGCAGTCTTTTCTACATTATTAACTGAAGATAAATGGGTACCATTTAAAGACGTTTTTAAGATTATGAAAAAAAAAAATAAGTCAGCAGGAGTCAAACAGGACGGAAAACTTGATGCCTAATGATTTCTCCTCAAAACTCTCTGTGATTTAATATAAGAAAAACCAATCACCTTTGAGCCACTATCACATCTGTGGTAAGTTGTGTACTACACAGTGACCAAATTACGAAGAAATTAGAGGACATGGGGGAAAAGTAGGGGACTCATAAATATACATCTTTAGAAGTCTAACTGCCTAGAAATTATCTAACAATGTGAATTTCCAAGGCCATGTGTCACACTCAGAAGCAAGAATATTGCTATATTCACTTAAAATAGGTTTTCTTTCTTTTTGCACTATGCCAGCTATGTGTGATTAACCATATAAAACAAATTGCTGTCAGTTTTGCTCAATGCAATTTTGTATTTATTGCATTTAGCTAAAATTCATCATCTAATTGATAACGATAACACTTATTGAGTGAAAACATTATGCCTGGCACTCTTCTAAGCATTTTACATAAATTTATCTCATGCATCTTTAGGATGAATCTATAAGGTAGGATTTATTAGAGATACCACTTTTCTGGTTCCTTGTCTTTTGGGTAGATTGTTTCATTGGAAAAATCTGGAACTCAAGGGCGGCTGTTCAGATTCTTTTGTCCCACAGGGTGATCCCTTGATGTAGTGCTCTCCCCCTACCCCTAAGAATGGAGCTTCCTGAGAGCCAGACTGCAGTGACTGTTATTGCTCTTCTGGGTCTAGCCACCCAGTATGGCTACCAGGCTCAGGGCTGGTGCTGGGGAATGTGTGCAAAGAGTCCTGTGATGTGATCCATCTTCAGGTCTCCCAGCTGTGGATACCAGCACCTCTCTAGTGGAGGTGGCAGGGGAGTAAAGTGGGCTCTGTGGGGGCCCTTGGTTGTAGTTTTGTTTACTGTGCTGGTTTTCTTGAATGCTAGTTATGTTAGCAGTGAAGTAGTCATGTGGACAGACTCAGAATCTCTAGTTAGCTAGGATGTTGCGGGAGATGGAATTAGCTATTGTTTTCTCCTTCTTTGGAGCCGGGTTGTTCTGTTGTGAGTTGCTGTAACCACTTGAGTTACAGCACCAGCTGTGGTTGTAGAAGGGGGATATAACCTTGCCCTATATTAGCCTGGAAAAGTCTTCAGGTTTCTCATGCTATGGGCAGGGCCCTAGAGCTCCCAAAAGTTCATGTCTTTTGTCTTCAGCTACCAGGTTAGGTAGAGAGAAACTATCAGGTGGGGGCAGTGTTAGGAGGGTCTGAGCACAGGCATTCCTTGGGTGGAGCATGCTGTGACCAGTGTGGGGGCTGGGGGAGTGGTTCTCAGGCCACTGGGGTTATGTTTTAAGGGGGATTATAGCTGCCTCTTCTTGCATCATACAGGTTGCTAGAGAAGTGGGGGAAAGCCAGCAGTGTCAGGACTCACCCAGCTCCCACACAGCCTGCAAGGCCAATCTCACTCCCACTGTGCCCCAGCAACAGCGCTGAGTTTATATCCAGGCAGCCAGTGCGCAGGGCTCACATCTTTCCCTGGGCTACACGCCTCCCCACTGAGAAAGTAAGCAGGGCTCTCAGGCCTTGCTCCTCCCTGCCTGTCCACACCATCAGCTCATCAGCTGTGGCTTCTGTGTTCATATCTGCACTTCCTGTTTGTCCCCCTTCCCCAGATGCTGCTAGGAAAATTCTTGTTCAGTCGAAATCATTGCAAAATTCAGGTAGAAGTTTCCTTCACCCTGTGGCTCCTCCCCAATTCTGCTGGCTGCCTTCCCCCAGGACCCCTGTGAGATAAAGCCAAGGATGACTTCCCTGGGCCTGAACTGGGGACTGAAAGTGCCTGCAGGGATCTTTCCACTGTTTCTCCTACTTTTATATTTCACTCAGCTCCCTAAATCTGTTTCAGCTCTGGGTGAGGTTAAGTCCTTCTCCCATGTTCTGGAATTTCAGGTTCCCCAGTGGTGATATGTGTTTGGAGGCAGACTATTCCCTCTTCTCACACTTTGAGAACTCACAGTTTTTCAGCTGTCTCATGGAGTTTGCAGCGGCAAGCCACTTCTTTCAAAGGGTCTGTGAATCCTTTCAGTTTACTTGGCGTGTTTCTACAGTTATTGGAGCAAAAATTCATGATGTGAGTCTCCATACCTCATGCTGTTTGTCCAAGTGGGAGCTGCATGTTAATCCTGTCTCCTCTCTGCCATTTTCCTAATATCTCTAATAAATCCTACCTCATAGAGTCATCGTAAAAATTGCATGAGATGAATTTATGTAAAATGCTTAGAAGACTGCCAGGCATATTTTTTGCTCAATAGGTGTTATCATTATCAATTAGATGAGGGATTATAGCTAAATGCAATAAATACAAAATTGCATTGAGCAAAATAGACAGCAATTTGTTTTGTATGGTTAATCACACATAGCTGGCATAGTGCAAAAAAAAAAGAAACTATTTTAGATGGATATAGCAATATTATTGCTTCTGAGTGTGACACATGGCTTTGGACATTCACATATGGCAAACACTTGGCAGTCCCTAATTATATTCAAGAAGAATTTTTATCAATTGGGGGCTTTCTTTGAGAAGGGTCGTTTAACAGCCGAGGGTTAAAGATTGCATTTAAAGAAAGAAAAATTGTTAGATAATTTCTGGGTATTTAGACTTCTAAAGATGTGTATTTATGAGTCCCCTACTTTTTTCCCATATCCTCTAATTTCTTTCTAATTTGGTCACTATGTAGTACACAACTTACCACAGATGTGATAACAGCATCTTGAGGTAAGATGCTCAAGGGTGATTGGTTTTTCTCATATTAAGTGTAGTTTTTCATTATCACCGGTTTAAAGCTTGTATGATAGGATCCTTTGAATGATTTCTCAGCAAAGATTGACAAGACATTTCTGAACTATGATCTCCTTGAATAGAGGGCCAAGGCTTTTTTTCTTGTTGTTGCTGGTATTCCTCTCTGATGCTTTGGACACAATGGGGACTCTATGCTCATTGGATCAGGAAATGAGAAATAGGTTAATTCCTTGTTTGAGTCAAAATTAATATATAGCCAAAAGATTCTGTTTGTGTCATGTGAAAACTAAAGCATTTTTGGGTGGCTTGTGGAATAACCTAAAGAGATGATTGGCAAAAAAATATGAAACAGTGGATAAAACAAAAAGTGCCGTATGAAGTTTTCTAGGACTTTCAGTTGTGATCAAAACAGATGTGGTTGTTGCCCATATAAGACTTGAATCTGACACATTAGCTTAGCCGTGATCACTTGCACCTCAATTCCCAAGATCAAATGCCTCATTTCCCTAATGGATCTAGGAATGATGAATTTATACTATAACATATTTTTTGCATTGTCATTACTATTAGCAGCTGAAAATAGATGATATCCTTCTCTGGGAAATATGTGATGCTCTTCTGTGTGAAACTGCCCCAAGAGTAAGCGAAGTAGGTGGTTCTGGATATCAATAAATACAAAAAAATTATTCAAAGACAATCTCAGTACATAAGATGCCATAATTAGTGACCCATTTCTTGATTTTAAGGCTACAGATGTTTGAAATATCTTTATAATGCAAGTTCACTAGGGTTTCCATCTTTCTGCTTATACTCCTCTCTGTTCTTGCATGTTTCCTTTTTTCCATTATGACCCTTAGTATATTAATCATAATTGTTTTAAATTTCCAGTTTGATAATGTCATATCAGAGTTTGGGTCCAATGCTTGTTTTGTCTCTTCTGACTATTTTTTGCCTTTTAGCATACTTCTTAAATTTTTGTTGGTAGTCAAGATATGCCAAATCAGGAATGGAGATAAACAGGTGATAGGAAGACTAAATGGATGGCCCTGGAGTTGGGTATCTGCCTTCCACCCATTCAGTTTCACCTGGTACAAGTTGTTTAGGCTCTAATAAAATAGTGCCCTTGAGGACAGGCCCTTTTTTTTTTTTTTTTTTTGAGATGGAGTCTCGCTCTGTCACTGGTTGAGTGCAGTGGCACGATCTTGATCTTGCCTCTGCCTCCTGGGTTCAGGGGATTCTCCTGCTTCAACCTCCTGAGTTGCTGGGACTACAGGCACATGCCACCACACCCAGCTAATTTTTGTATTTTTTTAAGTAGAGAGGGGGTTTCACCATGTTGGCCAGGATGATCTTGATCTCTGAGGGCAGGCTTTTTTTAAAGGAGAATAGAATGCTCTAGTGGTATTTCAAAGCAGTAAATTCCTCCTTTGGTAGGAAATATGAGGAGGGTTTTCTCTGATCTTCACCTGAGAAACTGATGGGGAACTCATGAAGGTAAGTAAAACTGCTAAAAATGTGTTGGCCTCCCTAAGAATGAGACTCCAGAATTCTTAACACTCAAGCTCATCTATACTGAGCCTCCAGCAATTTGTTAATCAGTTTTAGTTTTCCTGTCAGGATTGACTCCAGCAATGGGCTAATGCTCTTGGCTTCTGCTCCAATAAGCTATGAGTCTCTGTAGTCACCTGGCTATCCAATTATCAGGAAGGGGGCTTGCCCTGTGACTTAAATTCTCTCATGGATCTAAGAAGAATTATGCATTTTGTGTTTGTTCAGCTTTTTTCTTGCAGGGAGAATGGGGAATAATGACTTTCTTGCTCTACCTGTCAGTCCAGAAACCAGAATTCCACAAGACTTTTTTGGGTGTCTTTTATCTTTCACTATCAATGAATATATAAGATCCTCCTCTAAAGGCAACCTTTGTGGCTAAGCAAGGATTGTGAAGGCCTTTGATATTTGTAAAGTGGTTATCAAGCTCATCAAAACCTATGTTTTTCCCTTGTCACTGGGAACTAAGATTATATTTTCTGTCTTCTCTGGTAGTAGGTTTGTCCATGTGACTGAATTATGACCCAAAGTAATGTGAGCAGAAGTGGCCTGGCCCATAACATTCTTCTGCAATAATTATGACTCTACTGCTTCATCTGCAAGCTTAATGGAAAAGACTCTGGGAATCTAGAGGGATAAGGAGCCACAAGATGGAAGAAACCAGAGTACCTTGATGGTTCTGTGGAACACAATCCATCTACCTTTCCCTCCTCCACATTAACCCACTCCGAACTGTGATGTGAGCAAGAAGTGAACTTTTCACATGTTACACGACTTAAATGTCATTGTTTGTTATGGTAGCCTACAGTGACTAATGCAAGCAGAAAAGAGGAATTTTCTCTGAGGGGAAGGAAGACACACAAAAGGGAAACTGTAGTCACATAAACAGTTACATGCGACAATCATACCCTCTAAAACTCTCTCCAGATTTATGCACAAGCCCTGCCTCCTCCAAAAGGGCCTTATAGTTCACATTCTACTACTGTTGAATTTCTGATAGCTGTTCATTGTGTATTATCTCACACCATTCCTATCATATTAATTGCCCTACCTGGAAAATCCTTTCACTTTTATGTGCTCGGCTTTTTAAATTCATTCTTCAAGAGTTAGCTTGGGCATCTCTTCCAAGAAGCTTTTGCAGTGCTGCCAAGGCCAGAGTAGATGGGTAAATATTTTTTGAACTAAACTGAGTATGATTCACCTTGCTAGTCATGTGAAGGAATAAAGTTAAAAAGTAGCCGCATCAAGAAACTACATTTCCTATGACTGAGATATTGAGAACAGTGTCTGGCAGTTTGCTCGTGATCAATACTAAATATCTGTTTCATGTCTAGGATTTCCTTTGGTATAATGCAAACCCAAGGAATTGTGACACAGTGTCTGCCTTATAAAGAATTTCTATCTGGATGGAGGAGATAGGCTTAACTAACTAGGCTAGTGATTTTTAGATTTAGATGCAACAAAATCATCCTGCTCAAAATGTAGATTGTTGGTTGATTCTCATGCAAGTGCTCTGCAGACCAGAATTAGCAACACTGCACCAGTCTGTGCCCTTCCTGAATGACAATCACTTGTACCTAGTCTACTGTCTATAGGCATTCAGCCTGTGTGATTGAAATGAGACAATTAAGCCATGAGAGAAGAATACATACTCCAGTGAATTGAACTACATAAACTATAAGCTTGTAGGATTTCAGATAAAAGAGACTGATAGAGGCCAGCATAGTCAAAGAAGGCATCAAGAAGTTAGGATTTGAATGAGAGTATCAGAATAGAAGCCACAAGGAATGTGTACTCAGACAACTCTGGATTTGAATTACAGATCCATCACTTAGTAGCTGTTTAACTTCCCATAGCTTGTATTTTCTCTTCTGTAAAAGGGAGGTTCAAAGCAAGGCTTTGCATTTCTATTTTGAGGATTAAAGTGCCTAGCATAGTGCCTGACTCAGTGTGTTTTTCGATTCATACCAGCTATCTTTTCTCAAAGAATGAGCTATATTTGGATAAAGTTTTATATTTTTATAGTGACAAAGGATTTCAGATATCATCTTTTAACTAGTGATCTAAATTTGTATTATTTATTGCTATAATCAGCTCATTTAATTGTGTTTCAGATATAAATATAATAAAATGAAAGTACTCTGGGTCACAGAGAAATTTAGAAGCAAAACTCAAATCTGAACAGGATAAGAAGGGATTATTAGAGGTATGCATTTTTTTATTACAACAATTGAATGGTCTTATCTAAAAAGATGTATTTTTTCTTCAAAAGAAAATAAGTCCCCAAGTTCCTGGAACATCAGAAGAGATGTTCAGACAGCCTTCATTCCCATTTAACTGCTGGCTTTTGCTTCATTTGTGTCCTAAAATGGAGTTGTACATTACGTGGAAAAAAGAAAGCAAGGACTGACCTTAGCATACACTGAAGGTTTAGGTCACATTCTTCAGAGATTATTTACCAAAAGCTTTGCTGTGTGATCAGAAATAAAAAGAAGCAAAATATGGGAAAAATATGGGCATTAAAAAATATTAAATATCTTAGTTGAAATCTAAAAGGCAGTTTTAATCCTGAAAGAATAATAGGTAGAAAATAACACAAGGTGCAGCGCTTGTGGAAGGAAAGCCTGTTCTGACTAGATTCAGGTACCTCTTCAGAGGCTGGGCCTGCAAAGTAGATACTCACAGATTGGTTAGGCTGTTCTTAGATGCTGATGGTTCTTACGAGCCCTCTTTCCTTTGTTACACAGGCTCTTTTGGTTGTGTGGCCAGCACCATTAGTTAATAAGCACAGATGTCTAAGTACCACCATGTCATTGGATCTCCAAACCCATTTCTTTGTCACCATCCAGTGCTCTTTTGCAGTAAACAAGCCCCGTTTCTTGCTTCCCGGTCTCTGTCTTTGTGCTCAGCAATACTGAGTTGCATTGATATCCAGGAGACACCAAGGTCTTCTTTGAACCTTGCTGAAATCTTCTCCTCTCTCTGGACTGCTCATTCTGTTCACTTTCCTCATCTCTAACACATTACTGGTTAAATATTGAATCTGTCTTTAACATTTGGATCAGGCAGGCATTTTATCCAACAAGAAGAAAAATCTGACTAAACTTCCACTTCTTAGAGTCTTGGTTAGATGTTTGCAGGTAGAGAGTGGAATCATTGGAAAACTGACATCTTTATGTTATTATGTCTTTCTACTAAATAGCTTGATACCTTTCTCATTTATTGAAGTCTTTTTTTATGTTTGTAAGTGGAGGTTTATATCTTTCTTAATATAATTTTATAAACTTTATTTCTAGTTTTTGGTTGTTTATTAGCTGTTTTGACTGGGCTCTTTCATCTCTCTGTGAATATATATGTGTGTGTGTATATGTATGTATGCTTACAGGTTTTAGCTGTTATAAACTAAAACAGTAGGTTTGTAATATATATAGTTATTTGTACTGTCACTTTACTGAATTATATGTTTATGTTTAGAGTTTTAGAATTATATGTCTTTGATTTCACAGCAATATTACTAAGATCATATGCAAAAATTAAAATAAAATTTCAGATGTCAAAATCTATTTTATTACATATACTGGAAGGTTTCAGAATAATTTAAATGTTAGTATCAATGGAAAAGTTTTTTTTTTATTTTAGTGGTATTGACTCTAGTTTGAGTAAATAAATATGGTTCACAACTTTTATTCAATAAAAGAGGATCCTCTTGAATATCTAACTGTCTACTTCTCCATTAATTACCATTAATGCCATTCCCCTGTGTTCCCAGTAAGTATAACTCTTACATCTAGCTTAATGAGTTGAATATTTAGTCACTTATTTTAATTACCTTGATTTCATAGTAAAAGCAGCAAAAGCTATGAACTTCCTGTACTTCCTTGGCTTCTTTGCAACACACATATATGTATATGTGTGTGTATATATGTGTATATATATATGTGTGTGTATATATATGTGTGTGTGTATATATATAAAATGGTCATTCTTTTATGACTAGTCTGGTATCTATATTTTGATTATGATTTTGCTCTCTTTTAAATGTATTCTTGACACATAGCAGATGTACAATAAATGAGTTCCCTCAGCTATATAGGTGAGTAGTTTGGGGAACAGTTTGTAAGTGACCGTATTTTGTTTATCCTTTTGCTATTACTTTGAAGTTTATTTTGAATATTTAGAAAAGTTTCGCTGCATGTTTTTCATTTCTATAATTGGAAAAAAATTTCATTAATGGCATATATATGAACAAATTTTATATACAGCAACTAGCAATGGAAAATATTGCATATTCTTTGTGAACAAAGTATTATCTATGATTATTATCTAATCTAATTATTATCTAAGAAATCATTATTCAAAAACATGTACATATATACATGTTTTTATGTAATATTCATAGCAAGATATAACGTTATTAATATTACTATTGCTTCTAGTTTATAGTTTGCTTTTGGCTTTTCTAGTATTGATAATTTCTATGTAATTGTATGCCTAGTGTGGTACTTGTATTTTAGATGTGATTTTTAGATTGAAACAAATCTTACATTTTATATATAACCTCACTTTTATTTGGATATTCTTCTCTCTAGTTTGCTTATTTTCACTGTTCTATATGGTTCTGTGCTGTTACATATATTTTCCCCATTGTTTGCTATAGATTTCAAAACTCGCTTTTTCGTGTCTTTACTGATCTGGCATTTGTGTATATTATTTTTGTGTTATTTTACTTAAAACACATGTATATGTGTGTGTATATACATATATGTGTATATATGAAAGCTTTTGGATAGATAATTTAATCTTGTTTCTTTTTTTAACCTAAAGGATAAATATACATTGAGTAAACCAACTTGAGATCCGATATCAAGATTTTTACTTCCCCTTTCCGTTGTATCCCTTCTCTGTTTTGTTTAAATAACTTCTTAAGATTTAGATTGATACTATTCATGACTTTATGGGTTTTACACATTTTTAAGATTAGGTTTATTTCATTTTCATTGGATATCAAGATATGTTAATATCAGTTTTTGAAATTTATTCAATTGTATCAGTTTTATGATTATTCTTTTACATTTTGCTTTCTCTTATTCAAACTTTTAAAAAAGGTTTGTTTATATTTTTGAATAATTATTTTCCCTAGGAGGACCATTAAATACCAGTTAGTCTTGGCGTGTGTGAAAATGTTTTCCTCTTTCATCAATGAAAATTAAATTTATATAGAATTTTAGGATAAACCTTCTCCCCACCTCAAACTCTGTAAACCATTTACTATCCTCTTGCATTTAATACTTTAAAAGTCTACTGTATAACCTTGTTTAATTTGATAAATTTTTCCCTTTAAATGATTGCAGGTCTTTATCCCCTTTTAAATATCTATTTAAATATCTATTTAAATATCTATTTAGTCAGTTTGTGGGTTCTTCTGTATCTAAATGTGGATCTATGAACATCAAAATGCCTACATTAAGATCATCATCAAATTAGTTTTATCTTATAAAATATTTGTCTTGTGATTTTAAATGGTAAATTATTTTAATTCATTATTTATGTGTTGTAGTAACTAATATAGTTCTTGGCACAAAGAATGATGTACTGATTGACATATATTTTAAGAAACACCTTCCTTTTACAATGTCATTTTGCAAGGGAGAGGTATCAAGGAAATTCCTGCTTTCTTAGAGGATCACTGTTCAAAGGAGAAGGACGATAAAGTTGGCAATGGACCAAGCCCAGTGAAAAGAAGTTGCTATGTAGTGTGGCAATTCTATCTGGGTCTTCCCTGTTCTGGCCAGGACTTGAGTGCTCATCTTCCCTTCACTTCAGGGGATTAGACCAGAGGCCCCCAACCCTGGTACTGGTCTATGGACTAGTTCCTAACTAGTCTTAGTTAGGAACCAGGCCACACGGAAGGAGGTGAGCGGCAGGCAAGCTAGTGAAGCTTCATCTGTATTTACAGCTGCTCCCCATCACTCTCATTACTGCCTGAGCTCTGCCCCCTGTCAGATGAGTGATAGCATTGGATTCTAATAGGAGCACGAACCCTATTGTGAACTGCACATGCAAGGGATCTAGGGTGAATGCCCCTTATGAGAATCTAATGTCCAGTGATCAGTCACTGTGTCCCATCACCTCCAGATAGGACTCTCTAGTTGCAAGAAAATAAGCTCAGGGCTCCCAATGATTCTACATTATGGTGAGTCATATGATTATTTCATTATATATTGCAATGTAATAATAATAGAAATAAAGTGCACAATAGATGCAGTGCATTTGAATTATCCTGAAACCATCCCTCCCTTCCCCACCAGTCTGTGGAAAAATTGTCTCCTATAAAATTGGTCCTTGGTACCCAAAGGTTGAGGACTACTGGAGTAGAGGATAAGGTAGAGGAAGGGCTCAACTAAGTAAAATGAAGGCTGTTTCTATAACCTGAAATACATTGCTATTCTGTCTATGTGGTTTCTACCTCTGGCAATAAAATACATTATGAAATATAAAGTATTACATGATATCTAATAATCCCTTATGTGATCGAATTTATAGGTATTCTTTCTATGAAACGAAGTAAAACTTTAAATGCATTGTCACTATTATTCATTTATATATATATAAAAATATATATGTGTGTGTGTGTGTGTATACCACTACACTAAAACTGAATTAAAATAACATAGTCTCTATTACCTAGGCATGTCAGCCTTGAAAAATAATTCAATAATAATTTATTAAGGGCCTATTAGATGTCAGATCTGTTGTGGAGTCTGTATTACACTGATTTGAGTAACACAGAAAACTGAGAAAATACCTGAGGTAACTAAACCTTGTGTGAGCTTACATTATGCAAAAGTAAAAAAATGAATAGAAATATGTGGACTAAAGTCAGTATAAAAAGAAGAAGGTACAGGAACCATATCAGGATCTAAACCTTTTAGAGCTTATCAGAAGTAACCTTATTTATTCCCCTTGTCTCTGTCAAATAAAAAGAAAAACAGTAAAACCCAGACAGTAAAAATGACTTGTCCATGATTAAAGAATTGGTCAGTTTTCAGCAAATGACTACACAGACCCAAGGATTTGTAACAACTACTCTATGAAATAATACCTAATATTTATTGGATTCTTATAATATACTAGGTAGGGTCATACTATCCAAATTTCTCCTCTCATGAACACTAAGAAATGAGTAATAGTGACAATGCAAAGAAAACTGCAGCTAGGAGGCAGGACTAACTGGCAGATGAACAGGACACCATGTGGAGACTCATATTGTGAACTCTTGCTCCAAGAAATACTGCAGGGACATATCAGGAAAGCTGAGAGAATCCACAGACCCTTTGAAAAAAGCAGCCTGTCTCTGCAGGCTCCGCGAGGCAGCTGAAAAACTGAATGCCCAAAGTGTGAGGGGGGAATGTCTACCCCTGAACACACATCTTCACTGGGGAAACTGAAGGTCCAGATCTCAGGAGAAGGATTTGACCTTACCTGAAGCTGAGATGAATTTAGAGATCTGAGCAAAATACAGGGGTAGACGAAGCAGCAGGAGAAGCCTTGTGGGCACTCTTAGCCCCAGGGAAGTCATTTCTGACTTTGTCTCACAGCAATCTTTGGGGTGGGCTGCCAGTGGAACTGGGGAATGACCATAGGAAGAAAGAAAATTCCATTTGAACTTTGTAACAAAGTTGCTAAGTTGCCTGCACAGATTCTAGGTGAAGGGGTAAACCAGGAGTGCAGATACCAGCATAGAAGCCACAGAAGCCATGGTAGGCAGGGAGGCTGAAACCTGAAAACCCTGCTTGCTTTCTCAGCAGGGAGGCTTGTAGCCTGGGATAAGTTCTCAGCCATGCTCAACAACTGCCTGGAAATAAACTCAGTGCTGTTTGGGGGACACAGTGGGAGTGCGACTGGCCTTTCAGGCTACGTGGGAGCTGGGTGAGGCCTGTCACTGGGGGCTTTCCCCAACTTCCTTGGCGACCTGTATGAAGCTGCAGAGGCAGCCATAATCCCACTGGGAACATAACTCCATTGGCCCGAGTACAACACCCCCAACCCCACATTGGCCACAGCAAGCCCTGCCAAAGGAGAGTCTGAGCTCAGACCCCATGCCCCACAGTAGCCACAGCAAGCCCCGCCTAACCCTGCCCCAACCTGATGATCTTTCTCTACCTGACCTCTTAGCCAAAGACAAAAGACAATCTCTTGGGAGCTCGGTAGCACTACCCACCACCTGAGAAACCCAAATACTTATCCAGGTGACCTTAGTGCAATCTTGTATCCTCCTGATACTAGCTGACAGCTGCTGCTGTCTTGAAAGTGCTGCCTCCTCCTAGCAAGAGGACAACTGATGCAAAACCAGCACACTAAACAAAACTACAACCAAGGACCCTCACAGAGTCCACTTCACTCCCCTGCTACCTCCACCAGAGCAGGTGCTGATATCCACAACTGAGAGACTTGAAGATGGATCACAACACAGGACTCTGCAGAAACCCCCCAGTATGAGCCCAAAGCCAGGTAACTCTGCTAGGTGGCTAGACTCAGAGGAGAAATAACAATCCCTGCAGTTTGGCTCTCAGGAAGCCCCATTGCTAGGGAAAGTGGGAGAGCACCACATCAAGGAAGCACCTTATGGGACAAAAGAATCTTATCAACAATCCTGGAGCCCTAGATCTTCCCTTTGACATAGTCTACCAAAATAAGAAGGAACCAGAAAAACAATTCCTGTAATATGACAAAATAAGGTTCTTTAACACCCCCAAAAGATCACCAGCAATGGATCCAAACCAGGAGAAAATATCTCTGAATTGCCAGGAAAATAATTCAGAAGGTTGGTTATTAAGCAAATCAAGAAGGCGCCAGAGAAAAGTGAAGTCCCATTTAGAGAAATCAAAAACATGATGCAGAATATGAAAGGAAAAATCTTCAGTGAAATAGCACAGATAAAAAAAATCACAACTATATAGGAGGGATATGTTTAGAGAAATGAAAAATGCATTGGAAAGTCTTAGCAATAAAATTGAACAAGTAGAAGAAAGAACTGCAGAGCTCGAAGGCGAGGCTTTTGAGTTAACCCAATCCAGCAAGGACAAAGTAAAAAGAACAACAACAACAACAACAAAAATGAACAAAGCCTCCAGGAAGTTTGGCATTATGTTAAATAACCAAACATAGGAATAATTGGCATTCTCGAGGAAGAAGACAAATCTACAAGTTTGGAAAATATATTTGAGGGAGTAATCAAGGAAAATTTTCCTGGCCTTGCTGGAGACCAAGACATCCAAATACAAGAAGCTCAAAGAACGCCCAGGAAATTCTTGGCAAAAAAGATCATTGCCTAGGCATATAATCATCAGGTTATCTAAAGTCAAGTCAAAGGAAAGAATCTTAAGAGCTGTAAGGTAAAATCATCAGGTTACCTATAAAGGAAAACCTATCAAATTAACAGCAGATTTCTTAGCAGGAACCCTACAAGCTAGAAGGGATTGGAGCCCTATCTTCAGCCTCCTTGAACAAAACAACTATCAGTCAAAAATTTCGTATCCAGCGAAACTAAGCTTCATAAATGAAGGAAAGATACAGTCTTGTGGGAAGTCAGGGACCCCGAAGGGAAGGACAGGCTGGAGCCATGGCAGAGGAATATAAATTGTGAAGATTTAATGGACATTTATCACTTCCCTAATAATACTCGTATAATTTCTTATGCCTGTTTTACTTTAATCTCTTAATCCTGTTATCTTCGTAAACTGAGGATGTACATCACCTCAGGATCACTGTGATGATTGTGTTAACTGTACAAATTGATTGTAAAACGTGTGTTTGAACAATATGAAATCAGTGCACCTTGAAAAAGAATAGAATAACAGCAATTTTTAGGGAACAAGGGAAAACAACCTTAAGGTCTGACTGCCTGCAGGGTCGGGCAAAAAGAGCCATATTTTTCTTCTTGCAGAGAGCCTATAAATGGGCGTGCAAGTAGGAGAGATATCGCTAAATTCTTTTCCTAGCAAGGAATATTAAGACCCTAGGAAAAGAATTGCATTCCTGGGGGGAGGTCTATAAACGGCCACTCTGGGAGTGTCTGTCTTATGTGGTTGAAATAAGGACTGAAACACGCCCTGTTCTCCTGCAGTACCCTCAGGCTTATTAGGTTGGGGAAAAAAACCACACGCTGGTAAATTTGAGGTCAGATCGGTTCTCTCCTCTCGAACCCTGTTTTCTGTTGTTTAAGATGTTTATCAAGACAATATGTGCACAGCTGAACATAGACCCTTATCAGGAGTTTTTTATTTTGCCCTTTGCCTTGTGATCTTTGCTTTGCCCTTTGCCTTGTGATCTTTATTGGCCTCAGAATCATGTGATCTTTGTTCTCCTTTTTGCCCTTTGAAGCATGTGATCGTTGTGACCTACTCCCTGTGTGTACACCCCCTCCCCTTTTGAAGTCCTTAATAAAAACCTGCTGGTTTTGAAGCCCTGGTGGGCATCACGGACCTACCAATATGTGATGTCATCCCCCATCCCCGGCGGCCCAGCTGTAAAATTCCTCTCTTTGTACTCTTTCTCTTTATTTCTCAGATTGGCCAACATTTAGGGAAAATAGAAAGAACCTACGTTGAAATACTGGGGGCAGGTTCCTCCAATACAGTCTTTTTCAGAAAAACCAGCGCTGAGAGAATTCAGCACTCCCAAGTCAGCACTACAAGAACTGCTAAAAGGAGCTCAAAATCTTGAAACAAATTCTCAAAATATACCAAAATAGAAGTTCCTTATAGTATAAACCTTACAGGACCTGTAAAACAATAACACAATTTTTTTTAAAAAAAGGTATTCAGGCAACAACTAGCACAATGAATAGAATAGTACCTCACATCTGAATACTAAGATTGAGTATGCATAGCCTAAATGCTCCACTTAAAAGACCAAAAAAAAAGTGGCACAATGGATATGAATTCACCAACCAAGTTTCTGCTGTCTTCCAGAGACTCACCTAATGTATAAGGACTCACATAAACTTAAGGTAAAAGGGTGGAAAAATGTATTTTATGGTAATTGAAACCAAAAACAAGCAGGAGTAGCTATTCTTATATCAGACAAAACAGACTTTAAAGCAACAGTTAAAAAAGACAAAGAGGGACATTATATTATGATAAAAGGATTAGTCCAAAAGGAATACATCACAATCCTAAATATATATGCACCTAACACTGGAGTTCTCCAATTTATAAAAGCAATTACTAGTAGACCTAAGAAATGAGATAGATGGCAACACAATATTAATGGAGGACATCAGTGCTCCACTGACAGCACAAGACAGGTTATGAAGACAGAAAGTCAACAAAGACAATGGGCTTAAACTATACCCAAGAACAAATGGACTTAAGAGATATTTACAGAACATCCTACCCAATAATGGCAGAATATCCTGTCTGCTACTATCTCAATAATTTTAAGAAAATCAGAATTATATCATGTACTTTCTTAGACCACAGTGGAATAAAACTTGAAATCAACTCCAAAAGGAATGCTTCAAACCATGCAAATAACGTTCCCTTGAACAATCATTGGGTCAACAATGAAATCTGATGGAAATTAAAAAGTTCTTTGAATTGAATGATAATAGTGACACACCTTTCTAAAGCTGTGGAATACAGCAAAAGCAGTGTTAAAAGGAAAGTTCATAGTATTAAATTCCTTTGTCAAAAAGTCTGAAAGAGCACAAATAGGCAATCTAAGCTAAGACCTCAAGGAAATAGAGAAACAAGAACAAACCAAACCCAAATCCAGCAGAATAAAATAAATAAAAAGATCAGAACATAACTAAAGGAAATTGAAACAAACAAGCAAAAAACAATACAAAAGATTAATGTAACAAAAAGCTGATTCTTTTGAAAAGATAAACAAAGTCGATACACCATTAGCAATATTAACCAAGAAAAGAAGAGGGAAGATGCAAATAAGCTCAATGAGAATCAAAATAGGAGATATTACAACTGATATCACAGAAATACAAAATATCATTCAAGGCCACTATGAACACTTTATGCACACAAACTAGAAAACGTAGAGGAGATGGATAAATTATACAACCCTCCTAGATTAAACCAGGAAGAAATCGAAACCCTGAACTAACCAATAGTAAGCACTGAGATCAAAATGGTAAAAAAAAATTGCCAACAAAAAATCCAGCTGAATTATTTCAGACATTGAAAGAAGAATTGGTACCAGTGCTATTGACACTATTCCAAAAGCTAAATAGGAAATCCTCTCTAACTCACCCTATGAAGCCAGCATCACCCTAATACCAAAACCAGGAAAGAAATAAAAAAAAAAACAACTGCAGACCAATATCCCTGATGAACATAGATGCAAAAATCCTCAACAAAAGTCTAGCTAACCGAATCCAACAGCTTATCAAAAATAATAATAATAATCCACCATAACCAAATGGGCTTCATAGAAGGGATGCAGGGATGATTTAACATATGCAAGTCAATAAATGTGATACACCATGTAAACAAAATTAAAAATAAAAATCACATGATCGTTTCAATAGATGCAGAAAAAGCATTTGACAAAATCCAGCGTCCCTTTATGATTAAAACCCTCAGCAAAATCAGAATAGAAGGGACATAACTTAAAGTAATAAAAGCCATCTATGGCAAACCCACAGCCAACATTATAATGAATGGGGAGAAGTTGAAAGCATTCCCCCTGAGAACTGGAACAAGTCAAGGATACCAACTTTCCTCACTTCTATTCAACATGGTACTAGAAGTCCTTGCCAGAGCAATCAGAGAAAAGAAAGAAATAAAGGGCATCCGAATCAGTAAAGAGGAAGTCAAACTGTTGCTGATCACTGATGATATGATCATACATGTAGAAAACCCTAAAGACTCATGCAAGAAGTGCTTAGAACTGATATATGTATTCAGTAAAGTTTCAGGATATAAAATTAATGCACACAAATCAATAGCACTGCTATGCACCAATAACCACCAAGCTGAGTATGAAATTAAAAACTCAAACCCTTTTACAAAGCTGTGAAAAAATAAACAAACAAAAAAATCCTTAGGAATATACCTAGCCAAGGAGGTGAAAGAACTCTACAATGAAAACAACAAAACACTGCTGATAGAAATCATAGACAACACAATCCAATGGAAACACATCTCATGCTCATGGATGGGTAGAATCAATATTGTGAAAATGACCATACGGCCAAAAGCAACCTACAAATTCAATGTAATTCCCATCAAAATACCACCATCATTCATCACAGAACTAGAGAAACAATCCTAAAGTTTATATGGAGCCAAAAAAGAGCCTGCATTGCTAAAGCAAGACTAAGCAAAAATAACAAATCTGGAGGCATCACATTACCCAACTTTAAACTACAGTGTAAGGCTATAGTCACCAAAACAGCATGGTATTGGTATAAAAATAGGCACATAAGCAAATGAAACAAAATAGTGAACCCAGAGATAAACCCAAATACTTACAGCCAACTGATTTTTGACACAGCAAACAAAAACATAAAGTGGGGAAAGTACACCCTGTTCAACAAATGCTGCTGGGATAATTGGCAAGCCACATGTAGGATAGTGAAACTGGATCCTCATCTCTCACCTTATATAAAAATCAACTGAAAATGAAGGAAAGACTTAAGTGTAAGATCTTAAATCATAAAAATTCTAGAAAATAATATTGGAAAAACCCTTGTAGACATTGGCTTAGGCAAAGAATTTATTACTAAGAACCCAAAAGCAAATGAAAGAAAAACAAGGATAAATAGATGGGACTTAATTAAACTAAAAAGCTTCTGCACAACAAAAGAAATAATCAGCAGAGTTAACAGACAACCCACAGAGTGGGAGAAAATATTTGCAAACTATGCCTCTGACAAAGGACTAATATCCAGAATCTAGGGGAAATCAAACAAATCATCAAGATAAAAACAAACAATCCCATCAAAAAGTTAGCTAAGGACATGAACAGACACAATTCTCACAAGAGGATATGCAAATGGCCAACAAACATATGAAAAAATGCTCAACATCACTAATTATCAGGGAAATGCAAATCAAAACTACCATGTGATGCCACCTCACTCCTGCAAGAATGGCCTTAATAAAAAAATAAAAATAATAATAGATGTTGGTGTGGATGTGTTGAAAGAGGAATGCTTTTGCACTGCTGGTGGAAATGTAAACTAGTGCAACCACTATGGAAAACAATGTGGAGATTCCTTACAGAACTAAAGTAGATCTACCACTTGATCCAGCAATTCCACTACTGAGTATCTAACCAGAGGAAAAAAAGTGATTATACAAAAAAGATACTTGAACATGCATGTTTATAGCAGCACAATTCACAATTGCAAAAATATGGACCCAGCCCAAATGCCTGTCAATGAATGAATGGATAATGAAAATGTGTTATATATATACCATGGAATACTACTCGGTTATAAAAAGGAACAAAATAATGGCATTTGCGCCAACCTAGATGGAATTGGAGACCATTATTCTAAGTGAAGTAACTCAGTAATGGAAAACCAAACATCGTATATTTGTGGGAGCTAAGTTATGAGGATGCAAAGGTATAAGAAGATACAATGGACCTTGGGTACTCAGGGGAAAGGGTGAGAGGGAGGTGAGGAATAAAGGACTACACATTAGGTATAGCATACACAGGATAAGTATATCAAAACACTTATGTGGTATATATTAAATATATGCAATAAAACAGTGAAAAAAGAAAAAAACATCATTATTCAAGTCAAAAAATAGAAAATTGTCAGCACCCACAGAAGACCCCTCAGATCCCTCCCAATCACTGTACTCTGTCTTGCTTTCAAGAAAGCACTAACTATCTTACCATTATGGTCACTTTCCTGCTTTTCTTTAGAGTATGCACACCTTATTTCTGTTTCCCAATGATACGTTATCTTTGTTATTTCATGTGGGTATATAAAGTCATTTTCAATGCTTTATTCTTATAGTGTAGCAACATATCACAATTTAATTATCCATTCTTCTGTTGTGGACATTTAGTTTGTTACTTTTGCTATATAAATAAGACACATGCATACATGCATTTGTGTTATGTATATACTGAGGATTGAAATCACTGAGTCATAGTATATGCAAATCTTCAACTTTAGTAGATAATGTCAAACTGATTTCTAGGTTTGTGAAAATGTACACTCCCGCCAAGGGAGTATGAGAGATCTCTAATTTCCTTTTTTGCCAAAACTTGGTGGTGTCAGTCTTATTCTTAGTTTTAGCCACCCTGATGTGGTCATACATAGTAGTAACTGGGATTTTAATTTGCAAGTCCTTATGAGTAACGAAGTTGAGAAATTTTTCACATATTTATTGGCCCTTTTGATGCTCTCTTTTGAGTATGCCCACTCAAGTTTACTGATATCTTGGTTATTACTGGTCTTTCTTTCATATGTAAATTTCTGAATCAGATTGTCAGGTTTCACGAGAATAAACATAAGTAAATAAATACATAAATAAATACTAAAATCTCTTGAGTTTTGTATTGGGATATAATTAAATATGCAGGTTAGTTTGGAGAGAAATTATAACTTTATAATATCTAGTCTTCCAAATCATAAACATATCATTTCATAGAGTCCTCTTAAATTTTTATCTAATTAATGTTTTATAGCTTTCTATATAAAGGTCTTAAATATTTTTTAAAAACAATTTATTCTTAGTTGATATTTTGATGCTACAGTAAATGGTATCCTTTTATATTATTATCTAAATATGTTTTTGCTTTTATATGAAATATAATTAAATTTCTATATTGACTATGTATTTAGCAAACTTGCTACATCATGTAGTCTAACAATTGTTTTCTAGATTAGTTTGCATCTTCCATGTACATAAGCATGTCATATGCAAATATGACAGTTTCATTTCTTCCTTTTCAGTGCTTAAATTTTTTATCTTATTGTTCTAGCTAAGACCCCCAGTATAATGTTGAGTAGAAATAATAAGCATGGTAATCACCTATAAATTATTGTCATCTAAAAACTTTCAACCTAACACTTCGCTATTAGTTATGTATTATTTAGATGCTATTTGTTGGTTTTAGAAAGTTCTACTTTCCTCCCATCAGAGATGAAGAGAAGGAGAAGGGAGAGGATCAGGAAAAATAATTAATGGGTACTGGTCTTGAAACCTGGGTGATGAAATAATCTGGATAGCAAATCCTCATCACACAAGTTTTCCATATAACAAACCTGCATGTGTGTATCTGAATTTAAAAGTTAAATAAAAACGTTCTACATTCTTCATTTTCTAAAGTTGTATGTTTAACTATAAATGGGTTTTGAATATTATCTGTTGTATATGAATTGATTGAGATCATCATAGTTTTTTTTCCTTTTTAATACATTACATTCATTGATTTCCAAATGTTAAACCAATTTGCATTCTAAAATATACCAAATTTGTTCATGATGGATAATCCTTTAAAAATATAAATGTATATATGTGTGTGTGTGTGTGTGTGTATTTCAAAATGTATTTAACCTTTTATTTTCTACTTCTGGCTTTTAATTGTATGTTTGTTTCCAAAATTAATCTATTTTTTTAAATGTCCTTCACCTGTTTATTACCACGGTTATATCAACAGCTTAAGATAGGTTAGAAAGTTTTCTAGGCTTTAGAAGAGTGTGGGTAATATTGGTCATATTTCCATTTTAAGTGTTTAGTAGATTTTACTGCTGAAGCCAGGTAGGGCTAGGGTTTTGTTCTGGAGGTTTTATATTATGAATTCAATTTATTTAATAGCTTAAATCTATCTTATTTTTCTATTTCTTCCTATTGTCAGTATTGGTACCTTCAGTCTTTCTAGAATTTTATGTGTTTCATAAAAATTGTTGAATATGCAGTATTTGAAGAAAGTTTTTTAATAATATTTCCTTTATTTTTGATCAGTCTTTATCATCCTTACCCAAATTTAACAGTTTTAGTAATCTTATCAAATAATCAACTTTTACATTTGTTGATCCTATTTTAAGATTTTACTCTGTTGTATGAATTTTCTGCTCTTCTATTATTTCCTTCATTCTTTAATTATAATTTGATGTTATTTTCTTAAATCCTTTAAATAGATCATTGAATTTCAGTTTATCTTATTTTCTAACATATGCATGTAGATTAAGAAGTCTCCATCTAAGTACAGCTTTAACTGCATGTCACAAGTTTTGATATATATTATCATTTTTATTAAGTAAATATTTCCTAATTTTTTGCATAATTTTGTCTTGCACTAATAAATTATTAAAAAGTAGATGTCCTAATTTTTTAAAGTATAAGAGTCTCCACTTTTCTTTTTGTTTAGAAGTTTCTAGTTTAATTACACTGTGATCACTTTATCACTAGGCCAAATTTTAAAATGTTCTGTGCGTACTTGAGAAGAATGTGTATTCTGCAGCTAATAGGTATAGTTTTCTATCAAGAACTGTTACAGAAAACCTAATTACTAAGATTTCCCACCCTATTATCTTTATTTATTTATTTATTTATTTATTTTTTTGAGATGGAGTCTCGCTCTGTTGGCCCAGGCTGGAGTGCAGTGGTGCGATCTTGGCTCACTGCAAGCTCCACCTCCCAGGTTCATGCCATTCTCCTGCCTCAGCCTCCCCAGTAGCTGAGACTACAGGTGCCCGCCACCATGCCTGGCTAATTTTTTGTATTTTTAGTAGAGATGGGGTTTCACCTTGTTAGCCAGGATGGTCTCGACCTCCTGACCTCGTGATCCACCTGCCTTGGACTCCCAAAGTGCTGGGATTACAGGAGTGAGCCACCCTGCCTGGCCTCCTTATTGATTCTTTTGTCTGCTTTTATATCACTAGCTCCAGAAGGTATAGAAAGCTCTCCACTAATGACATAAATATGTGCATTTCTCCTTAAAGTTCTAATAGATTTTACTTTAGTTTTTGAGGCTATATTTTAAATTCTGAAAATTTAGTGCTTACATGAATTTTGGTTACTTGAACATTTTTATTTTTACAAAATACGAATTTTTATCATTAAAATGCTTTTTGTCATACAGTCTAATTTCTCTTATGTTAATATGGCTTTATCAGCTTTTTTGCTATTATTGTTGTTATGATAAATCTTTTTTATCTTTTTACTTTTAACATTTCCATATATATTAATATGACCTTGTAATTACTATAGAGTGCAGTTTTGATTTCTGTTAACTTTGAAAATCTTTGTCTTTTAAATATTTTATTTAATGTAAATATTGATGCACTTGGATTTTAATAAACCATACTTCTATATTTATGTTTCTTCTCTTTGTAGCTTTTTTGTTGTTTTTATTGATTTTTATTAAACTTTTATTATTCCATTTCCTTCTGTTAGTGTAAAGATTATATTCATAATTTTATTAGTTATGCTGGGGCCCATAAAATGATATTCCAAAGTAAAGGCCTCAGAACAAGCCTCAGAAACAAAGTCTTTCTCTGACCTTCTCCTGCCCTCCTAGCTCTCACTCTTCTTTCTCCCCTGAGGCAAGCCGTAGAAACTAGAATCCATCTTTCCCCAAGGTAGTTCATAGGAACCAGAACCCCCTTCCTACAAAGCTAGCCATGAAAGTTAAAATGTGGCTCTAACCTTTCAGTGCTTTTCTCTCTAGGAGCCAGCCATAAAGAAGTTCTCTGACCTACCCTTGTCTGTTAGTAGGTCGTAAGACTCTCATTTCAGAGGGGTCTTACCCTATGCCTGGGAGAAGAAAAAATAGTGCTATACAGAGAGGCAAAAAGTAATGTGAAGAGACAAGCCTTACTAGGGTTCCTCCATTTGGTCTATTAACGTTAGATAGCAGCCTTTTTATCCAATCATATTTCTACCTGGTTATCCATTCATCATGGAAGCTAAGCATAAAAATGAGTAGTTTTTTCTATGTCTTCGAGTCTTCATTTTTCAAGGCTCCCATGTCATGTAAAATTTGGTTGAGCAAATCTGTTCTGCTTTTCTCTTTTTAATCTGTCTTTTTTTGCAGAGTGCTGAACGTGATGTGATTCTTTTAATTAGGAAAAAAGGTATCTCATCCCTTCCACCCTCTCCATTTCCTGTAAAAATTACAACATGGCTCTTTGACATATCAAAGTCTAAGATTGATATTTTTCTAAAGATAGTGCCAAGACCTTAGAATACATGAAATCCACTTGCCTTATATGCTAGTGTTGTCATGTATTTTAAGTGAATATATATTCACTTAATATATAATTATATATAATTATATATTAGCTATATATAATTATATAATAATATATAATAGATATTAATTATACAAACATATATTCACATATATATTCTTTCAACTTTTATATTAAGTTTTAAGTTCAGGAGGATATGTGCAGGATGTGCAGGTTTGTTACATAGGTAAACATGTGCCATAGTGGTTTGCCGCACAGGTCATCCCATCACGTAGGTATTAAGACCAGCATCCATTAGCTATTTTTCCCTGATGCTCTCCCCTGCTCCCCTGACAGGCCCCAGTGTGTGTTCTCTACCATGTTTCCATGTGTTCTTATCATTCAGGCATGCAGTATTTGTTTTTCTGTTCCTGCGTTAGTTTGCTGAGGATAATGGCTCCCAGCTCCATCCACGTCCCTGTAAAGGACATGATCTTGTTCCTTTTTATGGCTGCACAGTACTCTGTGGTGTATATGTACCAAATTTTCTTTATTCAGTCTATCACTGATGGTCCTTTAGGTTGATTGCATGTCTTTGCTATTGTGAATAGTGCTGCAATGAACATATGTGTGCATGTATCCTTATAATAGAATGATTTATATTCCTTTAGGTGTATATCCAATAATGGGATTGCTGGGTCAAATGTTATTTCTGCCTCAAGGTCTTTGAGGAATTGCCACACTGTCTTTAACAATGGTTGAACTAATTTACACTCTCATCAATGGTATAAAAGCATTCCTTTTTCTCTTCAGCCTTCCCAGCATCTATTGTTTTTTGACTTTTTAATAGTAGCCACTCTGAGTGGTGTGAGATGGTATCTCATTGTAGTTTTGATTTCCATTTTGCTAATGGTCAGTGATGTTGAGCTTTTTTTCATATGTTTCTTAGCCACATGTACATCGTTTTTGGAGAAGTATCTGTTCATGTCCTTTGCCTGCTTTTTAATGGTTTTTTTTTCTTGTAAATTTGTTTAAGTTATTTGTAGACTCTAGATATTAGACCTTTGTCAGATAGATAAATTGCAAAATTTTCTCCCGTTCTGTTGGTTGTCTGTTTACTCTGATGATAGTTTATTTTGCTGTGCAGGAACTCTTTAGTTTAAGTAGATCCCATTTGTCAATTTTTGCTTTTGTTGTAATTGCTTTTGGTGTTTTTGTCATGAAATCTTTGCTCATGCCTATATCCTGAATGATATTGCCTAGAATTTCTTCTAGCGTTTTCATAGTTTTGAGTTTCACATGTAAGTCTTTAATCCATCTGGAGTTAATTTTTGTATATGGTGTAAAAAAAGATCCAGTTTCAATTTTATGCATATGACTAGCCAGCACTCCTAGAACCATTTATTAAATAGAGTCCTTTTTCCATTGCTTGTTTTTGTCAAGTTTGTTGAAGATCAGATGGTTGTGGCTGTTTGGTCTTATTCCTGTGTTCTCCAGTCTGTGCCATTGGTCTGTCCATGTGTCTCTTCTTGTACCAGTACCATGCTGTTTTGGTTGCTGTAGCATTGTTAAAAACAGGTAGTGTGATGCCTCCAGCTTTGTTCTTTTTGCTTAGGATTGTCTTGGCTTTATGGGCTGTCTTTTGGTTCCATATGAATTTTAAACTAGTTTTTTCTAATTCTGTGAAGAATGTCATTGGTAGTTTAATGGGAATAGCATCGAATCTGTGATTCTTACTATCCATGAGCATGGATTGTTTCTCCATTTGTTTGTATCGTCTCTCATTTCTTTGAGCAGTGGTTTGTAGTTCTCCTTGAAGTGGTCCTTCACTTACCTTGTAAACTGTATTCCTAGGTATTTTATTCTTTCTGTAGCTACTGTAAATCGAAGTTCATTCATGATTTGGCTGTCTGGTTGCCTCTTGTTGGTGTATAGAAATGCTAGCAATTTTCACACATTGATTTTGTATCCTGAGCCTTTGCTGAAGTTGTTTATCAACTTAGGAAGCTTTAAGTGTAAGAAGCTTTTGGCCTGGGACAGTGGGGTTTTTCTAGATATAGGATCACGTCATCTGCAAACAAAGATATTTGACCTCTTCTCTTCCTATTTGAATATCCTTTATTTCTTTCTCTTGCCTGAGCGGCCTGGCCAGAACTTCCAGTGTTATGTTGAATAGGAGTAATAAGAAGAGGGGATCCTTGTTTTGTGCTGGTTTTCAATGAGAATTCCTCCAGTTTTTGCCCATTCAGTATAATATTGACCGTGGTGTGTCATACATGGCTCGTATTATTTTGAGATGTGTTCTTTCAAAACCTAGTTTATTGAGAGATTTTTAACATGAAACAATGTTGAATTTTATCAAAGGGCTTTTCTGCATCTATGGAGAGAATCATGTGGTTTTTATTTTTAGTTCTGTTCACGTGATGAACATCATTTATTGATTTGGGTAGGTTCAACCAACCTTGCATCCCAGGGATGAAGCCAACTTGATCATGGTGGATAAGCTTTTTGATGTGCTGCAGGATTTGATTTGCCAGTATTTTGTCGAGAATTTTTTCATTGATCTTCATCAAGGATATTGGAGTTGTTGTTGTTGTTGTTGTTGTTGTATCTCTGCCGGGTTTTGGTATCAGGATAATGCTGGCTTCATAGAATGAGTTAGGAAGGAGTCCCTCCTCTTTAATTTTTTTGTGAATAGTTTCAGTAGAAATGGTACCAGCTCATCTTTGTACCTCCAGTAGAATTCAGCCATGAATCTGTCTGATACTGGGCTTTTTTTGGTTAGTAGGCCTGCCTCAGAACTTGTGAGTGGTCTATTCAGGGATTTGATGTCTTTCTGATTTATTCTTTGGTGGGTGTATGTGTCTGGGAGTGTATCCGTTTCTTCTAGATTTTCTAGTTTATATGCATAGAGTTATTTATAGTATTCTCTGATGGTTGGTTGTTTTTCTGTAGGGTCAGTGGGGATATCTCCCTTATCATCTCTGATTGTGTTTATTTGCTTCTTCTCTCTTTTCTTCTTTATTAGGCTAGCTAGTGTTCTATGTATTTTATTATTTTTTTCAAAAAAATAGCTCCTGGATTCATTGATTTTTTGAAGGGTTTTTTTTTGTGTATCTATCTCCTTCAATTCAGCTCTGATTTTGGTTACTTCTTGTCTTCTGATAGCTTTGGGGTTTGTTTGCTCTTGGTTCTCTTTTAGTTTAGTTTGCTCTTGGTTGCTCTTAGTTCTTTTAGTTGAGATGTTAGTTTGTTAACTTGAGATCTTTCTAGCTTTTCAATGTGGGCAATTAGTGCTATAAGTTTCACTCTTAACACTGCTTTAGCTGCTTCCCAGAGATTCTGGCACGTTGTCTCTTTATTCTCATTAGTTTCAAAGAACTTCTTGATTTCTTCATAATTTCATTATTTACCCAAGAGTCATTCAGTAGCAGTTTGTTCAATTTCCATGTAGTTTTGTGTTTGGAGTGAATTACTTAATCTTGAGTTCTCTTTTGACTGTTCCATGGTCTGAAGGCTACTATGATTTCAGTTCTTTTGCATTTGCTGAGGAGTGTTTTACTTCTGATTATGTGATCAATTTTAGAGTAAGTGCCATGTGGCAATGAGAAGAATGTATATTCTGTTGAATTTGGGTGGAGGGTTCTGTAGGTATCTACCAAGTCTTCTTGATCCAGAGCTGAGTTCAGATCCTGAATATCTTTGTTAATTTTCTGTCTTGATGATCTGTCAATATTGACAGTGGTGTTAAAGTCTCCCACTATTATTATGTGAGAGTCTAAGTCTCTTTGTAGGTCTCTAAGAACTTGCTTTATGAATTCAGGTGCTTTTGTATTGGGTGCATATATATTAAGGATAGTTAGCTCTTCTTGTTGAACCCTGTACCATTATGTAATGCCCTTTTTTGCCTTTTTTGATTTTTGTTGGTTTAAAGTATGTTTTGTCAGAACATAAGATTGTCAGAACATAATCTTATGTCAGAACATAAGATTGCAACTTCTGCTTTTTTCTGATTTCCATTTGCTTGGTAAATTTCCCTTCATCCCTTTATATTGAGCCTATGTGTGCCTTTGCACTTGAGATGGGTCTCTTGAAGGCAGCATGCTGATGGGTCTTTACTCTTTTTCTACCTTGGCATTCTACGTCTTTTAATTGGGGTATTTGGCACATTTATACTTAAGGTTAGTGTTGTTATGTGTGAATTTCATCCTGTCATCATGATGCTAGGTGGTTACTTTGGAGACTTGTGTATGTGGTTACTTCACAGTGTCACTGGTCTGTGCATTTCAGTGTGTTTTTTTAGTTACTGGTAATGGTTTTTTCTTTCCATCTTTAGTGCTCCCTTCAGGAGCCCTTGAAAGGTAGACCTGGTGGTGACATATTCCCTTAGAATTTGCTTTTCTGGAAAAGATTTTATTTCTCCTTCACTTATGAAGCTTATTTTGGCTGGATATTAAATTCTGGCTTGAAAATTATTTTCTTTAAGAATGTCAAATATTGGCCCTCAATCTTCTGACTTGTAGGGTTTTTGCCGAGAGGTCTACTGTTAGTCTGATGGCTTTCTATTTGTTGGTGACCTGGCCTTTCTCTCTCGGTGGCATTAAGATTTTTTCTTTCATTTCAACCTTGGAGAATCTGAAGATTATGTGTCTTGGGGTTGATCTTCTTGTGGAGCATCTTACTGGGGTTCTCTGGATTTTCTGAATTTGAATGATGGCCTGTCTTGCTAGGTTGTAGACATGCTCCTGGATGACATCCTGAAATATATTTTCGTACTTGGCTCTATTCTCCTTGTATCTTTCAGTTACCTCAGTCAGTTGTAGGTTTGGTCTCTGTACATAATCCCATGTTTCTTGGAGTTTTTGTTCATTTTCTTTCCATGTTTTTTTCTTTATTCTTGTCTGCCTATCTTATTTCAGAAAGATAGTCTTCAAGCTCTGAGATTGTTTCCACTGCATGGTCTATTCTGCTATTGATACTTGTGATGCATGGTGAAGTTCTTGTGTTGTATTTTTCCCTCAGGTTGGTTATGTTCCTGTCTAAAGTGGCTATTCTGGTTATCAGCTTCTGTATAGTTTCATCATTAGTCTTCACTTGTTTGCATTGGGTTACAACATGCTTCTTTAGCTCAGTGAAATTTGTTATTAACCACCTTCTGAAGCCTATTTCTGTCTGTTCAGCCATCTCAGCCTCAGCCCAGTTCTGTGCCATTGCTGGAGAGGTGTTGTGGTCATTTGGAGGAGAAGAGGCCCTCTGCCTCTTTGAGTTTTCAGCATTTTTGCATTGACTCTTTCTCGTCTTTGTGGGTTTATTTACATTCAGTCTTTAAGGTTGCCCACTTTCAAATGAGGTTTTTGTGAGGTCTTTTGAAATTGATGTTGTTGTCTTCTGTTTTCTGTTTTTCTTTTAGCAGTCAGGCCACTCTACCCTAGGGCTGCTGCAGTTTGCTGGGGATCCACTTCAGATATGAGTTGCCTTTTTTTACCCAGTATCTAGAATTATCACTAGTGAAGGCTGCATAACAGCAAATATGGCAGCCAGCTCCTTCCTCTGGAAGTACCATCCCAGGGGAGTACTGAACTTTTGCCAGCCTGCACATGCCTTTAGGAGCTGGGTGGAGATCACCATTGGAAGATCTCATTTAGTCAGGAGGAACAAGATCAGGAACCTGCCCAAAGAATCAGTCTGGCTGCTTTTTGATAGAGCACATGTGCCACATTGTGGGGAGACCCTTCCTTCTTTGAACCACGTGTATTCTCCATAGCTGGCAGGCTACAGTGGCTGAGTTGACTAAATCATGGAGATGGCAGCCACCCTCCCTCCAGTAACTCCATCCCTGGAAGAAATCATAGCTCCATCCATAGAACCCTGGCTGTAGTGGCTGAAGCTCCTGCAGGGAGGACCCGCCACTGAGGAAAAGTGGATCTGGCTCCTGCCTATAGAAGCAGTCTGGCCACAACCTGGCAAGGCAGCTATGCTGCGTTGTGGGGGTCCCTTCCTTGTTTGGATTGTCTATTTTCTCCACAACTGGCGGGATGGAATGGCTAAGTCTATTGAACCACAGAGATGGCAGCTGCCCCTCCCCACCAGGAGCTCCATCCCAGGGAGAGATCAGAGTTCTGTCCATAGAGCCCTTGCTGGAGTGGCTGAAGCCCCTGCAGACAGCCACCACCCAGTGAGGAGGAATGGATTGGGGTCCCACTTAAAGAAGCAGTCTGGCCACCATCTGGCAAGGCAACTGTGCTGTGTCGTGGGGGACCCTTCCTTGTCCGGACCATTTGTATTCTCCACAACCGGCAGGCTGGAACAGCTGAATCTACTGAACTGTGGAGATGGTGGCTGGCCCTCCCGCCAGGAACTGGGATCCATCTCAGGCCGACTCCAGCAGACTTGGTGCTGTTGGCTGGCTGGGATTCCAAGTCCGTTGGTTTTAACTTGTGAGGTGCCATGGAAGTGGGGTCTGCAGAACGATGCTGCCTGCTCCCTGGACTCAGCTCCCTTCTAGGGATATTTACAGATATATTTCCTGCCTTGCTGGGGATCCCAGGATCGGAGTGTGTAAAACTCCTGGGTCTCTGTGTGTGCCTGAATGGCTGCTCTGCTGAGACTCCATACAGTTCTGTGTGTCAGACTCAAGACCCTGATGGCCTGGGCTTAAGAGGGGATTTACTGATCCACTGGTAGCAAAGGTCCGTGGGAAAAGTGTGGTTTCCTGGGCGCGGTCACAAAATCACTCGCCAATTCTTTTGGCTGGGGGTGAGGTTTCCTTTGGTTCCATGCTACTCCCTGGTGGGCCATTGCCCCGCCTTCCCCCACTTTTCTTCCGTCTCTGTGGGTTGGGTTGTCTAGTCAGTCCCAATGTGAGAACGTGGATATTTCAGTTGAAGGTGTTGAATTCACTTGCTCCTTTTCATTTCTCTCCATGAGTGCCGCAAACCGCAGCTGCTTCTCATCGTCCATCTTGTATCCAGCCGTGAATATATATTTTCTACAGTCAAAATTTATTTAGATTTACCCACATCTTTTCCTTTTTCATTGTTCTTCATATATTTTCATAACACCTTATGTCCATATGGAAGAATTTTTCTACTGCTTAAAAATAACCTTTTGTATTTTTTAGTTTGGGTTTATTTTTAATAAGTTCCCTCAGTTATTGCTTTTCTAAAAGTATTCTTATTGCATATTCTTTCTTAAAATGTATTTTTCTTGGTTTAGAATTCCAGGGTGATAGTTATTTTTTCAGCATTTTGAAGATATTAAGCTACCTCTGGCTTGCATTGAAAGAATGGAAAGTTAGTTGAAGTCCAGTTGTTTTAGATTTTTCTCTTTGGCTTTAGGTTTTAGCAGTTTTATTAGGATGTACTTCTATTTTGTGTTTGTTTGTTCTTTAATTTATTTATTTTAATCCTGCCTAGTTGTCATGGGGTTTCTTGAGTTTATTACCTCATATTTTTCTTTAGTGTTAAAAAATTCTCTAATGTTGCTTCTGTCTCATTCTTCTTACTTATCTTGGACTCTTACCCTTTATTCTGATTTTTCCACTTTTGAATTATTTTGGTTAGTGTATTCTGATCTCTTTTCTAGTCCTTTATTCATTGTGTTGACTGTGTCTAATCCAGTGAGGTCTTAATTTGGCTTTTTGTGGTTACAAATTCTAAAATTTCAAGGATTTTGATCTGCCAATTCCTTTTTCATGTTTCCTAATTATCTGTCTTAATTCTCACAATCATCTTTTACCTCTTTTAATGCTAAAAGCATCATTATTTTAAAATCTGTATCTGATTTACTCCAAATCTAGAGCATATGTATCTGTTTTTATTGTGTATTTCTACTATTAACTTTATGATTTTTTTTGTTTGTGTGTCTGGTTATTTTTTATTTTGTCCTGAAGGATGTCTTTAAAATATTACCTGTAGAAATAATTTGTGAACTAGGCTAATGCTATCTTTCTCCAGAAATTACCTTAGTTTTTTTCAGGCAGACTTCTGTGGACAGTAGCAATGTAGAACTTTAACAGTATTCCAGCAATTGAGATGGTGCAATGATGAGCTGTAATCCCTATGAGAGTTAGTACATTCCCACTTTACCCTTACTTTTAATGTTCAGCCTCAGAAATCTCTACCTCACATACAGAGGTTTAACCCAGCTCCCAAACCTTGTTGAGTCCTGAACTCCAATTGTCCCCATAAACGTGATGCATTCTCAAAATTCCTGCTCAGTCTTTTATGCGTGTTTTTTTTTTTCAAATTGCAAAATGACTACTAGAGGAAAAATAAGCCAAATAAGCCAACATATCTGGCTCACCTATGTGAATTTCTGTCTTCTCCCAGATCTTAGCTTTGTAATTATTTACTGTCATTATGCTTTACCAATGTCTTTCAGGAGACTTTCTTTAATGCACAATTTTTTGGTTATTCTCAGTGGCAAGGTTAGCTCAGATTCCCAGTTTACTATTACTAGATTTCATATCTATCAATTTCCAAATTATAATGTCACTTCTACTTTGATAATCATTCCAAACCCTTCTCCCTTTAAAAGAAAATGTTAACTATCTAGAAAAAATAATATTGCAGGTGTGGTTATGTTACAGGTTTAAACACATTGCAGACGTACAGGTAAATTGGATAGGCTCATTTTTGCCTACCATTGAAGTTATTTTTCCTTTCACAGAACTTTTCCAATTATAGGGTTCTAAACATAGTATTTTCTTCCATGGCCTTTTTTTATTCCAGTGGTTTTAACCCAGTCTCTCTGTCTCTCCTCACGTACTCACCTCCTGAAGGAGCTTTTGCCATCCCTCTGCTCCAATTAAACTAGTTGTTCATGGTCTAGTTTGGATCCCCAATGTCTCACTGGATCCTCAGTGCCTTAACATCTTGAAGTATTACAATGCACAGTCATAAGATCCTAGTTGCAGTGGTTAATTATGTAACGGCGTAGTAGTTGAGGGCATAGTCTCTGGAAAGACTGCATTGGCTTCTCCTCTGAGTAGTTGAGTAAACTTAGACAAGGTACATGTTACGGGTTGAACTGTGTCCCCCAAAAAGAAATGTTGAAGTTCTAACCCCTAGTATATCAGAATGTAACCTTATTTGGAAGTAGGGTCCTTGGAAATGTAATTAGGTAAGATGAGGTCATACTGGAGTAGAGAACAGGGTGGGACCTTAATCCTATATGTCTGGTGTCTAAGACAGAGTCACACTGGGAGAATGTCATGTGACCACAGAGGCAGAGACTGGAGTGATGGATCTACAAGCCAAAGAGCATCAAAGATTGAAAGTTACCATGAGAGGCTAGGAAGGGACAAGGAAGAATTCTCCTCCACAGACTTTAGAGGAAGCATGTCCCTGCTGACACCTTGATTTTAGACCTGTGCTCACTACAACTATGAGATTACCTTTCTATTATTTTAAGCCATCCTGTTTGTGGTACTTTGTATAGTAGTCCTAGGAAACTAATATAGAACTTCTTTTTTACCTTGTTTCCTCATCTCTAAAATGGAGATAATAATACTTCTCTATATCACAGACTTGTGAATGACAATATGCAAAAAGCAATACAACAGTGACTGAGTTTTAATAAGTGGTATGTAAGACATGTCTGTAATTATTTTAGTGAATACAATTTCATCTTGAAGACAGGGGCAATGATTTGTATTTCTCATGAATGCTCCAACACACCTAGTAAGGGCTAAGTACATAATGGAAGCACATAAATACACCTTCAGACATAGACGTGGAGTATTTTCCCTCTGTTTCTCAAGTTTCATTTTAACTGGTATGGTTTTGCATGTTTTAGATCTTTGAATCTTATATGTATGCCCTGGATTATACTTGTGACATTATTCCCTGTGCTTTGACTATTTTCAACTCCATTTTATCCCAATTACATCCCTGCCCCTTCTCATGCTTATGCCAAATCATACATTAACTTGTGGTTTCTAAATGTTGATTTGATTTTAGAAACCGAGAGAGAAAAGGCAGCTAAAATGAACAGTTTCCAGATGGTTGTGGAATTTAAAATACAATATGTGGGTTATACTCCTAGCTTTCCTGCAAACCTGGAAAATCACCTCAGATATCTCATATAACATTGTGAAACCCGTGTTTCCTTATCTGTACAATTAAGACATTGGATTAAATACCTTCAAACATTTTGTCAGTTTTAGTTACTACAATGAAATTATTCCATGTTCTCTGAGTTCAACAATATCAAGGAAAAGCTGGTTCTCACTCATCCATTGTGGCCAGCACATGAGGGAGACAGCAGGTATCAAGCACAACATTTGTCTGCTAACTGGTATAGAGAGGTACATTCGACTATTCTTTCATTCATAGGGTGATGGGCCCTTGAACAATTTGGCCTCTTTACTGTAATTGCCTGTGCAAGCACAATAACAGATGTTTCCAAATACATACTATGTGTATATCCACTTGATATATCTCCGATTACAAAGGCTCTATTGTTCTAAAAAGTTTTTCACATTCATGGTGGAATAATAAAGAGAAGAAATTACTTTTAGGTTACAAGGCAGCATTTTTGCCTTTCAAGTCAAAACACTGTGACAAGTGCCTTTTGCTTATTTGGCAAATTTATAATGAATTTTTAAAAGGTGAACATTACAAGTTACCGTAAAAATCTTGGAATAAGTTATGTACTCCCTGATTTATTTATTCTTTATCAGGTATTACTTGATCACTTTCTGTTTGGTTGCTATGTCCACCATTTTGCTAAAAATTCACTGAGCTTTTCATTACCAAACCAGTGAATTAGTTGTATTCTACATCCTCTTTTATCTCTACTGCCCTTCAAACTGTGGACTGTTTCTCTTTTGCTTCTTTCTCCTCTCCCAATTTTCTGTGATATTATTTTTCAGATTTTCTTCCTACCCTACCAATAAATCTTTTAATTTTCTTTCTCCTACCCTGTAAAGGAAGGTGTTTCTGAATCTTTTCATTTTATTTTCTTGGTCCTAATTTCACTTGAGATGCCAGGCTTATGAGTTCTTTCAGTTTTCTTCATATGGACTAGTTTGCCGTTCCTTCACAATTCTACCCATTGTCCTCTATGCAATGTATAATTTGCCATTATATTTATTCCAAATATTTTTGTTTGGAATAAATTATATTTATTCCAAATATACCAAAATATTTATTCCGGCATAAAAGGACTCTTGATTTCATAGGAATCCTGTAAGTATAGTAGTAAAGTCCAAGGTCCCACTAACTTCTTTGGTAGCCATGTAATTCAACTTGTGGGCCAGAAATTCTAATTTGACATTTGAAAATTATCTGTCTCCACATTTTCTGTCTAACAAAGTAAATTTTAAAAAATATATTTTCTATATACATGGCTTTTTTAAATTTTCCCTTTATAACTGCATTTTCTTTAAAAGAGCACAGGACACAATATATTATAACTGGCCAAAGGTTTGTTGGATGGGTGAGAATGGGCTGAATCAAGAAAATTATTAAGTGACTCGCACATAGGCCATTAGATGTTTGAAAAAATAGATCTATATGCTAGACTAATCTGAGATAATTTTGTACATCAATTATTGGTTTTTTATTAGAATTATGAGCTTGAAGTTTCTAATAAAGATTATAAGCTGCTTCCTATGTTCTCTTTAATAAGTCAAAAAATAAGCCGTTCACTTTCAAAATAGTTTCATTAACTTCAAGTAAAATAGGCTTTGCTTTAAACATTATATTTTTAAGTGTATTTACTGTTCTGTGGCTCCTCTGACCCCTCAAAAGCCGGCTGAAGGAATAATAACAATATTGTATGGATTCAAATCCAGTTACTCCATGTCCTGTAATTCCCTCAGAGTAAGAGAGAAGAGGGAGAAATTGCTCTTTTGCATATCCCTAGGTATCTTCAATGAGGAGAGTCAGTATTTTGTATTCAGCCAGCTTCTCACAGTAAAGAGTATTCCCAAGGAGTAAATAAGGCAATCAGGAGAATCATTAACTATTTCGAGCCAAAAAAGTATCACTTAATGCACCAAAGTAATAATGAGCAAATTAGTAGTCATGTAGCTAGTGACAGTTCAAGAAGTATGGCTGCTCACTTTGGAGTACCCATTGTACAGTGAAAGTCCTGTTAAGCCCCCTGCCCCCCAAAAGAGTTTATATCAGGATGGACTAAATTCTTTGGAGGTAAAGAAATAAACACATTGACAATCACTCACATACTTAAACAAAACTGTATTTATGAAGTTCAGAGTTCATGGTTTTTCATGACACATTCACCACTATTAAGTGGTACTTAATCAGAGTGCCTATGTTCCAAGAAAGTGAAGTTTTAGTATATTCTGCACCTATGCAAATATCCAGCATGGTCATTACTGACAACATAAGATTGGCGAGGTCTTTTTGTAGACCCACAACCAGAAGCTCCAAGTTTAAAAAATGGATGTGTACATTTTAGAGTCATGGCACATAGGGAACGTTACAAAACTGCTTTGAACCTATGCCACGGGACTACTATCAGGATGCTGTAGGACATGTAAAAGCGATTAGGAAAACATATGACATATTTTGGTGTTCAGGAACCATTACTTGAATCTGAATCTTAGATCACCATTTAATAGCTCTTATGCTGTCTGTAAATTACAACAAATGCTATTTGCTCTGCCAACCACATAGTATTGTTGAGATAATCAACGAGGATGAGTGTAAAAGTAGTTTATACAATTTTAATAATTACATATCTGATTGCTTCCATGTACCACACATACTCTCAGTGATTTCAGTGACTCTATTGTCACTGCAAGCTAAATATGTATAAATAAATAAGCACAATTTCTAGTGTATGCTGAATACTCAACAAAGAGTAGCTGTTATTAGAATGGTACATTATCATTATTAATACTGATGTTTTACAGAAATTGGTTTTATACCTTCTATTACTCTGAATTGAATTGTGATCTAAGAAAAGACTTTAAATATTTACCTGAAATCACAAATGACTAATTCCATTTTCACTTTAAAATGCAGACAAATTTGTCACTAAGTGGTGCTTTTTGAATAATTATTTTGGAAAAAACATTATTTAATATACTTGTCCTATGGATTGCTAACATATACTTTTATTTGTTTAAATTTTTACCATCCAGTTTTCCCAAGCCCCCTGACCCCTTTATTTTAGTGGAAGAAAGAGAGGTTAAGAAGAAGCTGTTACATTTCTGGATAATGAAATATAAAAAATTATATTCTCCTAAAAATAATTTTGGAAAATTCATCACATTTTGATCTTAAAGCATAATACATAATATTTCTTAATGTGGTACAAAATTAGTAGAAATAGTCCAAGCACCTTAAATATTTGTTTGTAGAATTTGAAAAAAAGAAGCCATTTAGAAACTGGCTTTGTCACTTGAATTTGGAAAAACATTAGCATAGCCCTTGGATACATACAGCTGAATCAACATGCTTTATCTGCATAGCTATAATTGCATTTAATGAATAGAACCACATGTTAATGAAATCCGAGGATCATTTGATACTAAAATATTCAAGGCTTAGTTCACATAGTGTTTTAATTTTGTTGATGGTTTTGTTCTCTTCCTTTCTCTCTTCATTCCCTCCTTCCCTTCCTCCCTCCTTCCCTCCTTCCCTTTGTGCCCCTTCCTTACTTCCTCTTTTTCCCTCCTTCCTTCTTTCCCTCCCTCCCTGTTTCTTCTTCTCTCCTATTTTCTGCTCCTTTCTTGTCTCCTCCCTCTTATGTCTTTTTCTCCTTCCTTCCTTCCTTCCTTCCTTCCTTTTATTTACCTCACTAGACTTCTGGCATGTAAGAAGAAATGGTATAATGGGATATAAACTTTATTATTTTTACTAGAAAAAAACAGGAGCTTGGGATTTTAAAAGTCTTGCCTTGTGGAAAGTAACCATCAAAAGTAATTTATTAAGGTTCCTAATGTCCTGAGAAAAAAAATTTCAAAATGTATGCCCTAGCCTTTAGGAGTTAATAACCTAAACTAGATGAAGCAAATAGGAACACAAAATTAGAGGATGCCTCGAGACAGTAAGAATGCATCTTTAAAGTTGTACGAGAATTGATAGGTATTTCTTTCAGTGTTGAAGTATCACGGTGTAAACAGCACCAGAAACGGAGATGAGGAGCTGGCATTATCTTTGAATCTGCTGCTGTCTGATTTTGGTCAAATCCTTAAGTCGCTTGGTGCCTCAGCTTCTTCATTAACAACATGTGGTTATGAGACTTGTCCTTCTCACTGCATACTCTTTTTCTTTGTGAATATCAAATGAGAATGAATGCAAAAGGGTTTAAAATTAGGATAAAACATTGAAATGAAATAAAATTGTCTGTTTCATCTAACCTTCTCAATGTAACTGCAAATTCTCCCAAGGAAGAAACGTATCTTTGAATTAAAGAAATCTCTCATTAGGAGCAATGTCTGTGCAAGTGCCAAATATCATCCTAATACTATATTAAGCTTAATATTACCGAAAATATATAAATGTCCCAAACGTACATTTGACCCTGCTGACTACAAAATAAAGCTTCCAAGTTACTCCAGGAAGCAGTTTTGATAATTATTCCACAATTACACAGGAGACATTGCACTTCCTCACACCTCCTAGAGAAGTCTTCCTGTCACTCTTCCTGCGTTTGCCTACCACCTGGTCCCAAGGCTAATGCCACAAATTTTAGATTTTGTTAAGGCAGCACCCCATTTCAGAATCCAAATTATCTCTCAACTATGTCTTGCTATGTGTCAGAGTGCCCCCAAATTTAGTAACTTGAGACAGCAAACATTCATTTGATTGTGACTCTATGGATCAGCAATGTAGCCACATCTCAGGCAAGATGGCTTGTCTATGTCCTATGTGGTGGTGACTGGGCTTACACCTGTGACTGCAGTTATCCTGTGGTTCAAATCCTGGGGTTCCATGATGTGAATTGATCTTACTTATCTGGGCCAAGTGTCTCCTACTGTAGGGTTCTTCAGATGGTGGTAGCAGTGTGGAGTAGAGAGCAGTAGCTGCAAGACCACTTAAAGGCTGAGTAAGGAACCCATATAACATCACTTCATCATATTCTGTCAGCCAAAGCAAATCGCAGACCAGCCTAAATTTGAAAACTAAGATGGTCATACTGCAAAGGAGAGTGAAAACTGGAATAGATAAAATTGCTACAAACATTTTTGCAAATAATCTACTAGACCTGAATTTGGTAAGAGTGAAACATGTGACTGGGTGTATGCCTGTATTGAGAAGCACATGAGATATAACTGATATTACTTGGAGGAAGTAAATACTTTTAACAAAAAAGAAGTGGTTCTCTGCAACAATTTTTATAATTTGTAAAGTAGGAGAATTGCCTTTCCTTAAAAGTTCTTGAGAGTCATGGCTGGCATCTATTAGGAATTCAATTAATATTCCTTGAATAAATGAATGAATCAATTTGCCTATAAAACAATCTAAACCTGTCTCCTCTACTTCAGAAAAGTAATAACCTTTTAAACATTTTCTATAATGATTTATTCAGGTTTATTATTGCTTCTTAACGATTTATGTTTTCTTAAGACACATATTATTTTATTGAGCTTAAAATTACTTTTAGTCATCCATCCTAGTATCTTGTTTTAAACTCTGTATCTGTAGTCATGCTCCTCTTCTTCATCTGTTCTGTAAGATTCATTTTTTTTCTTCCAAATTTTAGATTTATGGGGGTACCTGTGCAGGTTTGTTACATGAGTAAATTGCATGTCACTGGGGTTTGGTATACAAAGGATTTTGTTACCTAGGTAGTGAGCATAGTACCAGACAGGTAGTTTTTCAATCCTCACTCTCCTCCCACCCTCCACCCTCAAGAAAGACCTAGTGTCTATTGTTCCCCCTCTCTATGTTCAGGTGTACTCAATGTTTAGCTCCCACTTGTAAGTGAGAACATGTGGTATTGGGTTTCCTCTTCCTGCATTAATTCGCTTGGGATAATGGCCTCAAGATTCTCTCAGGCTTCATAGCTCTTTCTTTTCTCTGATACAAACTTTACTTTCTAATTTCATTCTCAGAATTAAACTAAAGATACTTAAGCATATTCCATTTTTAAAAAAAAATTAAGTCTGATTTCATATTGTTTAGCATTTGCAGGGAAGGGGCTTTTTCCTTCCTCCTCTTTGCAAGATATCATTAAGATATGAATTATAAATTATATATTAGTTATGACTAATTTTCAAACAATTTAAACTATAAAATAAAACATTAAGTATAGCAAGGGATACTATCTGTTACCTTCTCCAATCTTTGCATATTGCAAACCTATTATTTCCTGTTTTCTTGACCTGCTACAAAGTTTTATCCTTTTTCTTCCCCAAAAACCCCTGAAATTCAGGAATAATCTATATTGTTTAAATTGAGAACTATAGAAGGGAGAAAAAGGCAAGAGGACAGTCAAGATATCCCTTTTCTATTAAATTCTCTCCTCTTTTATTATGTCTGTCTTCTGGTCTCCTTTCAACTCATAGGCCAAGTGGTGGGAAAAGCCTTCCTGATTCAGTCTTGCATTTTATTTCCTTAGCCCTGCAGCGATAGCAATGGAAATGCTTAGATCAAAAAGAGAGATAGATTTGAAAGGAGACGGAAAATGTCCCTTTCATTCTCAATATAGATATTGCATTTGAGAATTTGTGTATAAAGAAAGGATTTCCCCTCTCTCTCTTTTTGGTAGAACAAATAGCAGAGAGAAGTGTGAGTTAAAAGGCAATATAGATTGGATAGACAGGAACAGGTAGACAATGATCACTCTCAGTCTGTGGATGTGGATACAAAGGTAACCTTTCCTTGTCTATTTTAATCATGTTTCTTTAACATACTATAGTTTGTTTGTTTGTTTTTGTTTTGTTTGTTTGTTTGTTTTTGAGACAGAGTCTTACTCTGTTTCCCAGCCTGGAGTGCAATGACGTGATCTCAGCTCACTGCAACCTCCACCTCCTGGGTTCAGGCGATTCTTCTGCCTCAGCCTCCCAAGTAGCTGGGACTATGGGCGCCTTCCACCATGCCCGGCTAATTTTTGTATTTTTAGTAGAGACAGGGTTTCTCCATGTTGGCCAGGCTGGTCTCGAACCCCTGACCTCAGGTGATCTGCCCACCTCGGCCTCCCAAAGTGCTGGGATTAGAGGTGTGAGTCACTGCGCCTGGCCCATACTATAGTTTTATTTTGCTAGAGAATTGACCCATTTCAAATCTCAAATCTGTTTTAATGACTTAGCAGTGTTTTTCATACTGCCTTTTAACATAGATGTTTAGAAGTTACCTTAGAATGCTGGTCATCACAAAGAGATAAAGATACCACCTCTACTCTAGAAACTGGACATGAGAAAAAAGAAACTTTTCTGGCATTTTTGGAGCTTCTCGGTTTCAACCCTTTTAATCACAGACTTCCCCAAGCTTTGAACATTCTCTGAGGTGGCTGACTGGAGCTGTGAGTAGACATGAGCAGATGTGGGTAGAATGCATGTTGGGGAAGTGATATAAAGAAGGAACAGAACTCCACTGAGGGCAGAGATTTTGGATATATAACAAAATGTGTGTCAGAAAACATCATTTAACTGGTGTTCACATATCCATAGTGCAAGCGTAAAATGGAAAATGTCGATGATACACTCTTCAGTTAGGTACTTGTTAGAAAATTGCAAGCATATATTTAAAACTAATAATAAATGTAAACATAATAAACCTTAAAAAGATAAGAAACAGGGAGGCCAGAGTTCCTTTGGTGTAGCAATATTAGGCCTCTGATTGGTCAGTATCTATAATTACCTCTTGCTGAATTTTTAAAAATGCTTAAAGATATAAGAGGAATTCATTCTTATATCTGTACTTCCTCTGGATTGTTACTTTTTGAAGATAGAAATATTATTTAGGTGAGTCCTGATGTTTTCAGGGCTTCCCTAAAAGCAATGTAAGCAACTCTTAATAGTACATGTACTGCACGTTGTGCACATGTACCCTAGAACTTAAAGTATTAAAAAAAAAAGAGGGTGAGGGATAAAAGACTGTAAATTAGGTACAGTGTATACTGCTCGGGTGATGGGTGCACTGAAATCTCAGAAATCACCACAAAAAAACTTATCAATGTAACCAAATACCACCTGTTCCTCAAAAACCTATGGAAATAAAAATTAAAAAAAAAAATATATATATATATATAAATCCTGAAAAACAAGGAGCACTTGAGGGCCACCAAGTCTTCCTTCTTCCAACAATCTTCATTAATTGTTCCCATCCAGAGCACTTTTAAAAAGTAGTTTGTAAAATGGCAAGTTTCTTAGGTTAAAAATAAATAATATATGTAATGAATAAGCTTTCCATATGTAATGTATATAACAGATAAAAGTGCATTCACTGCTTACCTCCTCCCTTCAACATTTTCCTTACTCCCAGGAGACACTGAGACATCACCATTACACCTTGGATATTGTTGGTCACCACTTAATAACCACTGAACTTGGCCCAGGTCAACCTTTCTCCTCCTGAAATCTTTACAAAACATGTTATAGTCTCCACTGCTATAATTGTTATGTCACTTATAAGTGTGACCTGGAACAATCCTTTCTCTGAGACCCAATTTTTAGAATTTGGGGGATAAGAATGTCGATAAATCTCATCTTTCATTTTTTTCTGTGTGCATATAAGTTAGACATAGGTATCATGCATATGGAGATCAAAAAAGCCCTTACACTACTAATAAAGGTTTTGTAAGACATAGCTAAGGTGCAGGCAGACAGTGGTTGTGATTCCTCACCCCCAATCACCACCTGTCATGACTGGACTAGACAGACTGGCCTGGTCATAGGAAAAACTGTATAGCTGCAAGCCTGCAACCTTGCGAATGATGCCTTTAAGCAAAATGTCTCCATCACCAAAATCGCTGATGAGAAGCCACCCTGTCTGCAGACAATAAGATCCCATACGAAAAGTGGGAGAAAGAAGCTTAAATGGGCACAACAAATTCTTTCTCCATGACTTAGGAACAAAATACATTACTTCCCTAGGAGTAAGGTTGTTGGTGCCCAGGGGTTACTCTAATATGGGTCTCTGTATCTGGAAAAGCAAGAGGTAAGTGCTCCCCCAAAATTTCTCATCTGCAATTTTTATTGAATTATACGTACCTGAGAGGTTTCTGTAAATGAGGTGATGTTTTTGAAACCACTTACATGCGATATTTAATAGCATTCTCTTATTTTTTATTTTATTTTTTTATTTTTTTATTTTTTGAGACAGAGTCTGTCACTGTCACCCAGGCTAGAGTGCGGTGGCACAATCTCGGCTCACTACAAGCTCCGCCTCCTCAGTTCATGGCATTCTCCTGCCTCAGCCTTCCGAGTAGTTATGACTACAGCGGCCCGCCACCACACTTGGCTAATTTTTTGTATTTTTAGTAGAGACGGGGTTTCACTGTGTTAGCCAGGATGGTCTCGATCTCCTGAACTCGTGATCCGCCCGCCTCAGCCACCCAAAGTGCTGGGATTACAGCTGTGAGCCACCGCGCCCAGCCCTGCATTCTCTTATTTTAATTATTGTTACTGCTCAAAGTTTCACTTTCTTAATGTTTTACATTTCTTGCTACTTAATGATCATGTCACCCCCTCAAAAACATTGCCAAGCACATCAGAACCACCAGACACTTTGGGAGGCCGAGATGGGTGCATCACGAGGTCAGGAGTTTGAGACCATCCTGGCTAACACGGTGAAACACTGTCTCTACTAAAAAAAAAAAAATACAAAAAAATTATCCAGATGTGGTGGCGGGTGCCTGTAGTCCTGGCTACTCGGGAGGCTGAGGCAGGAGAATGGCGTGGACCTGGGAAGTGGAGCTTACAGTGAGCTGAGATCGCGCCACTGCACTCCAGCCTGGGTGACAGAGCAAGACTCCGTCTCAAAAACAAACAAACAAAAAGAACCACCCGAAAGTTAATTTGACTACATTATATGGATGATAACTTTTATATGCATGGTCACAATATGATTATAACTTTAAATGTTCAGAATTATGGATTTACTTTAAAGATGATTGATTATCATAGAAATAAGGAAGGAGAAACAAAAATGAAAGAAAAAATGCAAAGAAGGAGGGGAGGAAAAAATATAATTAAACGTGATAAACTATTAGTTAGATATTTTCGTTCAGAGGTTTAAATCAGCAGGTTTCAATGTAAAGTATTCTTGCCCCTAAAATCAAATAGGAACCATTAATCAACTGTTTTTATTATTTTGATATTCAACAGTTTTAGAAAGTCTACTCTTATCTACTATTTCGTAATGTATCTTTAGATAGGAAATGCACTTAAAAATTGTAAAAAGCCTTTAATGTACAACTTGATAAAATTCTCACTACTATTTATAATTATAACCTAATATAAGTGTGGTCTTATCTTCATATTTAATCAGCATACTCTATTTAACTTTCAGTCTGATGTATCTAGAAAGGTTCTCAGTTCCAGAACTTTAAGATCACTTGATACTACAAGATCTTAAAACTTTATTTATTTGCAACTGAAAGTTAAGGAGCCATTTCTCCACTGCCATCATCTGCATGCTATAAGCATAAGTGCTGACTAATCTCACCTCCTTCCTCACACAAGTTATCATTCATTCGATACAGTAGAAAAGAAAAGAGGAACAATCTCATGCCAGAATCATACCATAAGGAGCAGAAAATCGTCATGCTTCATTGTGTCAAAGCCTAAACTTAAACCTAACCATCACCATTTGTGGCAGAAGGGAAACCAGAATCCTTATATTCAGAAAGGTATAACTTCCACTTCTTAACAGTTGTTTTGAATGACTGTAGTTTGAAATCTATTTTTAATAACTGTCAGTTTTAATAACTAACAGTAATTGACTAGGGACTTTGGGGTGTTTATTTATGATAACATTTTACTCTAGTCAAGATGGTTCATGTTATTAAAGTGAACTTTCACATCTCTTATGGTTTGAAAGACTAAACCGCTTTATTCAAAAGCAAAATCCTTGCATCAAAATCTTGCCAGTAGCAGTAAATACACTAATGTTTTTTAGGTGACAGTGGAATTTTAACTGACAAGGCAGATTTTGTTTCTTTTGAGTCCTCTGTCTCTCTTTCTCAAATATGCTTTTGGTATCAGGTCAGGGAGCCTTGCTAAAATGAATGGTTTATGGGAGACTAAGAACATGTGTGTCCAGACTAAGATCATAGCATAGGCAGGTTATGGGCCAAGACCAGGTTTTTCTGAGCCTATTCCTTTGAAGTCTCTTTGCAGGGATTCCTGGAAAATGGCCAGTATATAATCAATTCTGAAATACTCTGCTAACAACCCATCTGGAAGATTATGTTTGTTTTCCCAAACAGCCAAAGAGCTCTGCAAGGTAAAGCCTGTCTTCCTATAGTGGTGAATATTTCCCTAAGGTGAAGTCTACAGCAGACAGCACAGATGTTGCTACAGTGGCATATGAGGACAATGGGAAGACACGTGGCTAGAAGAAATGGACCACAATATGAGCATATTGGAGCCTGGGGAAGTCAAACAGTGCACTGGGCAGCACTCGCTGAGCACCCTCGTCTTAGGTGACTCATAGAGGCCAAGAAGATGAGAAAGCCCAACAGGAAAGCATTGATAGGGGCGGCTATTTAATGTGATATGTCAGTATTCAGGGAATGTAGAGCATAGGATTTTAGCACAGAATGAAAATTTGGAGAACATTTAATCCACATTTTATACTTTATAACTGATAAAATGAAGGCTAAGAAGACTTGGCTTACAGAATTTCACACAATGAGCTAGTGGGAGAAGGAATGCTAGAATACATTATAAAAAGTTGGAAACAACCTAAATGTCCATCAACAGGAGAAGAAATGAAGTCATATTAATTTGACAACTGCTTTCAGGTGAATATGACCCATGGATTGGCTAAAATGTGGGTCTCATGAGCTCCTGAAACAAAAAACGGAACCACATCCAAACCCCATACCTGAAAGAAGTAGATTCCCTACGTGTTCCAAAATTGGGGGCAATTGCCTGAAAAGGGGGAAATGGAAGCTGGTGAGGTAAGGAACAAATGTTCATGACAAACAAGATCGTGTTCTTCCAGAAGATTAGCCACTGCATCACCCAGCAGAAACATTCCATTTGATGGGAAAGTGGCCTGTTACCATTTTCAGATTGGGGTAACTGCTCACACAGGATGTCATCTTTATCAAGAGAGCAAATCATTTTGTACAAAAAGGCAATGCATTCCTCTTAGTAGCTTTTCTTTTCTTCTGTTATTTTCTGAGAGATTCTGAAAAAAAATCTAAATGCTAAAAGTAATGCAACCAATTAATTCCCCTTGAGCATATACTATGTGTCAATTTATATAGATTATTTCCTTCAATTATCTCAGTACAGTATGCAGGAACTATCATTATTATTATTCAGTTTTATAGATGTGCAAACTGAGGCTAAAGAGGTTAAATTGCCCAAGGGTCACACAACTAGGAAATAGTGGAATTTGGAATCAAATGGAGACACTAAGACTCCATAGCCTCATTTCCTTTTTGCTCTCTTCTAATTTCTATTTGGTAAGAAAAAAAATTGCCATCATACTCCCTATTTTTTCCAGTACTTTGTTTGCTATTATGTCTGATGTTCAGAAAAAATATTCAGATGGTTTCTACCTTTTTTACTCCTAGACATTTTGGGGTTATGGAAACCATGCCTCATGCTGTAGGGAACACTTGTCTTATTTGAACTGTAAATGAAGTGCTAGCTCAAGTCAGATTTCACCCGCTGTGTGAACCCTGAGCCAGACCTTATGTTTTTCCTCAGTGCTAAAATTTACTGTCAGCATACTGTATGCTGCTTATCTTCCTTTTGGCCTACCTCTGAAGAACTATATCGATTCTTCATTTAGGTCAGCAGGTTGATTTTCTCACCTCAACTGCAAGCCTCTGCATAGTGCTAGATAATTCAAATCTTCCTATCCTAGAGTTGTACTACATTCCCGTATATACAGATTTCTTGTCTATGTTTTTTTTTTCTCTTAGGGAAGAATTAGAAACATGTTTAATTGTCAGAATTAAAGGATGCTCATATAGGAAGAAAGCATTATGACTGTAGAATTATACATCTTGAAGAGACCTAAAATATCATCGAATTCAAAGAATGTCACCCGCAGGAATGAAAGGCATGTGCCAATTAGGGATATTGACATCACTTGATAATTCTATGTAAAAATATACTTTCACATTCCACCTCCCAAAATACACAGTCTGCTATAATCCCTAGGAGCATATTATCTCCTGCAGCCTCACACTGAAATTTACCTGAAATTCACTGACTAAATGTGGCATCATTAAGAAGAATGTGACATAAACTGTTATTGCAAGGTAGGAGTACTGTATCAGAGTTAAGTAAGAAAAATAGAGCCCATGCATGCCAGATAGAGCAATAGAGAAGAGTTAATAGTGGGCATTCATTTACAAGATGTTGGGAAAACTGAAATCCAAGCATGAGGAAAATGAGGTCACCTAGGAATTAGCAGTGGCAGGAAGCCAGTTTCTTTCCTTGGGTTGGAGAGAAACAGTGAGAATCAGAGCCCAGAATTGGAATCACCTGGAGGGAACTAGAACCATGAAGGGAAGAACCAGTGAGGAAGAAATTTCCTTTTCCACTCCCTCTAATTCCCTGAGTCTCCTAGTGGTTGAATCTATCCAGAAGCCAGTTGACAAGGAAGCCTGAAAATGTAACCTTGCAGCGCCCAGTTCCCTACAATATAGAGCAAGAAGCAGAGAATGAAGATAAAAGAAAATCATAAGTGACCAGCAGACTTAGAATCACTGTTTTAATCCCTTCATCAATTGTATACATGATTGCTTCAATTATCTCCAGATAAAGAAGACTTCTCAAATTTCCTTACCAACAAATGTCATAGTCACACTCTCATAGCCAGGAAGTTATCTTTCTGTTATTAAAAAATTATTTTAGAATTTATTTATTTTTGTATACAATGGATAATTACTGTCTTATGTAGTTTTGTCATCATTATAGTTTTAAAACTAGGAATACATTTGCCATACTTATTTTAGTGTTGATCTTTGATGTTCAAAAAAAATTTATTTTAATGTTTAGATTTTTATGTATTTCACTGTTTCAAAATTATCTGATAAGAATATATCATCTGTTTCCTACTTTTTGTTAAAATTCATGGAAGAGCATTTTTCCTCCTCCAGCTATATACACCAGAACTTAAGAATCTTCATTCAATGTTTTTAACAAAGTTTTATGAAGGTAGAAGAAAATACAATGTTAAGGCTTTGAAAAGGATTAAATTTCTTTAATAAGTTACTCAATAATGTAAAAGTAGAATAATAGTATTTAGTCTACTTTCAAATGGTATACCAAGTGCCTTTTATGTTCTGACTCATGTTCTCTTAGGTCATTTTTATCTATCAGCCACTTTTGTAGCAGCTAGCTTCATGAATGTGGAACTGAGAAACACCGTATCTCAGTATCAGCCTCTTCCTTCCTGGTACTTCTTTGATCCTCAATATGGGAGTTTGAAGTAATGTTGGTCACTCATGCATGTACAACCTAAGTGTGGTAAGGAGGTAATATAGCTCCTTGGACAAGCCTACACCAATGGAAAGCAGTAGCCAAAGGATAAATATTTTTTCTTCTTTTTTTAGATGGAGTTTCACTCTTGTTGCCCAGGCTGGAGTGCAGTGGCACGATCTCAGCTCACTGCAACCTCCGCCTCCCAGGTTCAAGTGATTCTCCTGCCTTAGCCTCCCAAGTAGCTGGGATTATAGGCATACACCAACAAGCCTGGCTAATTTTTGTATATTTATTAGATAAGGAGTTTCACAATGTTGGCCAGGCTAGTCTTGAACTCCTGACCTCAGGTAATTGACTCGCCTCAGCCTCCCAAAGTGCGGGGATTACAGGTGTGAGCCACTGAACCTGGCCACATTCTCTTCTTTCAACTGACAGATGAACCATTCTGAGGCTAGGTCTCTGCAGCTCCAAGGTTTCAATAAGATTGAGCACCAATTGTTGTTAGTGGTAACCAATCTAAAAGTGTCTTCTTGCATTGACTTTCCCTTCACTTTCTATGAATTCTTTCCCCAAATAAACTCAACCTCTTGTCTCGATCTCTGCTTTTTTTTGAAAACATAAGCTAAGACAAATAGAAAATATAATTTTTATTTTTATCATATATTTTATGTTTTTATTTTACATATTTTTGTTTATTTTCTTTGCCAAAATTACCAAAGATCATTATAAAATATATATGTGTACCTTGTGCATTTCAAATAATTTAAAGAACATATCTATTATTTTGACTCCATAAGGTAGGCAGAGTAATTAATATTTTCTTTATTTTATAGAAAAATATGCAGAAGGGTTAAGTGTTTGCTCAAATTCTCCCCAATTTGGGGCCAATAGAATGAAACAGAATTTCAGCCTACTAATCTAGGACTTCTTTTTATGTAGCTGTAACCAATCAAGTATATATATTTTCCCCTGGGTTAATGTTGATGGCACTTTACTAAGTGCAGCCTTAAATGATGGAGTGAAATAACCAAGTCCTTTTGGGAAACTGGCGTGGCACACTAATTATCATGGCATATAGCAATCATCAGTGATTCAATCCACTATTAGTAAAGGTCATAAGGTGAGAAAAGGGTTGCAAGAAACACTCAGTGTAGAAATTTCAATCCTAAAGACTAAAAATTGCCTTCAGGACTATACTGAATAGGAAACACTGCTGTTTAGATTATCAGTTATTTCAGTCTTATCAATACAAAATATTGATATTAGAAATATTTATTGTCAAACTAATAACTTTCTTTCCAAAGTCTCTGTGACTGTGAGTCAGGTTTTGAGAAAACAATGTTTTCAGTAGAAGCAGAAAATACTGAGATCCTGAGAAGGTGAGTCACGGTCAAGTAGAAAGCCAAAATCCTCCAATTCTTAGCCACCAGAAATATGTTGCCAGGAGAATTTAGATCTGCTTAAAAATAAAAAAGCAACTTAACATGATAATCCCATAATATATAAATTATCTTGGAATATAACTCTACTCTCTGTTCTTTCCTCCTATAACCTCCTTGCTATTCAGTTCAGCCCCATATCTTTTCTCCCACCAAACTCATCTGTCTCTTTCACCTTGGAATCAGCCCATCTTTTGTTTAGAAAATAGCTATTACATTCTCATAGACTAACAGTTCTCAAGTGTTGCGTATGTTTTGAAATATAAATTACTAGAATGTAGTGTTACTTTCTGGGGTACCTAAGATGTATGTCGGCTCTTTAACATTGTATACTACACACCGGAGAGGTAAAAACTAAGGTGACCTTATATTAGACAACATTCTTGAATGCAATGTTGCATACTTTTATGAAGTTTATGAAGTTTTTCTACATGTCTTTTGACTATGCTGACATTATAATATTTTTCTTTTGAAGCCACAAACGTTTTTCATTAGGTTTCATGACTTGCTTAATTTACTATAGGCATCACTTAATTTCTGGAGACAGGAATGGTTTGCAAGCAATGGACTTGCAAATTTTCATGTTAGGCAAACTGGTTTTGATAAATCAATCATTATTCTATACATCTGGTTCTGTGACTCAAATACTGTTCTACTATAACTTTACCCAACTATAACGTACACCTAATAAAGTATACTGTAATACAGGTGTGGGAAAACTATAGCTGAACTATCAAGTATCACCCACTGACTGTTTTTGTAAATAAGGATTTTTTTAGAACATATCCAAACTGGTGTATTGTCTATGCATGTTAACATGCAACATTGTCAGAGTTGAGCAGTTGTGGCCAAGACCACATGGCCTGCAAAATATTTACTATTTGGCTCATTAAATAAGTGTCTGCCAATCTCTGCTCTAATATTTTGACTTAAATAAGAGGTTTCCATCAAGGTAATATTTAAGCTTACTTTTCTTTACCTTATTTTACCACTGCATAATAATACAAAGGGAAGAGAGAATAGAACCTTTAACCATTTTAACTTCATTGTGCTTGGCATATTGGTTCAGCATACTCTTCTCTTCTAGTTGTTGCTTATAATTTGTTTTGTTTCATGGAGCAAATGCTTCACGAATGAGTTTGTGATTAAAACATAAATATATAGAGTATGCTAGCATAGTCAATGGGTTGTCATCTTATTTTAAGGATTTCAGTAAAGGCAAATAAAAGGTATGCTCCCAAAGCAGGGATCAAAACATTAAAGACAAGTTAAAAAGTTAAAGATATGCCTCTATGTGAGCAAAAACCGTGCTGTGAGAGTATTCAGTACAGTCAGAACCTTGGCCAGGGAGCCTGGTGATTGTGGCCCATTGCAAGTCCAATTAACTTAAGGTAGTTAACAAGAAACAGATAAAAATACAGGAGCTGAAACCTTTATTTGTGAGAATGCCAGTGAAAATCATTTCTGTCCACATCTCTGTGATTATGCATTAGAAATGAATTTCACTTACAAAAATATAAGTTTATTTGACCTAGTTCTGATTGAGTATATTTTCCATATTGCAAGATAAAATTATATTAGTGGCAACAAGTAGGTAACGGTTTAGAACAGAAGGATTTTTCTCTTCTTTCTTTTTTTTTTTTTTTCTGAGAAGGAGTTGTATGTATTTATTGAAGAAGAATAATGTGCATCTGCGATTGAACTTCATGCCTCTCCATGGGTCCAAGGTTCAAAAAATGGCGGCACCAGCGTGATCTGAGGGTGGAGTTTTCAGCCCTCTGACATCAAAAGGTGAAGCAGAGGGCATGAAAACCCTCACTGTGCCTCCTCCATAGACTAGCCAGAGCTACTCCATGGTCAGTGGTCTCTTATTAGGAATGAATGCTGGTTGATCGTTGTGTCAAAACCACAAAGGGGAAGAACAACAGTCAGGTGGTTGGTTGATATCAATGGTGGAGTCTTTATAAATGGCTGGATTCTGTTTAACCCTTTCTTTAACGAAGAAAGCCTAATGGAACTTAGTGAAGAAGGGGTTATAATGTGGCATGTCTGGCCTCCCATTTCGTCATGGCCAGGAACTCAGTTTTAAGATTTCTCAGTTTTAAGATTTCTCAGTTTAAAGATTTCCATTCAGTTGGTTGTGAGGGCTTAGGACTTTATTTTTATTACTTATTTCCTCCTTTTAGCTGAAATTTACCAGAGGCAACCTTGAAAGCCAAACTTTTATTTTGTCCCATATTGTTGCCAGGGAGGTGTGGATGCCTTCCATTTGTCCATCCTATTCTTCAGTGGGACCTCTGTAGCCAGAAGACTTAGAGCCAAAAGACATATCACCTATAAACCTTTTAAGGTCAGCCTTTAAACCTTTTAAGCAATATAGGAGCCAAAAATGCCAAAACCAAGGCCAAAATAACTTTTATGCATTGAGCTACTGTAATTTTAGTTTTAGTTAGGCTTCTAGCAATTGGCTATATAAAACATAAGAATTTTGCTAAAACCATCTAAGCTAAGGAATTTAGAGAATTTCGTTTTGTTGCAGTGCTTTTTGTGGTCTCTTTAGTAATTTGTCCTAAAGTGGCCAATTTTTTTTTGTCATATCTCTGTTTGTGTAAACCCTATAAGTGGGAACAGTTTGCCCAGAAGGCTCTGTCACCAGGTATCTTGATGTTCTCTCAGTAATTATCTTTTTAATCTATGGGAAGCAGAAAGTTCTTTATGGTTGAGAAGGATGGAAAGGTGCCGCATAGTGGCCCAGGAGGCAAAGTCCCAAACTTCGCCAGCTGTTTAGGCATCTGTGTGCCTGTCAAAGGAGCTTTCTTAACTTCTGGCCTAGGGTATTCTTTGGAGCTGGAAAGGATCTTAGTGATTATTTATTTCAACTCCCTCATTGTAAAGGTTGGATAACAGCCTCCCAAAGAAGTTAAGTGATTTGCCTATGGTGACCCAAGTTATTGGTGTGAAAGCCAGAATTGGGACCTAGATTATCTCAGCTTCTATTTGTGTCCTTTTCTGCCTTATCATATTGCACTGAACTTGCTGATCATTGTGTTGACAATCTCATTTTATTTATTTTAATATAATTGAACTTGAAATGATTTATTTGATAACAAAATGATGGTTTTTGTTTGTTTGTTTGTTTGTTTGTTTGTTTGTTTTTGAAACAGAGTCTCGCTCTGTTGCCCAGGCTAGAGTGCAGTGGCGTGGTCTTGGCTCACTGCAACCTCGGCCTCTCAGGTTCAAGGGATTCTCCTGCCTCAGCCTCCTGAGTAACTGGGACTACAGGCGCCCGCCACCACGCCCGGCTAATTTTTTATATTTTTAGTAGAGACAGGTTTCACCATGTTAGCCAGGATGGTCTCTATCTCCTGACCTCGTGATCCACCCACCTCAGCCTCCCAAAGTGCTGGGATTACAGGTGTGAACCACCATGCCCGGCCCACAAAATGATGGTTTTAAAAATGTTTTTTAAAGAGTAAATTTTGTTACTTTACTAAAAACACATCCAAATTGTGTAGGATTTGATTTCATATTTGTGTTAAGGAAACACACTATGTTTTCTGTTGAAGGGACACTGAGAACCACATTTTGCTTAAAGCTTTCTCTTAGCTATGTTTATACTAATACTTAATTCTTGTGGTTAGAATTTTTTTTTACTTTAGTTAAGCATTGTTTTCTTTCTCCTATATTGTTTTGAATTGCAAGTATTCCTGAGAAAGTTAACAATTTAGGTCACTGATTCCTTATCGTGAATATATATTCCCAGATTACATTACAATAACATGGAGAACGAAAGGATTGAGAGGAAAATAAACATTAAATAAAGAAGAAAAATGAAACGCATGGAGAGTTAAAAAATTCTCCAAAAGGTAACTTAGAAAAACAACTACAGACAAAATTTGTAGGTTGAAAGGGACCTGCTAATCTTTTACTATCCCCATCTAATTCTTGAAGCATGTGTGAAAATCTAAACTTTTCCAGTGACAGGGAGCTTTCTTCATTCTGGGGAAATTTATGCCATCTACAATGACTGGGATAATCACTTTATACAGTTACCCTTCATACTGAACTAAAATTTATCACCTAGTAGTTATCCCATTGAGTCCTATTTTTTCACCCACTTGGAATGCTTCCCTACCATAAAGGAAATGACCTGTCCATGGCATTCTTCCTTTTCTATAGACTAAATAATTCCATTTATTTTCTTCTGGGATTATGATGCAATCTTCTCGTAGCTATTTTTCTTCCATGGTTGACTTTTGCTAAAGGGTGTGGCCCAGAAAATAAATCTCACCACCTTTGCTAGGACAAATGTCTGCACAGTCAGACTCAGATATTCTCAAATCTACCAAAGGGGAATAACTTATTTTTTATTTTTATGTTTTAATCCATGTGTGGAAGACTTGAAGAAAGCAATATTGGCTGCAAAGCCTTGTGCTTAGAAGGGGGATCTGTGCAATAATGGGATTTCTGGATGCTTTAAAAAAATCAAATTGAACAGGTTCCACAGCTCTCAGGAGCTGTAGATAAACATAAACTTGCAAAGGTGTCAACTACGGACCCAGAAAACAAGATTTAAGATTTGTTCCATTGGTCAAAAGTTAGAATAGGAATTAGAATCTAGAATACAAATACTGAAAAATCTAAATCTTTAAAACTCTAAATCTAAATTTCTAAAACTTTGTGGAAATTTATGAAACTTTATGGAACGTTTATGGAACTCACCTGTCAACTTCTTGACAATGGTGAGAATATGAGTGTATCAATCTATATGCATTTAGCACTTTTAACATAATCTATTAATGGCTAGGAAGAAAAAACCTCCCAGGAGATATCACTGCTTTTTGTTTTTATTGTTACATTACCTATGACAAGTTCTTTTCCAATACAGAACATAGGAACTATAATCGGGTCTCATAACTAAGTATGCACAATTCCTAGCATCATCATGAAAATTAACCTACGTTATAGGGAGCTCAGTCTGTCCCCAAAGATAGTCAAATGCATGGCATGGTATGTAGTACAGCCTCAATGTGGCATGCTCTTGCTGATCTAAACACATATGACTGACATTTAGTAATTAGAAATTGAGATTAAGGTTTTATCCCATGATAACATGCAAATTATTTTTGGAAGGATAACCCATTTATCTTTAATAGAAATTTTCACATTGCAGTGAATTATTTGAATAGCATCTTTCCAGACATCACCTTTTGATTGAAGGAAGAAGAGCAGCAGAAAACTGAGGAAATACAAAAAAAGGAAGACTGAGGCCACCAAAAGTAACTTGATTCACTTAGGAAGTTTTTGGGCAGTAAGAATTGTTGCTACCTTTGTCACCGAATACCAAATCTGTGACCCAAATTCAATTCATGCATGTCTCTTGTTTAATGTTTCCATTAACATAGTTATTCCTAATGCTCTTTCCCAATTTTCTTTCTCTTTTTTCCTGTTAGTCTCCTTCCTGTAGACTTAGTTCACACCCACGTCTTAAAATTGTCTTTGCTGCATCTTCTCTGGGCCTCTGCCCAGGCCACCCCACGTGTTTGGAATGCCCACATCATTCCAGCTTGATTGCCTCCTTTTCATCTTTGCATGTGAATTCTCTCATATTCTAGACAAAGAGACCTGGGAACTTCACCCTTTATCTCTACCCTGTAAATATTGTGCTTGACTCAACATTTTCTAATCTGGCCGCCAGCCATATTTTAATACACTGCAATGCGTTCTTTCTTTGAACGGTTGACTATGCAGTTGTTATTGTCTCCAATTCTCTAGGGAGTTTTTCATTGTAACTATATTAGATCACAGACTCCCAGAAATAAATGTTTAGCTTATATCCAATCAGAATGTCATACTTATGTATAAAAAGAGAAGAATCCTACCTACTCACACATATTTTATTCATCAATTTCCCAATCACATTCCATTCCAAGTGTGAAGGAGGCATTTGAAATTCCCATAATAATGGCTCTGGTAGCCTAAAATTTTGTATCCAAAAGACACGGTTAAAAGGAACTCAAATTCCCTGAAAAGAGTACCATTACCCATTAACAACAAGCAATTGACTGTTAGAGTTGAGTTTATCAGATTATCTGACTGTCAGGTTTCAGAGAGCTCATCCCTCAAAAATGGGACTAAGGAAAAGGAGACGTGAATGTTAGGAAAGAGCACCAGAAATATTCAGAAAATTAGATGTCACTCGGGGACTGTCTTGTTCATAGCCTCTCCTAGTTTTATGCCCACTCAGCAGGTTGGTTATCAATTAAGGGCCAAGCAGGACTGAAAAAAAAAGAAGAAATAATGAAGCATTTTCTATCAGGAAAACTGAGCATATTAATACACTATAAATGCTCTCATATTACTATAATGTAGAAGAAATATAGTGTTTCTATAGTAAATAATGATATTCTTGTATAGGACTCTAGAGTCTGTTTTCCAAGCTGATAAATTTGATTTAATAATTAAAAGTTTAAAAGAGAGAGAGAAGATAGATACTCAGCAGATTATATCATGCAGGGTCCAGGGAATGCTAGAAAATTAGTCTATTCAACCACATTGAGTGTCTTCCTCTTCAGACAACAGTTTCTTTGCAGATTGACAATGTAGGAGCAATGAAAAAAAAAATGAGAAACACAAAACAAAAAGATTTCATGTGTGTTCATGAACTTTAATGACACTTTAGTTTCCAAGAAGGAAGGAAAGGCAGACAATTAGTTACTCTTATGCAATTTCCTGGTACTCTTTTATTGTGCTGATAAATATATCCCTTTTGACAAACTAGATAGTGTATTAGAGTCTGTGATAAAAGCTCTTAAATGTGGATTTCCTTTTCCTCAGGGAACTACACTACACATTTATTGTTCCTGTTATTGTTCCTCTGAGCAAAAATGTGAGTTTATATAAGAGGAGAGTTCCAAAGGGAAGCTTATTTTCCACTGGGACTTTTTAATTTAAAACATACACACACATGTGCACACACACACACCCTATTCTGTGGTAGAATTTATAGTAAAAGATGCTTTATGTTCCTCTAAGCTATTAATAATATGTGAGATATCTATAAGTTATATTCTGATGTTCAAGGCACTGAACTATTAAAAGCCATAGTATACGTAGAAAATGTTTCAAATATGAAGAAAATAAAGAAGGATAGCATCTCCACAGAGTGTTAGCATGCTTTTAAACTTCCCAGCCTTTTGATGTCCATGAAATCTTCATGACAAATACTTAAGATGAAAACTGAGTAGTAGTATATCTACTTTGTGTATGAGCAAACTAAGAGATTCACTGACTTACAAGGGTTATAGAGTCAAGTGGCAGATCTGGAACTAGAAATATTTTTACTGACCCCCCCTGAACAAAAAAGGACAGAATTTTACCTTTGTAATTCACGTTTATTAAAATTTACACATGTATACATTATGCACTTATTTCTATTTTCTTTTTAATGATAATGCATGTTTACTATAGAAAATTTAATGATACAGAAGGGTATGATTAAGAAACAAACTGATTCCACCACCCAATGATAATAATTATCATTATTCTGGAGATAATTATTCCAGTTGTATATAATATAATGTTATATGTAATATGTATAATTATAAATATGAAATTTATTTGTCATACCTCTGGAGGCTGGAAGTCTGAGATGAGTGTGCCAACCTGGTCAGGTTCTGGTGAGGACCCTCTTCCAGGTTGCACACTGCTGACTTTTCATCGTTGTTGGTGGGCTGGTTCAGGTTCTTGACTTCCTGCACAAAAGAATTTGAGAGCGAGTCCAAAATAAGAGTAGTCAAAGAAGTTTCTTGCAAAGCAAAAGTACACTCTGAGAGGCAGAGAGGAATGCTCAAAGGGAGAGACAGTCCCTGGTATCTTAAGAGGAGTTCCTTTTATGGGAGCTGTACATACATGTTCATAAAATACTGGTGAGGTCAAGTGTGCAAAGGCGGACCTGCAGTTGGTGCATGCGCTCAGCATCTACATGCTCTACATGTATCATAAGCATCGAAAATTTCCACCTAGGAGTTTGTTTTTTACTATTAAAATGAGGAAAAGACCACTGTGTGCTAAACCTTGAACGTAGCTGCACATGTAGGAACCCGAAAAAGTCCCTAGCTCCCCTATGACAGGAATTTGCAGTTAATAGCTCTTGGGCTTTTGGTGCTGACTGGCTGGAGATTAGAAAGCTACAACATGAATAAGGGACTTTTGTTCTCTTTCTGGGACTTTATTGGCTATCAGGAACTTGTAATCATCTGGTGGTTGGCTGGTATGCAGCAGAACCACGTATCTTACAAGATAGTTAGGTGCTGACACATGAAGATGCAAGGGATGCAAAAGGAGTCCATGGGGCTTCACATAAGGGGACAAGTCATTATGACCTCCACACCTTACTTATCCTGCCTCACCATTAGCTAAATCTCTAGCCTCTTCTTATAAGACCACTAATTCTGTTTATGAGGGCTCTACTCTCATGACCTAATTGTCTCCCAAAGGCCCCACCTCCAAATACTATCACATTGAGATTAGGATTTTAACATATGCTTTTTTTTTTTCTTTTTTCAGATGAAGTCTCACTCTGTCACCCAGGCTGCAGTGCAGTGGCACGATCCCGGCTCCCTGCAGCCTCTGCCTCCTGGGTTCCAGTGATTCTCCTGCCAAGTAGCTGGGATTAGAGGCACATGCCACCACACCCAGCTGATTTTTGTATTTTTAGTAGAGATGGCATTTCACTATGTTGGCCAGGCTGGTCTTGAACTCCGGACCTCAAGTGATCCGCCCGCTTCAGCCTCCCAAAATGCTGGGATTACAGGCATGAACCACCGCACCCAGCCAACATATGAATTTTTGAGGAACATGAACATTCAGTCCATTGCATGGAGGGAAAGAACTATTGACTCAGTGGTATATTAGACATATCAGTTGAGAAGACTTAGTTTCAAGAATTAGAAAATGTTAACTTACCTGGGATAAGCAATAAAAAGATTTATTACCCAGTAATTAGCATTATCAAGACTTCAAGTTCTTTCCATTTTTATATTCTGTCATCAGCAGAAAAACTCACTTCTTTCATTCCTCTCATGGCACCACAAATACAATGCAAGAAGGTATCTGTCTTGTATCTTTTATCTATCTTTTTATAGAAAGTCATAGCTAGCTAGCTAGCTACTGAGATAGAGAAATATAACAAGACAAAAAGCAAAGCATGTGAGAAGAGACACAGAAAAAATGAGAAGAAAAAGAGAGAAAAAGGAAGGAAGCACCTGAAAGAAGAAATAGCTAACTTTTCCCTAGGCATTAGACCTTTTATTAGTTATCACAAGTAGTCTAAGTGAATAATAAAGGTCTAGTATACAAGAATGAGGCCACCATACGTGGAGGACATGGAACTGTGATGATGTCCCAGTGGAGGACGTGGAACATAATCCCATGTATGTCCCAGTGGAGAACGTGGAACTGTGATTACATATATGCAGTATTTCTTCTCTTGGAAAGGAGGCATCAAAAAGGGGATAGGCAAAATTGAAAGCTTTCTATTATGGGTAGAATGTTGTCTTCTGAATACTCCTCTATTTTAAAAAATTTTACGTTGTTAACCCATTGTTCTAAGGCATCAAGTCTATAATAATACAAGAGCTGTGGATGTCTTCCTTTGGGGAAGAAATGAGAGTGTTTCAGGGAAGTCCTTCCACCCTTAAAAACCATTCCCTTCAAAATAATTGTTTCCCTTGTGACTTCCTGGGTCCAGATATATAGACATTTCTGCTCTTACAACAGAAGCCACTTGATTAGGCTTTAATCATGTTATTTAACCACAATTGGCAGAATTTAAAAACTGCCATTGTAGTGTCCACCTCAAATTATAACTACTTATGTTATTCAACATAGCTCGCCAGATGTAATCAAATAAGCACCACATATATACACGGTAATGAAGACTGCCCCATGTTTCCTTTTCTCACAAATATGTAAGTCCTAGGAAATTGAGGTGCAAATGTCTTTCAGTTTAATCTCAGTTTCTTACTGAATTCAACTCAGTCAGATGATCTCACTCAGAATAAGTAGTACAGTGAGTACAGTCACTTCAGCGGCTATAGACTAGACTGTTTTCCACTGGGATGGTGTATTAGGGTTACCACAACATAATAACAGACTGGGTGCCTTAAACAACGGAAACGTGTTTCCTTACAGTTCTGAATGATAGAAGCTCATGATCAAGGTGTCTGCAGGTTTGGTTTCTCCAAGGCTTCTCTCCGTGGTTTGCAGATGGGTGCCCTCTCTTTCTCTGTGCGTGTTCATCCCTGGTGTTTTTTTGTTTGTTTGTTTTTGTTTTTAAGACAGAGTCTTGCTCTGTCACCAGGCTGGAGTTCAGTGGTACAATCTCGACTCACTGCAGCCTCCACCTCCTGGGTTCAAGCAATTCTCTTGCCTCAGCTTCCCAAGTAGCTGAGATTACAGGCGCATGCCACCATGCCTGGCTAATTTTTTGTATTTTTAGTAGAGGCAGGGTTTCACCATGTTGGCCAGGCTGGTCTCGAACTCCTGGCCTCAAGTGATCTGCCCGCCTTGGGCTCCCACAGTGTTGGGATTACAGGCGTGAGTCACTGCTTCTGGCCATACCTGGTTTCTTTTTGTCTAATTCTTTGTTCTTGCGAGAACAATAGTCAGATTGGATTAGGGTCCATGTATATGACCTCATTTAACTTTAGCCATTTCTTTAAAGACCCTATGTCCAAATACATTCATATTCTGAGGCACTGGGGATTAGCACTTCAAAATATAAAATTTGGGGATATACAATTCAGTCCACAACAGATAGGTATAACTTTTCCAGAAAATGCAAGGTTTTGAAAATCTTAACAAACGAGGAATCTAAGTGCTAAATTTCCTCACACAGGCAAAAACAATATTTCCTAATTTCCCTCAGTTGCCAAATATCCTCCAAGCTTTCCAAGCTGAGGTTTGAAAATTACTCAACTTGTAGGTTACTTCAGTTTGTTTTCTTCCACATGTAGGTTTCAGATCCTTTATTCTTGAATTTTATTTTTCCTAACATAGTTGTTTAAATTCTTTCACAAAGTTTCCCTGTAATAAGAGAAATAAAGTCCTAGATACCTGCCTTTGCTCAAAGCATCAATTATTTAAGACTGTCAATTTTCAGCTTTCTGACAAGAACACATTTATGACAAAAATAGATTACCATCAATCCAATGTTTAATCCAGATGTATTCTTGAGTTATTAGGATCCCCCCTTTCTCCTCCTTTTCTTTGGACCTTTTTTAGGGTCTGGAAACCATTCACAAACATACTGTTTTACTGTCATAGTCACACTCTGCCTTCCACTGCCAATATCATCATCACTGTAAAATTTTTCTAGTAATGCCTGAAAGATCTCCCCTCAGATATTTATACATTTTTACCACCTTTTATATCCTAGTCACCAAGAGGGAGTTCTCAAATTGTACCTTTTGTTGACTCACCATCTGTAGACATCAGAGGGCATTCTCATAGCTTCCTGGATCTGGGCTGTTTCTGATGACGTCATTGAAGTAGATCTCCTTGTCCTCAACCTTCTAATCTCCTTTCTAGGCCTTCGTGTTGCCTTGCAAGCCGTTTGTCATTGCCCACATTTGCATGTTTATTTCCATCCAAATTAGAGGATTAAGTGTATTACTTCAAGTTCTGCCCACCTAGAGGACTTCTCATTACCACTGTCTCTGAATGGAAATAGGGTAGCAGAAATACATGTTAGGATTACAGAGATGTGTCATGCTGACCTGGCAATGAATCAAGCATGGTATTTTCCCATCTCTTTTAGCTTACATCTTCACTGTGTGATTTGATAGGGAAGCACCAGAGAAGCAGCAATGGGATTTGGGATATTTGCTTATGTAGCTTACTTCTAGCTTTGCTCATGCCTCCTTCTGGATGTTCCACTTCCATCTTACAATGAATTGCTTCTGGACCTCCCTTTATGTATGATTTAACTCAAAATCGGTAGCTCTGGCTGCGTAGTTACTTGATACTTCATTACCAGGTACATTGTCTCTACCCAGGCCCAAATAGATGAAACATTTTTGCTAAATAACCCTAGAGTTCTACCTTGTGATTCTATTGTTTGCCCTTGCCATTAATTCTACATTGCACAGACTCTTCTAAAAAAATATGCTGGGACTACCACAGTGCATGCCCAAATGGCAGGGCTGCTTACATGAAACTACTGATAAGCCATTTCCTTCTTAGGATTCTAGTCAAAATTGGCAACTTTCCTTGCTTTCAATAAATGGGTCGGAGCAATATTCTCAAGTGTGAAATGTGCTACCTTCGTATATCTCGAAGAGTTCTAATATATAATTTCTTTTTACTGGTGGGAATTTTGAGTGCAATAATTTGTCTCTTACTATGAAGTAGATGTCTTAGAAGACCCTAGACTATAGGACTCCTAAAAACTTCACTGATATGACAGACCATCCTCAGGAGTTCATATGTCTTATCAAAATCTCCCATGTATTCACCACTTTTTGATCATCTGGTTTGGTTAACATGATGTGTTCAATATAGTATACCAATATGTCATTCTGTAAAATATCTAGATAATTCCAGTCCTTTTGAACGGCATTTGGAAGGAGTGCAGGAGCCTAAGAACAAGACTAGAAACATATATTCTTGCTTTTCTCATATAAATTTTAACTATTTATGGTACTTTTTTTGAGAGATATGGAAAAGAGTACCTTCACCAGATCAGCGGCAATATACCATGCACGTAAGGTTGTATTTCTATACTCTAGCAAAGATGTGTGGCATCAAGCCTGCAATTTGGCGTATTATGTGGGTGGGTTTGTATAGACTAATGTCATCCTCCATAATCCAACTTGTTCTTGTACAGGCCTGGTTGGTAAATTAAATAGGTATGTTATAGTAAATGCTACTTCCACATCCTTCCCACTGGGATGTTACATTGTTTCTTATTTAAAATCTTATTCTGAAATGGAGGACAGGTTTAAGGGGTTCCCTTTGATTTTGCCTATTAGAATAGTTCTTTCTCCAAAGACCAAGGAACCAATGTAAATGTCTGGCCTATTCCCAAAGATGTTCATTTCAATTATACATTTATGTACCTTGAAAGTGACCACTGGACCTAGTAAACCCAGTGTGAGTTGGACCTCAGTTTAGACTCTTTTTTATTCCCTGTCTTCCATACTTTTCCATTCTAACAAGGTGTCTATGATAATGTCTTATATTCCCCGGTATTAATTGTCAACACAGACCCTCAGTCTGATGGTGTCAAAATATCTAGGTATCACCTTTCTCAAGTGCATGGGTATCTGAGTAAAAGTCTATATGACTCTTTGGAGAAGGGCAGAATTGTTTTATTACACATACATATTTGCCATATTTATGCAGGGCCCTTTCTCATGAATCATTGGCCTCCTCACCAGTTAATGGATCCTAAGTCTGAGAACTGGCTCAGATATGGAAACTGGGTAAGTGATCATGACTTTATTGGAGCAGCTGCCTTCAGCCTCCTGATGATCAATCATTGACTGATTCTGGTAATAGAGATGGATCGATAACCTTTTTAACTGCCCATCTAATATGCTCCTGGGAGTGCAGTGTTCCATTAAACATCTCTATAGTTCTCTACAAGTGGGGCACTTCTGACTTCCACTCTGACCTACTGCCTAATACAATAATTGCACCTATCTTGCTTTTGATTGTTAAGCACCATCAAGCAGCCTCTATTTTTTGAAATCCAATCATTGCCATTGTTACAAGGAACCTAAGTCTGTAGCCACATAATCTGCTTCAACTCTTACTTACAAAAGAGAGTCACCATTGAACTTAAAAATACCTATTCTTCATTTTATCAAACCATTCCTTACTGCTTTGGTAAATGCAGCACCTTCAGGGTCCTATGTCAACAAAGTTACTTAGTGAGATTTTTGACCATTATACGGTATATTTATTCTATTATTCACAATTCCTTGAGAATTTTGATTCCTTATCCATTTGTAACAACTTTCCTGGCGTTTGTATCTCAAGTCATTGATTTTCCTGAATGTGCAACAGGCAATATGGTAGTGTATTTGTGTCATCTCTTAGGGTCTTTTTTAGGATGTTAAATGCTCAGGTTAGTGCTACTATAGTAATATAATCCTTGAGATCAATTTCTACTCTTTCATCATTATTCAGCATCCTGAGGATCCAGTCCCATATGTACTCTACTGGCTCCTGCTGGTGCACGCAGGCTAGGTCCTGAAGATCCTTCAGCATATAGTGCCTTTCCTCCCATAGGAGGCTCTGTACTTATAAGTACTTCTTATCCTTCCTTAGAAGGCTCTGTTCGCACTGGCCTGGTGGTATGTGACTTGACCCTAGTTACTAGTCCATTAGTTGAAAGAGGAAGGAAGTGAGAGTAGATCTTAATGAAAGAAAGAGATGTATGTACTTCCAAGGCAGGCACTTCTGTATTAATTTTAAGCAAATGAGAGATGTTCTAGCCTTTTACAAAGAGAAAGAACTACTTCTACAGCCCCCTAGTTTCTGGGGATTAATGACTTTCAAGGGTATTATCACAGATATCCCCATTCTGAAGATCCCACTATTCCCAATCTAGGCCCTAACCTTAGCATAGCAGACATGCCATGGTTGAGAATTAAATCTTTTTTGGAGCTCTGAAACTCTTATAATTATGTTCTAGGCTGGGCGCGGTGGCTCACGCCTGTAATCTCAGCACTTTGGTAGGCTGAGGCAGGTGGATCACCTGAGGTCAGGAGTTCGAGGCCAGTTTGGCCAACATGGCGAAACCGTGTCTCTACTAAAAAACCAAAAAAATTAGCCAGGCATGGTGGCGTGCACCTGTAATCCCACCTACTCAGGAGGCTGAGGCGGGAGAATTGCTTGAACCCTGGAGGCAGAGGTTGCAGTGAGCAGAAATCATATCATTGCACTCCAGCCTGGGCAACAAGAGCAAAACTCCATCTCAAAAATAAATAAATAAATAAATATGTTCTAGAACTAGTGTTCAGGTTTATTGACCTGCAGCTGCAGGAGAGAATGTTTTTTTAAAAGTTGAAATTAGCCCTCTGGCTTTCATGCTTAGCCTTGTATTAGAGATCAATTACCTGAAGCCTTTCAGTATTTTTTTCCAATCCATCAATGATTCCATACATCTGTACCTATTATTTTCTTCCAAGCTCTCTAACAACTCTGATACTATACTTATGAGTACATTTCCATCACCTGATATCATCATAGTTCACTACTAATGAATTTTCTGACACTGCATCATAAATGCATGTGCAAGGCTATTAGTGTTTCACTTAACATCAGTGATAGCATCATCATCGCCAACCAGCCAGTGATCCAGACCCAAATGCCTATGCTTTCTAGAATAATTTCTGGTGCCAAGTACCATGGATTCAATTAACTGGAAAATATACTTAGAGACTCTGAAATTTGTGTGCAGAGGGCTTTTGGGGGAGTGAGCTCAGTAATAACATCACTGAGGCAGGCAGAGTGCAGGACTGGGTAGAAAAAGAAGTTGAACTGAGAAGTCATTGCAAAGGAGACCTCAACTAATTCCATGGAGAGTACTGGAGCTGGGATGGCCCTTTAGAGTCTTTCTGAATTCAAGCAAGAAGCAGGGCCTCAGAACCCATACCATAACCATCTGTTGCATGCAGAATACCTTTAGGGAGGAAAGCAACCTTCACTGAGTCAGCTTTATACAAATGTGCATTATTTCCATAGAGAAACACTGCTATGAGCTATCAGCAATTAACATTCTGAGTACTTGAAAGAATGAGTGTATGGGCCCTAAAGATCCCTCTAGGTGGCCTGCAATAATGTCCACGGCTTTATTTGATAATAACATGAAATGATTTCCAATTTCATCCATGTCCCTACAAAGGACACGAACTCATCATTTTTTATGGCTGCATAGTATTCTATGGTGTATATGTGCCACATTTTCTTAATCCAGTCTATCATTGTTGGATATTTGGGTTGGTTCCAAGTCTTTGCTATTATGAATAGTGCCACAATAAACATACGTGTGCATGTGTCTTTATAGCAGCATGATTTATAGTCCTTTGGGTATATACCCAGTAATGGGATGGCTGGGTCAAATGGGATTTCTTGTTCTAGATCCCTGAGGAATCACCACACTGACTTCCACAATGGTCGAACTAGTTTACAGTCCCACCAACAGTGTAAAAATGTTCCTATTTCTCCACATCCTCTCCAGCATTAGGAGATATACCTAAAGCTAAATGACGAGTTAATGGGTGCAGCACACCAGCATGGCACATGTATACATATGCACATTGTGCACATGTACCCTAAAACTTAAAGTATAATAATAATAGTAATAATTTAAAAAATAAAACAAAAAAGAAAGAGAATGATACGAGGAAAGTTAACAGTTTCTGAAAAAGATGTTTAAGACTTGTCACTTCTGAAAAAATCTAGGAAAGAACAAGAGTGTGCTGAAATTTCTTGCTCATTCTGCTAATTGAAGGCATAGTACAGAATGGAACCTTGGCATAGGGGAAAGTGAAATCCTAGGGAATAGTTTGAGTATTACCATGAAATACTATGCTTCAGTTCAAGGAGGAAGGTAACAGAAAAATCACTGAGAAGATAGTGGAGTTTCTTCTCATTAAGACAAGGATAAATTTGTCAGAGACATGTCATGAGAGAAAATAGCATAGGTGAATTTACGTAACAGCTAGAGTTGATCAATATTATCAATAATACAGTCTAGTTTGTTAAATGCATTTACAAACCAGGGACTGTATTCTTGGGATTGGAAAAATAAAACTCAGATCAAGATAAGTTATGTAATTGTAGTCACAGAGCAAGTAAGAGTTAATATGAAAATTATACTAATTTTGTTTGTACTATACTTCTTATTACAGACTGAAATATCCTGCAGTTTGAGTGTAAGATAGTAATTATGAAAAACAAGCATAAATGATGAAAGAGGCAAGAGATTGAGTCTGAGACCAGAGGCCCATGTCAAAATGAGTCATAAGAAGGAACAGGGTTGAACAGACTGAGGTTTTTAAACTTAATGGCCTCAGTGTTCCAAATGTGGCTGCAAATGGTGACAGGATGTCGGGATACACAATTGTTGACTTGAAGCTCTATGAAGAAACTTTGGAAAGATCTCTGAAATTGGAGTTTTTTTTAAGCTTAGTCTTTTATCACATGATCTTTGGATAATATTTCTGTTTATGAGCTGAAGTAAATTTAAACAGGAAACTTTACAATTTTCTTGGTGATTACACAGCAGTAATTTCAGGACTGTTTTCCTTAGGAATCCGGATGGTAATTACTAAAACTCCAAAGCTAATTATGTTGTTATGCTAGTGGGACTGTAGCTATGGATGAGAAGTCTTTTCCATTAGCAGGCTTGATTTGTAAGCATCGTAATTGTACTTTCACCCTAAACCATTCCACTCCTACTTCCCACCCCCTAGGAGTAAAGGGAAGCAATAATTCAATTGAGATGTCCCTTTGGAGAGGGAGATTTTGTTTAAAAAAATATTTAGTCAGAACAGAAAATAGTTTTTCTTTTTTAAAAAAATAGGCAATCAATCCATATATACATCATTTGATAAATGCTAAAAACACCCAGATGCTTTATTTAAAAATGGCAAACTGGGTTTCCAAAAGGATTGAGACCTCTTTAACAAGGCAGAGCTAAATAGACTATGAGTAAGTTCTATTAAGTAAATAATCAAAAATGGCATTGTTGTGAAGAGCTAATATCTGACACCTCATATGAGTAGGATGCTGTTTCTATAAGCTGTTAAGTGTGCAATGAGGTGAGCCTTCAAATATACAAGCATGTAAATATAGTTGGACAAGCAGCGTATCTAAGGCATCTCACATTGAAGCAAAGGCAGCTGTGTATTTCAACAATTGTAGTATTTTAACAATACTACATTTAGGTAAACAAAGCAAATTTGTTTAAAAAATAAATAGAATGTCACAAATGCAGATAAATAAGCATGTATTTAAATGGGCTATTAGGGTTTTTTCTTCTCCCCCAGTTGTTCTCTTCTAAAACAAGAAGGAGAAATTAAACACATCTAAGGCAGCCCTGTAACAAAGAATGTAAATGGCCAGATGTCAAGACATGCCAAATTAAAGCTGACACAGCAAAATCAGTTGTGCTACTTATCTTGTAACTTCACAGAAATAGGACACAGTCATATCTTTTGGAAAATGGGAAGCAGTTCTAATCTTGCCTCCAGGGCACACTTACTTTGTGACCTTGGGCAAGGTTACTGATATTGCACTGTTTCTTAGTTCTCACATTTAAAATAGGGAAAAATAGGTTTTAACACTGATAATAGGAAAAAAAGATAACACCATTTGTTATAGTTAGAAATATTTGCAGTCCAAAAATACTGAAAAAAAGAAAATAGGATTTGATTTGTAACATTTCTAAATCTGTGGTAATAGCACAGTCCCCAGTGGTAAAATTTTATAGGAAAATGGTACTGAGGTATACTTAAAATATGTCTATAACACATACATTTTGGTGAACAGTGCTAGGCTGGAGAAACCCTGAATTCTTTCTTTGCAGTGACTTTGAGCAGATGTTTGCTTTCAATCTTGCTTTTGTTGTTTACCAAACTTCTTGACTTTTCACAGAATATTTTACTTTTTAATATTTCATTTCCTAATCTCTCAGAATTTTAGTTGCTCTGCCTGTAAATTGCGAATAACAACACTAATCTCACAGACTTGTGAAGAATCAGACAAGATAACAAGAGTACTGAAGCTGTCCTCATAGGCTTAACAATGAATTCTGGACAGAACCATTTGTATTCCCATTGTTCCTATAGATAGGATTTCTGACTTTAGAATTACAAGGCTTCTGTTTAAGAACTAATTTGCATCCCCATTGTTCTTATAGATAGGATCTCTGATGTTAGAATCGTAAGGCTTTTGTTTAAGCAGTGCTTAACACATTTTTAAGATACTGAATCCCAGCAGAATGGCTGACGCCAACCATTTCGAAGAACCCCCACAAAGGAACTGCATCAGAATGAGAACAGTTTCTTCATCTCCCTATCTGTATTAGTCCATTATCACACTGAAGATATACTCAAGACTGGGTAATTTATAAAGGAAAGAGGTTTAATTGACTCATAGGTCCACAGGACTAGGGAAATCTCCGGAAACTTACAATCATGGTGGAAGGGGAAGAGAACACATCCTACCTCACATGGTGGCAGGAGAAAAAGGTGCTGAGTAAAGTGGGAAAAGCCTCTTATAAAACCACCAAATCTTGTGAGAACTCACTCACTATTATGAGAACAGCAGCATGGGGGTAACTGCCCCATGATTCAATTACCTCCCACTGGGTCCCTCCCATGACAAAAAAGGATTATGGGAACTACAATTCAAGATGAGATTTGGGTGGGGACACAGCCAAACTATATCATTCCACCCCAGGCCCCTCCCAGATCTCATGTCCTCACATTTTAAAACACAATCATGCCCTTCCAACGGCATTAACCCAAAGGTCCAAGTTCAAAGTCTCATGTGAGACAAGGTAATTCCCTTCCACCTATAAGCCTATAAAATAAAAAACAAGTTAGTTACTTCCTAAATACAATGGAAGTACAGGCATTGGGTAAATACACCCATTCCAAATGGGAGAGATCGGCCAAAACGAAAGGGCTACAGGCTCCATGCATATCTGAAATCCGATGAGGCAGTAAGTAAATCTTAAAGCTCCAAAATAATCTCCTTTGACTCCACATCTCACCTCCAGGTTATGTTGAAGTAAGAGGTGGGCTCCTACAGCCGTGGGCAGCTCCACCCCTGTGGCTTTTCAGGGTGCAGCCCCGCTCCCAGCTGCTTTCACAGGTTGGCATTGAGTGTCTTTGGATTTTCCAGGCACACCGTGCAAGCTGTCAGTGAATCTACCATTCTGGGGTCTGGAGGACTGTGGCCCTCCTCACAGCTCCACTAGGCAGTGCCCCAGTGGGGACTCTGTGTGGGGGCTCCAATGCCATATTTCCCTTCTGCACTGTCCTAGCAGAGGTTTTCCATGAGAGCTCTGCCCATGAAGCAAACTTCTGCCTGGACATTCCAGGCATTTTCATAAAACTCTGAAATCTAGGCAGAGGTTCTCAAACCTTAATTCTTGGCTTCTGTGCACCTGCAGGCTCAACATCACATGGAAGCTGCTAAGGTTTGGGGTTTGTATCCTTTAAGCCATGGCCAGGAGTGTACCTTGGCCCCTTTTAGCAATGGCTGGGGTGGGTGGACATAGGACAGTCCGTCCCTAGGCTGCACACAGCAGGGGGAGCCCTGGGCCCTGCCTACAAAACCATGTTTTCCTTCTAGGCCTCTGGGCCTGTGATGGAAGGGGCTGCCATGAAGGTCTCTGAAATGCCCTGGAGACATTTTCCCCATTATCTTTGTGATTAACATTCTGCTCCTTTTTACTTTTGCAAATTTCTGCATCAGGCTTGAATTTCTCCCAGGAAAATGGGCTTTCATTTTCTATTGCATCATCGGGCTGGAAATTTTCCAAACTTTTATGCTCTGCCTCCTCTTGAACACTTTCTTGTTTAGAAATTTCATCTGCCAGATACCCTAAATCATCTCTCTCAAGTTCAAAGTTCCACAGATCTCTAGGGCAAGGGCAAAATGCTGCCAGTCTCTTTGCATTGCAAGAGCAACCTTTCCTCCAGTTCCGAACAAGTTTCCTATCTCCATCTGAGACCACCTCAGCCTGGACTTTATTATCCATATCACTATCAGCATTTTGGTCAAAGCAATTCAACAAGTCTCTAGGAAGTTTTGAACTTTCCCACATCTTCCTGTCTTCTTCTGAGCCCTCCAAATTGTTCCAACCTCTGCCTGTTACCCAGTTCCAAATTTGCTTCCACATTTTTAGGTATCTTTACAGCAGCACTCCACTCTCCAGTACCAATTTATTGTGTTAGTCCATTCTCACACTGCTATGAAGAAATACCCAAGAATGGGTCACTTAAGAAGGAAAGAGGTTTAATTGACTCACAGTTCCACAGGGCTGGGGAGGCCTCAGGAAACCTACAATCTTGGCAGAAGGGAAAGCAAACACATCCTTCTTCACATGGCAACAGGAGAGAAAAGTGTCAAGCAAAGGGAGAAAATCCTCTTATAAAACCATTAGTTGTCATGAGAACTTACTCACTATCATGAGGACAACATGGAGTAGGGTAACCACCCCCATGATTCAGTTACCTCCCACTGCATCCCTCCTATGACATGTGGGGATTTGGTTGGGACACAGCCAAACCGTATCACTATCCCATGACTTCACCCTGCATTCTGATCAATCAATGATCTCCACACTTTGGCCCACTCCAAAACCCTTGTAATCTCTAGCCCCAAGCTCCTCTAGGAGACAGATTTGAGGTTTCCTCCCATCTCCTCATTCAGTGGCCCTACAATTAAACCTCTTTCTCTGCTGAAAACTGGTATCTAGGCATATTGACTTGCCATGCATGCTCACTGGGCAAGGCATCTATTGTGCTTACAGTACTTACCATATGCAGAACATTTTCTATAATTACCACATGCAATTCAATAGGAAAACTAAATATTATAGTAGTTCAAATCATTTCTTAAAATTCAAGGTAAACTGCAATCATCATTGTCCTAAATTTTTAATCTTTTATCCCCATCTATCAACCCTGAACAACAGACAGCAATATCCAGAACTAACCTGCATTAATATTGGTTGCTTCTGACTGTGTTTTTGCTTTTATGTTGCAAAATAAAATTGCTTCTGTAGTAGATAATCACCTCGAGTAGTCTTTATTAATATTATCAGTAAATTATTTTTATTTCAAAGTAACTTATTTTTGCACCTAGTAGGCTCCTAATAAAAATATGTCCATTACCTGATTAATTCATCCAAGCAAAATATGATCTGATCAGCTGTATTCCAAGTGCATTTATAGGGTATGAGAAAATCTGAATTTGAAGGATATTCACTAGGTGACATTTGACTTTGCAGCATTTATATGTCTTATTGATAAGGCACTGATGATTAGGGTTGCTTTATGACCTAGTTATATTTTAGAAAGAGATAACATTATTAAAAGAAAAGAAAAAAATGATCAAAGGTCAGGGTTTTGGGTGTGGGTGAACGTGGTAGATTAATTCTCAAGCAATTACCCTAATTCATTTCACACTTATTATACTGAAAATATATTCAATAAGTACTTTTAGAACATCCATGACATACTTCAGTATCCCTGAAGCTACAAATGGTGAAAAACTTTCAAATCACTCATGGTTTTGTTATTTAAGCTTTGTGAAACTCAAAGATTTACAAAAATGTCGTTAATGGATTTCTTTTCATCAGAATTACATGTCTAATATTGTATTCTAAATTACAGTTCTCCATTACAATGAGGTTTTAGCTCTAAGTGCTATTTCATAATTATGAGTTGTTTTTCATGAACTCCTATGTAAATTTTTTAAAATGACTAAGACAAATTTATTTTCCAGGAATTTGTATATATTTTTGTTAATTTCAATATACAGGAAACGTTTTAAAGAAAATTTTTATGTCAGTAGAAAAACTAAGAGAATTATGATTCAGGAACATTAGCAATCACTAAAAAAATTTTTTTTAGGCTTTACAGTAAGATATAACTCTCCTTTCTATTGATTTTTAAATTTTCATATAAAACAGAAAATGAAGAAATGCGTGGTTGAATTGTGAAGGGAGAAATCATAATTTTGGAATTCAGGATGGCTAATTAATGACTGGTTAGATATATGAAGGATTTCGAGGATATAAACACTAAACATGGGCTCTACTGATCTGTATTCAAGTTCACTAATTCTGCCATTTCACATCTGGTGAAATTTTCATTTGCTAATTGTCATTCTTAGCTCTAAGATGTCTATTTGGTTTTTAGTTTCCATTTATGTAGTGAGAGTCTATGCTTCTTTACTCACTATTTGGACATTTGTCTTTAATTCTTTGAACATATTTAAAATATCTGTTTTGATGCTTTTGCCTGCTTAATCTAACATCTGAGCCCACATGAAATCTGTTTCTATTGATTACATTTTGTTTCTTGGGTATGGATTGCATTTTTCTATTTCTTTGCCTTTCTAGTAGTTTTTGGTTAAAAATTAGAAATTGTAGATATTTTGCTGTAGCAACTCTATGTGGTAAAATTCTTACTGCTAACATTTGATTGTCTTGAAATAACTTACATTATGCAAGCTATGAAAAGGACATTGGGTATAAGGCTTGGAGCAGAACAAAAAACTTAAAATTAAGGAGGCAATAAATTAAGATCTAGGGAATTGGGTAAAATTGGACAACTGTGCTGCTTCTGAGAAATAATACAGCACAGTATTAAAGAGTGGAAACTATAGTAATGTAACTCTTCAAATTTCTGCTCCAGCATCTACAAGTCATGTCATCTAGGATTCCAAGCTTGATTTTTTTCATCCATAAAACCATGTAACACTTTTGAGCATATTTGAGTACTCAATACATCTTGGCTTTTTCTACCATTATTATTATTTTTGTTTCCATTAAAACACCACAGAAATACTAAGGGACAATTAAATGAGTAGATATTTTCAGTAAAATAAATATAAAATCATGGTTCTTGGATCAATTCATTATTGCAACTACCCAGATCAAAGGTTATTCATTAGAATCATGGACTGGAGGCTTTCTGGTTTGCTGGAAAGCCCCAAGTAGAGACTTTGTCCAGGGACTTACGGGCATGGACATTGATTTCTCTTTCCAGGTGAGAATGTGACCTTGTTGGTGCTGTGTTTGGCTCAGGAACTGGGCAAGCCTCAAATGAATAAATACTTATCTTTCTTTTAAAAATAATTATGGAAGCTTTGTGTTGCAAACCAATTTCTTCTTATATTTGTCAAGATCCTGACTTACTCTAGGTGTCATTGGCAGCCACTTCCCACCCATTAAGCACTGTGAGGATCAATGAACAATGCACCAAGAAGTGAAGCTTTTTATGGCCACTGGATTTTGTAATATTTGGTAGCTTACTCTGTGTGTGCTCTCTTCTCACACAGAATCCATGTGGAAAAAAATGGACACTGTTGGGTTTTTTAGCTATCCAATGATAAAATTTATATCATTAAAAATATGTGAAATTCCTGCAGTCATGACCCACTTGGCAGTAATATAGTGTTCAGAGTAGGCTCTTTAGAGTCTGTAAATATGTATCTCCAAATGTAAATGTTTATTTGTATAAATACATACCTGTGGGCTTATATGAATGTGGTCAAAACATTTCATTATTCTGCTTTCCAGAAAACACTAGGTGTTATTTCAGTTTTTAGATTTATCTCATAAAACTGTCAGTGCTTTTCATATCATTGGTAATTAACTCTACCTTCCTCTGATAAGCATTTAAGGCCACAATCATGATGATACATTTACTTATATAATTATGCCTCAATATACAAATGGAAGAATGGTTCTAAATTTACTTAAGCAAATAATATAATTGGCTGCAAACACTATAAAGCAGAGTCAAACACCAAAATTAACAGATATGTGAGAATTGAAGGAAAGTTAATGGGCACACTTTTGTCAGAAATAAAACACAAACTCAAGATAGTATTTGTTAGTAAATGTGCTACTTCTGTGAGGGATGGTTGCCAGTTGGCAAATTTTACTCCTTTTGCATACAAAAGCAACTACTGTAAATTTTTCAAATGTGCTACTTCTGTGAGGGATGGTTGCCAGTTGGCAAATTTTACTCCTTTTGCATACAAAAGCAACTACTGTAAATTTTTCAAATTGTATAAAGTTATCAGGAAAGACAATTATTAAAAGATTAATGCTGATGTCATTGATGCTAAATGCAACATATATTTGAACAGTAGTAAGAATGAATGCTCATTGAAAGATTCAGACGTTACACATAATATTCACTATACATTTAAATATATCTGTGTATGTTTAGGTGTCTGTGTGTTTGTTTATGTAGACTCTAATGATAGCTTGGACACTAATTAATATAAAAATATAAAAACTGCTCTAATCCCTTCCTCCTTCCCTCTCTACTTTAATCATTTAATGTCTTACCATATTCTGTTATCCATAATAAAATCCTTCCCTGAGTACTGGAATCCATATAAAGTATGGTTACCAAAGATAAAGTGGACATCAAAGTTATTGATAAGAATAAAATTTGAATCATGTTCCCATCACTTATTATCTGAGTAACATCAAACTAGTTACTAAAACCCCCAAGCATCAGTTTTTTTTAATTAGTAAATTGGGATAAAAATACATGTTTATATATGTATAAAACATATATACATGTTTATATATGTATAAAAATACATGTTTACATATGCATAAAATACATGTTTATATGTATTCTTAATACATATAAGATGGGAAATATATGGCAAGTCCATGGATCAATGCCTGGAACATATAAAGATTTCAATAACAGGTAGTTATTATGGTTGACGTTTATTAGTTCCAGAAAACATCACCTCAGTGCTAAATTATTCCTTACTTCAGGTTTTTGTTTTGTTTTCATCTGATTCATAAAACTTTTTAAATAAATTTTTTCATTATTTTTAAGAATAAACACACTAATAGGCTCACAAAACTCAATACGTCCTTTTTGGTTGAGTAAAGGCAAATAATTTTGACGATTGAAAGAATCATAGAAATGAGATCGAGAGCATCCTGGCTAACATGGTGAAACGCCATCTCTACTAAAAATACAAAAAATTAGCCGATCGTGGTGGCGGGCCCCTATAGTCCCAGCTAGTCGGAAGGCCGAGGCAGGAGAATGGCGTGAACCCGGGAGGCGGAGCTTGCAGTGAGCTGAGATTGTGCCACTGCACCCCAGCCTGCCTGGGCGACAGAGCGAGAGTCCGTCTCAAAAAAAAAAAAAAAAGAATCAGAGAAATGATCTATTTTTTTTCTCTCTTTTTCAGATGGTATGGGAGATTTTAGATTCAAGTGACTTGCTCAAAGGGACCTTTTTTGTGATAAACCATAACAGTAGATTCCAGGTTATCTGATCCTTGGACATTGCTATTTCTACTCTTATACATAACTTTATATTCTGTATAAACATATGAAATTATATATGTACATCTTTATTTTTATAGTTATAATTTAAGCGGCAAAGGATGTTTTCTACAAATAAATCTGCCTCAAAGAAATTAAAACACACTTTCTATTTACTGTAAAAATTCAAAAGTATCTGTTTACTTCATATTAGACCTTTGAAAACTGTATCCAAGACAGGGAAGGAGCCGATTCCACCTGTAAGACAAATTCCTTTGCCATCATTACCCATCTACTGACTTCTCGCTCTATGGTTATGGAAGGTTGATCTTATTATGGGGAAGTGAGAAAATTGCCATCTGCTCAGTTTTTTTTTTTTTTTTTCAAGAAAAGGCACAACCCTTTCTTTTCTGTTTATGATGGTTTTAGCTATCATTAATTTTTACTGACTGTTTCTAAGTTTAAACACCTAATTCTGTACATATCAAGAAAGTAAGGCACCCACTATTTTAAAATATTATCTCAGAAGTTTAAAATGAGTAACACTAAAATTTTACACATTTAATATTAATTAATGGAAGATTTTTTTCTCCTGTGAAGAGTATACACTTAATACACAGACTGTTGAGTGTGTGTGATGTGTATATTTTCTCTACTCCAATAAGAGATTGCTATATTATCTTATTTATTTTTATCACAACTGGTCACTGGATCTACTTTTACAAACATACATTCATGCATAAATTTTGCTTATCACAGGAAATAAATGCAAAAGACAAATGGATTAAAAACAATTGAAAGCAATAATATAAAAATCTATTAGACCAATGGGACAATTGTTCTTTCTTAAGACTTTCCTTTCACATGCCCCCTTTTATCCCTAATTCCATGGTAAAAAGTGAGGACTGACCAAGAAATCATTAGAATGGATTATAGTGTCAAGACCTAGAGTTGAACAGTCCTAGGTTCAAAGCACATCTTCATGCAAATATGAGTGAACCTAAGTAAGTCTCTTAAAAGTACTGAGCCTCAGTTTCTTGATCTGTAAAAGGAGTTAAATAATATATATTTCATAGAATTGTTGTGTGGGTCAATTAATTGATATATACTACTGAATACAATTTATAGGACACAGTATATTCTCAATAAATATTACTCTTATTTTCTTCTAAAATATATCATCACACCTTCCTTTATAATGTTATATTGCAGACTGAATAAGTTTTCAATTCCTTTAGCCTTCACCTATAAAATCAATTTATCATTTGATAATATTTTTTATGGTGAATATGTTCAAATGTGGGTTAGTGGGTTAAAAAGTCACATTGTAGATAGTCAATTGTAATTTTAATTAACTTATGTTAATATTGAATCCTATGTTAATGAATACTCTACACAGCTTGGAGCTTCCAAAATATTTTAGAATTCTAGTAAGAAAGTAACATGTATGGGCCAGGTGCGGTGGCTCACACCTATAATCCCAGCACTTTGGGAGATCGAGGTGGGCGGATCACAAGGTCAAGAGATAGAGACCATCCTGGCCAACATGGTGAAACCCCATCTCTACTAAAAATACAAAAAAATACAAAAAAACAAAACAAAACAAAACAAAACAAATAGCTGAGCATTGTGGCATGCGCCTGTAGTCCCAGCTATTTGGGAGGCTGAGGCAGGAGAATCGCTTGAACCCGGGAGGCAGAGGTTGCATTGAGCCAAGATTGTGCCACTGCATCCCAGCCTGGGTGACAGAGTGAGACTCTGTCTCAAAAAAAAAAAAAAAAAAGTAGCATGTATGTGCACAAAAAGTAACAAGGGAAGCTATAAATCTAGAAGGACAGGTTTTGTATCTTGGTTTTAATAGATTCCTGGTGCCTGGTTCAGGGTTTGCCTTAAACTAAGTACTCAAAGATACCTGTTGAATATGTTATTTTAATCACAGAAGTGTGAATCATGATGCAAGATCTAGGAGTATAAATAAGGCAAAGGGGCAACTATTTCCAGGAGAAAAGCTAGAGAAATTTTCATTATAAAACTCATTCTAAAATCATAAATTTTAAGGAAGCAAAGTTTGAAGATTATCAACTCCAACCCACTAATTTTTGATGAGCTTTCCTTTTAGTATTAATATAATTTCAAATTAGAGAAAAGATTACAAGAATTTATGCTAACTCCCATATATTCCTTACCGAAATTACGTTTTGTCTCATTTGCTTTATCATTGTTGATAAGAATAATGTGAGAATAAGTTAGAGATATTGCACTTCTTTACATCATAGTTCATTTGTATCTCCTAAGAAGAGGAGTATTATCTATGTAACCATAATATTATTATCAAAAGTGGGAAATTTAACATTGAAGCAACTACTACCTGGTATATAGTCTGTGCCTAATTACATCAACAGTCTCAATAGTGGCTTTATAGCTGTTTCATTCCTACTCCTGGATCCAATCCAGAATCATACATTATATTTAAGTTATAATGTTTCTTCAGTTTTTTTTTAATTTAGAAAAGATCCATCTTTGTTTCTAAACCATATTTTTTTTTTGCTTTTTAGAACTACAAGTTGGTTATATAAGTCGATAACCTTGATTTGGTTTTTCTCTGATGTTTCCTTGATAAAATTTAGGTTATCTATTTGGCTGGAACACCACAAAATGATATCTCCTCTCTGTGTTGTATCAGGAAGTACATGATGTCAGTTTATTCCAGTACTATCTATGTTAATTTTGATAATATCTTTGCCCTCAAGTTTTGGTATCCATTGATAATTTTTAAACCTCATTTCCATATTATTTTTACTCTAAAGAATATAAGAACTTAAGCATGTTTACTTATTTATTTATTTCAGTATGGACTCCTGGGTTCTTATTTTATTGAATAAGCTATAGTTCTTTACTACTCTTATTTAATTTGATGCTCAAACTATTTTTATGTCTTTTTTATATGTTCCTATTATTCTTTGAGCATTTTTTTTTTCTGATTCAGCAAGACGTTCCAAGATAAATTACTTTATGTACCTCACCCCTGAAATCATCCTTTTATCTATTAGTGAAGAATGCCAAACCACTTATTTTTAAATGAATGATGAGAAGAGAAATATATGTGAAGGACCCTTTTTAACAAAAAATTATTAAAAATAATATCTTTCCAATTGTAAGTTTTATATATATATATATATACACACACACATACACGCGTATATATGTATATCTTATATTCTTTCTTCTTTCAAGCACATTCCTTTGTCTGCTTTTTCTCTCCTTTCTGACCCCTATTCCAACTCCTGGATTATGGGAATAATAAGATTAAACCTTTACCAAAGATAAACAAACAAAGCTTTTGTTTTCCTCCTTGTACAAATCTCCAAGGGAAGAAATCTTTACATGCCTAGCTACCTGCTTAGCATTTTTATGTGTTTTAGAGGTGAGGGAGTAGAAAAATAATACACATAAATTAATGCACCAATAAACTATCTTGCCCCAGCTCTTTTTCTTCTATCAAGATATCATTTTTGCTCGCTGTTTTGATAAATATCCAACATATTGCTGCATATTTGTATGCGATTAGAAACATCAGATTCAGCAGGGGTCGACTCTGTGTAAAATTGCTTTCCTGCTGCTCTGAGTTCTTGTTGTGAAAAAAAGCCAGTGAGTAAATCAATTCATTCTAAGTATCTATGAATTTAAAATGTTCACCCTTTTCAGGAAATGGACTTGCACAATGAAAGAGGGTAATGCTTAACTTTAAGAAATGAAACTCTAATTGTGGATATCTGGGGAAACATTGTTTGGAGAAAGCTCAGGACTATTAGAGAAATAAAACCTTTTTTAAAAGATCAGAAGTCTCAACACATCCACCTATTTTTTAAATAGGCCTGAGTCTCAAGGACTAAGTAGCATTTCCGAAATGGGAATTGTTTAATTAACACAATTTAGGACAGATAATTATGCTCTGCTGAGTTATAAAGACAGAAGATAGAGGTTTGTGGACAGGAATTCAACCCATCTGGAGGGTATTCCCAGAGCCAGTGCTGAATGATGAATGGGGATTCCCATTTGGACAATTTTTACTTTCAGGTGGCAAAGTGAGTCTTCTCTTTGCACTAGGGGTTTAGAACCTGGAATTGTGGCAAAGCATGAAACTCCTTCTGTTCATGTGGAAACAGAGCTGGGAATTAACATTCATTATGTAATTTCCTCAGAGATGAAGTAGGCTCAATTATCTGCATGAAAGGTAGCTGTCTCTGGAAAAGCTAAAGATGTGATTTCTGCATTTCCTCACTTAATATGCACCAAGAGGTGGACATTGACCTTCGGAGAGTAGAGCTTTCATTTATTGGGTAATGAACCAATTTGCTGTCAAATTGTTTCATCAGATGCTATTAGTCACCTGGGATACAGTGGATAAGGATTTTAATTTTATTATTTTGAAGGGACAAGACTTTTGGGACTGAGCTTAATTTAGGAAGACACAGTAGAGTATGCATTTTCTGTAGATTTCTAAGAACGAGTATTTTAATTATTTTGAGATGATGAGTTATAAAAGGTCTTGTGAGTTGATTTACTTTTTGTAAACCCTTCGGCTTGATAACAGGAGGTCAAATTCCAAATGATAATTTTACCTCTATGGCGGCTGGACTGTCAGAGAAACCTTGCAGTAGAAGCCTCTTCACAAAAAAAGAACAACTCACATCCATTGAACAACGCTTCAACTTAACCATTCAATTTTCTTTCCATTCAGGGTTCAGCTCAACTTAACTCATGGGCAGCACCTTAGAGTCAGATACACTTACCTGAGTGGACTCAAAATTGGAGAAAATGTTGTTTCTACCTAAAAGAATTCCCTTGAGTCTGTATTCATCTAGACACAAGTTGATATTTCGTTCAAATGACAGTAAAAAAGTCATTATCTATTTCAATCTGAACGCCAGCTATTGCATCTAAATATATGGTATCCAAGGCATTTAAATTTCTCCACAGTAAGCAACATGCATTAGCTATGTGTTAGGATCTTACCTGAGAGTAAAACCTGTATTTTCTAATTCCATCAAAAATTAACTTGAAACTAATTAAGATAGAGTCATAGCCTGATTCTGTCTGCTGGATATTTTAATGTTTTCTTTATATCAAATTACAGCATCAGAGTGTTACAAACTCAAATCTTATTGGTTTAGATACCTTCCGAAGTATTCTCTTTGGCCTAATATCTATATAAATTTTAGTAGGACTGATATCAGAAAAGGTCTTATAAACATTTCTTCCACAATCCTACTATTCAAAATGTTGCCATTGTTGTTGGTAAAGATCTTCAAAATAAACTTTCATTATATTTAACATAAGAAAAAAGTTTTCAAAACTGTATTCTAATTAACTAAGATTAATTAGAAATCAGTAATATTGAAGTTTTCCATTTGTCTTCATTTTCAGAAGGCATGAGTAAAATAAATATTTAGTCACTCATATTTTAATGTATCTTTTTTTCATTCATTTATATTTATTCAATTTTGGTATTGTATGTTGTTCTTGACTTTATCTTTTTAAAAAATTATATAATAAATTTTGGAGATATGTAGGAGGTGTGTATTTTATAAAAATATGTTAATCAAAATAATATTAAGGTAAACTACCATAATCTTTATTAAAAGTGAATAGCAAACATACAACTTAAGTGTTTTTTAAGCAAGGGAAGATAGAGGGAATGGGTGGGAAGATTAATAAAATTTCTTAGTCTATTTTTAGCTTTCCTTCTTCCCTCCTGTATAAAATTTAGCTATTTACAAACCTAAAATATTGATCAAGGAATAACTTCCAAGATGTGCTTAGGATTTACTCTTCACAGTTGATTACCGTGTTTGTCTGATAGCTAATATGGAAGACTAACGTTGGTTATAATGTAATAGTCATGAGTTCAGTTCTGGAATGGATCATTTATATTTGCTTTATTCCACCACCTCAAGCAGGCCCTATACGTTTAGCTAATATTTTGCAAATGTGCAAGTCAGATATTAGGTAATAAAACAATTAAGTATTTAAATGTGCAGATCTAAAAAGTACTGGATATAAAACAATTATTTTAATGTGCAAATCTAAAAAAATACAAATAATATATTCTTATTTTAATGTAGTCAAAAATTTATGTCAGTGGTTAATTTTATCCAGAACTAGGATATCAATATGTGGTAAAAATTAAAAATATAAGAGTAATGGAAAATATTTATCTGTCGTTGCTGATAATTGTTGGCTGACTGTAGAATCATATTCTTTCTGATAAGTAGTTAACAGGCTTAAAGCTACCATGTTAACATTGTAACACTACCTCTAAGTAGCATTCTTTCAGATAATCACCACTTATCCTTCCTGCACCGGAATTTATTGATTTTTACATATCTACCTTCCTAGATCATAGGATTAACAATATAGAATATTCAAAGTGTTAACCATTTAAATCTCTTGAAGGAGACTATCACTTTAATCTCAGCAACATAATTGTTATTAAATTTTTTCTTTAAGACACATTTGTCAAAGACTGCCTCAAGAGCTTAGGATCCGTCCTTTGTTACAACTGTTATGTGGATCAAGTCAGACAATCGGATAAGAATGTAGTTAGACCAGATTTCTCTGAACACTGATAAGCATATCAATGTATAAAACTGTTTATACCAATTAAACCATTGGGCCAGGTTGAGAAAAATTATACACAAAAGTGTGAGAATAAAAGTTTTCCTGTATGAAAATTTATGACAAAGCAAATTATTCAGCTCCAAAAATATTTGGTTTAAATTTAAAAATTGATATTTAAATATTCAAGAATAAAATATTATAAAGAGTCTTCACAAGTGTTAGGTATTTTGTCAGCTTTGGTTTCATTTTCCAATTTTTAAAAATATTTAGGAAATTGTTTCTACCATCCCCAAATTCTAATTCTTATAGATTCATTAGTGTTGAACCAGATCTTTTTCATGCTTCAGTTCTTTGTATGTGCATTTTTTTCAGATACATTAAACAAAGAAAAAACTTAAATAAAATGTTTTCAACAGTTAGCATAAGGATAGTAATGAAACTGTAGCAGTCAGACAAAAGCAGACCTAGGTTTAAATCCTGTCAATACTAACTTTGAGACATGGATAATTCATTAGACATTAGGTCTTAGTTTTTTGTTTATCTCTAACATGGAGAGAATGGAATAAAATGTTATATGCTTAATATAAAAATTCAGTGAGATAGGGAAGGAATATTTGTTAGTTTTGTTCATTGCTCCATCACTACTGCTTATAATAGTTCATGACATTCACTAGGAATCTCAGTCTCTCTTTTGACTCCTATGACAGAATAATAGAATACCTGGGACTAAATAATGTGTAATACACAGAAATTTATTACTTTTACTTCTGAAGGCTGGAAAGTCCGAGATTGAGGGACCAGCATCTGGTGAGTACCTTCAGGCTGCATCATCCCATAGCAGAAGGCAGAAGTACAAGGGAGGGCAGGAGAGCAAGAGGCGGACAAACTCACCTTTTTATAAGGCCACCAATCTCATCCATAAATGGGAAGTCCTCATACCCTAAACACCTCTTAAATGCCACATGTCTTAATACTATTACATAGCAATTATATTTCAACATTAGTTTTGGATGGGATATTTAAACCACAGCTGTAGTAGGTATTCTTGATAGGTAAACAGACATAGAGAGATAGATAGAGATAGAGATACATAGATAGAGACATCCATCTTGCAGTCATGGCATACATTAAGCAGTTAATAGGTATTAGTTTCTGCTTTCATTTAAGACATTATTCTCTTTACAGTGGAGTTGTTTAGTCTTATTTAGAAATAGTTGTTAATCACTGGGGAGAATAACTGCTAAACCTATAATGCTCTCAATCAGAAATAAAAGAAATCATGCATATACCTGATGCACAAAACACTTTGAAGTTTGACATAAAAACTCAAAGGAACACATATCTTACTGGGCATCTTTATAACCTATAGTCTTAGTTTCAGGAAGGATGGCATGTGCAGCTGCAGCAGGTAGGCTGGAGAGCAGGTAACTGACGTTGCTCTGCCACTAGGAGATGAGGTCACTCCTTTGGTGCTAAAAAAAAGAAAGATCTATGCACAAGCAATCAGATCATATTATTATTTTGTCTGTTTAGTCTTTCATTTATTCATTAAACAACCAAATAGTGATCATTTAGGATGTACTAGGTATGGGTTTACATATATAAATAAGATAAAAAAGATTCCTGCCCTTCAGAAGCTCACAGTTAGATGGTTGGACTTGTCTTTATTTACAAATCCCTTCAGAATTCATCTTAATTAATGCCTTTTCTCCTTCAAAACAATCTCTGATATTTATTTTAACTTGATTTAATCTTCATAAAAGTGTTGGGGTGGGGGAATAGAGCAAGTTCCGTTTGCTTAGTAACTCTTTTCTGTTGAGCATGTGTAAACTTGATGGAAATTAAATAGCCAAAACCTTTGAGTGAATCTAGCTTCTCAGAGTTGCTGAGTTTCTCTTGTAGTGGAAAATATCTCTACCATCAACTCATAAAGTGACACATTTTTATGAAACCTTCACCTTACCCACTGTATGGAAGAATTGACATTTCATTTAACATTAAATAATAAGTAATATTTAAAATGACGTGACTGAATGTACCTGCTAGAGATGGCAGCCAGCCAGAATATACATATTTTTTTTAATCATTCACTCTGAGAACTTAGTAAAAGGGAAAAAATAACTTCCTAAAAACAACATTTTTTATAGCCCATGGATAAAAAGTAATAGCTGGTTGTAATAATAATTAATACTCACAGAATTGGTATAATGAGGATCTTGCACATATGTAAAATATTACGGAAAGGGGAAATCCTGTATCTTTCCCCTGGTCCCTGAAATTGGCCAAATTATTTACACCACTTGGAAACCAAGGACATTTAAACGCTTGCTTGCTCTTTTAACGTGACACAAGAATGTTTGAAATGCTACCCCTAAACTGAAAGATACACAGTGTTCCACGTCCTTAACTTTTACTGTGGAAGCTTCTCAGTCCTGGCAAGGCTTTGCTTCATGTTTTAATCATTTCAATCAATTCAGTATTAAAGTGGTGGGCTTTTTGTTTTTGTTGTTTTAATCAATTTGTTCTGTACAGTTTACAACTAAAATTAATTCAGTATTCAGTTGGGATTCATTTTCAATTCAATTTCTTGACCAAATTGCATTTTTACATTAAATTACATTCTACGGATCTAAGTTGAGGGTGATTATAATGATTAATAAGGCCATGTAACTTCATAAATTACCATAATTGGTCACAGTGATTGGTAAGGTAAATCCCATTATAAAGGTTCTAATTTGAGAAATTGGAAATAGGTGGGTGGGTGAGGGCTTTTACACTCCCTTATCAGTGGTTTCTGGAAATAGCCATTAACCTAGAGGGACTACTATTTGTTCACTTGTAAACTTGTTTCACTTAGCGCAACTCAGCTGTTTTTTTAATGAATGAGTGACTATACCAATTTTCAAGTGCTGATTAAGATAGCAAGATAATAATAATAACCATATAAACCATATTTCCTAATAGAAAATATATTTTTTTTCTGCTCAAATCTGAGTATTTTAGAGAAGAACAAAAAGTAAAATGATGTTCTGTGTTCTAGTCTAAATACTTTATGAATCTGATTCATTTACACTTAAAACACTGAAGAACATGAAAGAATATAAAAAAACTTTACATGAAAGAAATTTCATTAAAGTACATTGGAATTAGCTACTATTTTAAAGTGAGATTGATTGTAAGAATGGATTACAAAATTTATATTGTATCTGCAGAAAATTTATGTAAACTGTTTTTCTTTCACCACTAAACAATGCACAGGTAGTTTCCTTTTAGTATATTTTTGGTAATGTAAATATCTGGGAAAAGGAAAAGAATAATCCTTTATTCTCCAGCTTGCCTTTGTGTAGCCCTTTCCTTCATATGTTTGCAGCCAAATTGTAGACACACAAAGTGGGGATGTGATACCCAGGCATTTAGGCTAAGTCTTTACTTTCAAAGCATTCACCAGGTGAACCTGACAGCTATACTTTCTGGAGTTCTTGGAACTCATGCCGACAAGAAGGTAGATGACATCAGAAAAAGAAATGTGGGAATTAGGATACTTTTGGTTGCAAGTAACAAAACAAACAAATGAAGTAAAATGATAACAACTGCAAAACCTTACACTTGCTTACTATGGAAGAAGAATTGGTCGACAAAATTAGAATAGCTTCAGCCACAGAAAGTATTTTATCTTAATTCCTTTGAAGTTCTCTTAGCTTTGTCCAATGTTGCATTAGGTTTCTAGTGCTTTCCTAACACAGAACCACAAACTGGGTGGCATAAAACAAAAGAAATTTGGTTTTTCTCTGCTCTGGAGGCTAGAAGTCTGAACTCAAGGTGTTATCAGGGCCATGCTCTCTCTGAAGGCTCTAGGGGAGAATCTGCTCCATGCCTTTCTCTTAGCTTCTGGTGTTGCCAGCAATCCTTGACATTCTCATCTCTGCCTCCAACATCATGTGGTATTTGTACTGTGTGTCAGTCTCTACGTCCCTTCTCTTCTTCTTATGAGGACGCTAGTCATATTGGATTAGGACACCCCTTGATGCCATATGACCTCATCTTAACTTGATTACATCTACACAGTCCTATTTTCGCATAAAGTCTCATTCACTGGTACTGAGAGTTAACACTGCAACATAACTCTTGGAAGTGCATAATTCAACCCCCAACATAATTACATTCATTCATACTGACCTCTCCAAAGGCTGTAGTACTTCTAGGTATCACATACACGCATTCTAAAAACAACTCTGCCCCCTGCCCTTTCATCGCCATCTAGAGGAAGACAAAACCTCGTCTCCCTGGTTATGAGAAGAAAGTCCTCGGCTTCATTGTGGTTGGACAAACTTAGGACTCTTGCTCTATTCTAAGGCTGTCATTTTGGCCAAGGGAATTTGGTTTAGGTCTGCATTACCTGCTTATCTTTGTATGAATCACTTTACTAAGGGGATTGAGGTTTCCCTGTTTCCTTTAGATGATGTATGTGTTTGTCGGAGAGAGGCAGGACAGCAGGCAGCTGCTACTTGTTCCAACCAAACCTCATGACTGCTACACAAAGATGGAAGATGTTATAGCATGTACATACACATATGCTGGTGTAATAACTATCATGTCTACTATAAGATATAAGCAGTGGAACTTTCTGTAAATAACTATACCAAGGATCATGAAAACAGTCCTGTGTGTGTATGCATATGTACACATTGTGTATGTGTATGAGTCTGTGTTTAAGCGCACTTCTTGATTTATCCTAAGGCAGATGACTTTAATGTGTACAGCCCCTATAACTGGTAAGTTCTCTTTTAAGGAGGTAGGTCTGTCCACTGATCTTTCATTTGTTATTATATTAGTTTAGTATATCTTGAGATTATGCAAATTCTATATTAGCCTAAAAGAATGTTTAGATGAGACATGAGAATAAAACATTATTAGATTTTAAATATATGGATACCAGGTTTTTGAAATTTCCCTAAGTTTTCCCCTCAAAAAAGTCATCATTTGTGTAAATAATTTTTTATAAAAACTAGAAAAATAATTATAGTAAAATCATACAATGATAAAATAATGAAATATATAAATAAATTTAGTAAGCATGTATAACTGCAGGATACGTTAAAATTTTTTCTATTTCTTCCACATGTATTAAAAAATCTAAAGTAGCTAAACATTTCTAAATCTGTGAATGTCCTTAGATAATTTGTTTTCATGACAATTTAGTGACCTAAACCCATATACTCTTTGATTATCATATTGTTTAAAAATTGGTGCTGCTATATCAAACTCAAACCAGCTGAAAAATAAATTGATGCTGCTAAAATTAATAGTGACAATTTGAATGCCCTAAATACACTCTTACCTGGATGATAAACACGCCTTCTTATTCCAGCTGCATTGCATACTACCTGCTGCTTGGGGTGCCCTGAACCATTCCATTTTTTAGCTCCTCCTTAGTAGGTTCACACAATTCTGTTCCCATTAACTGAGTGGGTTGCTAACCTACAGTTTGTTCTGATACCAAACTGTATATGCCAGTTTAATTTATTATTGTAATCTCATAATTTAAGTAATTATTATGCAAACGAATTAAATATGAGTGTGAAAAATATTTGTTCCAACTATGTGGTCTACTACTAACTTCTGTGCATTTAAATTGATTACTTTGAAAGGTTCAATAACCGTAAGTTTCTAAAATCAGCCACTCTCAAAATAGATGTGGGAGACAACTGTAAAGACTGAGAATTGTGTCCTTATGCCAATAGAGTCTATGTACTGATAGCTTAGAAGTGCCTTTAAATTCCAGTTCCACTTCAAAGCAATTGAAATTGAAAGTCTTATGTGAAGTAATGTAACTGTGATTATGTAAGAAATACAAAGCCAAACAGTAATCAGTAGATGAACGTTCAGTGAAATGTCTCAGGCTCTATATGCTCTATATGAAATGGTGGTAAATAAATATCATTAAATGTACATTATGTTTGTTTCACTTCTAAAAATCATTCTCTGGCATATGAACCTTTCTAATCAAGTAATAAGAAATTATTATTACATCAAACAAGAGTTATCCACTTTCATTAAAACATATTCTCAAAGTTTACTTATTAAGTTTTTGGATAAATTTATTTTCTATTAAGGAGGGAGTTTTATGTACAATACTCAGGTATGAAGAAAATCTAACTTCTTTATGATACTTGACCTTAATTTTCATGACAGAGCATTGTATCTCAAGTAGAATAGTTGTATTTTCAGAGTTTTTTTTCACCTTTTCCTAATTTTTTATCTAAGGTCTGAAGACTCCCAGTAAATGGAGGGAGTCTCTTCTTCCAACTGAACATCTGTAAGCCAGCGGTTGCTTCACATAGGCTCCTGCTGCGGTTTCTTATTTTCTTATTAGATCTTGAAGGTTGTTTAATGAATTTGATTTCATTTGGCGGTTATAAAAATTAAAGAAGATACCTTATTGAAAACACCTCACATAATGCTTGGCATGAATTAGGCCCTCAATATATGTTGTTATTTTTGATGCTTTTATGATTGTTATTAAAATGTAGAGAAACTGGAATCAATAGAAAGAGCTGAAAATGAGGAATGTGAGAAAAGTCTTTAAAGTATAGAAACATATAGTCATGAAGAAAGTAATATAGGTATGGAAGCTAGGTGTTTGGTTCAGTGATTATACTCTACTACTAACTTCTGTTTCTGTCCATTTAAATAAGCTCCTAATTTAAATTTATAGCATGTATAAAACCTTACCTTTTTAGTGTCAGCAAAATGATAACTCATGAGTGCTAACTCCTCTCCTTCTATTTGCCCTTTCAAAGTAAGGCCATAAAGTTTTGGAATGTATTAATTATATTATTATTATTGTTGTTGTTGTTATTTTGATGGAGTCTTGCTCTGTCATCCAGGCTGGAGTGCAATGACACGATCTCCACTCACTGCAACCTCTGCCACCTGGGTTCAAGCAATTCTCCTGTCTCAGCCTCCTAAGTAGCTGGGACTACAGGCGCACCTCACCATGCCCGGCTAATTTTTGTATTTTTAGTAGAGACAGGGTTTCACTGTATTGGTCAGGCTGGTGTCGAACTACTGACCTCAGGTGATCCACCCACCTCCGCCTCCCAAAGTACTACGATTACAGGTGTGAGCCACCAGCCCGGCCAATTGTATTATTTTTGTTGGATTGCTGGTAGTGTTATTGGTGACATTTAGACTTCAGACAGTAAAAGGTGAATTGCAAAACAAAAATAAAATTGTATGATTGAGACAGCAATATATCCACTGATATATCCACATTCCACATAAACCTGTTGAGCATCTTTATCTCTGTTAATTTTTTCAAATGATGGAATAGCTTCAAAAGATGTCCAGAAAGGCTTATCAGGACATCAAAAACTAGCTTCAGCAAAGTCTAACAACCTAACCAAAGGTAGAATTCAGAACCTTGTAGTGTTACCGTCAAAAGGCCCCAATCTTCGTTTCTACTACAATAATAATTTAAATACCAAGTAATATTTATATATTAATTTTAGAGCTCTGTGTACATTTTACTATTGACATCGTGGTATTTTAGATTTTTTGCATTATATTATTTTGGCTATAATGTCAATATAATTTAAAATGATATTACCACTTAGCTTCAAGGGCAACAATTCTTTAGTTCTGATCAAAGTACAGTTTTTCCATAGTTTTATAAATTTGGCTTGTAGGAAAACATGAATCTCAGGAGGGATTTTTATTTAGACTTGGGTCTATGGTCTAGCCATGCCTGGTTCACAAAATGTGGTCGGTCATTTCATTTGCCCCAGAAACTACACTTTGGAAAGAAAGAAAAGGGGCTTCATGATGGCCAATTAGAGGCATCTCTTACTTGCCCTCTTCCACTAAAAAGAACTAAAATAGTGAGCAGATAATTACACTTCAAATAGATCATCCACAACAGAACACTGGAATTCAACAGAGAAATGACAGGAAACATCCAAAGCAAAGAAAGTAAGGAAGCAAAGAAGCCTGCTTGTCTGGGATTCACTGGGAGCTGGGAGAGACTCCCCAGTGTGGGGAAAGGGTAGATGAGAGAACCCCCACAGTGGTATACATTTCTGCCATGGACTTCTATAATCCTGGCCATGGGAGATCCCTTTACCCTCACGGGCCATGAGACTAACACAGGGAGCTCCCTCAAAAACTGCACTAAGGCATTGCTCCAGAGAGAGAGCTCATGTGGGTTTCCACAGTCCCCTTATTCCTGGGCACTGGTAGCATGGTGCCATTTTGAGAGCCCAGCCTACTCCTGCCCTGCAACTGGAGCCAAAGAAGCAGCCATAAGAAGCAATCCCGCCCCCTGAGCAGAGGGGCAGCTGCTCATTCTCATACACCCTGAAGACAAATACCACTGCCCACAACAACTGTGGCTACAGACTGTTGTGGGTTGAGGTGCAGGCAAAACCCACACCCTCGCAGCTGCCTGCCTATGGCTCCTCCAGGGAAATAAACTTTGCCCTCCCCAGGAGCAGGGCCACAATGTAGCTACTGCCACTTTCACCTGAGCAATTTGCCAGTGGCCTGGGGCTCATCTTGCTCCTGCATAACACAGCCAGTGTCTTACACACCATCCAAGGGACTGAAAGCACAATGTGACTTGGCCCCGTAACCCCCGTACCTTAGCACACCATTGAAGGGTCTGGGGATTGCCCAGCCCAGTCCACCACTGGTGGCACCTAAGCACTTTTTTGAGTGTCTGAGGTTGGGCCCACTTAACTTGCCCATACCACCACAACTGTTACCCACCTGTGTGTACCACATGCAGGTCTGGGAATCAGCTCGCCTAAGTATAGTCAAAAACAGTATGGGCCAGTTGGGTCCCAAGGGTTTTGTCCCACCACTGCTACTGCCATTGTCAACGTCATACCAACCACCCAGCCACTTGAGAACCTGCCCGTACACCAGGCCCACTGCTGCCATTCCCAGCATCTGAGCAACCCACCTGGAAGCTCAAGAATCAGCCTGCCTGGACCCATGAACGCCAGTGCCAATGTGCAGCACCCTGCACCCTGGAGCCATTACAAAGGCATCCTTAGCTCACCACTGCTACCATGGGTACCTGAAGTTTGGCCTACTTGGAGTCCCAGACCCCAGCAAAACTACAGGTACCATGAGACACCCTAAGCCACTAAGAAAATCATGGACACCACTGGTGCTATTTTACAGCCAAAAGAATCATACAGAGACTACACACCTGCATACACCCAGATTCAAAGCCACAGTGCTTTACCCAACCAGCACTATAGATATATCTTCAAGAAAAAGTCCTCCTCTATGAAAGCAAATTCAAAAAATTGGAAGAAGCAACTGTTATACCGGATGCACAGACATCAACATAAGGAAAAAAAAAACATGAAAAAAAAAGAAAATATGTAACTTTCAAAGGAACAAAATAAATATCCAGCAATAGATCCCAATTAAAAATAAATTCATGAGATCTCAGAAAAAATTTTAAAAATTGACATTAAAGAAGCTCAGCGAGATACAAAATTCCCCCCAATAATAATAATAATAAGAAACTAGAAAAACAATTCAGGATAGGCATAAGAAATTTACCATAGAGATAGATTACTTAAAAAAAGAATCAAACAGTAAATCTGGAACTGAGGAATTCATTGACTTAAATACTAAACCTGTTAGAAGCCTTAAACAATAAATTAGATGAAGCAGAAGAAACAATCTCAGAACTTGAGACAGGTGTTTTGAAATAACCCAGTCAAACAAAAATAAAGAAAAAAAAGAATAAAAATGGATGAACAAACCCTTCATAACATATGGGACACCAAAAAGTCAATATTCAAATATTCAAATTACCATAAATATTCAAATCATTGGGGTCCCAGAAGGAGAAAGAGAATAGGTTTTCTATTTTGTTAAATAGAAAGCCTATTAAACAAAATAATAGATGAAATCCTCCCAAGTCTAGCAAGATATTTAGACATCTAGATACCAGAAGCCCAGAGACCCCCCTAAACAGATACAATGCAAAAAGCTCTTCTCTATGGCATGTTATAATCAACTGTCTAAAGGCAAAGAAGACAGCAAAAGTTTCTAGTCACGCATGAAGGAGACCATGTCAGACTAATAGTAGATTTCTCAAAAGAAATTTTACAGGCCAGGAGAGAGTGGGATATATTCAGATGCTGAAAGAAAATAAAAGACTGTTAGCCAAAGATACATTATCCAGCAACATTATCCTGTATAAATTATGGAAAAATAAAGACTTTTTCAGACAAGCAAAGTCTGAGGAAATTCATCCTCACTAGACCAGCCTTTTAAGGAATGCTCAAAAGACCCCTAAACCTGGAAGCAAAAGATGACATCTATCATCATGTAAACACATGAATATATAAAACTCACTGGTAAAGTAAGCATGCAAATGAAGAAGAGAAAGAATGCAAATGGTACCACTAGAGAAAACCACCAAACTAAAATGACAAGCAGTAAGAAAAAAAGAAAAACAACAACAACAACAACAAATAATATACAAAACAACCAGAAAATAATTAGCAAAATGAGAAGAAAATCCCTCATATCAATAACATCCTTGAATTAAATTTTCCATTTAAAAGATAACTCATGGTTGAATAAAGATAATATAATCCAAGTATATGCTGCCTGCAGGAAACAAACATACCTTATCTTCAAAGAAACATATAGACTAAAGTAAAATATATAGACTAAAAGTAAAGGGATGAAAAAATATATTTCATGCAGATGGAAACTGAAAATGACCAGGAGGAATTATATATATATATCACATAAGAAATAATTTAAGTCAAAAACAGTGAAAGAAAGACAAAGACGATTATTATATAGCGATGAAAGGATGAATCCAGCATGAGGATATAACAGTTCTAAATATATATGCCCCAACATTGGAACATCCAAATTCACAAAACAAATATTACTAGATCGAAAGAGCGAGAGACTCTAATACAATAATAGTGCAGGACTATAACACTCCACTCTCAGTATTTGGATAGATCATCTAGACAGAAAATCAACAAAGAAATCCCATTGGATTTTTTGTTCTAAACTTTAGACCAATGGACCTAAGAGACATCTACAGAACACTTTATCTACCAAACACAGAATACTCATTTTTGTCATCAGCACATAGAACATTCTTTAAGATAAAGTATATGTTAGTCTACAAAACAAGTCTCAATAAATTTTATAAAAGGAAAATCATATCGAGCATCTTCTCAGACCAAAATGGAATAAAATTGTAAATCCATACCAAAAGGAATATTGGAAACTCTACAAATACATAGAAATTAAACAACATGCTTCTGAATGACTGTTGGGTCAATATTAAAATTAAGATGAAAACCGAAATATTTATTGAAACAAATTAAAATGGAAACACAACATACTGAAATTTATGGGCTATAGCAAGTAGTGCTAAGACAAAAAGTTATAGCAATAAACATCCATATCAAAAGGAGAAGTATGTTAAGTAAGCAATCTAACTCTGTACCTCAAAAAACAAGAAAAGCAAAAACAAACCAAACCCCAAATTAGCAGAAGGAAAGAATAAAGATCAAATCATAATTAAATGAAATAAAAAGGTCTGAACAAACAATAAAAAGGGTCAATGAAACGAAAAATTGGTTCTTCCAAAAGATAAACAAAACTGATACATTGCTAGCTAGATTATTTAAGAAAAGACAGAAGGAAACCCAAATAAAATCAGAAATGAAAAAGGAGGCATTACATTTGCTATGACAAGAATTAAAAAGGTCATCAGAATCTATTACAAACAACTAAGAAAACAAACTGGAAAATATAGAGGAAATAGATACATTTCTAGGAACATACAACCTACCAAGATTGAATTAGGAAGAAACAGTAAACAAAACAGACAGGTACTAAGGAATGAGATCGAATCATTAATAAAATGTCTCCCCAAAGTGAAAAGCTTAGGGTTGGATGGATTCACTGTCAATTTCTACCAAACATATAAAGAAGAACTAATACCAATTCCCTCAAACTTTCAAAAAAATTGAAGAAGAGGGAATTCTCCATAACTCACTCTCTGAGGCCAGCATTACCTTGGCACCAAAAGTGGACAAGGACACATTAACAACAACAAAAATTTGCATGCCAATATCCTTGATGAACATAGATGCAAAAACTCTCAAAAAATAGTGGCTGAACAAATACAACAGCACATCAAAAATATAATACACCATGATCAATTATTATTTATACCAAAAATGAAAGAAGGTTCAACATTTACAAATCATTGTGCTACATCACATCAACAGAATGGAGGATAAAAATCATATGGCTATCTCAATAGATGCAGAAAAAACATTTAATAAAACTCAACACTACTTTGTGATAAAAACTCTCAACAAACTAGGCATACAAAGAAAATAACTCAAAATAATGAAGACCATATAATGCAAACCCACAGTTAACATGCTACTGAATGGGGAAATGTTGAAAGTCTTTCCTCTAAGAACTGGAATGTAGCACTGAAATTCCTACCAAGAGCAATCAGGAAAGAGAAAGAGATAAAAGGCATGCAAGTTGGAATGGAGTAGTCAAATTGTTGCTCTTTGTAGATAAGATGATCTCATATTTAGAAAAACCAAAATACTCTGCTAAAAAGCTCTTAGAACAGATAAACAATTTCAGTAAAGTTGCAGGATGCTAAATTAACATACAAAAATCAGTAGTGTTTATATACGCCAATAATGAAATAGCCGAAAAAGCAATCAAGAAGGCAATCTCATTTATAATAGTTATAAAAAATACCTGGAAGTAAATTTTACAAAGGAGATGAAAGATTTGTACAAAGAAAACTACAAAACTGTAATAAAGGAAATTGAAGAGGATACAAACAAATGGAAAGATATCCCATGCCCATGGATTGAAAGAATTAATATTAACATGACCATACTACTGAAAGCAATCTATAGATTCAATACAATCCCTTTCAAAATATCAGTCATTTTTCACAAAAGTAGAAAAAAATCCTGAAATTCATATGGAATAAAAAAAGAGCCAGAATAGCCAAAGCAATCCTGGGCAAAAAGAACAAAGCTGAAAGTCATCACATTACCTGACTTCAAAATATATTATGGGTTACAGTAACCAAAACAGCATGCCACTAGTATAAAAATAGACATGTAGACCAATGGAACAGAATAGAAAACCCAGAAAAGGATTCATATATTTACAGCTGACTGATCTTCATAAAAGCTGTCAAGGACATACATTGGAGAAAGGACACCCTCTTCAATAAATGGGGCTGGGAAAACTGGTTAACCATATGTAGAAGAATGAAACTAGACCGCTATCTCTCACCATATACAAAATCAACTCAAGATGGATTAAATACTTAAACATAGACCTGAAACAATTAAACAACTAGAAGAAAACACAGGGAAAGCTCTTCAGGACATTGATCAAGGCAAAGATTTTATGGCTAAGACCTCAAAGGCACAGGCAACAGAGCAAAAAATAGACAAATGGAATTATATTAAACTAAACAGCAGCGGTGCAGAGAAAGAAACAATCAACAGAGTGAAGAAACAGCCTCTTGAATGGGAGAAAATATTTGTCAACTACTCATCCAACAGGGGATTCATATCCGTGATTTCCAAGGAACTCAGTAGTAAAACAAAAACAAACAATAACAACAATGAAAAACAAACAAAAACCCATTAAAAGTAGGCAAAGGACATGAATGGACATGTCTCAAAAGGAGACATACAAATGACTAACAGGTATATGAAGAAATGCTGAACATCACTAATCATCAGGGAAACACAAATCAAAACCACAATGAGTTATCAGTTTGAATGGCTATTTAAAAACACAGAAAATAACAGATGTTGGTGAGGCTATGGAGGAAAGCGAACTCTGATACCCTGTTTTTGAGAATGCAAATTAGTATAGCCGTTATGTAAAACATTATGAAAATTCTGATAAAACTAAAAATAGAGCTACTATATGATCCAGCAATACTTTTCCTTTGGTATTTATCCAAAGGAAAATAAATTAATGTATCAAAGGGATACATGCACTCCCATGATTATTTCAATGCTATTCACAATAGCAAAAATATGGAATCAACCTAAGTATATATCAATGGATAAATGGATAAAGAAAATGTGATACATATACACAGTGGAATACTATTTAGATATAAAAATGGATGAAATTATGTCATTTGTAGTAACAGGGATGGAAACTAGGGTACCATTATGTTAACTGAAATAAGCCAGGCACAGAAAGACAAATATTGCATGTTGTTACTCATATGCGGGAGCTAAAAAAGCAGATCACATGGAGGCAGAGAGCGGAATGATAGGTACAGAGACTGGGAAGTATGTAAGTGTGTGTGTGGTGGGGTGGTTAGATAAAGAGAGAGCTGTTAATGGGTACAAACATACAGTTAGATAGAAGGAATAAGTTCTAATGCTTAATAGCAGAGTAGGATGACTATAGTTAAAAATAATGTATTCATTTTTCAAAATAGATAGAAGACCTGAAATGTACCCAACCCCTAGAAACGATAAATACTTGGGTGATGGATTAATATCCCAATTACCCTGAATTGATCATTATACATAGTACACAAGTAACAAAATTTCTCATGTACCCTATGAATAAGTACAAATGTGAGGTATCAAACTTTTTTTAAAAAGTAAAAAATTTAAAATAAATACTCTTGGGGTTTAATATATAAGCAACTTTTTTCTCCACTTTCCTTTAGTTTTCTAGAAGTATCAAAGGAAAATTTTAAGCTATGAATAATTAATTTTCTGGGTGTTTCCACCTTGAATGAAGAGATGAGGAGGTAGAACTTACATGAGAAACTCTAAGATTTCTCCTGGGTGTGGTGTTTTCAGATGCTCCCTTGACTAATAAACACACGCAAGTTTTTTGTTTTTTTTTTTAACTTACTTTCAGGATTTTGTAGAATTGTGGAGACCTGTGTGTAAATGAGATAAACTATTATTGTATCTGAGAGAGTGCAATGTTGTAAATGTAATAGAAAAAAAAAGAAAAAGATGTATATATAGGCTGGAATCCATATTTTCTTGGGCATAAAAAGGAAATGAAATTAGAAAAAGAGCATGAAAATGAAAATGGTGTGTAGAGAGATTAGAGAAGAGCTAGGAAAGTGGACAAACAAGACTAAGTCAAAGTTTTTGAGGAAGGAAGAATTGTCAGTAAGATTAAAGAAGAGAGGCTATGATAGAGAAGAGCTCAAAAAAGATCGTTGCCTTGATTAATCACAAAGTCTACATAACTTGCTAGAGTGCAGCTCTTGCTTAATACGGTGTTTCCTTGATAAAGATAAGTATTATATGAACTATAAGAAAGTTTGGTTTAGGAGCCTTTTTCATGGTAGCCTACTGATGTTAAGTAACAAATTCTAAATGTTTTGGCTTCCCCATAATAAGAAACTTTGCCATGGGCAAAGTGGTTAAAAATATTAAAACTGTGGAATAGAGTAAACTCCTTAGCTTGGTTATTATATTTCATTTCTAGGTAGTTGAAAAGGCAAGCAGGGTAATGGCAAACTGGTTTTGATAGCAAGAAATCTACCAGAGGAGAAAAACAGGGAAGCAGTAAAGAGCAAGTGGTTAATGATGTAAGCAATGAAAGAAACACCTCCAAATCTCTAGTGTAATGTGGGATCTCAAATATTTATTAAAATAAAAGTTACATGACCCTAGTAAGAGAAGAGTGACTCACATCAGAATAAAGGGTTGGAAAATGTATGGAGCTATTGTAAGGAAAAAGGACAGTTCATGATGTGCTTATTTCATATTGCATGCCTGTATCAAAACATCTAATCTACCTCACAAATATATACATCTACTATGTATCCACAAAACTAAAAAGATTTTTAATAAAAATAGTTTTTTACAAATTAAAAAAATTAAAAAAGAAGAGCAACTACTGAGTAAGGTTTATAAAATACTGGTAAGAAAGAAACAGGAAAGCAAAATGTTACTTATTATTCCTCATGGACTCATGCATTGCCACTTTTTATTTATTTCTGCTTTATTAGTTTTTTCATTGATTTTATAAGTCATTAAGCCACTACCATAAATAATTCTGCTTTATTTGTAATGTGATTAATTATGCTGATAAAAATTTTTTGAAGGCTGCTAAGAAAGCTGTGCATATATTCAGAGTCCCCCCTACCTACTAATATTAGGGAACATCTTATATTCTTACACAGATTAAACAAACAGATCTGATTTCTTACCTTTCTGTTACAATAATTGAATTATGAGAAGCAGAAATGACCTGACACATGAAATGTTAGAACCACATTTCATACAATGCCAGAGATAATTTTACTTGCCAAATTAATTCAGTTGGTTCCATTATGAGTTCTACTACATGGATGATAAACAGGTGAAAGTGCTATAAACAAAAGATAATGATAAATGGCAGTGTATCAAGAGGGAGGTGTAGCGATGTCAAATGAAATGTCACTGAAGTCAGTGCTAACCAGACTGACTTCACAACTTCACGGTCTGGTACACAAAGAGAACAATACAATGAGTGGAATTAACAAGCATGCAAGAGTCTCTTTCCTGTGACACAAGGATGGCTAAGGAAGAATAACCAGAGAGGAGGAGGACGGGTTCGTAACTGCGGAAAATCTTAGTTTTTATATTCTTCACTGAAAAGGAAAAATGAATCATTCCAAAAGGTAACAAGAAATTATACTGCAGCAAAAATTTTAATGCAGGCTGCAAGTTTTGAGACATATGTAAATGAATGTGAACTACTTTACAGTGTTCTAGCACATAGTAAACACGCAAAACACATTACATATTTATGTTATCATAGTCAAAAGGTTGTTGTCATGTTGGGAACAAAATGATTTCCTAAGAAAAGGAACATATGATTTTTTCCGCCAACTTGCAGCTGCATTTCCCTAAGTCTCATCAAACTACATGTAATTAAGGGATCTAAGTAGTGGATAAATTATAATATTTGAGCTATTTTGAAATAATACTTATTGGAGAGGGGCAGGCTATTTATCTTTTCATACAAGCATTGTGATACGGTGAATGTGTATATATATATGAAATATATATTTATTTATTTTATATATTATATATATTTATTTATACATTACATTTATGTGTGAAATATATAAATGTAATATTTATACATTACATATATGTGTGAAATATATATACGTATATATATAAATATATATATATAGTCATTTAACAAATTTTTACTGTGATTTTAGTTGGGAATAGAACAGGACATAGACAGACATGGCCCCTGCGTGCATAGAGCTTCGTGTCTCAGAGGGCAGAGGGTCCTGAGTTTGAATTCTAGCCATGCTGATATGTTACAGAGTAAATTCTGGCCAGATACTAAAACTTAAGGAGATACAGGTTTTTTGTTTGTTTATTTTTTATTTTTTATATGTGAATTAGGGCTAAAAGTACTTACTCCTTATGGTTATTGTGAGGATTTAATGAAATAAAATGTATTATGCTTCATATTTTTCATATAGTAGACATTCTCTTTGTTTTTTTTTTTTCCAATTCAGTACCAGTAAATGATGTGACAGACACAGAATTCCATGAGCACAAGGAAAAGTAAATAAAGTCTTCACTGTTCTGAACAACAACTGAGGGGATAAGACACATTGGTGTGATTTTTGTTGTTTATCATGGTATTGATATTTTGGATATTTGGACTTTTTAATGAAATTCTTAGATAAATAAACTTATAAGGTAAAGAAATTATTCTTAAGTAATACTGATTTTGACTATTGAAATCATCACATGCATGTAGGAGAAATGTCCATCCACTCTACTGTGAAATGAATGTTGAATTTTTCTTTAAATCATGGAGTTTAAGTATAGCGAGTTTTATATACAACTTCCTCCGTTCTTAGATTTTTATCAAAATAGGTCTCATTTGCAAAAGTGTGGGCAAGATCATGTATAAACTGTGTTCTCAGGAAGTAAGCGATATTAAGAATTTCATATGGGAGTAGAATCTGTGTTCTTGGCCTTGTATAATGTCACAATGTCAATGCTCAAGTTATATACATCACTCACTCATGTAGGTGCCTTCCAGGAACAAAGAGCTAAACAAAGGGCTGTAGAAATTATTCAAGATCTAAGTCACATAGTTTTCATAATCTTTTATTTTACCTTCATTCCTATTTAAAGTATTATAATGCCAATATTTTTAATTGGCTATACCCAAGGCGGAATTACAAAGTGCAATGTGAAAACCAGGAGATTTAGAGTTTATTAGGGAAGGTCACAAGCTTAAAATGAGAGAAAAAGGATACATCACCTATATTTATTTTCCATCTGCTCAGAAATTGTTCAGATTGCCAACACGCTGATGTATCATTTACTTATAATAATGCATTAATCACAATAACGAGCAGTCAATTTTTGGATGTTAAATGAACACTCAAAATTAGAAACCCTGTCATTTAGAAGGCCAGTTAATGAGAGCAAGGTGAAAAAATCGCTTGATTAGGCAGTTGACTTCTTTAATACAAATGTTTGTGTCTCTCTGAATTTAGAGTTTGCTGAACAATTGAGTTTTTATGCAAATTTTCTTCAAATTAGATAGAATAAACTACTTTTAAGAGAAAATTTTAAGTACAACAGCTTCATCGAGCACTTACTTTATACATATTTGATACTCATGTTGGATGTAATTGAATTGCTATGGTTTGTGTGAACTAGAGAATAGGAAATTGCTAACTTCAATTGACTGGGTATGCTAAAAAAAGGCAGTACAAAATTCAGTATGTTGATTTATATAAAATATATATATACATATGTATATAGACATATACATATCTATAGATATGTTCCTATATAGAGATAGTTCTTATAGCTATAGATAGCACATTTACATACATACATACATATACACACACACATATATATATGTATATATATTTCTGTATCTGAAAATTATGTCTTCTTTGGGAGCAAATTTGCCACCCATTACGGATGAGAAGCCTTTGCTTTCATAGTTTCTCCAACATCAGAGGCTTTGCTTGCTTCCATATTGAAACTAACTTTCTTGTCATATAAGTAGTCAATGGTCCAGAGCAGGGATTGGCAAGCTGTAACCCAAAAGTCAAATCCAGCCTGTTAACAGTTTTTGCACAGCCTATGAACTAGGAATAGTTTTTATCATTTTAAATGGTTGAAATAAATAAAAAATAATATTTGTGACACATAAAAATTATATGAAATTCAAATTTTAGGGTCCATAAATAAGATTTTATTGTACCACAGACACATTTATTCATTTTCACTTGTCTATAGTTGCTTTTTTTGTTACACTGGCAGAGTTGAATAGTTAAAACAGAGACGGTCTGGTCAGCAAAGATGAAAATATTTACCATCTAATCCTTTAATGAAGAAGTTTTTTAACCCCTGGTCTAGAAGGCATAGTGTAGAAAATAAGTACCTTGGGAGTGGGGCTGAAGTGTAACATAGAAGTCAGCTTCTATTCTTTTTTCTGTAAGTAGGTAAAATGGGATAAAACCATTTTTTCTCATCTCTGCTCGTTTATCTTAAAACTTTAAGGTACTATTCAATTTCATGTTTTATGATTAATCTCATTTTACTCTAAATGTGATAGGCACAATTTTTTTTATTGGTTAGTGTTCTAAATTTAATTCTATGGGACTCAGATTTCTTAATTCAACAGAAAAAAATATGCTGAATTGTGTTTGGTTATTTTGAAGTCTGTTATGTAAGTGTCACGTGCGTCCATGTGAAGAGACCACCAAACAGGCTTTGTGTGAGCAATAAAGGTTTTTAATCACCTGGGTGCAGGAGGGATGAGTCCAAAAAGAGTCAGTGAAGGGAGATGGGGTGGGGCTGTTTTATAGGATTTGGGTAGGTAGTGGAAAACTACAGTCAAAGGGGGTTGTTCTTTTGCGAGCAGGGGCGAGGGTCATAAGGTGCTCATTGGGGGAGCTTCTGAGCCAGGAGAAGGAATTTCACAAGGTAATGTCATCAGTTAAGGCAGGAACCAGCCATTTTCACTTCTTTCCTGATTCTTCAGTTACTTCACGACATCTGGATGTATAAGTGCGGGCTTGGGCTCAGAGGCCTGACAGTAAGTTCTTCTATGTAAGAACAAATTAAGGCCCCATTGTAGCACATTATACTACTTTACTAGATAGGACACACTTCTGAGGTCTTTCATGTCAAAGTATCTAACGTGAGACCCTGTGTGCCTTGTCACCTAGCATGCTCAATATATAAAATAAAATTGTGCTATGTTCAACATAGTTTGTTATAATGATAAGGACACTAATATTAAAAAATGTCATGATTTATTGGGCACTGTTTTGTCCCAGGACTGTTCTAAATGCTTTTTATGTATTAATACATTTAATCCTCACAATAATCCTGTGATTTCTAATTTTATTGCCATTTCGCTGATGAGAAAACAGAAGCAGATAGGACTCCATAAGATGTTGTAACTCTGTTCAAACTGCTCTATTTCCGAACTTCATGAAATTCAAGATCTCTGAAGTCAAACTTGAAATCATTTTGGAGGAGTAACATGAACACAGCATTATTTGTGGCTGGTTAACCTCCTTTCCTTCCTTTACTTTAATGTTACACTGAAGTGCTGCAATTAAATCAGAAGGTCTTTGTGATCATACGTTCTCCATTCAAAACGTATTTGTATTGTTACTCTTTGGGTGAAACCCTCCAAACTGCATAGCAACCACATGCCTTAGTTCCTCATAACATTGAAAAGAGAGGTGCTATCAGATACTCTTCTGTACACAGTTTTGAATGACTTAGTAATGAACTCTTGTTAGTGATTCAATAGTATCATACTACTCATGTGAATAATTTGACACACTTTCTATATCTGAACAAAGTGGGACAATCTTGTGGAATGTAGTTCATTTGCATAACATTCCTTCCAGATAAGATCTACATAGTTAGGCAAACACTACATATATTTAGGAGTCAGATGCATTATGCATGCCTATTTAGAAGAGTCAAATATTTGAATATTAATCATCTTTTTTTTTCTCCTACCTGTAGTATTCTTTTTATGTTCCCTCCCTTCCCTCAACACCACACAGGTGACCAAACATTTGGATTTTCCTCTCTCAGGAAAATCGTGACACAGGGGTCAAAACCAGAAGATACTCAGGGACATCTGTCTTTCTGTAAGCTATGAAGGAAAGGTGAGCCCTTCAATTTTAGAGAGTGTGTTGGAAACTCCCTGGGGCTGAGAAAGAGACCAAGGCCCTGGGAGCTTTCCTAGTGGAGATTCCCATTTTCCTTTAGCAGCTCCAGGAAGGGAGCAGGAATTCAGAAAAAAAATGGCTTAACTCTACATGGCCCCAGCTTTTCAACCTCAGCAAAAGTGTTTGTTCATCAAGCATGGACTAGGAGCAGCCCAACTGTTGGATATCTGGACCCATCTTGGCTCACACAATGAGATTATTAGTGGTGCCTATTATGACTGAAAATTAGAGACACTTATTCCTTTTGTGAAGCATTATCAGGGTTCCTTTCATTCTCGAGCAGCCTTAAGGAAGGGTTCAGTTCTCCAGTGAATTCATGTGAATAAATTTTTCTCCATCTTAGCAGGAAAGTGGCTTTTATTTGGATTTCATTTAATTAAAAATAAATAAAGGCCAGGTGTGGTGGCTCATGCCTGTAATCCCAGCACTTTGGGAGGCTGAGGTGAGTGGATCACCTGAAGTCAAGAAGTTAGAGAGCAGCCTGGTCAATATGGTGAAACCTGTCTCTACTAAAAATAAAAAATTAGCTGGGTGTGGTGGTGCATGCCTGTAATCCCAGCTACTTGGGAGGCTGAGGCAGGAGAATCGCTTGAACCCGGGAGGTAGGGGTTGCAGTGAGCTGAGATTGCGCCATTGCACTCCAGGCTGGTCAACAAAAGCACAACTCCATGTCAAAAAATAAATAAATAAAAATAAAAATAAATAAATAAGTGTAACATCTCTGTGCAGTTGAGATTGTGAGCTAAAATTATGGCCACTGCGTGTGTACATATGTACAAAACAAATACTTTTTTCCAAATATCCCTAACCATGTACCATTATGTCATTCTCTTCTGAGTCATATTGATGGAAAAAACAAACTGTAAAATATTTAAAGAGGTTTATTCTGAGCCAATATGAATGACCATGGCCCAGGGAACTGTCTCTGGAGATCCTGAGAAAGTGTGCCTGAGGTGGTTGGGTTACAGTTTGCTTTTATAGGTATTAGGAGACATGAATTGTAGGTAAAACCATAAATCAATACATGGAAGGTATACACTGATTCAGTCTAAAGAGGCAGGACGTCTTAAAGTGGGGGCTGGGCTGGGGGGGTGGCACTTATAGGCCATAGATGGATTCAAAGATTTTCTGATTGGTAATTGGTTGAAAGAACTAAGCTTTGTCCAAAAAACTTCAAGTCAGCAGAAAGTTGAGTTAAGTTAAGGGGGGTTGTAGAGGCCAAGGCGCTTGTTACACAGATGCAGCCTGCAGGTAGCAGGCTTCAGAGAGAATAGATGGTAAATATCCCATTTCAGACCTAAAGGTATCAAGCTCTCATTTAATCTCCCCTGGATCTGGGAAAGACGTAAAAAGTGAAGACCTGTCTGAATTAATGGAGATTCTCTACACTTGCAAATTTCCTCTGCAAGAGGTGGCTTTGCACATCCATTTCAAAATAAGTCAAAGAAATATGTTTTGGAGTAAAATATTTTTATGTCTTTCAGGGTCTGTTATCTGTCATATGATGCTGTCCCAGAATCAGGTTTGAGTTTGGTAACTTATTGCCAAAATGAGTCTGTTTTGGCAGTCTTGTGATCTCTGCTTATATTAATAGTTAATGCTGGTGAGTTGTGCCTTAACTCCAAAAGGGAGGGGGCATAACACGATGTGTTTGACCTTCCTTCTCATCATGGCCACCAAGAATTCAATTTTTCAGGATTCTCTGGGGTCTCTTTTGCCAAGATGGGATCCATTCAGTGTGTTGGCAGGCTTAGGATTTTATTTTTGGTTTATAGTCACATAAAAATATACCTAAGTGTCAATAAAAAGGATTATTCAATTAACAAACACATAAACTCTTACTTTAATTTCTCAGCATGTTACATGAAAAATAGCACATTGGCTCTCTATATAAAGAGCAACAGCATGCTCATCAATTGCTATCTTTCATATGTTTTCTGTTAGTTTTGGACACGTTCTCTGAGACTCTTCTTCTGGCCCATTGTTTTTGTTTTTGTTTCCTTTTTTCTCAATGTGGGTGAAGACTCTTGGGTACATAATCTGTCTTCACAAGGAATCATAGTGTATCCCCTGGCAGTCATTTAATTTCCTGCCACCAAAGAGCAGCAGTCAGGAAATACCCAACAGAAATACCCAATAAGATCTGTCAGAGTGGATTTGACATTTCTACTTAATTATTCTTGGTAAAGGATTTGAGATTTTCTAATAGAAACTTCTATGTCAGGACAATAGATTGTAATTTAATTTGAAACTATTATCTTGCCTTGTTCTGCTTTCAGAAGGACTTGTAGAAAACAGGCTTTAATTGGTAAATAACAGCAGTTGCAAATAAAAGTGGAATATTACAGATTCCATTTAGCAAAGGCCAAATGGCCAATTCTATGAGAAGAAAAGAAATTTAACTCACCATAAGCCTATTTATTGCAGAGACAGAAAATGTTACCCTCTTGTCCACTGTTTATGACATTTGTTTAATAACATACTATATTAAGGACTAAACTTATATATAGAAGTTTAGTTTCCCATCTCCATATATTATTGAGATTTTGTTTAGTCTATAAATTAATTTCACTTGGGGCATCTGAATGCTGTGCAAAAACAGATACGCAAAGATTAGAAATTGCTGTCATTTTTTTCTTTTCTAGGAATCCACTGATAACACAATAAAAAATTTCAACTTTTACTTAAGCAGTCACTATCTATGGTAGTATCTGGAAAGCGTATTGATTGGCCATTCTAAAAAAGCCTAATCTCATTTGAGAGAAGATATATTTTAGTCACAGTTCAGATAGAACATGGTATTTGGAGACCATTAGTAAGTCCTTGGTTCTGCCTGTAGGCAGAAAGTCAGAATAAGATAGACTGAGCTGTATATAATATGCCATTCTTACCAAAATAATTTTTTTAAGTGACTGATCATTGATTTCTCGTGAACCACAGAGGAAGACCTTTGAAAATATGGAGAATAGATAAGAGCCAACAAGGTGTGATGTGAGGGTTAAGTGAAAGGCCATATTCTCTAAAATATGCCCAAACTACAGTACCACACTGCCAGAAATACTTCCAGAAATAACAGCTTCCTTAGCTTTCTGGTGCTTGTTCTTTTTTTATTTATTTTATAAATTAAAATATTCAATGGCATATTAGAAATAATTATTTAATCTAACTTATAAGATCTTAAAGGTGGGTGTTGTGGTTGTGCTGGAAGCTGAATAGGTAGGTAAAAAGGATGTCGAGGTCTGCTCTCAGCGAAAAAGCTTTGGAAGGGGAGGTAACTCAGTGAAAAGCTTTGGAAGGGGAGGTAACTGGGTGAAGGGAAGGGAAAAAGTAAATGTCATCTGCTCAACAGTTCTCTTTAGGAGTTATGCTAGCTATGGGATTATAGTATTATCTCCTTTGAAGTATTTCTTTCCTTGTTAAATTCTTTGAAATATAGAACTCCGTATATATTAAAAGCCTGGTAGTCTTGTGGCCAGTATTTTTCCCCACCGTGGAGCCTAATATGTATTTATGTTATATTTAGTATTCCTCTTTCTTTATCAAACAAATAACAATCAATTTCTTAACAAGATACAGTTTTATGACATGAAGGTTTCGGTTCATTCTTAGAGATTGTACTAGTCAGGGTTCTCTAAAGAAACAGAGCCAGGAGAGCAGGAGGTATGATTCAGTCTAAGTCAAAGAGCTATGACCAAGAGCTCTGATGTCTGAGGGCAGGGCAGAAGAAGGATGTCTCAGCTCAAGAGGAGAGAGTGAATTTGCCTTTCCTTTTCCTTTTGGTTCTACTGGATCTGTCAATGGATTGGATGATGCCCGCCCACATTGGTGAAGGCGAGCTTTACTCAGCCTCCCAGTTCAAATGCTAATGTCTTCTAGAAACACCCTCACAGACACACCCAGAAATAATGTTTTCCCAGCAGTCTGGGCATGCCTGACCCCAGTCAAGTAAACATACACAATTAACTATTACAAAGACTTAAGATAGTATACTGTTATAACATTCTAGGACAGACTGCCTTGTATAAAAATGTAGCTCTTTTTTTCTAGCTGTGTGACTTGGGCAACCTAATTTCTCCTCTCGTTATCCAAAACAAACAAACAAACAAAAAATACAATACAATACAATAAAATGAGGATAATAATACCAAATATATAGCCCAGTTTTTGGTAAGGTTAGATTGTGTGTGTGTGTGTGATTGAGAGAGAGAGAAAGAGGACCTCATCTGGCACACACTAAGGGCTAAATAATTATAGTTATTGTTTATTATTGTTCATTCAAGAAATATTCAATAAGTACATATTTTCTGCCAAGTACTGTCTTTGGCACTAAGGATAAAGCAGCAGAAACCAAACCAAACTAGAGACTATAGTCACATAAAGCTTACACCATGAATTATAAGACTTAGCTATTATAATTGCCTGTTATGAAAAACATTACATCTAACACAGAAAAAAGCCTTCTCCCACAATCACACAAAAGAAATCCTCTACCAAGACTACAAATTGTAGAGGAGGCCACAAAACTGCACTGTGCTTTAGAAGATTTGCTTTATTCACTTACAGGTGTGGCCAATAGCTAAGTCAATGCAGCTAAAATAATAAAAAAAATGAGTGTGCCATAGACAAAGCTAAATAAAAGTTGTTGCTTATTTCTTTTTAGGCAATTTTTTTAGTAGTTCTCCCAGGCCATTGACATCTCTTACTTTTTCATCATGACAACAAATATCCTTAAATCCTGACGCAATACCTATCATCGTTTGACACTGCATTCTGGAGTCAATCTAAGACTGTGAGAGTTTATATACTCTAGTAACCCAGGAAGAAGTATTTGATAATTATCTAATCCAGTGGCCAAGTAAGATCAAATAAGTTCAATGAAATCTTACTAATATTTTATAGAAATAATATTTTGAAAAATATTATGATAAAGTCTTCATTGCTTGGAAATCAGTCAAAAATTCATAATTTTGTGACTTTTTCGTTTGTCCTCAGTAGAATGAGAGAATAACTTTAGATAACCCATTTATTCACCCAACTAATCCTCTCCAGGTAACGTTGATCTGACTTCTTTAACCTTCCTTAATAGATTAGGAGGAGAAGGCATCATTTCTTTAAAAATCATTGGATTAGATGGTTTATCTTACTTGGCAAAACAAAGGAATTACCGAATTTTATAGTTGAAAGCAACAATGTGGATCATCAAAGACAGTAGCTTTCAAGCTTTACTTTCTTAAGCTTTGTAATTCTTTCTTCAAATAAAAATGTATGCAGAAGTCCGAAATGTAAAACAGATAAAAGGAAAGATACTCTGATTGAAATGAGGTACAGGTTCTGGAGCTCAACTCCCGTGGTGGCTGCAGTGTAATTCATTGCAAGCCAAGAGGCTCTAGTTTGAACTTCTTTTACCAAATTCAAGTCTTTCATTTCTCATTTGAAGAAATTTAGGGTTGGCGAGGTCAAAATAAATACCATAGGTGAAAATAAATATCTTTGCTTAAGGTCAGAGAGCTGGCACAAACAGGGCCAGGAGTAGAACCAAAATCTCCTGATAGCTACTCCAGATTTTTTCCCCTTTACGTTAAGATATAATATTTGGCACTAAGATTAAATTGAAGGTTAAACCAAGTAATGCACTGACTGTTCCGCTGCCAAGGTAACATAATAAGTAGCACTGTGGGCTGGGAGCTATTTCTACAACCTCTTTGGAAAATAGAATTTGCCACCATCCTTCCTCTGACCACAAGATTTCACATTCCTCAACCATGAAAAATACATTTATCCCCTCCTACACTTATCCAAGTTTCATCGCATTGCTGTATCAGCTCAAAGTCCATGCTTCCATTATCAAATGCAGGTCCAGGTTCGGAGGATCCTCAGATACATTTCCTCAAAGACAGTTCTTTGTGTACCATTCCTCTTCATCTGAACACTAATGAATTAGGGACACATTATCTTAAACACCACACCCAGCAAATGAGGGTGGGGTAGGCATGGGATAAATTCTATAGATACTCATGTTTAGAAACTGGAAGAATTGGGAGGCCCATAACAGCTACTGATCCATAGCAATTCAGAAATACAATCAGGAAACACGCTGCTAGTTCATTGATTTGGGCTCAGTCCTACTGTCTGAAAATGATTCTGCATTGCTCTTGGTTTCATCTTTTCGCTTCTTGTTTTTGCCCTGTTAGCCATCCTTTCTTTTCTATAAGAAATGGCTGATGCTTGAAGCTAAGGAGTTTTCTCAAATGGCTTCTGTCTTATAGTAGCTCAAGAATCTAAAGACCTTTTTTCATTTTAAACTACCTGTAATTTTAGGTCATGATGACAATGTTTTCTTGACCTCTCCTAAAAATGTTTGGGATCTCTATAAGTCTTATTGGAGTTCACTCCACAAAGCTACATCCCCATCTCTCTTTGATATAAGCCCTTGTCTACTTGGGACATTTTTTGAAACTGCTATGGAACAATACTGTTAGTCTTAGAAGCCTGATTTAAGATGTAGGTTTTGAGATTCTTAAGTCTTTTTTCTATTTGAAGAAGTATACTGCCTTAGACGATATTGAGGTCTTAACAAAGAACTTTGCAATCTTACCTTTGGCTTCATCTTTGAACAATATTTTTCTTCTTCCAGCGCCCTAAATTTAATATCCACCTAGAGGTTTCTTATTAATCTTAGCATATCTTGCAACCTGAGCGATTAAAAATGAGGATCGGTTTTATTTTCAAACTCATCAAGTCCTTGTTTCCTTGTATGTAACAATTCTTTCCTTAACTTATGTATTTTGTTTCTTTAGTTGGCAGCTAGAAGAAGCTAGAGATGTAATACAATATTTTACCTGAATATCTTCTTAACTAAGTCACAGAATTCATTAGGCTTTTTTTTTTCTTTTTTTATTGTCACAGGTAATAGCATTGCTCAACTTTCTACCACTACATAACAAGAGATTTTTATCCTCCATCATTCAGTTTTATTTTCTTCATTTTCCTTTGAGTCTTCACAGACATTCTTCTCAGGGATCTTCAGGCTTTTGCTCACATTCTCAAGGATTTCTAGCTTCTGTTGACCATCCTTTCTCAAAGGCAATGCCACATAATTTAGTGTTTATTATGGCAGCATCCACTGGTCTGATTGCAATGACTGGATAACAAACCATCCCCAAGTTAGTGAGAAATAACAACAATCTTTTATTATTATTATTAAATTTCTTATGGTTTGAGGAATTTACTGGGCTTAGGCAGTTCTCTTTAGGCATCTCTTGTGGTTGTTTTAAGATAATGGCTGGGGCTGGGGCTGGGGTCATCTCTAAGGCTTTCTTATATTTCTGGCAGTTGATGATGGCTGTTAGCTAGAATCTCAACAGCATCTCTTTCTGACTGGATCCCAGTGGCAAGTTCCACAGAGAGAAGCAAGTACAGGCTCTTGCCTTTGATGAACTAGCCTCAGACATCACATAGCATTAATTTCAATGTACTCTATCAGTCAAGGTAATAAGGAGAACCCACCTAGATGCAAGGAGAAAAGACTAAGCACCTCCGTTAGACAGAGAAGTACATGGTAAGAAGTGTAAGAGTGATGGGAATCAATGCCTTTGGAAATTAGTATTCCACACACGCTTACTACAAAATGTCAGCTGTAATGCATTGAATAGCAGTAAGAAAACATAATGAAAACAATATAATAGTGATATTAAACTATTTCAACTCCAATGGATGAAAACTGCTTAGTGTGTTTTTATTAATAATAGCTACTAAATACAATCACATTAGAGATATTTGAAAAACTGTCTATCTCCATGTTCTAATGTTTGAAAATAGATCCAACAAAATGTATGATAGTTAATTCTGGTAGAAAGTAAATATTTCATAATACATGAGAAAATTCATATTCAGTAGAACAAATAAATATTTCAGACTGTCTTGAAGAGAGAAAATGGCCTGAATATGAAAAGAATAACTTCCCTATTAAACTCTAAGATACAGTTGTGTGATAAAAAAACATAATTTCTGAAAAACTGAATTTGATGATATTTAACCCTGTTTGCTTAAGTGCTTTTTTTTTTGAGTCTGTCTCCCTCTGTCACCCAGGCTGGAGTGCAGTGGCGCAATCTCGGCTCACTGCAAGCTCCACCTCCTGGGTTCTCGCCATTCTCCTGCCATTCTCCGGAGTAGCTGGGACTATAGGTACCTGCCACCAGGCTCGGCTAATTTTTTGTATTTTTAGTAGAGACGGGGTTTGACCGTGTTAGCCAGGATGGTCTCCATCTCCTGACCTCGTGATCCACCTGTCTCGGCCTCCTAAAGTGCTCAGATTACAGACGTGAGCCACCGTGCCCAGCCGTTTCTCTTTTTCAAAAGAGATTTTATTGTAAGATAAAGTGTATAAAAACAAAATAAAACTTAATTACTTTAAATGATGCAGCTACTTTTGGGCAGCAATTCAACATGCTTTTGACTACATATTGGAAAAGATCTCTCATCCTTTCTTGTGGGAAAGGAAGATGGGACTAGATTAATGGGTTTCAATCTATTAGAGTTTTAAGATTGTTGGCATCTCAAATCAGGAAGTACTTAAGTCATATCCCAAATCAGGAAGTACTTATGTCATACTTATATCAAGTTCAAGTAGATGATCATCTTAGTAAATGTCATTTTTAAAAAATGCCCTCCTATTATTAAGTTAAACTTACCTCCCATAGTAACTATATCTGTATTTTATTCCCTTGCCTATAGGCCTTTAAAGAATTCCAGAGAGGGAAAATATTTATTGAATTTCTAATAGGTGCTAGGCATTATGCATGTCCTTTTAACATGGTATCTTTTATTTCCCTCATGGCCGATTCTGATATAGCTATTCTTATCACCATTCATCTTATGGCTTGTTTGCTTGTTGCTTTATTTTATTTAAAAAATACTTCATGAAATATGACAGGCATGTAAAAGCATAATGAATACTTGTGTATGTATCACCCAAATTAAGAAATAAAATATTCCAAATAAAATAGAAGTCCTCTGTGTGCCTTTTCATGACCCCTTTCCCCTCCTTCCTATCCGTGAAGTAATTATTATGGATTTGTTGCTTTCATACATAAAACAATATTATATTGTTTTGCATGGTTTAAAATATAAATGATGTCGCTGTATCTACTGCAGTGTTGCTTTCCTGAAAATTATATTTTTATTTTTCCCATGTTGATGCAGGAATAATTCAGATTTTTTTAACAGTGTTTAAGTTGTATAATATTCATTATGTTTATCCATATTTTTAACATAGATGATTACATTAAGATTTTTTACCAGTACCAATCGTTTTAAAATGAGTATTTTATATTTATTGACTTCTGCCTAAGAAATTAGGATCAGGATTAAGACCTTCATGCCCATCCTAGTCTCTCAAAATATAATTCATAATCTTTTGTTAAATTAGCATTTACTCTACATATCATTATGAATATGAAATACCACTCATAAGGAAATCGTATAGAGTTTTGCAGTTAGTTTTCACTTCTTTTTCTACTTCCCCCAAACCTCCCACTGTTACTATGGGATGGGAAGGTGTAAGGCAGGGAAAGATTGCTATTTGGTTTTGTAATTGTGTTTTAAAAGTAGGTAAGTGGCACTTTAATGAAAATTTAACTTATTAAAATGAAAGGGAAATCAGTGTCAGAAAGGAAGAAATAAAGAAAAAGAGGGGGAGGTATGAGTGAATTTTCTATTTATATTTATTACTTTGTATTTCTATCTCATTTTTAAAAATATATTTTTCATTCCGTTTCATGGAAAATGACTTAGAGAGCTGAATTTCAGTTTAGTCTTCTCAAGCTGGCTGATTCTCTATCCAGAATGTTACTCTTGATGCAGGAGTAATTCAGATTTTTTTAACAGTGTATAAGCTGTATAATGTTCATTATGTTTATCCATTTTTAAAAATATAGATGATTACATTGTTTAAGATTTTTCACCACTACCAGCCATTTAAAAATTAATATTTTAGACATTATTTATTGACTTTTGTCTAAGAAATTAGGATCAGGATTAAGCCCTTCATGCCTACCCTAGTCTGTCAAAATTGCACCCCAACAGGGTTGCTCATGAAAGTTTCTACTGTCAATGAAAATTTGCACTGGACATATTAAACCGGCAAGAAGATTTTTCTCGAGACTATTGCAATACAGGCAATACATTGAACTTGACTCCTCCAAAACGAAAGTCAGGGGAGTTTTTAAGCACCCCGGTGAGCTGGTAGAAAAATACCAGAGGAAGTTAGGAGGGAGGTGAGCAAATCTGGTCAGGCTATCTGTGTTTGCTAATTGTGTTTATCAAATTCAATTTTACCTGCAAATTTTTATTTGTCAAAGTTAGGCTTCTACCTTGTCACAAAGACTGGGAGGTGGGGACCCTGTCTTTCTTCTTCATGACTACATTTCAAAGGGATGGCTCCCAAGTCCTTGAGGAACACATTACTGGGTTGTAAGACAGGCAAGAGGCTGGAAGAAGATTTACATTTCAAAAAGCACAGCGAGAATTTAGGACTGAAATTTTTCTAAAGTAAGCGCTTTGATGCTCCCAGAAAAAAGAAATCAGGGGCCAATAGTCAGGAAGAAACCTGTCTAGATTTCCTCAAGCTGAGAGGAATGATGAGGCTGTCTTGTTCACTACAGAATCTATTACTGGATAGTTGTTCACAATAAGGACAGTGCAAAGGCAATTAAACTTTCATGATGCCTGAGAAAAACGTTCATCGTTTAGTGGATGGGGTGGAGGGAAACAGGGCTGCCAAATGTCCTGCAATGTATGGAATATGCTCACATAATGACAATTTTCCTACTCCAAAGGTCAATAGTGCAACCATTGAGAAATGCTGACATCCAGCTCTTTCAAAGGACATGTCCGAAGTTTCTATGACTGGAGATCTTAGTAGTTAGGAAGTTATTGCAACCTGTGTTCTGAAATAACAGAATTATACTTCCACTCATTTTCTGCCATAGGACAGATGATACTTCCACTTATAATTTTTTATCTCAGGGTACATTTTCTCACATCTACTAGGCGGACATTTCCAAGTACTGAATTACAGAATTCCTCATCTTCCTCTGCAAAGGTCACAAAAATATATATGCAAATTATGTCCAAGAAATAGTCCTTGATTTTTCACAATTCATGGGGATGACTATGCATAAAATGATTAAAAATTTCATAATTACATGAGTAATGGACTTCCAACTTTATTATAAATTATTAACAAAATTTTGGTGCTATGATTTTCTCATAGTTAAAAAAGTTTAAATAAAAACTTCACCTCTGTAAGAGGGATGTTACATGGAATAAATCATGCCTGAAGAATTTGTTTTCAATTTCGTCAACCCTTCAGTAATTCCAAACAATGGGACTGGCATAGGGTGATCTGATTTGGTTATAATCTTTTTCTGCATTACCACATCTTTTAAACTACATTATTGAATTACATTTCCTGCTGTAGATAATCTCAAAAATCTCTATTTTGTTTGAGTAGAATGCAAAACCAAACATAACACATTGTGCTATTTTGATAGGTAATTTTAAAATAACTGAGATCATAATATTTGTTATTCTATGCAATTAGGGATTTCTGGAACCTTTTCTTATTACAACATATGTGGCAAATATATGGCTATTATATACTATTTAATAGTATATACACTATTATTATTACTGTTACACTATTATACTAATAATTATACCATTATTATATTATACCATTATTATTGCTATATATACTATTATACTAGTATTATATATACCATTATACTATTATATATGTGTATATATATAAAAGAGTATATAATAGCCACAAATATACTACTTATTTAAACCTATTCGAATATATTTTTATTATATTACTGAATACTGCATATCCTCCACTTGAGTGTAATAATATCCATATAAAATCAAATAAACTTCCTTGCCCCATATCTTACTTTAAATACCTTACCCCCCACTCTCTTTGCTTCCTTTCTGTGGTAGGCAGAGTAATGGCTTCTGAATATATATGCTCCCTAATCCACAAAATCTGTAAAAATGCTATCTTACAATGCAAAGGAGTCTTTGTAGATGGGGTTAAAGTTAAGCGCTTTGAGAAAGGGAGATTTTCTTGTGTTATTCAAAGAGGCCAGTCTTACCACATGAATCCTTAGAAATGGAGGATTTCATGGCTGAGTTAGAGACAGTGATGTTATAACCAAAAAAAAAAAAAAAAAAAAAAAAAAAGGATCAGAGAGAAATGCAGTGTTGCTGGTTTTGAAGATGTAGGGGGCCAGGAACCGCAGAATATGTTAGCCTTTAGAAGTTGGAGAAGCCGAGGAAACAAAATTCTCTTCCAGAGCCTCTGAAAAGGAACACAGCACAACTTATATCTTGATTTCATCCCAGTGAGACACATGTTAGATCTATAACCTACAAAACTGTAAAATAATACATTTGTATTATTTATGCTTCTAAATTTGTGATAATTTGCTAACAGCATAGAAAATGAATACAGTTTAACAGCTAATTTTTTTAAAAGAGGCATCTCTTGTTGCTGCTAACATTAATTCACTTTGAATTTTTTCTCTGAACAATTCCCATAGGGCTTGCATTCTCACCACTCTACTGATTTGTTATCAAAGACATCTTTGAACTTTATGTCTCCTAAATCCAATGGTTACTTCTCTATTTTTATCTCAACTGCCCCCTTAGCAACATTTGAATCAGTTGACCAATTTTCCCTTATTAAAATACTGCATTATTTTCAATTTAGGGAAAACCCACCTACCTGGGTTTCTTCCTATTTCCAACCTCTCCTTACCTGATTTTGCTAATCTGTTTCCATGTCCATAAATACAACTATGTAACTTATTACTATAAATTTCCTCTGCCCAATTCCAATATCCAATTGTCTATTTGTCTTTTTCACTTGGTTATCTAATCATATGTCAAACATTGTGGCCAAACCAAAATTCTTAATTTTCATTTCGAATCTTCTCCTCACACTCATTCTGTTTCTCAAGCCGAACTCCTAAAAATTACCCTAGATTTTTTTTTATAGCTAACCTTCATGTTCGGTCCTTTGAAAATACTACTTTCCTCCCTGTCTCCAATCTGTGCGCTTCTCTTTATTGCCTTTAACATGTTCTAATTCAAATAATCACCATCTCTTGCCTTGACATTGCAAAGGCCTCCAATAAGTCCACTTGCTTCTTCTCTTTTCACCTCCTTCCCTTCTTGAAAATACTGTTCTTTAAATAACTGCCAAAGTGATTTTTTTAAACAATGTAAAACATATAGAATCACTTCCCTTATAGCCCTCAAATGAATTCACAATCCTCCAGTGGAATTTCATTTTATTTACAATGAAAATCAAACTAGCCTCCAGCTCTGCATTATATCATCTCTGCTATCTCTATGATTTTACATCAGAGGATACCCTTCCATATACTCCAGTCTTCAACCATTGTATGCCAGTGGGGCTTGAAATAATTATTTCTTCTACCTGGAATTCTCTTTCTCAGATCTTTATGGCACCTTCTTATCACCCTGAGTTCAAAGACAAGGTTGCACAGGGGCCTTCTCTTGTCATCAAATACAAGGTAGTCATCTAGTCACTATCATATTTTCTGTTTTAATTCTCTATATAGTATTTATCTATTTTTTTCTCATTTACATGTGCATTGATTTGTTTTTGTTTTTGTTTTGAGATGGAATCTTGCTCTGCTGCACAGGCTGGAGTGCAATGGCATGACCTCAGCCCACTGCAGCCTCTGCCTCCCGGTTTCAAGCGATTCTCCTGCCTCAGCCTCCTGAGTAGCTGGGATTACAGGCGCTGGCCACTACGCCCAGCTAATTTTTGTATTTTTAGTAGAGACAGGGTCTCACCATGTTGGACAAACTGGTCTTGAACACCACCTCGGCCTCCCAAAGTGCTGGGATTACAGGCGTGAGCCACCGTGCCCGGCCACCTACCATGCCCAGCGAAAATGTGCATTGATTTCTTATCTGGTCTTCAGTGGAATATAAGCTTCTTGATGGCAGAAAACTTGTCTGTTTGCTGTTGTATCTTTAGAGCCTGGAAGACTTTTGTTTGTCTATTATACCTTCATTTTGTGTCACAGAGGGAATTAAATGTCTTCCAATTCTGGCCAGGGCAATCAGGCAAGATAAAGAAACAAAGCGTATTCAAATAGGAAGAGAGGAAGTCAAATTGTCGACATGATTGTATATTTAGAAGAAGTCAAATTGTATATTTAGAGGAAGTCAAATTGTTGACATATTGTATATTTAGCACACCCTGTCATCTCAGCCCCAAATCTCCTTACGCTGATAAGCAACTTCAGCAAAGTCTCAGGATCCAAAATCAATGTGCAAAAATCACAAGCATTCCTATACACCAACAATAGACAAGCAGAGAGCCAAATCATGAAATCATGGGTGAACTCACATTAGCAGTTGCTATAAAGAGAATAAAATACCTAGCAGTATGACTTACAAGGGACATGAAGGACCTCTTCAAGGAGAACTACAAACCACTGCTGAAGGAAATAAGAGAGGACACAAACAAATGGAAAAACATCCCATGCTTATGGGATAGGAAGAATTAATATCATGAAAATGGCCATAATGCCCAAAGTAATTTATAGATTCAATGCTATTCCCATCAAGCTACCGTGACTTTCTTTGCAGAATTAGAAAAAAAACTACTTTAAATTTCATATGGAACCAAAAAAGAGCCCATATATCCAAGTCAATCCTAAGCAAAAAAGAATAAAGCTGGAGGCATCACGCTACCTGACTTCAAACTATACTTCAAGGCTACAGTAACCAAAACAGCATAATGGTAGTACCAAAACAGGTATATAGACCACTGGAACAAAACAGAGACCTCAGAAATAACACCACACATCTACAACTGTCTGATCTTCGACAAACCTGACAAAAATAAGCAATAGGAAAAAGATTCCCTATTTAATAAATGGTGCTGGGAAAACTGGCTAGCCATATGTGGAAAACTGAAACTGGACCCCTTCCTTACACCTTATAAAACATTAACTCAAGATGGATTTAAATGTAAAACTCAAAACCATAAAAACCGTAGAAGAAAATCTAGGCAATTCCATTCAGGACATAGGCATGGGCCAATATCAAATGTCTTTCTGTGTAATAGTTATGAACCATAAACTAACATAGTATTTTGACAATGTCTACACACTTTCTTAATCTGAACTATAGTCATTAGTATTAATGTAAGAAATACCAATTTACTTCAGCCAGATGTCATGGAAAGAGTATCATATGGAATATGTTGACCTTTGAATTCTAGGTTTTGCTCTAACTCTATCTCATATCAGAATTTCATCTTTCTGAATTTGTTTAGTGATGTGAAAGGTGGTGGGATGGGTATTACATTCCGACAATGTTAATAATCCAATGCTTCTATAACTAATGCCATATATATGATGCTGGTAAAGGAACATTATCTAAATGATACAGGATTCACTTTCTTTTTCCTCTCCAAGTGTTTTTGCTATGATTCCAGCTAAATCAATTAAGACAAGTGGCTGTCTAACACAGTCTCCTTACTATCAAGGTAAACAAAACTTTACCTGTAGGGAAGTTTTCCCCCTAATGTTAAATTAGTTTGATATTTACAAGTATTTCCTAAGGTTCCATTTTGATAGAGATAATCACACTTTTTATAAAAGTTAAATCTATTCATTTTCTTTGTATGTGCTCACATGATAGTTAATTTAGCATCGTGGTCGGAGTGAGTTTAAATAGAGAATATCTGCCAGTTTGTAAACACAACCAGGATGGTGTGTGCCACAAAATAAAAAGTAACAAGTTACTTTGAAAAGGATTTTCTTAACATAAGATAAAATATTTCACCTTTCAAGTCACTTCATCTATATGTTAATTATTCTCTAAAAAATACAACAAATATTTATAAGACTTCACATAATCATACAAAAATTTTCTAATGTGAAAAGAAATCTAAATTACTTTTCAGACTTTGTGATACTTTTGTGGATGCTGATAAAAATGCCTCATATCTATGAATATAAGTTTCTCTCCTTAATACTGTTTCCATTGTAAGATATTTAATAAAATGGGATCGCTTATTGTCAAAGAAATTTAATTATTTTTTAGCATATCATGCAATTTACTAGCTTGTGAACATCAGACAAGGCCAAATAGTATATGAAAGTGCTGAGGAATTTGATTATAAGTTGTTGAATATTGAAAAAGAATGTCCTGGAAAACAAAAAAATACAGTTATCACATTGTCCCTTCTCAGCCTAAAAACTACAAATTGCAAAGTACAAGATTGAAACATAATAGGACTGTGCAATTGTCAATTTTTACAAACATATGTTGAAGGCCCTGCATATCAATGCTTTAGATTCTAGACTCAAACCTCACAGAGATGTACCAGCTTCTCATCCTGTTCCAATTTATATTTTCTATAACCATAGAGATTTCAAAAATTTTTTTCTTTGTTACCCATACTTTTCTTCCCTTCCCCCAATCTAAGGTTTCAAACCTGGCACTTGCTTGGTTAGCTATGATGAGTGGGGTGAGGTAAATCAAATGCAGAAAATTTCAAGAAGATTTATAAAGATGAGAATACTGCCTGCTGGTGAGGGTGTGCCTTCTGAAATGAGTTCAGCTGATGGTGGTGTAAACTAGTAGAACTCTTTTGAAAAGCGATCTGATATTCAGGATGTTATCAGGCTCTATAAATATTAATTCATTACCAATCATATTTCTTTTATACCTCATCCACTTCTTTCTGCCACTGGATTATCTTCAAGAATAATCCAAACATCATATCAGTTCATCTGTAAAATTCAGTATTTCCTTTTTTAGACATAGATCCTACTTTTAAACTATAACCAAAATACCATTAATTCCACTCAGGAATCAAAATAAAGTCTTTAGTAGCCTCACAGAAACAGTAAGTGTTCACATTTCCCTTACTAGTGTGTACCTCTCATCTACTGCCTCCTCTCTTTCCTCTTATTTTTCTTTTTAAAATATTAATTGAATTTGGTTTCTGTATCTTTTAAATCATTTTAATCTATATTAACAGTTGTTATAACTCTTGGCAATGGAATATGGATAATTTCTTCTGTTTTCATCTGCTTTTGTATTTACATAATCTACAAATCAAATGAATTGATTTTAATCTTCCAAAAGGATTACAATATATTACATAAAAACAAATTACAATTTAACTAAAACTTCCAATTCAGCTAACAATGGAACAGTCAGCTTAGAAAAGCAAAATGTTTGGCTTTAGAGAATGAAAGAAATATGGTGATTACTGATTTTAAAAATATTTAATTGATTTATTTGTTGCAAGTAATATAAAGTGATAGCTGGGCTACTCTGCCCTCTCCTCTTTTGTTCATCTCCCGTGGTATGTATTGACAACCTGTGAATTTCAATGAGCTTTCTTTTTCTCTCTTTCTGTTTCCTACCACAATTAACTTTCTAAATCTCTAGTGTGTTTAAGGAATTTACTTCAATTAACTTCGGTCAGGAGGCGATGTTGCACACTCTTCTGACATAGCCAGATATTGGGTTGCCCACAACAATTCTATTTTTTAATAAGTAACCTGGGATAAAGAAAGACCTGAAAGAATGAAATATACTGATTAATAACCCATTTCCACTGTGTTTTCCCAATGTGTATTTTCAGAGGAAAAGAGAGATTTAGGACTAAATTATGAGAGGCGTTTGCATATTTAAGTACCTTCCAACAACATAAGAAAAAGCAAGTAGACAATCTCTGGTAATAGTTTTTAGTTTCTGTGGGGCTTCCCTGTTATTATTCCCTACCTGCAGTGAGGGCTAGATTTTGAGCCTATCAAATTCTCTATTCTAGATACCATAGCCATCTTTATCAACTTCTCATAACATAAAACCACTCTGCAGCCCTTATTTTTCATTGAAAACATTCTGCAGAAGATTGTTTTACTATGAACTAATAAAAAAACGAGTCCCTGTTTTATACTTTTTGCTTATAGATATTGTTGCTCTTACAAGAGGCAAAATAAAAACATGTATAGTCTCCCTTTCATATCTTTCAATTATCCTTCACCTTTTGTCAGAGCCTCTCTGCAAATATCCCATACCTTCAAGCTGTCTACCAAGTCCTATCAAGGGGCCTAGTAATCTTCTTTCTCCGCTGCTATCAAAATGATCTGTTCTATATCCATTTGTCTAACAGTATATCTTTTCAACTTAACAAATATTTTCATATTAGTGTGACTATTAGGTATTATACACAAACTCATTATTTATTGGGCGTCTATTATTACCAGTTGGGATTTTGTGGTGTGTATTGCATGTTGTAATATTCACACAATTATTTCTAGTAATCCTCATCACTTTTGAGGAGAACATTTTTACCCTTCTACAGGTGAGATAACCAACGTTTAGAGGACTAAATAACTTGGCAAGGTTTACAAAAAACAATAGAGCGAGGTTTTGAAACCAGAACTGCCTGATCACAAACGCCATGATTTTTATCCCTGTCTTCCATTTCAAGCTTTTCATACTCTCAGAGGACATCACAGACTTTGGAAAAAAAAATCTGTCTTCTTTTATCTATGCATTCTTACAAGGTATAAAATGTCTTACATGTTCACGAATTTGGCAAGCAGAAAAACGCTGTTACAAATGCCAACTACAGTTTCGCAGGATATTTGCAGATTTGGTAAATGGCAAAATTTAGCTTTTAGCACATTGAAAAGGGAACTTGGTATCATAGTCTATCTTCTGACATTCCAACAAAAAAATAGGGAAGTGTATTTTTAGAATATAAACGTGTCCTTGCAATATGTTGCCAACAAACCTTTTTGAGTTAGATTTCAAAAATGCCCTATTGAAATTTTAAAATTGCCCTACAATCTAACACTACGAAGACAAAGGTTGAACTTAGTGGCTATTTGCTCAGCAGCAGTCACGTATTATCAATGGGAAGTGGAGTATTGAATTCTTTTTTAGTAGACACCTCTAAAGGTTGAATTTATTTTTTCACAGCTATAAGGATTAAGTTGTATCCTTTACTAAGCATGGAAATGTGATTAATTTTAGTCAATACTCTGTTCACAAACTAAGTTTCTCTTCTGCATTATTTAACTGTCTGCCTAGTATAACAATGATGAACAACTATGATGAGAAAACATATTAAGAACAAAGACAACACAAGACAAATATTATCCCCTCTTCCTCATTGGTAGTGTGGTGATAAGAACAGGTAAAAGGTTACGGGGTAACCATTAATGGCAGTGCTGTGTCTTAATGCCCGAATATGAATTATGCAGCTTAATCTAGAAAAGTATACATCTGAATGTCCTGGAAAAATAATGATAAGTTTAATAGAGAAAGTGGAAAAATTAATTATTGAATCTGTCTGCACCCATAAAGACCTCCCATCTAAACAATAAATATTTGAAGTTGCATTTTGACCTTTCTTACACCTTTCATGTAGGTTTCCTTTCTTTTACAAAATGCTACAGAGAATGGAAGTGTTGTCAATTAAGTAAAAAGGGTGTTTGCATCAACCTTTTCATGTGTGGAATTTAATGACATTTTAAGGTTAAAGTAAAAGTCAAACATCGATTTTTTTAGTGTCTTCTCCTAATGCAGCTAATGAATAGAGATTCCAATAAAAACCTTTTAATCCTTTTTAAACCTGCTACTATCAAAAGACTTATTTTATTGTATTTTATTTTTATTACCAAAGTTTTTTCTCCTACTGACAAAGATTTAGGACAGAAAAAAACACCAAGTCAAGATGACCTAGGGAATTCAAATTCAGAAAATCTCGAAAATACCGTGTTCTAAAATAAAGTTAATTGGATGAGTCGTATGTATGCATAAATCTTTTAGAAGCCACGATACTGGAAATTCAAAGTTCAGGCAATTAGATTGGATGCTGATAATTTTCTAGATGACTGAAAGGATACTTAGAGGTCTTTTACTTGAGCTACAAAGTCTAGTAAGGAAGATAATTATTTTTTCTACTTTATATTTTCTGTATTCTATAAAATTCAGAAAGATTAATATAATAAAGAATAATAGAAAGCCATTTGCAAAAAGAAGCTCATGTTTGGTAAACAAGGATCTGGCACCTCATACCAGAAAAAAAATTAATAAAGGGTGAAAGCTGGTATGATATTACAGCTTCATAGTTCACAGCCAGTTTGTATGCAGAGGGGAGCCTGCAAAATCCTTTGAACAAATTCAGAATATAGCAATCCTAATGCTTGAACAATCCATTAGAAATCTAAAAATATCTCATCTTCTTCAGGTGAGTCACATGGACTCATACTTCTCACATGTAATGTCATCACATTTTTCTTTAGAAAATTGTGTTTACATTGATTTTTCAATCTGTACACAAGGTTTGGTAATGTTCATAGTGGGCAGGTAGAATCATGTAAGGGCTCTCTTAATAAATGACGTGCTTACTTCCATGACATTTAAGTAGGAGAGCTATTGGTCTTTTATAGACAGAGTTAAATGCAATAAAAGCAAATGTCTCTTTCACAGTAATACCTTACGTGATTATTTGTTCTCTGTCTAGACTCAGAGGCAGGATTGTTTTCTAAATGTGAACTCACATTTGATTTTGTCATAAGCTTTCAGTAAAACACCATTTTAAGCCTTCAGTTAGTTCTCGTTTAGAATATGTTCATCTAAAACAGTTTACCTTTGTTTCTAGTTCTAAAATTACATATCCTTTTTTTTTAAATTAAGTGTCAGAAAGCCAGAAGTACTAGTCAATACAAGCAAACAAAAAAGGATATTTTGTTGGACAACTTTTAGACATAAGTAAACTAGTTACTAGTACAACTAGTACTTTTAAACCTTAACAGGTACTCAGCTCCTCAGTAGAAAAAAGCAACTTTCTCAGGGGACTAATCAACAGATGAAGAAATTAAAGTACTCAAGATTTGGAAGACCATTGAAACGTGCTTCTGAAGACTGCATAAACTTGTGTCATTTTTATTTTTTCCTCACATCTTCAGCAGTTTGTTCTTTTTGCTCAGTCCATCTTATAACAGGGAGAGATCTCATTTCACTGACACCATAACATCATATCACCCACCCAATTCTTTCAAAATCTCCTCTACCCTGGGCCTTATTAGAATTCCTGAAGCCTTGCACGGACTGGAAGAACTGAAGATAGCATGCCAGCCTCATAGAGGAAAACAAGTGTATAAAAGACTTACTTTGGTAAAATGGGATTCTGAGATGTTGAAGAAAATCTCAAGAATCTTGGAATAATTCAGAGCAGAGAGATAGTTTTCAAAATGTTAATTTACTCACTAAACAAAGATTTATTTAACATCTACTATGTGCCTGACCCTCACTGGGTACTGGTAAGAAAAAGACAAACCAACTCAATCATGGACTCAGGAGCTTTCTGTTTGTTGAGATAGATGGACAATTGCAATATGCAATTTATGTTCTGATGGAACATAGTGGAGGCACATTCTAATACATGGGAGAAATGATCACCGAAGGCTTTCCAGAATTAATAGCTAAGCTGAGTTGTGAATAGCAAATAGATATCAGTCCATTTCTAATATGGGGGTGGGGCTTGAGTTGGGGAGTTGAGTAGAGTTAGGAGAGGGAATAGCATGTATGAAAACCTAGGAAATAGACAGTGTGACATGCCTGAGGACTAGAGGTAATTCAGTTTGGTTGAATACCACAGGCCAAAAGAAAAAGTTATAATAAACAAGATTAGAGTGTTAAGTAGCGTTTTGGTAGGAAGCTTAAAAATTACCCTTTAGGAAATGGAGGGAATTATCAAAAGGTGTAAATAGGAAATGGTTTTGCTGGACTGAATTTTAGAAAAGGTAGTCTAAGGCAGTGGAGAGAATGGAGTAGAAGAAGAAACACTGGAGGGAAGTAGAGTATTTCCAAGGCTAGTGCAAGAATCAGAAGATGGATAGCTGAAGGCCTAAATCAATGTTTTTCAGTGTGGTCCCTGAATGTACAGCATTAACATCATCTAAAAACTTGCTGGAAATAGAAATTTTCAGACCCCACCCAGACATACTAAATTGAAACTACAGATCTGTGTATTAACAAGCCCTCCAGGAGATTTTAATGCAAGGCAAAGTTTGATGCTTAACTAAAATAGCTGCAATTAGAATAGAGAAAATGAATAGAGTTGAGATGCATCCAAAGGATTTCATCTCTCAAAGCCTCCAGTGACAATGTTTTAAGTCAATGGCTTCTTTGTCTCTAACACAAAGTAAAATGAAATTATTAAATCAAGGTAATACTATGCCAATCTATGAGGTAGTTTTGTGGTATTAGCTTGCACCCAATTTAGCATTTATAATTACCTGTAACAATTTGTTGTCATAATGAAACCACTGTGTATGCCTTTTCTTTGGTACAAACAATGTGAACATTATTTTTTTGGACCTCTTTATACTTGTGTAAACTCTGTGGTTATCAGCGTTATGGGGCTACAAGAGCCTTTAAAACAAAGAGGTTTCATTTATCTGATTTAGTTATGAGGGGACTTCATATTCCTTCTCCACTATTCCACAAGGAAGTATGCACTAAACCACAAGGACGACCTATCCAGACTAGAGAGCACTTTTATTGGCTAATACCAAGCATGCAATTATACATATTCCCACATTACATGGTGCAATTATTGGAAACTGTCACTGTACTTGATCCTTATTTTGAACTTGAAGTTGCTAGTTCTGTAAATACTACAAACTTATAAATAAATCCCTGTTCATACAGTGATAAGAACTTGTTACGTACATCACATGCTTATTATGTCCACATATTTTGCCCAGGTAGGTTGGCCTGGATGAAATAGGTAGTTGTAGTGTAGGAGTCAAAAGATATCAGTAAGTTCTGCCCCACAGTAATATGAACCACAATATAGATTCTAGTAAACATGATTATTTAAGTATAGCTTTGCAATTTATGTTTAACTTTACATATATACTATCAAACTTACAAGGTGATGGAGGTTGAAATAAAATAACCTCCACTTCATGGATAGTTCTCAATGGGTTAGTAAAATCACAGTATTAGAGATTCATTCTTTTCAACTGAAATAATTTCTATTTCAAGCTCTGAAGAGCGTTAAAAGGATTAGTGCATTAAACATATAACTAAGTGATTAAGCTTTTTCATGAGCTCTAGATATGAATAAAGATAATGATGATAATGATAGCTGACATATATCTAGTATTAATTACATGCAAGTCAGTTATTTACCTTATATGTATTAAATCATTTAATACTGCTAATAACTTTAGCCAGTAGATATTATTACCATTCTATTATTTAGAGGAAGAAAATGAAGGAGAGAGAATTTAAATAACTTGACAAAGTTTTTTGAGATTTTAAGCTTCAGAGCTGGATCAAACCTTGGTGGGCTATGTCCAATGCCCTCTGCTTAACCCTGCTTCAAGATCGTACTGTAAAGCACTTGAGATGTGCTGAGGGAGTGCGGCTCCTTCCACTTTTGGAAAACACATGAGGGTAAATTCTGAGGCAGTAAAGCCTGAGAAAATCAGGGTAGTCTACTGTGTCTGTGTATCTACATTTTGTCGTAGGGGGTTGGTTGTAGTAAACCAGAGAACAGAATGAGGTGAGAAGACATGAAAAGAATGAACTCTTTTAATTTGCTTTGTTAGCAAGCTTCTGCACTAAGTCCAAGATTATCAATGAATACAAACTAAATTCAGAATTTCTTCATTACATGAATTTCCAATGCACACGAAAAAAGCCTCATGTATTACTCCTCAATCATCTTTTCTCAAACAGGTCAATAAGAAATCTCTGCTACTCCAGCTCTGAAAGAGCTAGGGTGTGCCCAGCTGTGAAAAAGTACAAAGAGACTTGAATTTGGAGTTAAGAGATATATATTGAACACAAATTCTTTCATTAACTTGTTGTGAGATTGTGAACTCAATTCACTTATCCTCTCAGTATTTCAGTATGATGGGGTTTTTTTTTCACTAGGATGTTGTAAATGTTAAGTAAAACCTTACGTATAAATAGATAAGTAATTAATAAATACCAATAAGTAATCTAATGATAAGCCATTGTGGTTAATTAACTATTAACTCCAAAAGAGATTTAATATAGTCACTCTGGATAGTTAAAAATGTCAAAAATGTAGAGGGTGGTAAAAGACAATTATCACTAACCTTCTACTGAAATATCAAACTTGTAACTTGAAAGTTTGTCACGAATTTGCAGCCCTGGAGGGATAACAAGATGGAACACTGAATGACAGGTGCATTCACTTTTGTATTTCTTCTGTAAAACTTTACCCCACAGTTTGCAGTTTAAAACAACACAAGTTTGATAGTTCAAAGTTCTGTAGGTCAGAAGTCTGGGCCCAGTGTGACTGGGTTTTTATCTGTAGGCTTGACTGAAGGAAAGTCTTCTTTTAACCTCATTCAGTTCCTTACAGCTATAAAGCTAAGGTACCCATTTTTTTCATGGGCAGTCAAGTGGTGCTCTCAGTTGCTCAAGCCCGCTTGCATTTTCTGGCCATGTAGCCACCTCATCTTCAGTGTTGAATTCCTCCACACTTCTGTTTTAAGGGCTCACTTGATTAGAGCAGACTTACCCATGATAATCTTCCCATGTTAATCTCAGTTGGTTTGGAATCTTAATGTCATCTTCAAATATCTTCACTGCAGTACTTAGGTTAATGTTTGGTTATGTAACTAACTAAAGATATATGTGCATCAAGGAGAGGTAATCTTGAGGGGCCAATTCAAAGTTTTCCTACCACAGAGGTCATACAGTGCTTCCTATTTCTACAGTACTCAATAAAAAACTTTTGGAATGTTCTGCTTGATCCAGTGACTTGAACTGTTCACCATCTCTGTCACTGTTCTATATGAAAACCTTATCTTACAGCTATTACTGATGGGTGACACTGTCCGAGTCCAAGAGAACTCGACAATCCTGAATCCAGAAAAAGGTCACAACACATGTTCTATTTGCATATTTTTATACCACTTAGCCTGCATCTAGGATTCACTCTCAAATCCTGATTCTTTTTCTCACACAGCACAGAAAAAATTAGAATTTGATCTAGTACACAGATGGGGTCAGAAACTAGGTGTATTTGTCCGTTTTCACACTGCTATAAAGAACTACCTGAGATGGGGTAATTTATGAAGAAAAAAAGCTTTAATTAACTTACAGTTCCACATCGGTGAGGAGGCCTCAGGAAACTTACAAGCATGGTGGAAGGCAAAGGGGAAGGAAGAACCTTCTTTACATGGCGGCAGGAGAGATAGATAGCAAGCGGGGGGAACTGTCAAACATCTTCCAACCATTAGATCTTGTGAGAACTCACTATCATGAGAAGAGCAATGGGAAAACCACCCCCATGATCTTATCACCTCGCGCCAGGTCCCTTCCTCAATACGTGGAGATTATAATTTGCAATGATATTTGGGTGAGGACACAGAGCCACACCATATCACTGTGTGATACTCAGAAAAATGTTTTTGGGGATTTAGATTTTAGGTAAGGACAGAAGGACAAGTTCAGAAATGATAGCTATCATTTTCTTTCCCTGACTCATCACAAGGCATTAGCGTGTTCAAATTCAGGTGAAGATCAATACTCAGATAGAGATTACAACAAAATTTAATGTAAATGATGGTTCTATGATGATTCAATATCCTTCCCTTATAAATTTATACAGATGCTGACCTAGCAATAGATTAGCAGAATGTTTATTAAGGTCTTGTCCATGTACTATGTGGATTCAAATTCCTGAAGAGAATTGTTAAAATGCAAATACTTTGTCTTCTCCAAACACTTGCCAAATCAGAATTTCTAAAGCAGAGATTCAACAATCAATCGGCATTTCTAATAAGCTTCCCAGATAATTCTAATCTCCACTGGCTTGGAGAGTTGGGATTATTGAAAATATTTCTAATGCATTTTAATGTACTAATTACAAATTCTGACTATTTAAGCCCTACAGAAAAATCCAGAAATATGTATTAAACCTCATATTTAGGCTCTGAATCATGTTTCCTGGTTTGGAAGGTATTTCAATGACTTAGTGTCTAGATCTTCTATAAAATAGCATGTCCTTCTGAGTCATCTTAAAGTGATGTTGTTATCAATAACATTTTGAGCTAGGAGAGACTTTATAAATTATCTAGACCAATTATTTTTTGTTTAACAGATGAGAAAAATGAGGCATGAAAAGTTTAAGTGACTTTAAAGTTTGAACTTTAGTCACCATTTAAATGGTGACTTGAAAACAATGTACAAGATTTGATGTTCTGTGGTCTTTCCAGTGCATCATATTCCTACATTTTTATGTAAATCTAGCCAATATTAAAACACTCTCTCACAAAACAATTGCAATTTAAGAAAATAATCTACAATATTTTTAAAAAACTTAAAGGCATATGGCATGACTTTTCAAAATTTTGACTTACCCATGGTATACTGTCGGGACTCTGGGCTTTTAAAATAGATTAGGTGATAATACTGTGTTTTGGTTTGTATCTGGTAAAATAGCACCAATATCAGGTGTATTATTTTTCTTTAGTACTTTAAATGTTCCATATGCCATCCTTGGCATATTTAAACCTCATTTTATTTTATATGCAATTTAATAATTTAGGTTGCAGATGCCTATTGCTTTAGTTTTATTTGTGCTGTCATATTTTGAAGTAGATGTTGCTTACACTTCAAATAATTTTTGTAATTCATTATTATTTGGTTTATTTCACTGAATGGTAATGCTTCTATTTTTACATTATCAATATTTAATCTTGATAGATAGCTCTATTGTAAAAAATGAAATAAGAAATTTACTGCACTGGAGCATGATAAAACATTTTAAAATGTCTCTACTTGATAATATTTGTGTTTTATAGGGATTCTTCTTCTATACACAGAAGCTTTTCACATTTACTTTTTAAAAATGACTGATGAAAACAAGTACTTAAAAACATTCTCCCCATCCAGGTGATGGTGTTCTAACATTGTATCACTTTGAATTTGAAGAGCATAATGAAACTTTGGACCCTTAGGTTATGTGAATTAACATTTAAAAGAAAGAAGGAGTTGGAAGTGAGGTTGGTAAATAATCCCTATGAAAGAATCACAATAGTGAAACTATCTCCAAACATGCACACTCAAACTACCCTCCAAGTTTTGTATATTCGAATGCATTTGTCAATTTATCTTGTGATGTAGCAGAATCATCACCAATCACACGTTCCCTGAGGTTAATAAGCTTTCTTTCTAAAATTAAAAATGTTTAGGAGGTTAAAGAATCATTATTCATTCCATACCATTGACTAATTGAGCGCCATTCTTCCCTCTCTTTCTTATGCAAATTTATTTGGTAATATTTACAGAGAGAAGAGAATGGAGCAAGGAATTCTAGAAAAAAAATAAATGAGCGATTGGCAAGTCTGACCAGGGTGGCATAATCAGGGTCTTTGAACAGTATGTAGTGATACAGTGATAAGACACCATAGAGAACTTTTTGAGGGGTGTGTGAGTATGCGTGTATGAGAGAGAAAGAGAGATTGAGACTGAAAGGAAATGGGAAGATGCTTGCTCTTTGGCTTTTAGCCCAGACTCCATTGAATGTAATGGATTTCCAATAAGATTTTCTTCCCTAGAAAATGACATTCAATTCAATTCCAAAAATATAGCCATTGTGTTTCCACTATATGTAAAACATTATGACAACTCAGAAAAACAAATAAACAGTGCTAACCTTTTTCACATATTTATAGATAGTCCAAATAAGAAGACATATAATGATTTAATTTTTCAACTTATATAATAACAAAACCACCGAACTTTTATAACTAGAAGAAAACTTAGACGTGCTGTATCTTAATTTCCTCAGCCCAAGAAAAAAGGAACTGAGTCCAAGTGAGGAAAATGATTTGCCAAGAGTTCCAGAGAAATATCCTAACATTATCCACCTGTTCAAAATAAATGTATATGAATGAGAAGAAAAACAGGTTAAAAGGCAGGCCAGAAGTATACTATGATTACTATTGTTCCAAATTTGTTTACGAACAACTAGTATAATTATATATGCTAACTGATACAGAATCTCTTTGACCCTAGCTTGGCTATGAGACACAATTGTGAACTCTTGATTCATTCTTCATCAAGGTGAGGCTTTATCAGGCTTCTCATTTTTCTTAGAAATTCCACAATTTTCTTAACTCATTGTGAAAATGAATGAGAAGATAGTCATTATCAATAGAATTTCCAAAAGTGTCTTCAGAGTGGACACTAAGACTACAAAGTTAGCCAACTGGCAGATTCTAACGCACAATTAAGGCCAATTGGAAATTCTCAATGTTCTCCATGAGCCTTGTACACATAGTCCAGTCAGAGCAAGGGCCAACACTCTCCATAGCAATTGTTGAGTATCAGCTGCCTGTTGAAAATGGTGTTTTGAGTTGCTTCTTAAAATCTCTCTTACAATGATCAGGAGATAACTCAGATACATATGATATACTTTAAACTAGTGTAAAACACCTAAAGACTGAATGCTCATCAATTTCACTGCAGAAGCTTGTCTTATAACTTTTTCCCAAGCCACAGAAATCTTCACTTAGTTCTTTTCTTGGTCAGCTCATTTAAAGATTCTTTCTCACATCAAAGTGATGTAATCCAAAAACATTCTTGTCACCCAGTGGCATCAATTTACTGCAATCTCACAATTTCCCCAGGAATCTCTCCCTGGTTAAATGATCTGCCTCTCAAGCCGGTTCTTGTTAAATTTTACCCCTTTATTCATTGTATTTTGGGAATGAGTCCAAAGGTACAATGAGTCTCAGATGAAGGACTAATAAGCCTATGAACTTCCCTGCAGAAGTACCGCATCTACTGCACTCTGATTGAGGTGCACCTCTGAGAATTAGCTACATTTTGCAATCATGAAATCTTACGGGCCAAGGCATACATGCATCTGGATTTACTGATCTTCTCAGTTGTATAACCTAATGAATAAGTATCCTGTTATGGAGCAGGCCAGAATTTAGGAGCTTAAGTGTGGACCTTATAATTTTCCTATCTGACTTTAACAACAAATAATTACAGTGCATGACCCTTTCTGGGTCCAAGGTTTGAAGGTTATGTTTCATTTATATATCCAGAAAAAACAACAGACATGTTAACTGGCTAATCGTTCTTCCTCACATCTATTGCAAAATATAGAAAATGATGGAAAGAAGGTAATCACAAAATACACAGAACTTGGCTCAAATTCTGGTTCTTAAACAAACCAATTAGCTTTGTGACATCTGGGAAATTAGCCATCTCTTTTAATGTGCCTCATTTGTGAAATCAGAATCAGACAGCATGTACCACATAAGTTGATCCTCTAGATTAAAATATTTAAGATATGTGAAGTACAGTACCTGTGACATATGGAAGTGCACAATAATAAATGTTAATTAGTCCCCTTATTTCCATGTTCTTCTTCACAAATTGAAAAATGTGTTGAATGAAGTAATGCTTAATATGAACACTAAGCAATCTATATGTGTAACAACTCTAGAAATACAGATGTGTTTGGATAAAAGCAACATAACAGGATTATCATTGTTCATTAATTTGTCATCAGTTATAAATGCAACAGAGATAATCTATTTACGGACAACTGTATGTTCCTGATATCCATATTTGGTATTTAGTATTTCTTCAGATTCTCTTTCAATATAGCATAACAAGTGTTAATACTTAAATGTGTAGGTAAGGCTCTACCTGCAAAAGATTACTTATGCCGTTATACCTAGACTTCTATTGGGTTAAAAGAAAATGAAATTGCCTAATTCAACAAAATTTGCGATATCATAAACTTTATTTTTGCATTTGAATACTCAGTAGAAATCAAGGGGAAAGTCTGTCAAGTAAATAATTAAATAAGTAGAGATGGCAAAAGTTAGCCTCTGTAGGCAAACTTGACATAGCATTGACAAAATACCAGGACCTGATCTCAGATTGAGTTCAGCAGAAGGTTGGAGCATAAAGCGACAGGTAACTATGGGGAGAACATAAACCTCTTTAGGTAGCCCTAAAAATATTGGGGTTTGCTTATTTGGATTTTATTAATGGTGATTCCAAAAGGAACATACTGCCATGTACATGGAGTAAAGTTCTAAAATTTAATTAGCAAGTGGGAAGAACTGATATATCCCAGTGCTTTATCTTCTTCCTTTGAATATCATTTCAGAATGTGTTCAGTAAAATGGAGCGAATATGTGTGAAAATAATTTTAAACTGTTTTCATTTTGTATTATTGATATTGGTTTATAAAATTTAGAATACAGCCTTTAACCTTACCTTTCCCTTCTCCCTCTAGAATAAATACATGCAGACATGCATACATACAGTCACAGGGACACACACATACACACACACAGACACACACACACACACTCACACACAACCAGACTTGATCATGTTTTTACAGGCAGAAGACGGAAGCAGATGGTAGAAACCGTGCATTCCTAGCAACAGATTTTGAGACCACAATATTATTCTAGCCAAACAACAAAACATACCACTTATATAAACTGATCGATATATAACTCATTAATAAGTCTAAATATTTGTAGCAATTTACTAAATAATTAAATTAGTGGTGATCTAGACAAAGTTAATAATATGTTCTGCTTGAGTCTCCACCCTCAGATTATTTTACTTTTCCAGAGAAGATGGAAGAGAAATAGAAATAATTTAATTTTCTTTGGCAAGGAAAATTACTCAAAAAAGACCAAAGGAAATAGATATTTTTAAAAGACAGAAATGAGCATGGGGCTAGTGTTTACCTAACATAAAAGAACATCTAAAAACAAAATCAAATAAGCAAACAAGAAAGCTGCTTCCTATTATTCACAACACAAGAGCATCCCTAATACAGATTTTTAGATTTGGAGAACACAGGATTCTAGCCTATTAGAGAGAATACACACACACACACACACAGACACACACACACACACACACACACAGAGAGAGAGAGAAAGAGAGAGAGTTCAAATGCATTTTTGTTACCTAGAGAAACAATAAGCCTCCAGGAGAGTATAAGAAACAAAATACTCAAAGAGCTGAAATATTGAGGGAGAAATTGATATTGCTCTGGTGTTTGTTTATAATATCAGAGTCTATGTCAAGAACCTCAGGCTGATACAAATGAATAATAAAGTAGCAGACTGTCAAACTATCTTTTTATGTCTTAAAAATCTAATGGAGATAAAGCTTAGCGTAGTGGTCAGATTTGCTAATTCAATGAGTGGTCAGTGTCCACAAGCTGAACATAAAACATTAGTACGTCAGGAAAGGATTTCGAAGGGTCATTTTTCTTCTCTTGGCATGATTTTCTTTAATGAAAAAGAGAAGCTGTGATTTTACACTCTGCCAAAATTTATTTTGATTCAGTTAGGCTCCACAGAATCTATTATTTAGACCATACTTTTGCAAAATCTTGCCTAAATTCCCATAATTTGTTATATGCTCTTGAAAAACAAGATAAAACCAATATCACATAAGACTGTCTGAGAGTTCTGGGCCAGAGGAAGTTTTTCCGTTTGGGGCCTGATTTTCCCCCCATTCTTAAATATTTTGATTCAAATTTTAGAATGCAAAAATCCGCCGAATGTCATTATTTATGAGCAGCTTGAGAATAGTGGCTTGTAATACCAATTCACATGACCCCATAAATAAATTGATTTATTTTCCTCCTTAACACATTAGAATAACCTGTTAATCAAGCAAAGTCTAGTTTATTATTGTGGTCTTAATAGTTGCTCAGATAAGAGAGATCAAGAGTGGATAATCATAGGGTGTAGGGGTTTTGGGTTGGAATATTTTAAGGTGGGTCTTTCCATGTGTGGATGTAATTGATTTGGCCAAACTTTGTATTATAATAGTTTAGTTTATTTATCATTGATGAACACAGTGATGATATAGTCTTTATGGGTAAATAGTTGATAAGGAAGCAAGTTAGTTCAGTAAAGTGATCTAATGTCCTAAGCAGGGCTCTTTACCTGATGTGCAAATTGTATCCCAACGAAAAAAAATGGTTTAACAGTTTATTGTTTGGGTAAATGGAATGTGAGGGAGTTCCTGAGGCTAGCAAGAACAGTATTTACCATTTTTACTGCTTTATCTTCTTGGTAAAAATTTTCTATAACAAACAATAGAGTCATTTTGATGTGGAGACCCTGTTCTTCATCCTCATAATTAAGCTACGGAACTGCAGATATCTCAGTTTTCAATAATGAATTCACATGATCCAAAACATCAATACAGCCACATATATTTAAATATATACTAATCAAACTTGCACATGTACTCCCTGATTCTAAAATATAAGTTGAAAAAAAAGATTAAAAAGTAATAAATAAATACCAGAATCCTCTATGAGGAGTACAGAACTATCTTCTTAGTCTCAGATCCACTCTAGAAAACAGAGTTTAGTTGATAAACATAGAAAAGAAAGATCAAATGTGTTTCATGTAAACATGACAATTTAATATCTTAAGACATTAAGCCAATACAAGCACAAGCCAACAGGCAGAAGAGTGGGAAGAAGATATTTTGTCCTCCCTCTGAGACATTACAATATGAGAGCTGAGCTGGAAAATACCAAAATAATCCTGAACCCATACAGCCTGAAGAAGGTGAAGTGAAAGAGCAAAGTATAACAGCAGAAACTATGGGACTTTCCTTTTGTATGATGAGAGAGGCAGCTCCCAAGTACAAATAGTGAAACATGTCTTCTAGATCACATGTTTGTATCCTTTTTCATGACTCAGAGTCCAGCACAGCAATATTGGAGGAAGGGAGGGTGCAGGTGGGCTGTGTGAGCAGAAGTTCCTAGCATCACTTCAGCCCTGTGGGTATATATGTGATGTGATAAGGGAAGTGGCCTGGAGTCAGGAGTGAGCAGAAGAATAATTGCCTTCTCTTTGATCTCAACTGTGGTGAAGGAACATTTAGATCCCTTCATCACAACTTCAGAATATATCTGAGGGGGTGGAAAAAGGAAAAGATTTATTTCTGTGTAAAAACAGATAACATTTAGATTCTTGCTGGATTGGATTGTATTTCCTTGTGCTTGGCTGGTATGTGTGTTTCTCTCTCTCTCTCTCTCTCTCTCTCTCTCTCTCTCTGTGTGTGTGTGTGTGTGTGTGTATGTGTGTGTGTATGAATGACAGATTATATAAAGAGATAAAATATATTTGCATTCTCTAAAAGCAGTGTATATTTTCTCATATAATTACCCAACGAACGTATAGATATAACAAGTTTGACATGGGGATGCAAGTCCAGAATATTATCTAAATGGCCTTGATCAAGTCATATTTTGATTTTAGTTTTTATTTAAAAATACTTATGAACAGCCAAAATTTGTGTAACACTTTAAACTTTTTATAAAATATTTTTACTTGTAACACCAGAATTTTCAACCTTTAATGAAAACTTGTCTGAAAGGTAAATATAAACAGACAAGTAAGAGACATATGTTATGGGTTAGATATTTCCAAGGGACGAAAAATACTATAAAATCTTTAACATGTAAAATGCATATTTTCCCAAGAATTACACAATGAATAAATGATTGTTGAAATATGAGTGAAATAATAGAACACATTTCTAAATAATTTTTTTGCCTAAATTTCTTCTTAGCTTACCTGAAGTTATGCTTATTTGGTTTAACCATCAAAATAGTTACCAGAAAATAATTTGGTTTAAGCATCAAAAGAAGAACTTGATGATGAAGACTCTTGTAAGTGATTGAAGAAGGGAGTCACTAAGATATTGTGAGGCTGATTTTGACAGCTTCACATAAATAGGACGCATCATTTAAAATAAATGTGAACTTTTTTCTACTAATAAAAAAGGCAGAAATATTTTGTTCCCAAATAAAATGTTCAACAGACATACAAACCCTACATCTAAAGTTGTTTTTTAATTTCGTAATTTTAAGGATTTCTTTAATCCTTCCACTACTACCAACCCTCTGCTAGGATCTTCAGTGACGTGTTTTGAAGTTTTAGTCTTTTCCTTCAAACATATTCAATCAATTTCTGATCAATAAATGTCAAAATGATAGCAAATGACAAAAATTCACTACCTTTAAAGTACTTAATGATATCCATATTTCTCTCAAATAATCATCATAAAATTAGCACTTTTACATTTCCTTTCTATACTCATTTTTATAAAATGATATCAAAGGACAATAAAATATTCAAATAGCTTTAAGACACACTGTCATACATGTTAAAAATGGTTACTTTGCTGAAACAAGAATATTGGAAATCAGTTTTCACCATCTCAATTAAGAGATGCTTGTATGGTGCAAGGTTGCCATTTTTTCCCTGCATCCAAATTCTCAATTTGAAGTTTGTCTGTCTCTATTTCTTTTGTTCTCTAAATTACTAGAACTTGGAAAACATCAAGAGAGTAGAGGCCTTGGGCTTGTTCAGCTCTGTGTCCTCTTGCACAGAATAATTTTGTAACATGTTTGGCACATGATTAATATTTGTAAAATTAGTGAGGAGACACAATTCTTCCGTGCTGCACAAAGTTTTGCTCACTGTCTATTCTTTGCAATAGATACAGCAAACAATAGTTAGCTACCATAGAAACATATCCCATGATTTGGCAGTGGAACAGACAAAGGAGTAGCTGAACTCAGAGACTGCAAACTTCACAGGCCAGACAATTGAAGGAGATGTCAAAAAGAGAGGAAAAGTTACTCTGGGTTCCAAGTAGCAGGGGAAACATCCATTTCTTGGAAAGCATTAAGTGAAAAAGAAAGATGACAGGTCCCAGTTCCACAGAAGCTGAAATCATATGGAGGGAATGATAGTGGGCTCTCTAGTATGAAAGGGAAAAAGGGTAGTGATGCTTGAATGCAAAGCACTGATTTGATCACCAGCAAGATTTCTGTTACTGGGACTTGAGCAAAAGTAAGATATGGTCAACATCAAACTTGTACTGATATTCACTTCTGAAAATCCTGATCTTTGGTTTCTTAAATTTTGACAATCTTGAGGGAAAAAACTGTTTCAGATAATAGAGTAGGATGAAAGCTATATATAAGGTTAACCTCAGCTTCTAAGAAAATCATCACCCAAGGACTAGAAACTGTGGTGGTGGATAACCAATATTCCTGTAATTATTGCTAGTGTGTTAGATGTACCTGCCAGATTTATTAGAGTTTAGCAGGTTCTACTAATGATTTTAAAAATATGGTTCCAAACCTAGGACAAATCTTCTCTAAACATGTATAGCAGAAGAATTAAGAGGAGAGTAAAAGAGGACAAGAGATGTGACTTTATTTTAAATATAATCCTGATTTTGCTATTAAATTTTTAACAAAAATAACTAAACAAATTGCAGCCATGGATTGTTATGTCTGTCTAAAGTGAATTAAAAAAACATATATTTGAATATCTATCTCCCTTAATTATTACTTTAATTAAAAAAATGGGAAATTACTTTTGCCTCTGAATTAAATATATGCTTAATATGTAAAACCTATGCAATAACATTAACATATATAAGGCATACACATATATAAGTGGTTATAATATAGGGAATTATAGCCACACTGGAAGTGGAAATCTTTATAGTACTTATGTGGGTCAAAAGAAATACTTTCTGCATAGAATTCTTCTTAATCTTCAGGCGTAGACAGGTTGTTATTTTTTTTCCTCCCAAGAGTAAACATCTAATAAATAGCAGAGCCAGTTTCTGAACGTGAAACTATTTGACTCTGAGGTTCTCTACACTACATGCCTAGAAAACTTATGTTATTAATCTCTAAGTATTTATCAATTAACATAATATTTGTTCCTATACAATAACTATATTTATGCTTTTATCACTCTAAAATGAATATAGTTAGAAATGTGTCTACGGAACAGTTAATTTCCATACTGTAATCGTACTATTTTTTTTAACTTTGAATCACATATTACTAAAGATAGTTTATTTTTCAATGCTATGGCTTTTCTCTATTAATAAGAATGAGAGTGTGCAGTCTAGGTATTTCATTACTAGAAATTACACTCCGTCTAATTATCTCTAAATAGACACAGTAGAAAATAAGCTATGTCCACCTAATTATGACAAATCAATTTAAATGAATTTCATCCTAGTCTGATGCTTTGTGTCTATGCAGGAATTCAACCAGTCTGGTCAAGAAGAACAACTGGATCAACTAGGGTGTTTCCCAACTTGAATAAATTCACTGTTATTACTCTCTGTCCAGAATAGATAACTTGAATCTTTCAGCAGAAACTCTCTGGAGTATTGATCTTAAAAGGAGGATTTTGAGGGTTGAGTGTTCTAATTCTAGACTGTCAAGAAAAAAAAATCAGAAACGAGGATCAAGTTATCATATTCAGATTTAAAACTCAGAGGTCAAACAGATAATGATGTAAAAAATAGTAGATGAAATTTATAAGAGGAAGCCTCCTGGGTTGGACAGTAAGCTAGAGCAAGGCAAAGGCAGAAAAATCAGCAGGAAAGACAGCCCAGGCGATGAAAATTTTAGAGCTGTCGTAAGAATATATTTCCCTGGTCCTTTCATGCATCCCAACCCTACTCCCATTGCTGCAGGGTTAGGACACCAGCTAATTTGATGATACCGTGCCTAGTCTCCCATAAGTTTTTAATTGCTCAGAATGCACCAGTATGAGTTGCTGCATTCCTAAGCAGTCAAGAAATAGGAGAACAAACTGGTTTGGTATGCTAAAGGATTACAGCTACAAAAGGTACCAGGAGAGGAAGACACTGGGTTCGGGGTCTGGAACATCTTGTAAGATAGTATTCTCAAATTAGTTTTAGTATAAAGGTTATTGAGATGGACATTTTCTTTTTTAGCAGATGGCCAGGACTTCTCTTTGATATTCTATTTTTACAGGTATAGTGGGGCCCAAGAATCTATCATTTAATATATTCCCAGGGTAATTTTTATGATTAGGAATGGTTGATAAACACTAGTACATGATAGGATGAAAATAGTAGGAGAAAATACTAAGAATAGGAGCAGATTAATTGCTGATTTTAATTATTTAAGTGAAGGCTATGAGAAGAAGTTGTAGACTTACTAAATGTGGTTCTAGGAAACAACATTCAGAAGTTGGAGAAGCATTTTAAATGACTTGTATTATTTTATTGTACGTTAAAGATTCCTGAATAAGTAGAAAATGCTTATTATGGAAAAATAGAAAACCAGTTAAACAAAAAGATTAGGAATAATTACCCATATAATCACTCTGCCAAAAAGTCACTATTAATTTTCCTGTGCAATAATATCTCACATCTCAGGGACATTGTTCTTGGAATGTCTTCATCATGTGTGGATAAAATCTGTCTTTACCAAGGTTAAGTTTTTGTAGAAAACAATGTTTAGAGAAGTCTTTTCAAAATGGTTTTGTCAGTCAGCAGTTTCCAGAGAGACAAAACCAATAGGATATATGTGTGTATGGGTGCTTGTGTATTTATTCTAGGTTGTAGTTCACATGATTATAAAAGCTAAGAAGTCCCATGAGCTTCCAGCTGCAAGCTGGAGCACCACGGAAGCCAGTGGTACAATTCAGTCTCACCCCAAAGGCTTGAGAACCAGGCAAGGCTGATGGTGTATACTCAGATCTAAATCCAAAAGCCCAAGCACTGGAAGCTCCAACGTCCAAGGGCTAGAGAATACAGCTGTCTCAGATCAAGCAGTGAGAGCAAATTAACCTTTTCCTCTGCCTTTTTAAAAATGTATAATAGGGTCTCCAAGGATTGGATGATGCCCATCCACATTTTTAAGGGAGATCATCTTTACTCAGTCCACAGATTCAAATGAATCTGTGGAATGAGTGAGTGTTTCTTCTGGAAACATTCTCACAAAAACATTCTCACAAACATTAATTCTCCAGAAATAATGTTTGACCAGCTATCTGGCCATCCCTTAGCCCAGTCAAGTTGACACGTAAAATTAATCATCACAGTGCTGTCAATATATTAAATGGAATAAATAAACATTCATGACAGTCCCTTCTTCCAAATCAACTACATCTGTTAGTATCTAATATTTAATAATAATTCTCCATTTTAAAAAGTCTTAGAAATGAAATATTCTGATTGAACATTTTTGTATTGTTATAGGATAGGCCCGTGAAGGGGCATAAAAGTAAGTTTGTCCACACTCCGTCCTAGAAAGCAGATATACTTCGATTAAAGTTTGGCCAACTTCCACAATGTTCCCTTAGTATTGCAGCATTGCCGTTATTGAAGAAAAAAATAAACATTTAAAAATATAAAACAACAATATTCTCCTGAAAGGTCTTCAGGAATTTTTCACAAACGATTGCAACCCATTGAGGAAGATTGTTTTACAAACCTTAGGTTGATAACTCCTTTTCTTAATATTTTGAAGCAGCCCACACATAAAATGTCTTATGTAGTTGTTTTCTCTCTTGCCAAGACAATTTTGACAAAATCTATTTTAAAATACTTGATTTTTCACAGATTATCTTGGTGCTTAAGTCCACATTATCAGACTCTTATTCTCTCTCTCTCTCTCTCTCTCTCTCTCAACACACACACATATGTTATTTAGAAAAAAAGAATGACTAGTTTATGCATAGACAATTGCATTTCTGACCAAGTTTGTGAGGCTGTCATTATAAAATATATTAACTAAGTACTTAGTGATTTTTGGTAGCCATACTTTAAATGTAGAGCTTGTATATTCAGATCAACTAATATACTGTGATCTGCTTTTGAAACGCCTAAAAGGCCAGTCATGGTGGCTCATGCCTATAATTTCAGCACTTTGGGAGGCCGAGACGGGTGGATCACCTGAGGTGAGGAGTTCGAGACCAGTCTGGCCAACATTGCAAAATCCCCTCTCTACTAAAAATACAAAAATTATCCAGGTGTGCTGGCGGGTGCCTGTAGTCCCAGCTACTCGGGAGGCTGAGGCAGGAGAAATGCTTGAACCCGGGAGGCGGAGCTTGCAGTGAGCCAAGATCACGCCACTGCACTCCAGCCTGGGTAACAGCAAGACTCTGTCCCAAAAATAAATAAAGAAATAGAGGCCTAAAACATTTCTGTAGTAAAAATTATTACCCAATAAGAAGGTGAAACATTTTCATTTTCCAAAAAGTCTGAAAAATGTGCTGAGTTTCAGGAAAATGCCAGACATGTAACCTGTAATTCTAACAGGGGAAATGCTAACAACCAAGGACCATGCATGCTCTACTAACTGATGAAACGTGTGTTTCATCTCTTACTCTGTCAGATATGAGGGTAAGTTTCTATCAAAATTACCATTGATAAAGTCCTGGAGCATAGATATGTTTATAGAAGAAACTTCTAGCAAGAAATGCCTGGGATGCTAAAGGAAGTAAAAGTAATCACTTTTCATTCTTGGAGTCACCATCTGGGGAAATGTAAGACAGTATTTTTAAAGCCTTAGCTACCACTTCATTACAAACACTTCATTAGTGTTTTTCAGCTGCTCATTTGTCTCTTTTCTCTCCACCTGCACATCCTCCCAGCCAATTTTCAATAATGGCTGTCCCTTTTCCCAGCCCTCACTGTGCCAAGCACTGGACAGATTCTGAAAGGCTTTGCTTCAAAGTGAAATGGAGAATTTGGCTAGGACTTAGCTGCCATGGAGACATCCTCGATATTTTGCTTCCAATACACATTTGTCTGAATCAAAGCATTTTTTTTTTCCAATTTGTTTTTTTTCTTAGTGGTCCCTCTTCCTTCCCAACTGCTCCAAAGTCATGCCTACCAATTTGTGAATTAAAGAAACCAGCCTTTTCTTTGTTTCCAGCTTTCACTTGTTTAGCATAATTTAAACACTTTTTTTCATTTTGAAGTCTATGGCATCTACTTATACAACTCTCTATCTTTATTTCATCTACCATCTTCCTGAATTATCTTTCATTTCTTCAGAATCTATTTAACTGACTTCATTTCCATCCAGTCATCTGACTTCAGCTTTTGCACAGACGACTCACCTAACAGCCTATGTATACTTAGACTACTCACTTCAAAATATCCTAATTTACCTTTTCAAATCACAATAATCACAACTCTGTATCACAACCGTTTGAAACTTTTCTTGATTCAACCCGAAAAAGCACAATGTTCAAAATCTCTTCTGTTTCTAATCCCATCACGCTGTCCAAATACCATCATCTTTATGCTGGAATGCTAATATATTTCTGTTGGTTTTCTCTGAGCCCATTCCTCCATTCCAATCCATTTTCTACCCTGCACCTGCACCTGGAGCATTTTTTTTTTCATGCCCCACCTCCATTTTAAAGTGGTTCAAGTTTTTCTTTCTTAAATAGATGGAGTTAGTGCTGTGCTCTACTAACTGATGGTGTGTTTCATCTCTTGCTCTGCCGCATCAGATATGAGGGTAAGTTGCTTAACAATCGGCTGGGCAGGGGAGGAGGGCAGAAAGAGGGGGGTGGATGATGAAAAACTCCCACCTGTACCCTTGTAGCATTCGCCAAATTTCCACAGTATAACTATTCCTGTGGTGGATAATTTCAAGCTAGCAATGTGATATCTCTGAGTGTTGAGTTGGAGAAAGATGTGCACAACTGGCCCTGGAAAGCCAGTGGAGATCAGTTCTAGCAGATCACCAAGTAGAGGCCAACTCCTTAACTTGAAGTTTACGTCCCCGCTTCAGCTGTTCCCTCTGACCTATAAGCCATGACTTGCCTTAGAATCTATCCACTGACCATTCTGGACCTTTATTTAGTTTCTCAAATGTGCTGTATGCTCTGCTTTCTCTAGCAGTAGGGACTTCCGACATGTTCTTTCTTCCACCTGGAACACTCTCAATGCCACCGTTGCCAAAGTTAAGATCTCATTTCTGTCATTTTCTTGAAGAGATCTTCCCTGATCCCCACTGCACGCCAGACGAATCCAGAGGTATTATTGTGTGCGCACTGCGCACGACTTACTTCTTCCTCTCTTAACACGGTTGTAATTTTTACCTCTATTTTTGTGATTGCTTAATGTCTCTCCTCAACCAGACTGTAACTCTAAGTCTAAGAGTTATGCCTGGGTATAATTATGATTTTATCACTAGTGCCTATGTCCAGCATAGTTCTAAGCATATAGTAGTTTCTAATTAAAAATAATAAGAACAACTTATGTTGGATGAAAAAATGAAGAGATATTTATCCCTTTCTTTACTGAATGGTACTTGGCACATTCTAGGGCTTCATTAGATATTTATTGAATGATTACCTGAATATTTCACTTATTGTATTTCCTTATTTCTGCTGAAATCAGTTTTTACCTTTATTATGATCTTTATTCCTCAATCTAATATTTTTCTCCACCCCTTACTTGCTAGCTTGTAATTCTCTCCTCCTTTTGTTATAATCCTAAAGCCCATATTTGAAGTTATTTTAAATGTTACTGTTATAACCATCACCTGATGAGCCATTGGTCTTTATCACCTTTATGTATAGAGACTACACTCTTACCATTTGGGGAAAATCCATTGGTATTAAACTTAGTCTTAATGAGAAAATATTGAATTGAAAAAATGGTAGTAAGTAATAATGGAGATAATTTAACATAAAGTTATTAAAATCAGATATAGAATAAGATAATTCATTCTTGACATAGATATTTTATGAGAAAACGTGATTATTTGTAAGTAAACATTTTGAGTGTAATCTTGAAAAATTCTCGACAGCAGTCTACCATGCACACTCAGAAATACAAGCCATTATATAAGTGGTAGATTTAATGAGCCCACTCTGATATTCTGATTGCTAATATGGATGACATGTATGAATGAACCTTAAGGCAAGTTCTCTTAATATCATTAGCGGCATTTGGTAAACATATTGTGATTCTAGCGAGCCATGTTATGTAGGTGTTGATACTTAAAAATAAGTAACTGAGTTGTATAAAAACAAACACACTAAATCAATATACGATCTTTCCAGCTTGAAATTTGTCATTTTTTTCCGTGATGCTATGTTCAATAGAACATCTGCTGAGATAGCTTTTACTTTTTTTTTTTAATTTTTGAAAGTGAAGCAGATTCTCTTTACCTGTGCATCTTTTGTTTAAAAAGTCAGAGATGCCTCTGTTTCTTCCAAAAAGGCCATTTTTAAAAACTAACTTTGAAAAATAAGGCAGAAAATCTATTCTATCAAGATTTCTATTTAAACACTATGTTTAAAGTGCTTGTGCTTAGTGTTTTAGAAGCTAGAGGTATTTCTTTTGAAGTGTCAATCTGACCATTACTATGATTTTGATGGTAATTATAGTGGAATGCCCGTATTTCAAAGAGTGAGATCAGAGTTCATTTTAATCTCTGCACTGAATGAATTTGGCAGTGTTTCTGTGTCTGCTGAGTTCTGAGTACATATATTTGCAATGTATTTTGATGTCATAAACTCAGAGTTTGGGTATATCTGGGTAGTTGGACTAGTTGGCTATATTAGCAAAATATTCAGGAGTTTCAACAAATGATATCTAATATTATAATCATGTTTGGAACTTGTTTTAGGTATAGAAATTATCAGATAAATACCACATATACTTCTGTAGAAATTATTTTGAGTATAATTCAAACTGCAAATTGAATAATACATATATGAGTATATGTATTATATATGATACTTATCAAAATATATGTATTATATATGATACTTATCAAAATATATGTATTACATATGATATGTCAAAATATATGTATTATATGATACATATAAAAATATGTATTCTATTAGATATGATACATATAAAATATATAATATATGATACATATCAAAATATATGTATTCTATTACATATGATACATATAAAAATATATATATTCTATTACATGTGATACATATAAAAATATATATTCTATTACATGCAATACATATGGAAATATATGTACTTATATTACATCGAAATATGTAAATACCTATTAATTTTCATAGGGGAAATACTAAAATAGATCTTATAAGGAATGCAAAACTATGATGTAACTGTTTGGTCCCCACTTACAGTGGTAAGACAAAACTACTGAAAATTGATAAAAATAAAATAATAAAATTACTATACAAGGCAATATTATTACAAATCACAATGCAGTACCTAAGTACCAAATGAGGTACCTATGCATAAAATTTCATAGCAGCTTCTTTCTAAAAGTAGGACCACAGGAGGCAAAAGGAAAAAACAAATGGAAATACATAGTACTAGAAGTCTTTAGCATACTATTCTCAATCTAAAACAGGTAAGTAGACAAAATGTGAGGATATAGAAAAATGAAACAAGGTAAGTAAAAATGTAGATATCATGATTATATATTGAAAATGATACCTATAAGAGAGAATTCACATTCTCAAATATGTATAAAACATTCATAAAAACTGACCATATATTAGCCTGCAAAGGCAAACTTAACAAATTTCATAAAGATAAATAAAAACAGCTCTCTCTTATCACAATGCAAGAAAACTATACATCAATAACAATAGACAAAAAGACTTTTTTTTTTTTTTTTTTGAGACAGTTTCTGGCTATGTCACCCAGACTGGAGTGCAGTAGTGTAATCTCAGCTCACTGCAACCTTCACCTCTGGGGCTCAAGCAATCCTCCCATCTCTGCCCCCCAAGTAGCTGGGACTACAGGCATACGCCACCATGCCTGGCTAATTTTTTAAATTTTCGGTAGAGATGGGATTTTCCCATGTTGCCCAAGCTGGTCTCAAACTGCTGAGCTCAAGCAATCCACCTGCCTCAGCCTCCCAAAGTGCTGGGATTACAAGAGTGAGCCACAAGACCTGGCCCAAGACTTTTTTTTACGTTGAAAAAAATAATAAAATACTATGTCAAAGAAGTGCAAACCAAAATTTAAAAAATAATTTTAAAAACAATGATAATAAAAATCAGTACATTCTAGAATCTATAAGATCATATTTTTAAAAAACATTATACAAAAATTTATAGCAGCAATTACTTAGATCAATGAAAATACAAAATGAAAGAAAATGTTAATCATTTCAATGAAATATTGAAAGATTACACTGAAAGAAAATGAAAGTAATGATATAATAAAGATAAAAGCAATGAGCGAGGATGAAAACTCATGGAACTAGTGAAAAATTTAAAAAGTGAATTCTTTATAAAAAAATCAAAATATGTACATTATTATTTAATCCAATTAATTAAAAAGGGAGAAAACATAACTATAAGAGAACATGACAAGGGGAAAAAACTATTGAGACAGTTGATTTAGAAAAAAATGACTACTTTTTGCAGTTAGAGTGTACTAAAAATAAGTCCTACAGACATGCATGTGGTATTTGTCTGATAATATCAATACCATTGATATTATCAGACAAAAAGCAAGTTCCAAATGTGACTACTTTGCACAAATACACAACTACATCAAAAAATACAATATGAAACGGATAATTTTGAAGGAAAAGTAGTTTTCCAGTATTGACCCAAAAGAAAAATAAATTTAAACAATTTCACTTAAAAAATTGAAAATTTATCACATAATTATCTTAACAATGAGTGCCAAGTCCCAGAGTCCAAAGGCCTGAGAACCAGGAGCACAGAAGTTTGAGGAAAAGATGGCTGTCCCAGTTCAAGAAGAGAGAGATAATTTTCCCTTATTTTATGTTTTATCATTTCCAAAACATTCTCACAGACATACCTAGAAATAATGTTTTACCAGCTCTCTGGGCATCCCTTAACCTAGTCAAGTTGACATATAAAATTAACCATCACAACAGGCTATACCAATCAGCTACTCAAGGCATGCCAGATAATACTGGGTTCAAATTGCCCTAATTCATTTTACTCATAAAACAGAAGTTTTACAAGAAAAACGACTTGAGAAGGCCAAGGGCTACTTCCCCAAACAGTGTCCCCTTGTAGATTGGCAGTGTCACTTTGGCCCTGCCGCCAACTCAAGAGCAGTGACATGAAAGTTCTCCCTGGGGGAAGGCAGATCGTAAGAGCAGAGAGCTCCACAGCTCGCAGTTCTCACTAAGGGGACCGATTTTATCAAACGTGGAGTAGATTTAGTCTAAGGGCACTGTAGTAAAGAATGGAAAATTTAATGGTAAGCAGTTAAGAAGGGGCTGGTATTTCCACTGGGCAGCAAACAAAAGCATAGGTTCACTAGAGGTTTAACAGAGAGAATCAGGAAAAGAGACAGATAAACAATCTTCCTGGGGTCAGAACAAGGCTCAAAAAGTATGCTCAAACAGTACTCTTTTAGAGAGATCAAATTTAATTTGATCAGACTGTGGAGTAGGTAATGACATTTATTTTCAAAAATTATAGAGCAATCAGCTAGCATTAGTGGAGGCTAACAAGTGAGAGAACTTTTCCCTAGCCAACCTCCCTTACAAGAAATTGTAATAGGAATTCATTCTTCAGGGTGAAAGCAAGTAACAGAAAGTAAAAGGATAGAAAAAAGGAAACTCTGTAACAGCCAACATAAGAGAGCTGGGGTGGATATTTTATTAGACAAATGGATTTGAACAACAACAAAAAACAAAAATAAAGGAGGACATTTTTAAATGAAAAAGGGTTAATCCAAAAGAAAGATATAATAATTATAACTATATATGCACCTAAAAAGAAGCAAAATTCTTCTAAATTCATGAAGCAAAAATTGGCAGAATTGAAGGGAACAATAGAAAACCAAAAATAATAGCTTAAAACATCAAAATTGCACGTTCAATAATGGATAGAACAACCAGGCAGGAGATCAACAAGAACACAGAAGCCCGGAACAACCCTATAAACAAGTAGATCTAACAAACCTCTGTAGAACACATCACCAAACAACAACAGACTATACATTCCTCTCAAGTGTCCATGGAACATTCTCCAGAATATGAGAGGCCAAAAGAAATGTCAATAAATTAAAAAGAATTGAAATCACATAAAGCATGTTCTTTGAACACAATGGAATGAAATAATAATTAATAAAAATAAATTTGGAAAATTTTAAAAAATGAGGATTTACCACTACACTTCTAAATAAACAATGGGTCAAAGACAAAATCACGAAGAGAATTAGAATATACTTTCAGAAGAATTAATGAAATGAAATAAAAACAAAACATAACAAAACTTACAGGGCACAGCAAAAGGAGTGATTAGATGAAACTTGAAAATGGTAAATGTCTATATATAAAAAAGTTAAGAAGATCTCAAATCAGTGACCTGACCTGCTACCATAAGACACTGAAAAAAGAAGAGCAAACTAAACCTAAAGGTAGCAAAAGGAACGAAATAATACTACTGTTAATAATACATATGATAGTAAAATTAAGGAATTATAGAAATATATATAAATACAAAAAATCAATGAAACAAAAAAAGATTCATTAAAAAGACAAAATAAATTGACAAACTATTAGCTAATCTGACCAGAAAGTAACAGAAAATATTCAAAATGACAAAATCAAAAACAGAAGGGGAAAAATTACCAACCTTATAGAAATAAAAAGGATTATAAAAGAATGCTACGAACAGCAAGGGGTATGTCATCAGATTAATTAGATGAAACTGACAAATTTCTTAAAACATGCAAACTACGAAAACTGATTCAAGGAGAAAAAAAATCTGAATAGGTCTATAATAAGCAAAGCAGTTGAATTAGTAATTTAAAACTTCCCTCTAACAGTGCAGACACACAGAGCTCATTTAAAGAGTAATTAATACCGATTCTTTATAAACATGTCCCAAAAATAGAACAAAAAGGAATACTTCCAAATTCATTTTATAAAGCCAGTACCACCCTCATATCAAAGCCAGTCAAATACATTACAATAAAATAAAACTTTAAACCAATATCATTTATGAATACAGATGCAAAAGCCTCAACAAAATCCTAAGGAAAGAATCCAGCAACATATAAAAATGATTATGCTCCATGACTGAGTACAGCGTATCACAGGATGTCAAGAGTGGTTAATTTCTGAAAATCAATTAATGTAATACACAATATTAACAGAAACATATAACCATCTCAGTTGTCACATAAAAAGTACCTGTACAATCCAATACCCTTCCATATTTAAAATATTCAAAAAACTAGGAATAGAAGGAAACTTCTTTAACCTGATAAATGGCATATATAAAAAACTCACACCTGGCCAGGCACGGTGGCTCACACCTGTAATCCCAGCACTTTGGGAGACTGAGGCGGGTGGATCACCTGATGTCAGGAGTTCGAGACCAGACTGACCAACATGGAAAAACCCCGACTCTACTAAAAATACAAAAAACCCTCACTGGGCGTGGTGGCGCATGCCTGTAATCCCAGCTACTCAGGAGGCGGAAGCATGAGAATTGCTTAAACTCGGAAGTCAAAGGTTGCAGTGAGCCGAGATTGCACCATTGCACTCCAGCCTGGGCAACAAGAGCGAAACTCCGTCTCAAAAAAAAGCAAAAAATAAAAACAAACAAACAATAACCTCACACCTAAAATCATACTTAATGATGAAATACTAAACTCTTTCTCCCTAAAATCAGGAAGAAGACAAGGATGTCTGCTTTTACCGATTCCTTTCAAAATTGTAGTAGAGGTTTTAGACAAGGCAATTTGGCAAGAAAAACAAAGAAAACACAAATTGGAAAGGAAAAAGTAAAACTATCCCTATTTATAGATGATCTCATTTTGTGTATATCAAAAATCTTAATGAATCTAGCAAAATACAATTAGAACTAAAAAATGTGTGCTGTGATATGACAAGACATAAAATCTGCCATATATAGGTGAATCTCATTCATTCACCTTTTATAAGTATTGATATGAAGAGAGATTATTTCTTTTTTAAAATTTTATTATTATACTTTTTTAGGGTACATGTGCACAATGTGCAGGTTTGTTACATATGTATACATGTGCCATGGTGTGCTGCACCCATTAACTCGTCATTTAGCATTAGTTATATCTCCTAATGCTATCCCTCCCCCCTTCCCCCACCCCACAACAGTCCCCCTTCCTTTCTCCATGTGTTCTCATTGTTCAATTCCCACCTATGAGTGAGAACATGCAGTGTTTGGTTTTTTGTCCTTGCGATAGTTTGCTGAGAATGATGGTTTCCAGTTTCATCCATGTCCATACAAAGGACATGAACTCATCATTTTTTTAAGGCTGCATAGTATTCCATGGTGTATATGTGCCAAATTTTCTTAATCCACTCTGTCGCTGGACATTTGGGTTGGTTCCAAGTCTTTGCTATTGTGAATAGTGCCGCAATAAACATATGTGTGATAGCAGCATGATTTATAATCCTTTGGGTATATACCCAGTAATGGGATGGCTGGGTCAAATGGTATTTCTAGTTCTAGATCCCTGAGGAATCACCATACTGACTTCTACAAGGGCTGAACTAGTTTACAGTCCCACCAACAGTGTAAAAGTGTTCCTATTTCTCCACATCTGCTCCAGCACCTGTTGCTTCCTGACTTTTTAATAATCGCCATTCTAACTGGTGTGAGATGGTATCTCATTGTGGTTTTGATTTGCATTTCTCCAATGGCCAGTGATGATGAGCATTTTTTCATGTGTTTTGGCTGCATAAATGTCTTCTTTTGAGAAGTGTCTGTTCATATCCTTCACCCATTTTTGATGGGGTTGTTTGTTTTTTTCTTGTAAATTTGTTTGAGTTCATTGTAGATTCTGGATATTAGCCCTTTGTCAGACGAGTAGGTTGCGAAAATTTTCTCCGATTTCGTAGGTTGCCTGTTCACTCTGATGGTAGTTTTTTTTGCTGTGCAGAAGCTCTTTAATTTAATTAGATCCCATTTGTCAATTTTGGCTTTTGTTGCCATTGCTTTTGGTGTATTAGACATGGAGTCCTTGCCCATGCCTATGTCCTGAATGGTATTGCCTAGGTTTTCTCCTAGGGTTTTTATGGTTTTAGGTCTAACATGTAAGTCTTTAATCCATCTTGAATTAATTTTTGTATAAGGTATGAGGAAGGCATCCAGTTTCAGCTTTCTACTTATGGCTAGCCAGTTTTCCCAGCACCATTTATTAAATAGGGAATCCTTTCCCCATTGCTTGTTTTCTGAGGTTTGTCAAAGATCAGATGGTTGTAGATATGCAGCATTATTTCTGAGGGCTCTCTTCTGTTCCATTCGTCTATATCTCTGTTTTGGTACCAGTACCATGCTGTTTTGCTTACTGTAGCCTTGTAGTATAGTTTGAAGTCAGGTAGTGTGATGCCTCTGGCTTTGTTCTTTTGGCTTAGGGTTGACTTGGCAATGCAGGCTCTTTTTTGGTTCCATATGAACTTTAAAGTAGTTTTTTCCAATTCTGTGAAGAAAGTCATTGGTAGCTTGATGGGGATGGCATTGAATCTATAAATTACCTTGGGCAGTATGGCCATTTTCACGATATTGATTCTTCCTGCCCATGAGCATGGAACATTCTTCCATTTGTTTGTATCCTCTTTCATTTCATTGAGCAGTGGTTTGTAGTTCTCCTTGAAGAGGTCCTTCACATCCCTTGTAAGTTGGATTCCTAGGTATTTTATTCTCTTTGAAGCAATTGCGAATGGGAATTCACTCATGATTTGGCTCTCTGTTCGTCTGTTATTGGTGTATAAGAATGCTTGTGATTTTTGTACATTGATTTTGTATCCTGAGACTTTACTGAAGTTGCTTATCAGCTTAAGGAGATTTTGGGCTGAGACAATGGGGTTTTCTAGACATACAATCATGTCATCTGCAAACAGGGACAATTTGACTTCCTCTTTTCCTAATTGAATACCCTTTATTTCCTTCTCCTGCCTAATTGCCCTGGCCAGAACTTCTAACACTATGTTGAATAGGAGTGGTGAGAGAGGGCATCCCTGTCTTGTGCCAGTTTTCAAAGGGAATTCTTCCAGTTTTTGCCCATTCAGTATGATATTGGCTTTGGATTTGTCATAGATAGCTCTTATTATTTTGAGATACGTCCCATCAATGCCTAATTTATTGAGAATTTTTAGCATGAAGGGTTATTGAATTTTGTCAACGGCCTTTTCTGCATCTATTGAGATAATCATGTGGTTTTTGTCTTTGGTTCTGTTTATATGCTGGATTACATTTATTGATTTGTGTATGTTGAACCAGCCTTGCATCCCAGGGATGAAGCCAACTTGATCATGGTGGATAAGCTTTTTGATGTGCTGCTGGTTTTGGTTTGCCAGTATTTTATTGAGGAATTTTGCATCAGTGTTCATCAAGGATATTGGTCTAAAATTCTCTTTTTTTGTTGTGTCTCTGCCAGGCTTTGGTATCAGGCTGATGCTGGCCTCATAAAATGAGTTAGGGAGGATTCCCTCTTTTTCTGTTGATTGGAATAGTTTCAGAAGGAATGGTACCAGCTCCTCCTTGTACCTCTGGTAGAATTTGGCTGTGAATCCATCTGGTCCTGGACTCTTTTTGGTTGTTAAGCTGTTGATTATTGCCACAATTTCAGATCCTGTTATTGGTCTATTCAGAGATTCAACTTCTTCCTGGTTTAGCCTTGGGAGAGTGTATGTGTCGAGGAATTTATCCATTTCTTCTAGATTTTTCTAGTTTATTTGCATAGAGGTGTTTGTAGTATTCTCTGATGGTAGTATGTATTTCTGTGGGATTGGTGGTGATATCCCCTTTATCATTTTTTATTGCATCTATTTGATTCTTCTCTCTTTTCTTCTTTATTATTCTTGTTAGCAGTCTATCAATTTTGTTGATCCTTTCAAAAAACCAGCTCCTGGATTCATTAATTTTTTGAAGGGTTTTTTGTGTCTCTATTTCCTTCAGTTCTGCTCTGATGTTAGTTATTTCTTGCCTTCTGCTAGCTTTTGAATGTGTTTGCTCTTGCTTTTCTAGTTCTTTTAATTGTGATGTTAGGGTGTCAATTTTGGATCTTTCCTGCTTTCTCTTGTGGGCATTCAGTGCTATAAATTTCCCTCTACGCACTGCTTTGAATGTGTCCCAGAGATTCTGGTATGTTGTGTCTTTGTTCTCGTTGGTTTCAAAGAACATCTTTATTTCTGCCTTCATTTTGTTATGTACCCAGTAGTCATTCAGGAGCAGGTTGTTCAGTTTCCATGTAGTTGAGCGGTTTTGAGTGAGTTTCTTAATCCTGAGTTCTAGTTTGATTGCACTGTGGTCTGAGAAACAGTTTGTTATAATTTCTGTTCTTTTCCATTTGCTGAGGAGTGCTTTACTTCCAAGTATGTGGTCAATTTTGGAATAGGTGTGGTGTGGTGCTGAAAAAAATGTATATTCTGTTGATTTGGGGTGGAGAGTTGTGTAGATGTCTATTAGGTCTGCTTGGTGCAGAGCTGAATTCAATTCGTGGGTATCCTTGTTAACTTTCTGTCTCGTTGAACCGTCTGATGTTGACAGTGGGGTGTTAAAGTCTCCCATTGTTCATGTGTGGGAGTCTAAGTCTCTTTGTAGGTCACTCAGGACTTGCTTTATGAATCTGGGTGCTCCCGTATTGGGTGCATATATTTTTAGTGTAGTTAGCTCTTCTTGTTGAATTTGTCCCTTTACCATTATGTAATAGCCTTCTTTGTCTCTTTTGATCTTTGTTGGTTTAAAGTCTGTTTTATCAGAGACTAGGATTGCAACCCCTGCCTTTTTTTATTTTCCATTTGCTTGGTAGATCTTCCTCCATCCCTTTATTTTGAGCCTATGTGTGTGTGTCTGCATGTGAGATGGGTCTCCTGAATACAGAACACTGATGGGTCTTGACTCTTTATCCAATTTGCCAGTCTGTGTCTTTTAATTGGAGCATTTAGCCCATTTACATTTAAAGTTAATATTGTTATGTGTGAATTTCATCCTGTCATTATGATGTTAGCTGGTTATTTTGCTCGTTAGTTGATGCAGTTTCTTACTAGCCTTGATGGTCTTTACATTTTGGCATGTTTTTGCAGTCACTGGTACCAGTTGTTCCTTTCCATTGTTTAGTGCTTCCTTCAGGAGCTCTTTTAGGGCAGGCCTGGTGGTGACAAAATCTCTCAGCATTTGCTTGTCTGTAAAGTATTTTATTTCTCCTTCACTTATGAAGCTTAGTTTGGCTGGATATGAAATTCTGGGTTGAAAATTCTTTTCTTTAAGAATGTTGAATATTGGCCCCCACTCTCTTCTGGCTTGTAGAGTTTCTGCTGAGAGATCCGCTGTTAGTCTGATGGGCTTCCCTTTGTGGGTAACCCAACCTTTCTCTCTGGCTACCCTTAACATTTTTTCCTTCATTTCAACTTTGGTGAATCTGACAATTATGTGTCTTGGAGTTGCTCTTCCCGAGGAGTATCTTTGTGGCGTTCTCTGTATTTCCTGAATCTGAATGTTGGCCTGCCTTGCTAGATTGGGGAATTTCTCCTGGATAATATCCTGCAGAGTGTTTTCCAACTTGGTTCCATTCTCCCTGTCACTTTCAGGTACACCTCTCAGACGTAGATTTGGTCTTTTCACGTAGTCCCATATTTCTTGGAGTCTTTGTTCATTTCTTTTTATTCTTTTTTCTCTAAACTTCCCTTCTCACTTCATTTCATTCATTTCATCTTCTATCACTGATACCTTTTCCTCCAGTTGATCTCATTGGCTCCTGAGGCTTCTGCATTCTTCACTTAGTTCCCGAGGCTTGGCTTTAAGCTCCATCAAGTACTTTAAGAACTTCTCTGCATTGGTTATTCTAGGTATCCATTCAACTAATTTTTTTTCAAAGTTTTTAACTTCTTTGCCATTGGTTTGAATTTCCTCCTGTAGCTCGGAGTAGTTTGATCGTCTGAAGCCTTCTTCTCTCCACTCGTCAAAGTCATTCTCCATCCAGCTTTGTTCCATTGCTGGTGAGGAGCTGTGTTCCTTTGGAGGAGGAGAGGTGCTCTGCTTTTTAGAGTTTCCAGTTTTTCTGCTGTGTTTTTTACCCATCTTTGTGGTTTTATCTACTTTTGGTCTTTGATGATGGTGATGTACAGATGGGTTTTTGGTGTGGATGTCCTTTCTGTTTGTTAGTTTCCCTTCTAACAGACAGGACCCTCAGCTGCAGGTCTGTTGGAGTTTGCTAGAGGTCCACTCCAGACCCTGTTTGTCTGGGTATCAGTAGCGGTGGCTGCAGAACAGCGGTGGCTGTAGAACAGCAGATATTGGTGATCTGCAAATGCTACTGCCTGGTCGTTCCTCTGAAAGTTTTGTCTCAGAGTAGTACTCAGCCATGTGAAGTGTCAGTCTGCCCCTACTGGGGGATGCCTCCCAGTTAGGCTGCTCGAGGGTCAGGGACCCACTTGAGGAGGCAGTCTGCCCGTTCTCAGATCTCCAGCTGCATACTGGGATAACCAGTACTCTCTTCAAAGCTGTCAGACAGGGACATTTAAGTCTGCAGAGGTTACTGCTGTCTTTTTGTTTCTCTGTGCCCTGCCCCCAGAGATGTAGCCTACAGAGGCAGGCAGGCATCCTTGAGCTGTGGTGGGCTCCACCCAGTTCAAGCTTCCAGGCTGCTTTGTTTACCTAATCAAGCCTGGGCAATGGCAGGCGCCCCTCCCCCAGCCTCGCTGCCACCTTGCTGTTTGATCTCAGACTGCTGTGCTGGCAATCATCGAGACTCCATGAGCATAGGACCCTCTGAGCCATGTGCAGGATATAATCTCCTGGTGTGCTGTTTTTTAAGCCCTTTGGAAAAGCACAGTATTAGGGTGGGAGTGACCCGATTTTCCAGGTGCTGTCTGTCACCCCTTTCTTTGACTAGGAAAGGGAACTCCCTGAACCGTTGCGCTTCCCAGGTGAGGCAATGTCTCGCCCTGCTTCGGCTCGCACACGGTGCGCTGCACCCACAGTCTGGCACTCCCTAGTGAGATGAACCCGGTACCTCAGATGGAAATGCAGAAATCTCCTGTCTTCTGCGTCACTCACTCTTGGAGTTATAGACCGGAGCTGTTCCTATTCGGCCATCGGGAGATTATTTCTTCAATATTATCTTGTGTGTTCTATTAAGAATGTCACCTTTTGTGTGTTTATTTTTCCACTTCTGTTCTGTACTAGCATGTTGAAATATGCTGTTTCCCACTCCTTTCTCTACCCCACTTTTCATGCCTGTGCTGGGTTAAAAGCAATGCATTATATTTCTTTTGTGTTTCTTTGTTAACCTAAGCAGTGAATTATTACATTTCATCATTCACATCCAAGTTGATATGCAAAACTGATTTGAATAACTATGAAAGGGGTGTGGAGAAGAGAGTAGGAATTAAGCTACAGGTGAAGGGGAAAAATAGTAATGATACAAGATAAATGAGAGGAACATGGTCCAGATGAATGGCTATGGATGGTCATGACCTGTTCGGTGTGCTTAACTCCTCTGTATGCACGTGAGGTGCTCAAAATAAAATTATTCAGAATATATCTCTTCCTAAATATGAGATTTTGGCAATTTTAATTAACTTTCAAAGAATGCATTTTATTAACATTAGCTAGTTTAATTTTATCTTTTTAAAAACCATTATTTTCTCATATTTGTCCATTTCTGTTTTATTTTCATACTGTGTGTTTTAGACTTTCTTTTGAGTTCGCTCTGATTTTGCTAACATGTATGCAAAATGTTGGCAAGCTCATAAAGTCTTTATAAGTCTGAATGTGTCTTTATTTTGCCCTCTCTCTTGAATGAGAGTTCACCTCAGTAAAAGCTCCAGATTGTCAGTTAATTTCACTCTGCACTGAGAAGGTATCATTCCATTCTCTTTGGCTTCCGTTGTTGTTTTCCAGAAGTCTGTGTCCATCTAATTGTTGCTCATTTGTAGGTAATCTCTTTTGTGTCTGTTAGCTTTTAAGATGTCTTCAAGCTTTTCTATTCTGCAGTTTCACTACAAAGTGTCTAGTTACAGATTTGAGTTTATTTATCCTGCTCCCTGCACAGAGTGTACTTTTGATCTGAGGTTCATTGTCTTCCTTCAGTTGTGGAAAATTAAGAGCTATTATCTTTTCAAATATTGGTTTCTTTCGTTCTTTTTCCTCCTTTCTTGTCCTGAGAGAAGCTTTGGAATGGTATTGACTGGCTTCAAATTCTGTCTGCTTATTAACTCTTTGACAACCAGAAGATAGATATATGTAAAGTTATGTAAACTTTCTGTGCATTGGTTGCATCATAGACAAAGTAGGGGAAATGCCCATCTTACCAGAGGATTAAATATCTATCAATGTATAAGTACTTAGATGTAAATAAATATGTATGCATATACATGTGTGTACACACCCAGACATATATGTGTATATATATATATATATATAAAATATACTTACTGTTTCTGAAACCATGTCTCTTTACTACTCCTTTCCATTTCTATTTCTGTGTCTTTCACTATCTCTTCAGTCCTGTCGTGTTTAGAGTTTATCTTATCTTTCAGTCATTTCAATTATATCCTCTTTCATTTGCAGGATTCTAATCATTTTGAGTCTGTTGTTTCATTCCTGCTTGTTTTTGTTTCATAATTTCTTATTTTTTTAAGTGGAAGATTTGTTCATGCATTTTATAGTTTGCAGACTTTCATGTTTTTGGATTGGAAGATGAATTCCAGTCTCTATTTCTGTGTTCACCCTGCCCTACAGAGCAGGTTTTTGTAACCTCTAATTAGCCCTAGGAACTCCCAGGCCTAAGTTAGATTGATGATATTTCTGGGTTTTGCTCGGTAACAATAGTCTGGGATATCATAGACATAGTCATTGAGTCAGTGAGCCATTTGGTTCATTTTCTAGCCACTAAGTAGGGTCCTTTTCCCTCCTACCACTCTCCATCTACAACTTTGAATATGATGGAGCAAAATAAGTCAGTCAACAGATTTTTTTTTAGTTTGTATATTTTAATTTTTTTTAAAAAATATTTTTTGACTTTTTTTCTAGTGTTTCTCTCTTACCATGCTTGACTTCAAGAGGTAAGTCTACTTCTGATTCTGTGATTAGAAGTGAATGTTACCCCATGGAGCTTATCTTCTTCTGTACAACACTGTGTGATTCCAGATACAGAGCCTAACATGCCCACAGCATCGTATCTAGTCTCTGCTTTGTGTTTTGGTATAGTTTTGGTACAAAACAAACAAATATTTGTTTTTGACCCCAATATTTTCTTTATTTTTTCTCTTTTTATGTATTATTTGTCATTACTATACTTTTGAAGGTGGGTGTAGGGTAAAAGGATAGTAGTAGAAATTCACATGCCATCTTGACTAGAATTCTTCTATCCCCTCCTTTTTAATGCTTATTATTTTGTGTAGTTTCCTATTTGAGGGCACTAATATTCTACTTACATTATTTGTTTAGTAATAAAATATACTGAATATAAACAGCATGCTATTTGAAAAACAACTGAAAACTGAGACCATTTAGTCCAGAAAAAATAGGCTTGGAATGGAGGGTCCTGAAAAACAGTGTTTAGATATTTGAAAGGGTGTCAAGTGCAAAGGGATTTATTTAATTCAATTGTGTTGAAATTGAGAACTGTAGTTTGGCTAAATGAGGGAAAACAATTTGCATGGTCTACACTACAGAAAGATGGAATGACAGACAGCCTGCAGACACAGTGACTCTCTCAACCATAAAGTTTTTACTCATAGACTGGGTGGCCATTCAGTAGCTTTTACTGTGGGTTTAAATATGGAATATGTAGGTGGATTTGAATACATGAATTGCAATTCCTTCCCACAACTGAGATTTGACTTTAATTTATTGGAAAAAGGAACAGAAAATTCTGAAGCTATCTTTTATACGGAAGTAGCCATAAGATTGAGGTTTCTGCCTACTCTTAAGAACAAATGGATAATATGTTGGGCATTTTGTCAATTAAAGCTATTAATTTCAGTTAGCTTGGTATATAATAAGATAATTGCCTCATGCTTACATGCACAGCTTTGCTTTTGTAGATCATGGTTATTTACATTAAGGCTTAGTTTATTTATTCACTTAGCAAATTCCTACGTAGCACTTACTGTGTTCCAGGGACTGTTCTAAGTGCTTCACAAATATTACCTCATTTAATCTTCAAAAATTCATGTGAGGTAGGTACTAATACAGTCCCCATGTTACAGATGTAAAAACCTGGGGCATAGAGAAGTTAAGTAACATGACTGAAATTAGAGCAATAGTAATGACAGTGCAAGGATTTAGGGAGTCAGGAACCCAAATCGTTGGGCTTAATTATGACACTACTCAACCATAAAATCATTCAATGCATCACAAGTAGTATAAAGTTCCTTAGCAACTATGCGCTTTCTGTTGGTGCATACTGAAAATGTTATTTACATGTTACATTTGGAAATAATTTCTTTTATATATTAATATACAGGAGTTGTATTGGCCCAAAATACATTCTTTATATAAGATATATGACTGTATGAATGAAAAAGGAAAATAGAAATGTCACAATAGACTATCAAGCTAAAATTTAATTATTTATTGGCATCTTTAAATTCATTGGTGGTGTACTTTTCCAAATGGGTTTTGAGTGGTAAGAGCAGAAATTAATTGTTTAATGCATGTTTTCCTTTCAAAGGAGTGTTAAAGTAATCATGGGAACATATAAGTTTCATTAACAGCCTCCAGGATGATAAATCACATTATTAGGAAACCTCAGCTGGCATTAACATTCCATCCATGACTTGTGTAACAGCAGCTATATTTGTGGAACAATTTGTATGTAAATTTTGAGAAATAAATAGATGTTGAGGTTATCTAAGGAGGCTATTTTCTATGTATGACTTATGATCAATTCTGAGCATGGTGTTTATCATATAGACACAAGAAATAAATTGAAAAACCAATGCAAACCATAAAAATAGAAGAAAAGTACCCAAAGAGTTTTGTATTGACACATGTTCCCAGAAAATTGTGTGTCTATTCATATTATCTCAAATTGCTGACATGTGCATAAAATCATGTCGCAGAATTTTTACCATGACTAATAAAGTATGCTACAGGTTTACTCTGTTCATAGGAAAGTGTTACAGGAAGGGGGTCCCAATCCAGACCCCAAGAGAGGGTTATTGGATCTCACACAAGAAAGAATTCAGGGCAAGTCCATAGAATAAAGTGAAAGTAAGTTTCTTAGGAAAGTAAAGGAATAAAAGAATGGCTCCTCCATAGACCAAGCAGCCCTGAGGGCTGCTGGTTGCCCATTTTTATGGTTATTTCTTGATTATATGCTAATAAACGGGTGGATTATTCATGTCTCCCCTTTTTAGACCTTATAGGGTAACTTCCTGATGTTGCCATGGTATTTGTAAATTGTCATGGTGTTGGTGGGAGTGTAGCAGTGAGGACGACCAGAGGACACTCTTGTTGCCATCTTGGTTTTGGTGGGTTTTGGCTGACTTCTTTACTGCCACCTGTTTTATCAGCAAGGTCTTTCTGACCTGTATTTTGTGCCAACCTCCTATCTCATCCTGTGACTTAGAATGCCTAACAATCTGGGAATGCAGCCCAGTAGGTCTCAGGCTCATTTTGCCCATTCCTATTCAAGATAGAGTTGCTCTGGTTCAAATGCCTCTGACAAAAGGACTTCCTAATCTTCACATTCATCCTTACCAGTTTAATTTTAAATGAAGATGTACTACAGAATAATTGAGTTGCTGCTTCTAGCTCTCTCGCTGATCTTTTCTTTAAGTCACAGAAGTCTTTTAGGACCCATGGTGAACTCTACCAACAACAACAACAACAAAAAATCCATTAACCACCTTCATAACAGTACAAATATTTCTGAACTTACATATTTTTGAGTACCTCTTGCATGTAGGCTTTAGGATATATTATCCTTCAAACTACCTCTTTGGTTTCTTTCTTAATCCCACAGTGACAGTCCTTAGGAAGAAAACAATATAAGAATATTTAAAGTTAAAAATAATTTTAAAATTTTATAAGTAAAATTAAAATAAACACTAAAATGATTTATTTCTATTCAAAAGAACATGGCTAGCACACTGTGTTTAGTGATTGTTAATTATATATTCCTTTAAAGAACCTTTTTGTGACTAAAGACCACTGAAATCACCTTTATTTTAGGCCAGAAGGCTCATTAATGAATGCAGCTCCTAAAGAATCAGATAGGCCTAATCCAGTTGAGATTTTATCTGCTTCTTGGCTTGGTGGGGGTTTAATTTGCAATCTTTATAGTTCAGAGTCTATAAAAATTAGCTGTCGATCATAAGACATTATTTGGTTTTATAGAATGGATATTACTTCCTTGACAGTCAAGTTCATCTATTTTTTTTTTCTCCTCTCTGAGTTCCACCGTAGCAAATGATTCCTTTCTGCTTAACATCTCTGTTATCTAATTGTGGTTGAGATTTCCCCCGGGCTTGGTTATGAATGAAGGCAGACAATTGCAGCAGATTGCCATCTTAAATAACAATAGAACCCCTGGCTCACAGATGTTCTGTACAGTCGTGGTAAAAGAGGAGTTCTAGTGGGATAGTGGGAGTACAGGTTTGGATGGGAAGAAAATAATCAGGGACTTTCTTATTAGGCTAACCACGGACATTAGCCTAGTACATTCAGAGATTACTAACAAACAATGCTATACCTAACACACTGTCCTGATGTCCTAAGACGAATCAGCAATCTCCTTTAAAGTAGTTTAATAAAAGGGATTTTATGAAAAAGGAATAGTGAAAATGCTTTCCCATGGCAAAGCTCTTGTATATTGTATTTCTTCTCATGGATGATTTGATTCAAAGAAAGGACATTGTAAAATATTTATGAAAAGACTAGTAGCAATACTGATGACTAGCATTTTATTGAACATTTACCATACAGTAAATATTGTGCTAAGTTCTGTATATTTATTAACTCTGAAGTAGATATCAGAAAACCTAAATTGCAAGCTGCGCTCTTCCATTTACTTGTTAATGACATCAATATTCTCATCTTGTAAAATGGAGATAAAACCTACTCTACAGACTTCAGTGCTTCAACAAGGTTCAAACATATATTGCATGTAAAAAATAAAAAATTAAAACAACCCCACACACAGTAAATGTTAACACACATGTTAGGGCTCAGAAAATGATGCTCCAAAGTATGTACTTTGGCATGCTGAGTACTTTCAACCAAAGGACATTGGAAGGCCTCAGAAGCAGCCTCAGGACTAGGGTCTATCTGACCTTCTCCTTCCTGGCTGTCATTGGCCCCTCATTCTTTCTAGAAGTGAGTCATAGTAACCAGAATGCTTCTTCACCAAGGTGAATCATAGAAACTAGGACCTGTTTCCCGCAAAGCCAGCTATAAAATCTGGAAATATTACTTTTACCTTCTTCTGCCTTTCTGTGTAGGAGCTGAGAATAAGTTCTTGGACTTACCTTGTCTGATTGTAGGTCATAAGATGCTCATTCCAGAGGTGTCCTGCTCTCTGTACATGTGAGGAAAGAATGCTACACAGAGAGGCCAAGAAGAATCTGAACACGTAGGCCTTGTTGGGTTTTCCCACTCAATTACCATTAGGTTATATTCTTGTCCAATCACATTTCTACACAGCTGCCCATTCTTCATCGAACACAAACATAAAAATAGACAGTTTTTCCGTGAATCTTTGAGGTCTTCATTCTAAAGTCTCTGTCATGTAGAAGTTTGATTAAAGAGCTATGTTTTTATCTTGTTAACCTGTCTTTTGTTATAAAAGTGTTGGCTGTGACCCTTATGATGTGGAGGAAAAGTATTATACCCTTTTTGTTCCTACAAATGCTACCAATAAAGAGAATGATGATTGTCATTTTTATATTCCAATTATGTCTCCAGCAATTTTTGAATAATTTCCAAAGAGAAATAAACTCCAAGTCTCAAATATTACCCTCCAAGCAATCCTCTGCAAAGCTGACAAAAAAAAAGGAAAAGAAATTCTAAGAGAATTTACTCATTATTTCAAACTTCCCTTCTTCCATGACATTCTATGATGATCAGAAAGAGTTCTCTAGTCTCCACGAGACCTGCAACCATATCTTTGTATAATAAAAGATGCTTTGTTTTGGCCAAGTTCTAAAGTATATTACTATTTATAGACGTTTTCATGAGTGCCATTTTTGATAGAGGTTGTTGTATTCACAATTGATAATGGATAGAGGGATGGACATGATTGTTTTAGAAATTTGGCTTAGTCAAAAAGCAAACACATATAAAGAAGATTCTTTATATTTGTTTGCCCAGGATTTTACACGTACACACATGCACACACATACACATTTTAAATCAAGTTTATTCACCACCTATCTCTAGCTTCCTTGAATAACTCAACCGTTACAGAAAAAAATTCTAAAAATATTCTTTCCTTTTGGATCTGAAATACATTGATATAATTCAATTGCATCTACCCAGGCGTTCTTCAGTTCAATAGCCTCCTGAATTTGTTGTTATTGTTGCTCTGAAAGTTAATGGGGTGCGGAGTGAACAAAATGTTTGTGTAGCAGTGAGGGTTTCTAGAAAGAGGGATTCTACTTTTCCAAATATGTATGTAGGAGGTTTTAGTATTGGTGTTATTTCTGAGTTCTTATAGTGGTTTAGTGGAGTGATTTAAAATAAGGTCAGCCCAGAGTAGTTTCCGCAACATAAAGGATAGTTTTGTTGAAGATCAAGTTTATCCCCTGCTTCTTTTACTGCTACCCAATACAGCAGTCCTATTTCTTAAGAGTTCACATTTCCTTCTTTTACAATGTTAGAGGAAACATATTTTTGGGGTGTTCTGTTAATATACCAGTGGTGAACAAAATCTAAACTTAAATATGGGAGTAGTATTTCCAGTGAAACTGCAAAAGGAGTCAACAGCCAATTGAGTTGCAATTAGAATTTTATTTTCCACCATTTCCCAAAATAAATTTGCTGACAAGAATTCAAATTTTCATTGTCAATAACTGTAGACAACCAAAAATAAACCTAGTCATGGAACTCTGTCTTTCAATTTGAAATGCATTAAATCTGATTACATATTCATAGTCTTAGAAACTGTTCTGTTTTTATCCTCTGGTTATTTGAGAAATCATTGAGTAAGGTATTGTCAAAGAATTTTTGTTGGCGGAAAGGAGAAAAATAAAATAACTTTCTGTTGTGACTTTCCATTGTGTACATTCAATCACTTAATCACTTTTTACCACTGCCACATATAAAACGTATTGTGATAAAGCTATTTGGGCTAGAAAATGGTAATGGCATAAACTGAAGTCTTCTAAAGGTTTCTCTCTATAGTTCAAGAATCAAAACATGAACATATCCGTGACCAAGATGGCCTCGGCTTGGCTAAATTTAGACAGATTTCTTCATGACTAAAGGCCCCAGGCCTTCCTTTCCTCAGAGCATCTGAGCATTTACTTTAGAAAAATTGCAGTCCTAAATTGTCTCTCTGTCCTTTTGAGATGTAAATCTTCTTCTAGCTTCTTGCCAGTTTTACAACACAGGAATATCTTTCTTGAGGACCTGGGATCCAACATTTGAAATGTATTTATTAAGAGGAAAGACAGAGCCCCATCTCCCAGTCTATGTGAGAAGGTAGGAACCTAACTTTGATAAACATCAATTAGCAAACAGATTAGGCCGTAGAAGGCCTCATCTCACTAACCAACTTCCCTGCTAACTTTCTCCAGTACTTTGCAACTGCCTCATCCCAGTGCTTAAAAATTCTCCTGCCTTTTGTTTCAGCGAAGTTGAGTTCAATCTCTTTCCCTTATTTTTATAGTCTTGAATAAAGTATTCCTTGACTGTTTCTCTTGTCCAATGAATTTTTTTATTTGACAATGCAGTAAACACTTTTAGAATGTTTAGTGGATATTTCTTACTTGCAGCTGCACAATCTCTGAACGCCTTCTATTTGGGAAAATTTCAAGGAAGACAGACAGGGTTTTACCTTCCACAGTGAAAACTGAAGAGAGGGACATATTTGTTGTTGTCTAGGTAGGTGTTTGGTAGCTCTGTGTGGGCTTCTGACCTAACCTCACCTTGGGCTACTCTTTGCTGGGGCTTTGAATCTGGAGTGGTTTATATAAATAAGCAGGGGCCACTCTGGAAACCATTCTAGGAGCAGTAGCAGACGCAGTGAAAGGAAAGACTGTAACTTGTCTGGAAGCAGGAGTGTCACCAGTGACCCTGTGGCCATGGTTGTTTCCATAACTCTGATGTGGTCTTGAATGGCGACAGGACTTTGGCAGTTATTCTGGGTGTCAACTTTCCACCAATTTTTGCATTTTGACTCTTCAACTTTCCACCATTTTTTTTTTCAATTTGGCATCCCTTTCAAATAGTTTTCATCCTCTTTGAATAATCCAATGTTGGTTTATTTTGTTTGTAACCAAAATCATAGCTAATAGAGATGACCAAAGTATTAAATACAATAATGGCTATGGGAGATGTAGTGGACCTGTCACTAGACTTGGGATTGGAAAGCCTTATTTGTAATTCTTGCTTTGCAGTTCTCAGTTGTATGTGACATGGATCATTAGCTGAGCTTCGCTATCTTTTTGACTTTCAGTGGTTACTCCAAAAATAATCACACAAGGCAGGATTTCATCTATCCCTAATATTCTCAGAAGGTTATTCAGTGGCATGATGACAGAAAAAGTGCTACAAAAGGTAGGAATTGGGGAAAATTATTGTGAATTGAAATATCTGAGAAAGGATTTGCAATCCCAGCTTTTCTAGCATATACTTAGTTTTCTTTTTTTTTTATTAGATGCACATTCAAGGATCTTTCTGGCTACATACAGAAAATTTGAAAAATAAAAGAGAAATATTATTAATAGAGGCTTTAAAATATATTAGGGGGGTAAAAGGACAAACTACAATTTAGAGCAGTTGCGCTGGCAATGGCAGTGCAAGCTGCATCCATTGTTTCAAGTATTAATCAATCAACTTGTTATTGAAAGCTTGCCACTAGAAAGACATTATGTAATGGGTGAGACAGAAGATATGCAATACTCTCCCTTCCCTTAAAACATAAATACATGATGACAAAAGCTATGAGTCAAATTTCTCTGTATTTATCAATATATAGCTCTACCATGCATGCCCTGTGGCCCTAAACAGAAGGAGCCTGATTCTCATCCTGCTTTTGCATATGCCTTGATACAAAGATAAAACCTAAAATGATGGCTTTAGGTTACCTGGTGTAGGGTAATAACTCAGGGCATGAGTCTGGCATTCACAGAAATGAATTCAAGTCTTTATCTCATTAATGTATTAGCTTTTGCCTCTGATTAAGCCACTTAACTTCATGAAACTTGTTTCCTCCCTACCTGTAAGAAATGCTAATATTTCTTAATGCCCATTATTGTCATATGTATCAAATGAAATAATGCATATAATGCATTTAGCAAAGTGTTTGTTGTTCAATGACTGTTCCTTGAATGGTTCATAATTATTCTTTTACATTATACATACATTTAAAAATCATTTCTATGACTCATTAGGTAGCATAAGCTGGGAGTGTCATAAAGCTAGAAATAAGCACCCAAAGGCCTGTGGGAAAATTGGAAGGCAGCAAATCCTGCTTAAAAGTCGACAGATACAGATTGTGTGAGGAGGCAGGTGGCAAGAGGTAGTGAAGGATAAGAGGAAAATTTGATTCTGAAATTCATATGTTTTTTAGAATTCCCCCCCCCACCCCTAAGTATGAGTTCAAGGAAAGAAAAAATTTACAACTAAGTCTACACGCACTGTTACCTAGGAAACCAAGCCATGTAGCATATGCAACAAACACCAGTAAAAAGAAGCCTGAAGTATGTTTCCTAAACCTGGAAGAAGAGTTACAGGGTTTAGACATATGATGTCTCTCTTGTGTACTTCAAAGTTAAACAAAAATGTGCCATCTGACCTTGGCCTTAAGAATAATTATAGATGGCTACAAAGTTGTGAAACTTGATGATGTCACCTTAATACAAAAAAATCCAAGAAATTTCAAAATCATCTCTTTTCTTAGGTAAGTAAAACTGAGAACTGGAAAGCTGTAGGAAGACTAGCCAAGGTACCCTGGTCTCATGCTCTTGCTCTGTCTTCTCTGGCTTCTCTGTACAGCTATTCCTTCTCTCCATAGACTGGCTTTTTCCATTTTTCCATAAAGCAGCTACTCTCCACCTTCACTTCTCAGGTTTGCATCCACCTAAGTCCAAACAAACAGTCCTGACGGAATTGCAGTCTTTCTCTTTCTCACTTCTAAATTCCTTGGAAGGAATTTCCAACTAGCCCAGGGCAGTTGCCTCTCCTTGATCATCTATGGCCAGGGAGCAGGAATGACCCTGTTGGATAGCCCTGGTAGTACTCTATTTTATTTTCCTGGAGCATGGGGATAGTGGGCATGTTGAGTGAATCTGTTATCAGAAGAAAGAGTATTATTAGCAGAGGGCAGGAACCTCAAATGATTGAGACTTCTTGTAATTTGAGTAGAATGATTGTGCTTTTAATCATGTCAGACTATCAGGACTAATTTAATAAATGGTCAAATGCCAATACTTTTTGACATGCAATAATTTTAAATTTAGTTGGGAAGATTATGGTTGTAAATCATGGGTCTCCACAATTGAAACAAAAATAAGCATATAAGAGAAAAATGATTCTCAAAACAAACTTATCAGAAGATAATAAAGGCCTTCACTATCTGTTGCCTACATTATGCTTACAATCAGTATGTTAGCTTGAACCTTCTGCTGATTCACAGCACCCTAAAATAGAAAATGAGATATTTAATGTAATTTTTGTCCCTATTTTAGGGCTTTTAGCCAGGCAAAGTTGAATGATGATAACTCACTCAAATAATTTGGTGGAAATTCTCCCTGGGAGATGAATATAAAGACAAATTCCCTCAAGCCTATGAAGATCAATTAAAAGTGGAAGGAAATTGGGATACATTTCATCATGTATTCATTTTTCATTAGGCTACAAAACCATAAGAAAAAGTAAAAACTTGATTTTGCAACAGAACTGTTTCCTTTCTAAAAAAGTAATTTTTATTCAGGAAGGCTTTGTCACGATCAGTTCAGCTAAAATGCCAGTGTTATACATGTTAAGTACAACCCATACAAAGTTTGGCAAACATTTGCATTACATGTGTTGTATTTAGTTAGGACAGCAATTAAAACAGGAAGTAAATAAACTGTATATACATATCTCTCTGTGCATAAATATAAGAGGATTTATTACCCATTCTGGGAAGAGGGTTGCAGGAGACATTAATATAAAAAATTAGAAAAGCATTGAAGATTATTTCAAAGAACATTTATGTTTCCTTGAAATGACTTCTTAATGGGATTTTCAGAACTCTCTGATGCTGAAGATGATCTAAGGCCGAAGATAGAAATATAATCACAGTGCTACACGCCTAGGCATTTGCTTATAAAGCGGGAAGTGGAATGTCTGTTCAGCACTGTCCCTAGTAGGAGAATAATAAGATTTCTGTGAAAGGCCCATTCAAATTTCAGCCACCACACACAGTTTCTTTTCATCACTTATTGATTGGTATTGTAAGATCCTCATTTCTTTATAATGTGTAAAGGACTAGAGAATGAGAATTGTAGTTAGTATCATTTCCACTTACACTTACCAAGTGGATTTAATGGACATTAAAGATTGAACACACTGTAATAACATATTTCCTCATTGTTTAATCATTAATAATACTTGACAGAACTTTGTACATGTTGTAGTGTCAAAATTAAATTTTAATGATGGGAACATTCTATAAAGATCCAATAGTATCTTAAATAATACTTAACTAAGCACAGGAGAGCAGTACTTACAAAAGGAAATACTAAATGTTATGCTAAACTGGCTTCACACCATGTTTTTAATCTTCTTGATCTTTGTTAACTACACAATTCTAATTTAGAATAAATGAGCAGATAGTTCATTTTGGCAAGAAGACAATAGCAGGAGCTATAAAAGGTTTCTGAAATTCCCAGGCAATAATTATTTTACTATACTTGTATCTGCAGAAGGGATTTGCACTAAGTTCTAATTGGAACTTGAACCTCCAACTACCTTAAGCTTTGAGGTACATGATGAAATTTTTTTGAGAAATTGCATAAACCAATAATTTTGTATTAATGCTCATTTGTAAATAGTGTAAAAGTGTTTTATAAGAATAACAGAAGTGGCTGGAAAATAGGAGTTTGCCAGTAATTAATAAAAAATAGTTGGGTTGGGCGTGGTGGCTCACGCCTGTAATCCCAGCACTTTGGGAGGCCGAGGCGGGCAGATCACGAGGTCGGGAGATCGAGACCATCCTGGCTAACCCGGTGAAACCCCGTCTCCACTAAAAATACAAAAAATTAGCCAGGTGTAGTGGCGGGCTCCTGTAGTCCCAGCTACTTGGGAGGCTGAGGCAGGAGAATGGCGTGAACCCGGGAGGCGGAGCTTGCAGTGAGCCGCGATCGTGCCACTGCACTCCATTCCAGCCTGTGCGACAGAGGGAGACTCTGTCTCAAAAAAAAAAAAAAAAAGAAAAAGAAAAAAGAAAAAAGAAAAAAAACAGTTAAAACATACTTTAGTTAAAAGAGGAGTCAAGCCGAATCAAGTAATACAGATATGGATAATTTATTTTGAAAAATTCCACTGACCATAATCCAGTACTGTGCATTACATTTCACTGAATAGTTTCCTATCCACTGAAGGTCGGGACTGGGCTATACCCGTGGAGTATCTGGGTGTTTATTTGGTGAGCTTCAAGCAACACTAATACCTTTCAACATTCAGCTGTAGCATTTATTGCTTAGCATTTTCTAACATAAAAAGTGAAACCATGTTGACATAAAAATGTAAGCATACTTAATAGACAACACGAAATTAAAAATTTGAAATAAATTGTATTTTAGTTGACATCATTGTATTCATGTAAGTACACAGTGAATATATTATGGGAGATTTTAATAACCTTGAGAAGACTGATCTTTCCATACAATGGCCAGGCACTACGGAATCTTTGACTGCCGTACTGATTAGGATTTAGTCAACTCAGGATCCTGCAGGGGTTCTCAACTTGGAGTGCATGAAATCACAGTTCTGTTGAAAGAAGTTAAGGAGTTCATGAACTTGCGGAGTGAAGTTTTTACATCACTATTTTCTATATATTGCTCATTCACTGTGTAAACGTCGTGTATCAAGTACATAGGAAAAAATAAAGTTATGATGATTGTGGGGTTTACCTCATAGGATTTGGGGATGCCTATGCGAATATTTAAATCGCTTATCACAACGTTTTTCACATAATGAAAATTTTACAAGTGAAACCTGTGTTGATTATTTATAGTAATGGTAAGCCTAAATTGGAAACGTTTTTGCAATTGACACAGTCAAAACATATTCCAAGTACTCCAATAGGCACCAGTTTTCTAAAATTAATTAAAGGATGAAAATACCAATCAGTGCATTAAGAAGGGAAACAATATTAAGAGTACAGGGCTGGGTGCAGTGGCACACACCTGTAATGCCAGCACTTTGGGAGAATGAGCTGGAAGGATAGCTTGAGGCCAGGAGTTTGAGACTAGTGTGGACAACACAGAGCGATTCTGTCACCACAAAAAATACAAAAATAACATTAGCAGGGCATGGTGGCATGCACCTGTGGTCCCAAGCTGCTTCTCTTAAAGAAGAAAAGAAAAGAAAAGAAACGTATATTTACCTTACAGTTCAGGGAAGAGGACCACTACCTTCTTTTGGAAATGATTACCATCATCACTGAGATAATTTAATCTGTGTTATACCATGGCTTCTTCCACTTGCTCAGACAGTCACATCCATGGATGTAAGATCATTCCTAGAGAAAGTTAAGGCTACAGTTGTGTTAGGATTCACCTGTGATGCTGTGGAAACATAGACTATAAATTGAGCTATAGCCATAGTTACAGAAAATTTTATAGACCACTTTTTATCTTTTATCTGAACAAGTGGTTGTTGCCAACAAATCAACTGGCTTAGATTAAAACCAGATTTTAGCTGGAATATTATCAGAGACATTACCACATAACCTTGCAATATATAAATAGGAAGAATATCAAATCTTAGTCTTAGACTGTCTTGATCTTTCCCCTTTCTCACTCCCAGGGGAAAAATATCAGGACTTCCTATCTTTTTGGGTACTTGCAATAAAACCAAGAATACATTTTTAAGTAATTGTGGCTTTATTTTTGACATTTAACAAATAAAAATTAGAGTAAGATAATATTTCTTTATCTAGCAGCAAAATTTGTCTCTGTTTCTCTCTCTTTCTCTTTTACCTCTATCTGAAAGACTATCCATTTAAGTTTTGACACATTTAAAAGACTTATTGATGAATTTTCTGATTACCCAGATCTGGAACTGCAGTTGGGATAGGAGTGATTGGTTACATAAAAGAAGTCGCATTCTAAACACAGGGATTACAAATAGGAGAGAAATTATTTTTTTTAAATAAATAAATAAATAAATAAACCAGTGGTAAGGCCAAAATAATGGAAAATGAAAAATAATTAAGCTAATCAATAGATGTCCACTACTTAATTTATGTGACTAGTTGTTTAATTTAAATGTTAAAATATGTTGTTGATTCCAGTGAAAAGATACAATAACCTTTAATACATTTGCTAAAATATTGAAATTAAGAAGCTAATGAAGTAACTACTTGTTTGAGCTTTAGGCTGTGGCCACATATGTCAAGGAAATTATAAGGAGATCATTCTTTCTTCCTAATTCTCAATGTTAAATTCCTAAATAGGCCATGTTCCTTGTGTCCCTTGTGGGAGGAGTGAGAAAGTAGTGATGATTTATTTCTGGTTCATATTTAGAGTACTGATCTCCTGAATGGTGGTTTCCTCCTGGAGTTTCTATTTTGGCTATATCTTGAATTTTGTCTGTTGCCTTTTGTTACTTTCAGGTTATTTAACCTGATTCAGCAAATGCTTTCAATAGTAAATATGCTTTTATGTCCTGCTTATATGTCCTGCTTATCTATGTGGGTTTATATCTTTGTTTAGTTATAGCATCCGCATGCCTTACTTTCTTAGTTCATTGATACATTTGAAATGAAAAATATTTAAAATATTTTTCCCAGGAATTTTAGTTGTTTTCAAAGAAAGAGAGTCGTCCAGGCGCGGTGGCTGATACCTGTAATCCCAGCACTTTGGGAGGCCGAGACAGGCTGATCACCTGACGTCAGGAGTTCAAGACCAGCCTGACCAGTATGATGAAACCCCGTCTCTACTAAAAATACAAAAATTAGCCGGGTATGGTGGCATGCCCCTGTAATCCCAGCTACTTGGGAGGCTGAGACAGGAGAAGCGCTTGAACTTCGGAGGTGGAGGTTGCAGTAAGCCGAGATCATGCTGCTGCACTCCAGCCTGGGCAACAAGAGTGAATCTCCGACTTAAAAAAAAAAATGAAAGCAAGAAAGAAAGAGAGTCTACCTTTGTACCTAGTTCATTGTATTACTAGAAAGTGAAGTCTGGAAGTCAATTTTTAACTTTGGTTTGTTGACCATGGCAACAATTATTTTTTTTTGCACATGTTTCTTATGTTTTAGAAAAATTATCATTGACTGTTGTAGAAAGAGTTACATAGACACTTAGCGATTGAAGAAAGAGAGATAATTTAGGTAATAAATTCAATTGTCTAAGTAAGAGCTATTGAGAGTATAAACTAAACCTGGGTTAGATGAAATGAAGAAGAGGAAACAAATCCTAGAGAATCAAACACTTTCGAGTACAGAGATACAGGTGCATCAGCCCTAAGAAACTAAACACTTTATCTTGAATCCACATTTCTGGAAAATATCACGTAGTAGTTAGGCTATAGTAAATTTAGCAGGAGGGCTTTTTGGAAGTAAATTATGTGTTCAATTGAATCATGATAAGTGTGAGCTGTTTCAAAGGTCTTTTCTTACTACAGTGGCATAGACTATTTAGTTCCATTACAGAATCAGAATTAACCTTACCAGGTGTCTTAGCAGATACAAAGTCTTGGATCTCAGCTAGTGGCAAAACTGTGGAGACTGGATGCCAATGGAATTACTCACTAGCGCCACCAAGATAAGAAAGTGTGTAATTTACCAAGTAAATATTGATTAGAGGTGTTTTGTAAAAATAATAATTTTTTGAAGACATTTAAAGATGCTCCTCAAAGCGAAGTGCACCAGCTATCAGATGAAGGTCTGTCTTACAATTGTGTCCAACAAAATGGGAAATAACAAGAAAAAAATCTAGTTAATATCTGTTCCAAAATTTGTTCCCTGGGAAAGTCTTCCTAGTGGCTCCAGGATTTATTAATCTAACCATGTTTAATTCTTCTACGGATTTATTTCTGCACTACACAGTTAGTGTATTCTTCTAAAATAAGTTGTTTTCTCACCACAAACATTACAAATTGATCTCTTTGGAGAGGCAGAGTAATGGGAAGAGTGGTAACTTTGGAGACATTCAGACTGTGACACATTTGCTGGGTTTGAATCCAGCTCCATCAAGTCCTAGTGGAAAGACATTTTTCAAATGTCTCATTTCCTCTGGGCCTCAGTTGCCTAACATATTAGGGAAAAATGTTCTTACTTTGGGGGATTTTAAAAATTTGAGATAATATAAATCAACAAGTACAGTGGCTGACGTGGAGAGTCTTGTAGGATGGCACTATGTCTGAAAATAAAATAATGGAAGTTGTACAATTTCCTGAAGTAACAGTTTTTTTAAATCTGTTATTTGAGAGAATTAAACAATTGGATTTAAAGCCTAATTTACTTCAAAGTCTGTTTCTATGATGCTCCTGAATCCAATTCATATATACAATAATGCTAGATGTAAATAAATGACTGAATAAAAACATACTGACTATTAGTTGTTAAAATACAAACAGCTGAATTTAACTTTCTTAAATTAAATTTTGAACTTTGGTATTTTAAGTTCCTTTTCTTTAGGTGTACTGTGGATTTTTAAAGTTCTGCATAGAAACTGATTTTTCATAAAATTTTTCCATTTAAATACTTCTTTGTATGTGTAAACAGAAAAAATTCTGCTGTGGATAAGGAAAATCCTTTCTATTTTAAAAATTTTATCACATTGCTATGACAACCTAAATTTTAAAATTACAAAACATAGGATGGAGAGTTTTTCTTCCATCTTTATTACCCATAAAGAGAGGTGTTGGAGCTTATAAGATAAAAGGAAAGGGAAAGAGAAAAAGAGACAGTGAAGAAGAGGAGGAAAAGCTTAGTCAGGCAGTGCTAAGTGTGCGAATGTATATCATAATGACACGGTATAGAATGACGCACAGATTGAAGAGATCCTGGAATATGTAGAAGGAAGTAGCAGAAGAAGCAGAAAATGTCACTATTTGCGCTGGTCTGTGGAGAAATTAGAAGGAAAAGTTTTATGTTGAACAGGAAGATAATGTTTTTCCCAAAGCCATGAACAAGCAGTTATTGAATTCCTATTTTTTGCATATGCTAGGCATTGCATGTTGCACAATTGGATAAAAGTCCTTGATCTTAAGAAGCTCAAATTTAAGATGTATGGGAAGGAAAGAACTAAGGAGAAATGGAGAAGGAAAAGAGAAAGGGAAAAATGGAGGAAAAGAGGAATAAGTGAATCAAGGGAAGAAGTAGAGATCATAAAATTAGGGGAGGATGTGCAAGAGAAAATGGAGAAACATGTTTTCCATGGAGTAACATTCAATGCAGGACTAGAGGAAGCAATGAGGTAATATTAGTGTAAATATATTGAGGAAAATCTTCTCAATTATTAAATTACATAGGTTTTTTTTTTTCTGCCTCTTTCCCAGTAAACTACTCTTCTATATAGAAAAAACAAAAATCCAATGAAGTAAGACAGTCTACTTTATTCCAAAGGGAACTAAGTCAGGCTTTGTCTCTCTTCATTTGCAGGTTTTACTTGATAGAGTTTATTATGTCATGCTAACATTCGTAATAAAATGTGATAATGCTACTAGACAAGTATTATGTATATAAAGCAGGCCTATTTTAATAGGTTAATAACTGTAATACAATAGTTGAAATCATAGGCCAGAATTTATGTTTCTACGGTAAGAGAACTCATCATAAATAGCATTAGTTCTGCCAATTTTCTGCATAATTTTCTATCATATCTTTTAAATAATCGAAGAATATTTTCTGGTGGAGAAACAAAATGAATACCTTAACAGTAGAGATCTTTGATCCATGGAAACTGTATGGTATAATGAGAAGTATGAAGTCCTTGAAATCTAAGTCAAATCCTGACATGACTCCATTCAGCTGAAGTCATGTGTGATCTTGGGAATGTTACTTCACATCTCTGAGAGTCATTTCTCCATTTGCTAAAAGTAAATGATAATATCTGCCTCATAAGTCCCTGTAGGGATTCTAAATTATGCAATTTGCTAAAATCCCTAGCATATGATAAGCTTTCAATATGTGTTACACATTTTACTGTTACTCTTTGTCTCCATCCAAGCCTATTAATCATTAAATTTCTAATCTATTTCTTCATTTGAATAAGAAAAGAATGTAAAGCAGATTGTTCCCCTGCAACTTAAAATATATCACTCACATCACTTGGTGCTCACAACAAAATGACAGTTCTTCACCCTGCCTAATGACCTGTGTGATGTGATACCCCCTTACTTTACCAAACCTGCCATGTACTACTGTCCCATGCACTGTCTTACAGCCTCTCTGGATGTCTTTCTGCATTTCAAATTTATCAAGTTCCTTTTCTCCTAAGGGCTTGTGCCCTTGTTTCTCCCTTCCTCTAAAATGCTCTTCCTTTAGTCCTTTCCATGTCTGGATAGTTCACAAAATTTAGATCTCAACTCAAATTTCATATCCTTAGTGATGCCTTTTTTGCCTGTGCAAATACAATGACTTCCTAGTTCGTTCTGACCCACCAACTTGTTTGTTACATTCGTGGTACTCATCATAATCTATAATCATGTACTTTTTATTGGTTGATATTCTGCTGTCATTACTCATTAATAATATATTAAAAGGTGAAAGACAAAAGGCAGGCCTGTGCCAATAGCTATAAAATTTCTCAAACTAAGGGATCCACAGCACACTTCAGATTTTTCTAACCCCAGAATGGGAAGCGATTTGATCAAGAAAAATTCTACTCCTTTGTTTTTAAGATACTAAAAGTCTAAAAGGTGAATGAGCCAAAAGGAAGGAAAAAGGTTTCCCAAGCAGGAGAAACATTTGCAAAAACTTTCTATGGAGACAAGAGAGATGAGCGAGACTATGATGAATATGAGAAATTACAGAATTTAGCTTAGATGAAGGATGTTAGTGGAGAGGGGACATAGTATGAATTGATATTGGAGAATAAGCAGAGGGAAATGAGAGTCGTGGGGTTACCTGTAAGCATCGAATAATAGATGTTAAAATAACTTCAGATAAGATAAAAATGATTTAAGTGTAAGGCATTCATTCATTTTAGAAGGAAAGAGAAGCAAAGAGAGGTGCAAATAACATTGGTTCCAGCAAAGTCTACTGAGATGATGGGTTTGACTCTGCTAGAAACAAGTGATTTTGAGTAAGTCACTTAAGGATTTCAGACACATGTATAAGGAATAAGCAACTGAATCGGTGATTTTTAAAGTTTATATTCTGCTTTAAAACTCTGGACATATACAGTACAGTCTAGCACTTGCCCATCATTCTTTCTTGCAAAAACTTTCAAATAAATGATAATGAATATTTTGTCTTTTGTCTAATCTTAACCATCCTTGCAGATTTTCACTTCCTGTATCTCATTAATGTTTATCAACTGGTTATTCCTTTTATTATAAAATAGCACCTTCTTATGTATGGCTCGTAGGAAGACAATGATAAAATTTCTATGCCTAGTGTATAACCTCATATTTGTTTTATGATTCTTTATATTAATATTTGAACCTGCGCTAAGTTCTAAACTCATATAGTAGTCTAGAAACCCTGTCCATGTGTATAACATTTAGATTTCTGTTTCAAAAATATAAATGCATGTTTACTAAAGTGAAAAGAAACCGATGAACAAAGTAGAACAGAAATTGTGACTGAGGTCACATCAACAATTTCAACAAATCAACAAAGGCATTACAGGGAATGAACTTAGTTCCTTCCTAATAGCATTTCGGCTGGTTTCCATATTGCTCTTTTTTTCTGTTATTATGCGGTTAATGCAATCTAATTCAGTAATGTCTTCTGAATGATTAAGCCATTTATGATTGAACCTGATGAAGGAAATGAGAAAAGCCTCTTAAACATCTAAATAGGATAATTTGTATTAACTGCTGTAAATCACAATCAGAATGCTATTGAAGTCAACATTTTACTCAGGTACAAATATTTCTAGAATTGAGAATGTTCATCAATATTTGTAATGAAACTTAGAAAAGAAATTAGGACTCTTGACATTATAACTATTTTTATAGTTTGCACAGTTTTCTCTCTGAATATTTTGTGGTGCTATTAGTGCTCCCTCTTCACAAACAGCAAGTGAAAACATTAGGCAAAGCAGTGAATTGTTCATGCCAGTGCCCTTCCATATATCAAAGGGAGAAAAATAGACATCGTAGAGAGATAGGATCTGATATACAATGTTTTGCAGAATAATTCATGTTATGAAGTGTGTAGGAAGGTACATCAATCTGCAAATTAGTTAGAATTTATCTTTTTTTAATTTACCACTTTTTAAAAATATATTTGTCATTATTTTTAATGTTAATGAACATTTTCCCTCATATACATTTAACAAATATTAATATATTTGAATAATAAACATGAATTAATTATTCTAGAATGTTTTCTTCTGTTAAAATAATCCCTGAATGTGCTTTCACAACTCTCACACTTTTAAATAATTTGTACATGGTCAAAGATGAGCACTGTACTGATTTTTTAAAAATCTAGAACGAGAATCTGTGTCGTAACCTATACAAACGGGGACATGACTCCAGGCTTTGGTTCCAGGCTCAGTTGATGCCAGGCAAGATTAATGCATATCTGCCACGGCACTTTGATGAATAGAATACTTATCAGTGTGGGTTGTACAATAACAAGACTGCGTTGCGTTGTGATAAGGTGATATTATAGAACGTTTGGGGCTTTTTATTTAGATGCTTTACATGCTTTTGTGTGTGTGTGTGTGTGTGTGTGTGTGTCAGAGTCTCGCTCTGTTGCCCAGGCTGGAGTGCAGTGGCAAGATCTTGTCTCACTGCAAGCTGTGCCTCCCGGGTTTAAGCAATTCTCCTGCCTCAGCCTCCCATGTAGCTGGGATTACAGGTGCGTGTCACCATGCCCGGATAATTTTTGTATTTTTAGTAGAGACTGGGTTTCACCATCTGGCCATGCTGGTCTCAAACTCCTGACCTCGTGATTCTCCTGTCTCAGCCTCCCACAGTGCTGGGATTACAAGCATGCGTCACCGCGCCTGGCCTTAGAAGCTTCTTATCTAAATATGTATTATCTACAAATATTTATATAAATATTATTTTTAAAGTTTAAATATGTGTGCAATGAATTACTTTAAAAGAGGATATTTCACCGAGGTAAATAAAATAATTTTCCTTGAACAAGATTTAAAAAATAATGAGGGGGTAAGGTCAATTAAGATTTGTATAAAGTGACACTACGAAGACCTGTTAATTCTTCAACGAGTGCTGATAGAACAAAATCTGTATAAAATGAAAGAACACAATAAATCCCATATTTCTGCACAGTCTCTCAAAGCAAGCATGTGTGCTCTGTAGATTTTATGCAGTTCTGCCCTTAGACCTAGGCAAGCAGGACTTCTGTCTTGGATCGTATGCCTCTGGGGGCTTCATGTTTCAGAATACCTTCTTTGAAGTTTTCTAAATTCCTTCCCCTTCAGTGTCTGGGATAGGGCCAGGCTAGTGGTACTTTCTGGATAGGGTACCTCATATTTGGACTAGGAGCCACATGGGCCCTGGGGAGCTCTTCAACCCTTTGTCCCGTGTGTAAAGTTGGCCAGCTACCCTGGGAGCTCTGGGACACATTCATTCCTATGGGGCTGTCCAAAGACCTTGCAGTCAGGTCTCAATTGTAGTACAGTACCACTTTGACGGAACCATGTTAAGACTGAGTCACCAGTATGGTTCTGACAAGGTTAACTTATGTGGCTCAAACTGTATATGTAGATAGGAACACCACAAAAAGTTCTTGTCCAGGGTCTTGAATACTCTAGGGGCAACCCTGATTACATGCCATTAAAGCTTAACTTTCCTGTTGATAAAAATTATACAATCTTCAATGTGATTCATGCTACACATTTGAACAATAGATCTGTGATACCTGACAAGGTACAATGTCATTTTGAAGCAAACACAGTGAACATAAAAATAAATCTCTTGGTTTCTTTCATCAAAAATAAAACAAGCTAATGTTTTGAAACATTATGCCAATAAATTTTGAAGCCAACAATGAAAATGTTATTTCAACACTACTCAGGGAAGTTACTACATCACACATCAGGAAGAAGCATACACAATTAGGACAAAATAAATATTGAATCTGTCCTAATGATGGAGTGGTTTTCTTGTGAACTTTTGTTACAAAACAAGCCAGTCCGAAACCCAGTGGCTTACAGCAACAGCCATAAGTTATTTTACTCACATGTCTTCAATTTGAGTAAAGTTCATAAGGAATGGCTTTCATTGTTCCACACGGCATCAGCTAAAGCATTTCAAATAGGGCTGAAGGATCCATTTCCAGCATGGTTCACTTACCCGGTTAGCAAAATTGATATTGGGTGTTGGCTGAAATCTCAGTCAAGGCTGTCAGCAGGCCTCAAATCCTCTCTATCAGGGACTTTTGCTAATTGGACTTACTCATAGCATGGCAGCTGGGTTTCAAGAGTGACTGTTCCAAATGATGAGAAATAAAAACAGTCAGTATCTTCATTTTGGGGACAAGAAATTGGCTCAGTATCATTTGTGGGATATTCTGTTGGTCAAGGGAGTTGCAAAGCTCCTGCTTGTGATTCAAGAGGAGAGGACAGGTACCCCATTTTTCAATAGGAGCAATATCAGAGTATCTGTGACTAGCTTTAATTTACTACAAGACAAGCAATTAACCATAAAAATACAGTTAGAATCATTGTCTGATTTCAAAGAAATTGTCTAGAATCCAAAGGAAAACTTTCCATTCTAAATGATGTAGTGTGAATAAAAGAAGTTTAAAAATGCCTTTGCTGTTAAGGGCCAGTGAAGACACCCAACCAGAAAATGATACTGTGTCTGTGGAAATAAGTAAGGTAAGTAAGGAAACTATTGTTTCATGCCATTGCTGAGCTGTTTGGAAAACTTCACCTGGAGCTACACTGTGTCTGAAACTTACAAGTATATGAACAGCTACATTTCCCACATTGTTTAATTTCAGTGAGCTTTACTGTTAGTTGCAACTAAGGTTATACTACCTAGTACTGCCTTTTAAAATGTATAGAGCCAGGCTGGATGTGGTGGCTCATGCCTATAATCCCAGCACTTTGGGAGGCCGAAGTGGGTGGGTCACCTGAGGTCAGGAGTTCTGGATCAGCCTGGCCAACAAGGTGAAACCCCGTCTCTACTAAAAATACAAAAATTAGCCAGGTGTGGTGGCAGGCGCCTGTAAACCCAGCTACTTGGGAGGCTGAGGTAGGAGAATCACTGGAACCTGGGAGGCAGAGGTTGCAGTGAGCTGAGATCTTGCCATTGCACTCCAGCCTGGGAAACAAGAACAAAACTCCGTCTCAAAAATAAATAAATAAATAAAATAAAATAAAATAAGATAAAATAAAATAAAATGTATAAAACCAGAGGGCCAGGAGTGAAAGTGACTCTTCAAACATTAAACAACGATGTGGCAGCAGAATTAGTACTTAATCTAGTGCTCCTTCCACCACACTGTTGTGCTTTTCCGATTTCCGTATTTCACACCTGATATTTTCATCCTGTGCTACATTTCTGCTTATATCTTGAAGAAGTTGCTGGAAATATTTGCTTGAATAAGGCAGGTATAAAATAAATAAATAAGTTAAACAAATTGCCGCAACAAATTCTTTAGAAGTTAACACAATTACTTGCAGATCCATTTTTATAGTGAATTTTCTTACTTATGGCCTTTGTGAAGACAAATCATACAAAGATATCTGGGTCAAATACCAGTTGTTGAATCAGTTGAAGGTCTGCAAAAGTCAGTAGTGCAGTGTTGCAATGAACAGTTTAGTGTTTTCCCTTTAAAATGTTGTCTGAGAATTGTTTTCAGATTTGAAAGTCCTGCCTAAAGCCTTTTGAAACAGATTCTTCTGAATGTAATATTTTTCTGTTCATCATTAATTGTCTTTTGGAAAATGATGTAAATGAGTTTTACCACAGGCAAGATGGGGGCTGAATTACAATTCCTTCCAATGCTAATGGCAGATTTTTGAGAAAACAGTAATGCTTCATAAGAGGACTTTAAGTATCTAGAAAGAAATCGTGAAAATTCTTGAGTATTGAATTAATAAACCCTAATGCTAATATTATTACTATATTACTACTAAGAAAATGAATAATGATAATCCACACATTCATTCATTCATTCAACTAGTGTTATTGAGCCCCTTGAGTTATAAGAGAGACCAAATTATGTGAAGAATAATGTACTAAGAGATTGAGGTGGGAAAGATCTTAGTATATTCCAGTATATTGGTTAACAATAGTAGCTAGCATTAATACCTTATTTATTATGTTCTTGAAACTTATAATTCTATTTGCAGGCATTTAATTCTTACCATCATCTTATCATTTAGTTTCTATGCCTATATTCTTTTTGGAGATGAAGAAACTGAAATGTTGTCCACTTCTATATGTATTTATGGTGAGACAAGTGCTTTATGGTGGTTAAATATATCACACGGTAGTAAATAAAGAAGGCAGATTAAAAGCAAAAAGAATATCAAAGTTTTGCTGTCTGAGGTAAATAAAAATTTTTACAATAATTATCTCTGATGGTAAGCCTATATATAATATTTATTTGCTTTATAACTTCATGTATTTTCCAAATTTGTTTTTTAAATTCATTTCTTACATTTGTGTGATTTCTATAATAAAAATAGATAGTATTTAAACACTTAAAATAAGCACACAAAACAAATGTAAAAACCTAAAACTTGGCTAGATAACCTTCATATTCTGCCTACATGAGTCTAGCTTTGAATACTGCTGAGAAGGAAGACGATCAAGCCACAGGGTCAACTTACACCAATACTCAATGAGTCTTGAAAGGCTCAGGTTGGATAAGCCCCAAAATATTCAGCTGTGCAATTGAAACTTAACCCGTATCATCTAACCCTCTGAGGTTTATATTGTAATACTGAAGATAAAATATGGCTGAACTGAGTAGATAAAAGCCAGAAGTATAGTTAAACTCATTTTTTTCTTATAGAATTTTGAATTTATTTGTGCCATTATTACTAAAGGCATTTTAATAATATAAATTAAAATATGAATTAAGTTATAAGCTGGAAAGTGTTTATGTTTTTACTTTTAATTACAGGTTAAAAATGGCATCAATATTTGTTTTTCCCTGTCGATATAATTGATAGGTATTTATGTAACCACACTTTCACACAGATATACACACATGCATATATATAATATATATTATATATAATATATATTATATTATATATAATACAATATATATTATATATAATTTAATATATATTATATTATATATAATATATTTACTATTAAGTATTTATATAATATATATTATGTTATATAGAATATATTTACTAAGTATTAATAGTAAATAAGACTAGTTTTTAATCTCTTATTTGTTGTTTGATTTAAAAAATCAAATAAGAGATTAAAAACTGTAGTAAAACTTTATGCATATTGTGTATCATTCAGATACTTATTTGTATAGGTACACATACAGAGATAGCAGTTCAGCACTGTTATATGTCCATCTATTTCTCTCAGATAACACAACTTACGTCAAACAAATATACTGCTTGCTCTTAGTATACATAAAATTCTGCTCTCCAAATTGATTTTTGACTAAAGGTAGTAAATATTTTTGCTTGACAATAAAAATAAATCTTTGTCATCAGTTAAATAGCTGCATACTATTTCATTATATGGCTAAATTATAATTTACTGAAATTTTCTTTTAATGATGTACATTTAGATTATCCATTACATGTCACTAGGTAAAGTACATTCCTAAAAGGAAGACAGAACAATCACCTGAAGAATTATTATGAAAATTGTTTAAATAAATGTATACCAAAAATTGGTACAATATCAGAAGCACAGCAGCTAAAATATACATCTTTCAGATGAGGAATATAACCAAAGAGTCTACTATAAAGTAGGATATAATGCAGATGATCACCTTGAACACTTTCAAACTAGGACCAATGTAAGCAATTATACAAGTGAGAAATGTAGAAGATCTAAAAGCTGAAACCTAACTTATATTATTTTAAAAATTAAAGGTTAGTACACAGAAGACAGATTAGGTCCTTGCATATAGTATCAGGAGATAAAGCGAAGATCAGCAGGGGAAGTTGCACAGAGAAAAATAATGGCTCTGAATTACAATGGTTCCAAACCTCTGTGGCTGAATCAAATTGCCTCAGCCACTCAGCTTCTGGTAGAACGGAGTAACAGAGAGCCTTTTCGCTCTTACATCCGAAGCAACCAAAAAGCCAACGAAAATAACTATTCAGTGGTTTGTAAGAAAAGGTAAATGAAACAACAAAGGACAGTGGTCACTACAAGACAGGAAACACATCAGGTAAGCTCTGATTGCCCCAGCGTAAGGCCTTCAGAGACAATATACTGTTTAAACAAACAGGCAAAAAAGAAAATGTAATATGGGATTTTAAAAAATACATTTAAAAGTAAAATGTATCCCAGTAACAACATGGACATGTGGAAAGGAGACATGGAAGTACATTATAGTAAAGTTGTTATATGTAAAATGGTATATCACTTGAAAGTAGACTGAAACGTTAAAGATGCATATATAAATGCTAAAGCAACTACATACATAACAAAGATTTATAGCAAATAAGCTATGAAAGGAGATAAAACAGAATTATAAAATATTTTCAATTTCTTTCCAAAGATGACATAAAAACCTGTACAAAGTACAGCTGGGACAAATAGAAACAACTGTGTGCTTATAGAATAAAACCTAACAATACCAAGAAATCAATTAAATAGAAAATGTCTAAATATTCCAACGAATTTGGAGATGGTCAGATTTGATTAAAAAAATAAACAAGTCCAAGCCTATACTGGCTACAAGTAATGCACTTTAAATATAGAGTCAAATATATTAAAAATTAAAGGATGGAACAAATGCCATGCCAACACCAATCAAAGGAAAGCTAGCATGCCTGTAAGATCAGGAAAAGGTATCTTAGAGGAAAAAATATTAACAGAGACAAAAAATGTCCCTGATAAAAGGTCAGTTTGTTAACAGGACATAAAAATTCTAAATGTTTATGTACCTAATAACAGAACTTCAAAATACATGCAATTAAAACAGAACTTTCAGGAGAAACAGACAAATCCAAACTTACACTAAGAAGTTTAAATAGCACCTTTCAATAATGGCTGAAACAAGTAAATAGAACATTAGTAAACATAAAGATTTGAGCAACACTATTATGCAACTTGACCTTATTGACCTTCACAGAACATTGTATTCAACAAGGATAAAATATATGTTACTTTCTAATGAATACACTTCAGATTGACCACATTTTGGGCTATAAACCAGTTGTAATAAGTTTAAGGGAGTTCAAGTTATTCAAAGTATATTCTGTGACCAAAATGGATTTATATTAAAAATTAATAATAGAAGATGCTTAGAAAACCCCAAATATTGGAAGACTAAATAAAATTCTATTACCTTATGGGCAAATGAAGAAATCTAACTTCAGGGCCAGATGTATTTATTGGTGAAATCTATGCAACATTTAGGAGGAAATAATACCAGTTCAACACAAACTTTTCCAGAATATTGAAGAAGAGGGAATACTTTATAATTTATTGTATGATATCAGCATTACTCTGATATCAAAGTTATAAAAAGTCGTTACAAACGAAGAAAAGTACAGACCAATATATCCTATAAATATGAATGCAGGCCTGGTGGCACATGCTTATAATGCCAACAATTTGGGAAGCTGAGGAGAGATGATTGCTTGAGGCCAGGAGTTTGAGACTAGTCTGGGCATCATGAAGAGACTCTGTCTCTACGAAAAATGTAAAAATTTAGCCTGGCATGGTGGCACGTGCCTGTAGTCCTAGTTATTTGGGAGGCTGAAGTGAGAGGATTGCTTGAGCCCAGGATTTGTAGGCTGCAGTGAGCTGTGATCACCCCACTGCATTCTAGCTTGGGTGAAAGAGCCCCCTCTCTAAAAATTAAAAAAAAAAAAGAAGTTACATAAAATTTTAGCAAATCTAACAATATATAAAAATGATACTACATCATAACAAAGTATGCTTTTTTTTCTTTTTTCTTTTTCTTGTTTTTTTTTTTTTTTTTTTTTTTTTTTTTTTTTTTTTTTTTTTTTTGAGACGGAGTCTCCCTCTGTTGCCCAGGCTGGAGTGCAGTGGCGCGATCTCGACTCACTGCAAGCTCCGCCTCTCAGGTTCACGCCATTATCTTGCCTCAGCCTCCCAAGTAGCTGGGACTACAGGCGCCTGCCACCACGTCCGGCTAATTTTTTTTTTGCATTTTTAGTAGCGATGGGCTTTTACCGTGTTAGACAGGATGGTCTCGATCTCCTGCCCCCGTGATCTGCCCGCCTCGGCCTCCCAAAGTGCTAGGATTACAGACGTGAGCCACCGTGCCCGACCCCAAGTATGCTTTTTAATAAGATGTTGGTTTAACAATTAGAAATCAATCAATGTAACATCAATTCTTGATTAAACACACACACACACACACACACACAAACGCACACACACACCTCATGGCAAACTTGGAATAGAAAGAAACTTCCTCAACTTGATAAAAAGCATTTATGGAAAACCCATAACTAATATATTTAATGTTGAAAGACTGCCCTACCCTAAAAACTAGCAATGAGACAATAATATCTGCTTTCTCAATTCTATTCATTATTGTACTGGACTTTCTAATTAGTGCAATCAAGTAACGAAAAGAAATAACAGGCATCCTCATCAGAAAAAAAGAAGTAAAATTGTCTATTCTTAGACAATATGAATGCTTTCTTAGGAATCTAACAGAATCTACAAACAAACTATTAGGACTAATAAACGAGTATAGTAAGGTTGCCAGATACATTAATATACAACAATCCATTTGATCTCTTTGTATAAGGAACACACATTTTAAATTTGAAATTTGAAAAATATTATTTAGCATCAAAAAATGAATACTTAGGAAAAACTTGAAAACATATATAAAAGACATATAATACCAGAAAACACCAGGCACTGTTTAGATAAGCTTAAGTGTACCTGAACAAATGTAGAGATATGTCATGTTCATGTGTCAGAAGATTCATTATTGTTAAGATGTAAATTCTCTCCTAATTGATTTATAGGTTCAACAAAATCCCAATAACAATTTCAGTGGCCTCTTTTTGTAGAAATTAGGCAATTGATTATAAAATTCATATAGAAATGCAAAGACCCAGAATATCCAGAACAATTTTGAAAAAGAATGAGGTTGGAGGACTAATACAACTTGATATCAAAAATTATTACAAACCTCTGGTAATCAAAACAATGCAGAATTAAGATTAAGGTAGACAAATGAATGAAATGAAATAGAGAGTTCAGAAATAGATATTTGTGGATAAGTGTTTTCATAAATATGCAAAAACATCTCAGTGGAGAAGTGATAGTCTTTTGAAAAAATAATGTTGAACCAATTGGCCATTTACCATTTACATGCAAGAAGAAAGAACTTTAATTCATTTCTCATAGCATATACAAAAATTGAATGAAAATGCATCACAGGTCTTAAAATTGGGAAAAGCAAAGTGAAATGAAAGATAAGAAACAACCATTATAATTTTGTGCTGGGCAAAAGTGTCTTAGCTATAACACCAAAAGTATTGCCACAGAGCTTTTGCTCTATAAAATATATGAGAATGACATAGAAGAAAAGGAAATATTTGCAAATCACATATCTGTGAAAAAGTTTGTAAATACTAGGTAAAGAACTCTCAAAACAGAATACAATATTAAAAACAGGCAAAAGATTTTACAGGAAGCTAACAAAGGAAATATTAGAATATCAAGTACACACATAAAAAGATACTCAACTTCATTAAACCTGAGGAAACACAAATTAATACAAAACTGAGGTATGAAAACAAACTATTAAATAAATAAAAATAAAAAGTTTGTACATACCAAATGTGGCCAGGATATGGAAGAGCTGGAACTCTCATACATTTCTGGTGAATGTATAATGTTGAAACTAATTTGGAAATTATCTTGGCAACTTCCTGAAAAGTTAAACATAACATATCATATGATTTACATCACCCCACTTGGAGATATTTACTCAGGAGAAATAAAAGCATTTGTACATACTAGGGCTTATACAGAAATATTCATAGTACTTTTATGATAGCTGAAAAAAGAAACAAACCAAAGGCTCATCCACAGATGAATAAATAAACTGTTATCTGCTCATATAATGAAATGCTATTTAGCAATAAAAAAGTAATAAATAGTTGATATACAAAAAAATAACTATGATTCATGAAAGAGGCAAGCCTAAAAAACATCATACTTTATGATTTCATTTACATGAAATCTAGGAAGTACAAACTATCATCTAGTGAAAGAAAGCAAATCACTGGCTGCCTGGGAATCGGGTAGGGAAAAGAGGGGAGGAAAGGATCACAAGAAGCACTAAGAAACTTGTGTAGGTGATGGATATGTTCATTATTTTGATTGTTATAGTGTCATGGATGTGTACTTATTTTAACGTTTATCCGGCCGGGCGCGGTGGCTCACTCCTCTAATCCCAGCAATTTGGGAGGCCAAGGCGGGCGATCTCCTGAGGACAGGAGCTCGAGACCAGCCTGGACAACATGGTGAAACCCCACCTCTACTAAAAATACGAAAATTAGCCAGACGTGGTGGCATGCGCCTGTAGTCCCAGCTACTTGGGAGGCTGACGCAGGAGAATTGCTTGAACCTGGGAGGCAGAGGTTGCAGTGAGCTAAGATTGCACCACTGTACTCCGGCCTGGGTGACAGAGCAAGACACCATCTCAAAATAACAATAATAATAAAATAATGATAATAATAATAATAAAGTTTATCCAATCGTACACCTTAAATATGTGTAGTTAACTGAATTTGGTTATACTTCAATGAAGCTGTTAAACAAAAAAAACTTCCTAGACAATGAAGTATGTTCAAAGATGGAGTAGACTGGTACAGCATTTTAAATTAAATGTGTTAGACATAAACAGCATGTGTCATATGACTATATTTTCCTTTTACATTTCCAAACAATAATATTCTAGGATGATAGCTGCATGCCACCATTTATGAGCTCATTCTTGTCAAACGCTCTCTCCATCAAAGATTTGACTTTTTCTGTGGGTGAGGAAAGTTATCATTTTATGAAAAATAAGAATGGTTCTGATCATGTGATACCAAAACCTACAATTCAGTCCAAATATATTCACCATGTAGTGTAGCCTCTGGTTTAAAACTGAGAAAACATAATGAGAAAAAAATGCAGTGAATCAAATAAAATGAAAGGAAAGAAAGAAAAAGACAGAAAAGAAAAGAAAAGAAAAGAAAAGGAAAATCCTCATCTGAGAGTCATCCACCTGTCTTCCTTGCATGACAGGGTACAGGTTATTTCTTCTTTCATCAGTGACCTAGCTATTTGGCATTATGAATGGAATATGGATCTAGTGGTCTTTCTGGATGTTATAGATCTCTCATATATCATTAGAGACTTGAATTCATACCTTTTGTGTGTTAGATCATAAAAAAATGTGCAAACTGAAGGATAACTTTCATATATTGGATACACAATATTGTATAGTATAGAAATAAATTTTTTATATTGCTAAGGAGAAATATGTGATCTAATTTTACATAAATAGGGTCTCTAGTTTATACAGCAAATTTAACTCTGCGTAATTCAATGATTCAGTGGTCTCCTTCCTGTTAAGACTTAAAAGTGAAAAGCTCAGACAAACCCATCAAGTCAGGCCACATTTTCTAATTCCTAAAGACCCTTTAGATTCCCACTCAAATGTAAAGTAGTATCATCTGAATCTAAAACAGGTCATTATTAGGTCACTGTAGATATTAAGCCATCTCTAGGGAGTTAAATAATAAAAAACACCCTTCAGATGTGAGGCTGGAAACTGTTTGACTTATGTTAATGCTGATGTGCACTTAGTGTTTTAGAAAAGGATTTTATTACTATCTAAAAGCAGCACTATATTAAACCCACAAATTAGCTTCTGTTCCGTTAGAATCTCATTATCTTTATGTAGGGCAAGAGTCCGGCAAGCCAGGGGCAAAATCTTACCTTTCTAAATGGAGGCTTCATTGGGGAAAATGATGGACTGTTAAGCTAAACAGTATTTACTGCAGAGAGTCCACATGGGACTGGGGTAAGAAGACATGAACAGTACAAAGGCATCTGTTGCCTGCTCATTGGTAGACAGGAAGATCCATTCTTTTTCCTTGGCATTTGGTGCTGCTTTCATCTTTCTAAAAATGTATTCAAAATTAGTTTTTAGTTCCTTGCTTTTAAAAATTCCTTTTGGGTACTCAGTTCTAACTCAGAAACATATTCTAGCCATCACCTCTTTTCAGGCTTTTTGTAAAGATCAAGTCTTCATCTTTTCTGGGCATAGCATGAGATCACTGATTTAATACTTTGTATTTCTTTTATCTTTTCCTTTTATGATCTATCATTTAGCCTAGATATTTCTTTAAAAGACCAATGGTAATAACCAAGCAAGTATGGAGAAGATATCCTTGTAAAATGTTCGTAAAAAACAAACCTGGCTAATTAAACATTATTCAAAGGAATATTTTTTACCTGATATACCTAATGTAAATTATTTGACGTATTTGTGGGGGCAGTTAGTCATCTATAAAAATGGCTAAAAGGCTTCTTTGTCCTATAATTCTGTGAAAAAGAAGAATTAATTGAATATGATTAAAAACACATTTCAGAATTAAATCTACAAAGTTTGCTATTTGGTTAAATCAATATGAGAGTGAACCACAATAATGTTATATTTGGAGCTTTTATGTTATCCTCAAATCCCTCTTAATTCTAGAATTGGCACTATATTTACTATAAATCAGGATTTTCTATATTCTTACTTTGTAAATTAAATGAATGTTTATTGAGCATTCTCTGCATTTTAGGTATGGTGATAACCACCAAGATATAATGGTGAAGAGGCATAAATGTTGCCTTTCTTGTGGAGATAAAGCTATTTTTTATGGGGAAAAAGTATAAATAAATAGAAAATTAAATACAGTAATGGAAATCTATGAAAAGTGCTATAGAGAAGAGAAGAAAGATGCTGCAGTATATAATATCAAGGAGGGAGGCTTCTGTAGCAAGGGTGTTTCGAGAAGGACCCTTTGAAGGAGCTTAAGAAAATGATACGTAAGCTGAAACCTGATTGTTGAAAATAAGCTGGAAAAATGGTGAAAAGGGGAAGAGCAATCTAAGGAAAGACAACAAAAGTTTGAGAATCCTTTTCAAGATGAGTTCCAGGCATTCTAGAAAATGAAATAAACGCCCAAGGTTGATGAGTTGTAAGCTTTGAAGAAGGGAAGAGCTGAGGTTAGGGAGATGAAAGGAGGAGAAAGTGGCCTGAGATGAGTAGGAGTTGGTCAAGAAGCAGATGCAAGACCATGCTTGCTTGAATTTGTCTCTTCATCTACATGTGACCCTGGCCTTACTACTTTTCATTGTATGTCCCACTGAGATAAGGCTCCTTATTATCAATCCCTTTCTTAGTATTTGCATGTGCTAGCACACACCAGCATAACCTCAAGAAGGCAATTTAATCTATATTCACCATCAGTTTCTATTCACTTTAAGAAAATATACTTTTTCTTAACTATTTGGTTAGGTAAGTTTGTTTTGTAAAACTGTTGCTGAGCATTTACTTCAAAAATTTACAGGCTCCCTCCTTCGTATCATCAGGTACCTAATGAAGATGAAATAAAAGCTTATCGAATGAGTGGAAAAAATGGGAGGCAATAGCAGTAGATATCCACCTCCTCCATCTTCCTGCTGCCATCCCTTCACCCTTGGCCTTGAAACAGAAATTTCTCAAGGGCCTAGCTCCACTTCCCCTTAACTGAGCCAGATGGCAATGCCTCCCTCTGAGCAATGCCTTAGTTGTATGGGTCACTCTCTTCCTGCACTGGAGAGGGTCAGAGGGCTGAGATTAGTTCTCAGGATGACTCCTGATGAAAGTAATATAAAGCCACTTGTAGAAGCCCTTGCCTATATCAGGACTTCAGAGCAAAATCTCCCTCTCTCTCTCTCTGTCTCTCTCTCTGTCTCTCTGTCTCTCTCTCTCTCTCTCTCTCTCTCTCTCTATATATATATATATATATATATATATATATATATGTGAAGGAAACAAAGTTGATAAGGTAAAGGCATATATACAATGTTAGCCACTGAACATAGCTGAAGGAATGAATAAAACTAGTTAGAATGTTTAACCACTTATTCTTGGGTTTTTAATACTTATTTGTTTCATGGTGTATACTTTTAGGTTACCTATTGATATGGATTGGCTATTCCCCCACCCATAATTATCATCTTGACGCTCCCATAATTATCATGTGTCATGGGAGAGACCTGGTGAGAGGTAGTTGAATCATGAGAGCATGTTTCTCCTGTGCTTTTCTTATTTACATAATATATATATATATTTATATATAAATAAATAAATATATATATATATAATGTGTGTGTGTGTGTGTGAGTGTTTGGTTGTGTATGGATGATGATAATTTTCTTAACTCTCATTGGCTTATTTCCAGAGGAAAGTGAGGTCTAATTAGTAGGGACTCAAATAATTTACCTAAATTATGGAAGATGTTTAATAAAATAGAATAGATGGATGGCTGGATTGTGTTGGCTAGCACAAAATAATCTTTGATTCACAATATCGGAGTCAGACCATCATCAGTTTGATTTGTTTTCTTTCTAAAGAAAGAAAAATTCTCATAAACAGTTCACAGTCTGCTTCTCTTGTTTTTTCCCAAACCAAATTTGTCATAAACAGGGTTTTAAGATGTGTGCACTACATATTGTTTCACTTAATTCTTTTTCATAAATCCTCTTTCCAGTTATCTGCAAGGAGGGAATCACTTCTCTCCTTTCCATGGTGTGGAAGCTTGTATTTTCTCACACAAAAAATACAAAAGGAATTCACAAATATTCAAAGAGACTTCAGCATTAATAACCAAACCAAACCAAAACAAACTCTGACTATACAAAAATACTCTGTCTTAGTAAAATAAATTTTAAAAAGTAAAAATTAATTTTTCATGCTCTCAAACTTATTCTATTATACTTTAAAAATATAGGCAAAAGAGATACTAAATTAGAAAGATATATACAAAAGCATCTTTAAAAACCCTCATGTTTTCCCAAGAGTCATGTATGTAGTGTGTATATACACAGCCTGTAGTTTAAAAGAAATCTTTTAAAAATGCAAGAGATCACGCCTGTAATCCCAGCACTTTGGGAGGCCGAGGCGGGCGGATCAAGAGGTCATGAGATCAAGACCATCCTGGCCAACACAGCGAAACGCCGTATCTACTAAAAATACAAAAAAATTAGCCGGGCATGGTGGCGGGCACCTGTAGTCCCAGCTATTCGGGAGGATGAGGCAGGAGAATGGTGGGAACCCGGGAGGCGGAGCTTGCAGTCAGCCGAGATCGTGCCACTGCACTCCAGCCTGCGTGACAGAGCGAGACTCCGAATCAAAAAAAAAAAAAAAAAAAAAAAATGCAAGAGAGGTAAAGCCAACAGAACCTGCATTTTGTTGCTTCTGCAAGTGTAGAAATGAACTCAACTAATTCTTCTGCTCTTGTAGGTAATCTACTGTTATCACTACTTCTACTCTCACAACCATAGTTAAAATTTATTAAAGTCTTAACATATGCCAAGCACTTCTCTAGGGCTTTACATATATATTTTGTACCAGGTACTCACAACAACCCTCCAGAGTAGGTACCATTATTATAACTATTTTCAAATCGGAAAACTGAGGCATATATATTAGGGAAATGATTCAAGCAGTGCTATGAGGAAGTTATAAACTGAGGATTTACCTCAGGCATTCTGACTTGAGAGCCCAGTCTTTAAGTCACTGCACTATGATTGCCTTCCATTAGCAAAAAGAAAGAAAGTTGAGAAGGTAAATGCATGTATGCAGTGTGAGCCACTGAACATAGCTGAAGGAATGAATAAAACTAGTTAGAAGATTTAACCACTTGTTCTTGGGTTTTTAATATTTCTTTGTTTCGTGACATATACTTTTAGGGTACTAACTGATATAGTTTGGCAGTATTGCCACCCAAATCTCATCTTGAAGGTCCCATAATTACCACGTGTTGTGAGAGGGACCTTGTGAGAGGTAATTGAATCCTGAGGTCATGTCTTTCCTGTGCTGTCCTTGTGATAGTGAATAAGTCTCATGAGATCAAATGGTTTTATAAATGGGAGTTCCCCTCCACAAGTTCTCTTACCTGCCACCATGCAAGACGTGACTTTGCTCCTCATTCGCCTTCCACCATGATTGTGAGACTTCCCCAGCCATGTGGAGCTGTGAGTCAATTTATCCTCTTTCCTTTACCCAGTCCTGGGTATGTCTTTATTAGCAGTGTGAGAACAGACTAACACACCTGTGATTTAATGAAAATGCATAAAATCCATCTTTGATTGACTATCAATTACTTAAACAAATAATTTACCTTTTAGTCTCATCTGAATGGATATTTACATTAGAGAGGAAAATCACACATGCACAAATACCTGTCAATATTAGAGAATAATTTCTCTATTTCACCATGACATAATGATAGTATTTATTTATGAAGTTTAGTTATTCAACTGTTATTTTTGCATACTTACTAAGTGCAAAGTTCTATGGGATCATAAAGGGTAAAAAGAAGACACAGCTCATTCTTCATGCAATTTATTATGTAGGAAAGGTAATACATGTGCATGAAATTAGTACAGTCTAAAATTGAATATGTATCAATGATAAATGCGAATAAGGTAATATGGAAATTGCATGGTTGATCTTTGCTCCAAGCAATCTACTATAGTTCTGATAGCACACCCTGCAACCTCTGATTGCCAAGATGTGTAATTCAATAACATCCTTCTGTAATAAAAACCTTATTTTTATTACATGGTGTGTGAAGTGGAATTTTATTTTATTTAGACTTCATTATTTTATCTGTCAGTATTGACAGATTTTAACTTTTTGACACATTAAACATTTTGTTATACATGGTTTATGATGAGAAGTCTGCAGTTACTGTAAATTCTATGTTTTTTTTTTTATATAATGGCTGTTTTTTTCTGAGGCTGCTCTCAGGATATTTTTCTTTACCTTTTATTTTCAGCAATTTGTGGGAATCTAGGATTTTTTTTCATATTGATCTATTTTCGGGTTTGCTGCCCTTCTTTAATGTGTAAATTTATGTCTTTCACCAAATGTGGAAAGTTTTGACTACTATTTCCTCAAATAATTGTTTTCTTCCCCTTTCCTGCTCACTTTTCCTTCTGGAACTCCAATTGTGTTTATTTCTGGCCATGTGATACTGTCAAACAGGTCCCTGAGGCAATCTGTCAATCTTTCTCTCTCTAATGTATGCATAATAATACAATATAATATAAAATGCAATATAATATATACTATAATATGTAAATATCATAATATTAACTACAGCTATAGCTCTCAGTTTTACTCTTCTTCAGATTAAATAATTTCAATTGCTGTATCTTTAAGTTTACTGAATTTTTGATATTATGCCTCTCCAGTGATTTTTTTAAAACACTCGTATTTTTCAATTCTAGAGTATTCATTTGGAGCTTTTTATAGCTTTAATTTCTGATATATCTTATCATTTTATTTATTATAAGCTTACAAATCTGTCTAGTTGAGCATAGCAATAATAGCAACTTTAAAGTACTTGTCTGATAATTTCAAGATCTTGGTAATCTTGAGGTTGACATCTATTAACTGCCTTTACTGTTTAGAAGAAGCATCATTTAAAAATATTTTTCATCTAATATTTTTGAATTATACTTTGGAACTTGTACAGGGTGTGCCATGGAGAATACAGATTCTTCTTCATCTCCCTGAAAAATTTCATTTGGTTTTAGCAAGACAATAACTTATTTAGAATCAAACTGAAAACTCTGTTTTGTATGCAATGGGCAGCAGCTTAAATCTTACCAATTCTGTTTTCTTTAGCTAGTCTTTTTTAAGTCTCCCTTGTGCCCTGGTGCATAAGCAGCTCCAGAATCAGGCAGAGGTTTGGGCACAGTTTGCAGTCTTATCACTTTCGTGTGGCAGTGGTTGTAGTGGTTGTCATAGACTCTGTCCTCTACTTCATCAGGTTAATACAATGGTAGGCTTTTATCTCAATATAGTTGCTATTGCTGTACTGCAATCTGCTCTCACAATAAAGCCATAACGTGGAGAAATTCAATCCATGTCAATTGCTTCTTCCAAATTTCCATCCCCCTACAAAATCTGCCTGCTTTTGCTCACTCTGAAGAGCCTCAACATGCATAGGGTGTCTATTCAACAGTTTTTCAGGATTTGGTAAATGTTGCATAGTTCATTTAATGATCATTGAAGATATAGGTAAGAATCATCTTTCTCTTTAGTCTTTGTTTTTCTAAAATGCCTTTTATGAGTATTTTTTTGTTGTCTGACGGGTTTTCTGTACCCTATTTTTTTATTAAAAATAGTGTGTAACTCTTTTGGGTCATGGTAAGACAAGGGTTTAGTCTTTCCTAAACAGTATAAATCTCCTAGATACCTTCCCTGAGTTGTGACCAACAACTGTAATTTACTGAGCTGACATAATTTACCACGAAAAGTATGGCTGTGAGTAAATATACATTAAAATTATTTTAAGTTAGTAATACTGAGATTAATGTTGTCAGGACCACTGACTTACAAGGAATTAAAAGCTGCTGCTCTCTGTCAGGTTGTGCCAACAAATAAACTAGTGTAGGACAAAGCATTTTGGCTAATGATATTTTGATGACAACGATGATAGCCAAAACTTCAATGGGAATAAAAAGATTTGGAAAAACCTATCATTTCCGTAAAGTTCATCTACATAATTCAAAATAACATAAAATGTAAAATTATATTCATTTATATTTGCCTACTAAACTCTGGATAAGGATAATCATACATGTTAATTGTGATAGTGGTTGCTAATATAATATCACTTCAAGGATAGGAAGTCTGCATTTATTAAGTGTTTTTTATCTTTTAGACATTTGTTCATCTTTTAGACTATTCTTTCATTTAGTCATTACAACATCCTTGAAGGTTGTTGTTAGCATTGTATTATAGATGGAAAAAACTCAGATTCACAGTAACTCAGAATCATCTTCTTAAAGTTGCCATGTGAGGAATTCAGACTCTTGACTGATGCTTTGCACTGTAACTTATGGCCTTCAAACAACCTTTAAAAAGCCTCCTTTCTACTAAATATTTTTACTTTGTTTCTGTTGTCCAAAATTCTTTGATCAGCACATTAAATATTTAAAATTAGAAATAATTCTTAACATACAAGCATCCTTAGGAGAGATACTACATTGACTCAAATTCAAATTTACAGTATTCATGTCAGGTATCAGGATCTATCTTTTAATCATTACTTTATTCAATAAGTATCTTGTCTATTGTCTGTCATGTTCAATTCACTGTGTAGATGATAGAAGCAGGCTTTAATGGAGCAAAGTGGATATGGTGATAGATGAGGATAAAACATACAGCATTGGGTATCACTGTACAACAGTATAACATTGATAAGAAGGCTTCAGATGGCAAATTCGTGCTTTCACAAATTTTCAGCTTTTGCTGAGACTGATCCAGTCCATTTGTACACTGGTTTAATGCAATTATGAAGTAAAATTTTCCGTTGATAGTAGCATAAGGCCTTTATTCTGAATGGGATTACTGAGTTACCAAAGATGCTTTCACTTTTATTTATTGAAAATATGTTAAAGATCAGACGGTTGTAGGTGTGTGGTATTATTTCTGAGGGCTCTGTTCTGTTCCATTGGTCTATATCTCTGTTTTGGTACCAGTACCATGCTGTTTTGTTTACTGTAGCCTTGTAGTGTAGTTTGAAGTCAGGTAGCGTGATGCCTCCAGCTTTGTTCTTTTGGCTTAGGATTGACTTGGCAATGCAGACTCTTTTTTGGTTTCATATGAACTTTAAAGTAGTTTTTTCCAATTCTGTGAAGAAAGTCATTGGTAGCTTGCTGAGGATGGCATTGAATCTATAAATTACCTTGGGCAGTATGACCATTTTCGTGATATTGATTCTTCCTATCCATGAGCATGGAATGTTCTTCCATTTGTTTGTGTCCTCTTTTATTACGTTGAGCAGTGATTTGTAGTTCTCCTTGAAGAGGTCCTTCATATCCCCTGTGTGTTGGATTCCTAGGTATTTTACTCTCTTTGAAGCAATTGTGAATGGGAGTTCACTCATGATTTGGCTGTCTGTTTGTCTGTTATTGGTGTATAAATTCTTATACTTGTGATTTTTGCACATTGATTTTGTATCCTGAGACTTTGCTGAAGTTGCTTATCAGCTTAAGGAGACTTTGGGCTGAGAAGATGGGGTTTTCTAAATATACAATCATGTCATCTGCAAACAGGGACAATTTGACTTCCTCTTTTCCTAATTGAATACGCTTTATTTCCTTCTCCTGCCTGATTGCCCTGGCCAGAACTTCCAACCCTATGTTGAATAGGAGTGGTGAGAGAGGGCATCCCTGTCTTGTGCCAGTTTTCAAAGGGAATGCTTCCAGTTTTTGCCCATTCAGTATGATATTGGCTGTGGGTTTCTCATAAATAGCTCTTATTATTTTGAGATACATCCCATCAATACCTAATTTATTGAGAGTTTTTAGCATGAAGGGCTGTTGAATTTTGTCAAAGGACTTTTCTGCATCTATTGAGATAACCATGTGGTTTTTCTCTTTGGTTGTGTTTATATGCTGGATTACATTTACTGATTTGCGTATGTTGAACCAGCCTTGCATCCCAGGGATGAAGCCAACTTGATCATGGTGGATAAGCTTTTTGATGTGCTGCTGGATTCAGTTTGCCAGTATTTTATTGAGGATTTTTGCATCGATGTTCATCAGGGATATTGGTCTAAAATTCTCTTTTTTTGTTGTGTCTCTGCCAGGCTTTGGTATCAGGCTGATGCTGGCCTCATAAAATGAGTTAGGGAGGATTCCCTCTTTTTCTGTTGATTGGAATAGTTTCAGAAGGAATGGTACCAGCTCCTCCTTGTACCTCTGGTATAATTTGGCTGTGAATCCATCTGGTCCTGGACTTCTTTTGGTTGTTAAGCTGTTGATTATTGCCACAATTTCAGCTCCTGTTATTGGTCTATTCAGAGATTCAACTTCTTCCTGATTTAGTCTTGGAGGGTGTATGTGTCCAGGAATTTACTCATTTCTTCTAGATTTTCTAGTTTATTTGCGTAGAGGTGTTTGCAGTATTCTCTGATGGTAGTTTGTATTTCTGTGGGATTGGTGGTGATATCCCCTTTATCATTTTTTATTGCACCTATGAGGCTCTTCTTTCTTTTCTTCTTTATTAGTCTTGCTAGCGGTCTATCAATTTTGTTGATCTTTTCAAGAAACCAGCCCTGGATTCATTGATTTTGTGAAGGGTTTTTTGTGTCTCTATTTCCTTCAGTTCTGCTCTGATCTTAGTTATTGCTTACCTTCTGCTAGCTTTTGAATGTGTTTACTCTTGCTTTTCTAGTTCTTTTAATTGTGATGTTAGGGTGTCAAATTTAGATCTTTCCTGCTTTCTCTTGTGGGATTTAGTGCTATAAATTTCCCTCTACCCACTGCTTTAAATGTGTCCCAGAGATTCTGGTATGTTGTGTCTTTGTTCTCATTGGTTTCAAAGAACATCTTTATTTCTGCCTTCATTTCGTTATGAACCCAGTAGTCATTCAGGAGCAGGATGTTTGGTTTCCATGGAGTTGAGCAGTTTTGAGTGAGTTCCTTAATTCTGATTTCCAGTTTGATTGCCCTGTGGTCTGAGAGACAGTTTGTTATAATTTCTGTTCTTTTCCAGTTGCTGAGGAGTGCTTTACTTCCAACTAAGTGGTCAACTTTGGAATAAGTGCAATGTGGGACTGAGGAGAATGTATATTCTGTTGATTTGGGGTGGAGAGGTCTGTAGATGTCTATTAGGTCTGCTTGGTGCAGAGCAGAGTTCAATTCGTGGGTATCCTTGTTAACTTTCTGTCTCCTTGATCTATCTAATGTTGACAGTGGGGTGTTAAAATCTCCCATTATTATTGTGTGGGAGTCTAAGTCTCTTTATAGGTCTCTAAGGACTTGCTTTATGAATCTGAGTTCTCCTGTATTGGGTGCATATATATTTAGGATAGTTAGTTCTTCTTGTTGAACTGATCCCTTTACCATTATGTATTGGCCTTCTATGTCTCTTTTGATCTTTGTTGGTTTAAAGTCTGTTTTATCAGAGACTAGGATTGCAGCCCCTGCCTTTTTTTGTTTTCCATTTGCTTGGTAGATCTTCCTCCATCCCTTTATTTTGAGCCTATGTTTGTCTCTTCATGTGAGGTGAGTCTCCTCAATACAGCACACTGATGGGTCTTGACTCTTTATCCAATTTGCCAGTCTGTGTCTTTTAATTGGAGAATTTAGCCTATTTACATGTAAGGTTAATATTGTTATGTATGAATTTGATCCTGTCGTTATGATGTTAGCTGATTATTTTGCTTGTTAGTTGATGCAGTTTCTTCCTAGCATCCATGGTCTTTACAATTTGGCATGTTTTTGCAGTGGCTAGTACTGGTTGTTCCTTTCCATGTTTATTGCTTCCTTCAGGAGCTCTTTTAGGGCAGGCCTGGTGGTGACAAAAACTCTCAGCATTTGCTTGTCTGTAAAGGATTTTATTTCTCCTTCATTTATGAAACTTAGTTTGGCTGGATATGAAATTCTGGGTTGAAAATTCTTTTTTTAACAATGTTGAACATTGGCCCCCACTCTCTTCTGGCTTGTAGAGTTTCTGCTGGGAGATGTGCTGTTAGTCTGATGGGCTTCCCTTTGTGGGTAACGCAACCTTTCTCTCTGGCTGCCCTTAACATTTTTTCCTTCATTTCAACCTTGGTGAATCTGACAATTATGTGTCTTGGAGTTGTTCTTCTCGAGGAGTGTCTTTGTGGCATTCTCTGTATTTCCTGGATTTGAACGTTGGCCTGCCTTGCTAGGTTGGGGAAGTTCTCCTGGATAATATCCTGCAGAGTGTTTTCCAACTTGGTTCCATTCTCTCCATCACTTTCAGATACACCAATCAGATTTAGATTTGGTCTTTTCACATAGTCCCATATTTATTGGGGGCTTTGTTCATTTCTTTTTACTCTTTTTTCTCTAACTTCTCTTCTCACTTCATTTCATTCATTTGATCTTCAGTCACTGATACCCTTTCTTCCAGTTGATCGAATCGGCTACTGAAGCTTGTGCATTCGTCATGTAGTTCTCAAGCCATGGTTTTCAGCTCCATCAGGTCATTTAAGGACTTCTCTACACTGTTTATTCTAGTTAGCTATTTGTCTAATCTTTTTTCAAGGTTTTTAGCTTCTTTGCAATGGGTTCAACCTTTGACAAACCTGACAAAAACAAGAAATGGGGAAAGGATTCCCTATTTAATAAATTGTGCTGGGAAAACTGGCTAGCCATATGTAGAAAGCTGAAACTGGATCCCTTCCTTACACCTTATACAAAAATTAATTCAAGATGGATTAAAGACTTATGTTAGACCTAAAACCATAAAAACCCTAGAAGAAAACTTAGGCAATACCATTCAGGACATAGGCATTGGCAAGGACTTCATGTCTAAAACACCAAAAGCAATGGCACCAAAACCGAAATTGACAAATGGGATCTAATTAAACTAAAGAGCTTCTGCACAGAAAAAGAAACCACCATCAGAGTGAAAAGGCAGCCTACTGAATGAGAGAAAATTTTTGCAATCTACTCCTCTGACAAAGGGCTAACATCCAGAATCTACAAATAACTCAAACAAATTTACAAGAAAAAACAAAGAACCCCATCAACAAGTGGGCAAAGGATATTAACAGACACTTCTCAAAACAAGACGTTTATGCAGCCAAAGGACACATGAAAAAATGTTCATCATCACTGGCCATCAAAGAAATGCAAATCCAAACCACAATGAGATACCATCTCACACCAGTTAGAAGGGCGATTATTAAACAGTCAGGAAACAACAGGTGCTAGAGAGGATGTGGAGGAATAGGAACACTTTTCCACTGTTGGTGGGACTGTAAACTAGTTCAACCATTGTGGAAGACAGTGTGGCGATTCCTCAAGGATGTAGAACTAGAAATACCATTTGACCCAGCCATCCCATTACTGGGTATATACCCGATGGATTATACATCATGCTGCTATAAAGACACATGCACATGTATGTTTATTACAGCACTATTCACAATAGCAAAGACTTGGAACCAAGCCAAATGTCCATCAATGATAGACTGGATTAAGAAAATGTGGCACATATACACCATGGAATACTATGCAGCCATAAAAAATGATGACTTCGTGTCCTTTGTAGGGACATGAATGAAGCTGGAAAACATCATTCTCAGCAAACTATCACAAGGACAAAGAAAACAAACACCGCATGTTCTCACTCATAGGTGGGAATTGAACGATGAGAACACTTGGATGCAGGGTGGGGAACATCACACCCTGGGGCCTGTTGTGGGGTGGGGGGAGTGGAGAGGGATAGCATTAGGAGATATACCTAATGTAAATGACAAGTTAATGGGTGCAGCACACCAACATGGCACATGTATACATATGTAAAAAAGCTGCACGTTGTGCACATGTACCCTAGAACTTAAAGTATAATAAAAAAAGAAAATATGTTATAATGTTATGAAAATTTCCAAGCAAAGGAACCATAACAAAAAATTATTAAGTGTGACACCAGGCAGCTTTGGAGTCATAAGAGCAATTGATTGTCATTGTTATTTGGGAGCTGTAATAAAATTTATGTCTAGAAATAGCCCACAATTGGTGGACAGTAGGCTATATTATAGTGTTTTTTATTTGTTTTGTTTTTACTACATAAAGTTGATTGTTTCTAAAACACTTGTTTCACAACTAGTGCCAGAAACTCATTTTATTGAGGTCAATCCAAAAATTAAAATTTGATAGGATGTGAAATATCCTCTTTTGCAAAAATACTGTAGGACACTATCTAATAAGGGTGGTTTTAGTCACCAACCTCCCCAACCCAACCCTAATTCCTACAACAGAATTATCTTGTCTAGAATTACCTTGTAGGTATATCTAATTAGAACAGTGTTTTTGAGAAACTCTAGGGAAAGTTCCAGCAAATAGAAAGTAGGAATAGACAGATGGTGATTATAAATATAATTAGACTATTTAAAGGCAGCAAAATTCCCTCTTTTGGAAATATCAGATTGATATGCTTTAATTATTTTCAGACCTCTGGCTCCAAACATGGCTATTCATTTAGGGAGACAAATGCTTCAGATAATTGGTAGATATAAAGTAGAAATAAGAAAGAACACTTTCACTTTGATCACCTTAGGCTTTTGTTTCTACCATTTGTTTGTGTATTTACAGAATTGTTATATATGTTTTAGATAATGATTTAAAATGAGCAAATGCAAAATACGCATTTCGAAATCACTATGTTTTTGAATGAACTTTCAGGAGAAAGGAAATTTATTTAGATCAATTTTCTATCCAAGTGGGCTTAATATCACATTTTGCTTTTGATTTCTAAAGAACTGGATAATTGTTTAATCTCATCTGAAAGAATATTTCCCATTATTTTAACGTGGGCAATTTTTGTAATGAACTCTTTCAGTGTAAATAAAATTTACCTAAAGGGATAGCCGATGGCTCCAGTAATCTTGGATACTTTTAAACAAGTATCTGTATTGTTTTCTTTTACTAAAAATGTTATTATAAAATATCTGTCCTTCTACATTAATCTCTGAATAGCCATCACTATGGCATTGGAGTATACACTAAATTGTTTTAATATTTTCCAATGAAAACTAAAAATCCCTGTAAAATATTGAAAGTAATAATTGATTTCCCAGAAATAGTTCAGATGGTGAATTGCCATTGCCATACCAATGTATGTAAACTAAACAAAAGCCGTATAAGTTCAGTTGGTTTTATGTCTACAGCTTTTAAATTTCTCTCTTGACAATGGAACATTGCTCTAAAACTAACAGCAGAGATATAAAAGAACCACAAGTTCTTCATACAGTGAATGAAGAATTAGCATGTTGAGAGAGCTCGTTTATATTCACCCAACAAATAAATGACATTTACTACATTTTCATAATAAAATAAAAGCAGAGATTTGGGCTTGTATGGTATTTTCACATCCATGCATATATTATATCTAGTGCACAAGCAGCGTATTTCTAGACATAGAGTGAAAAGTCAGCCACTAACAATGCATGGTTTGTGAGGTATAAAATATTTTTTGTCTCCAAATTTCTTTGTAATTGGATTGCCACTCTACATATATACATAATATAAGCAAATACATATATAATAAACATATACATATTCATTTACATTTTAAATTAATAAATCCAGAAATTTCACATTGAAATGTTCCTGAGAGAACAATGTCACACTTTGATGGTTTCTCATATTAGTAATGCACTTTGAACCTGAATGGAAAAAGAAACTGAAGGAAAAAGAAAACTGAGGACAAATTTCACAAACTTCTAAATGTTCCCTGAGAGCAAACTGAAAACCTATCTCTATATCTATCTATATCTATATCATCCATATCTGTATGTATATCATTATCATCTATATCTGAATACAGGTAAAATATAGATATATATTATCCCAGTTTTACTGCTCCCAGAAAATAAAAACTGTAAAGAAATTGAACAAACATACAAAGTAACAACCATGGTGTTACGCACTGGCACCAAAAAATAGGCTCTCCCTCAGTTTTATATTAGAGGCAAGTATTTTAAGTTCCCATGGCATAAATAAAGTTGTAATTGCTTCCCATTTTAATTAAGAACCCATTTCAAACTCAGGAAGGCTGAGTAGCTGTTTGAAGTGTTTATGCCATAGGCAGCTGGAGGCATTGAACAGGGGTAATTAGAAGGACATTTTTGTGTGGTAGGTTTGGCCAAAATTGGTCAGCTTTGAAGAGCTGCTCCATTTCAAAAATAATAATTACATACACAAAAAGAATTCCTTTGAATATGAAGGGTTTCATAGACTTCATCCAGTTTTACTGTTGTGCTAAATAACTTATGACGAGGGTTCTTAAACATTTTTGTGCCATACTTCTTTTGCAGCCTGGTGAATCATTTGAACTGTTTTCCAAAATAATGTTTAAACGTACAAAATAAAATATATGATATTATAGTGGATACCAATTATATTTTAATGTTACTATATTTGTAAGTAGATATTTTACATATGCTTATATATGTGCTTCCTTATGACATTAAATACTAAGATCTAACAGCAGATCTAACATGTACGGTAATTTTGAAGTAGTGACGAATGCACATTGTATTTTGAAATATCTGCAACTACCATCATATATGACAATATCTGTGGCTTTTATTGGTGATAACATTATAGAGAATGATAGTCTCACCATAGCTTGTCACCTTCATTCATTATAGAAGGAAATGCTGAATTTCCACTAGAAATTAATAAAGATGTAATATTTTTCTTATTGAAGTTCATGATCCCCTTAATTTCTATTCAAAATTTTTTGATGAAAAATTCCTAATTTATGCTGTTATAATAAATGCACTTTAGACTTTTCATAGTAGTGTATGGCTATGTTCTATTGCATTCTGACTATGTAACAGAAAATATGGGCCTTAAACTTTATCTTATTCAATCTTTATAACAATTATCTAATGTAGGAATTATTATTTCCTTTTACAGATTAGCAAGTGCAAGCTAAAACTAACACTATAGGTAGGTCACAAAACTAAGATGCCAATTTTAGATTGGAGAATAAAATATTTTAATCTCCGTACCTACTTATGGAGACATATAGAAATATTCTTCTAATTACATTTTATACAATACATACAAACAAATTGAAGTGGTGCCTTTTATTTTAAAAATCAGAACTAGAACTCAGGTCTTCAGAATCCCATTTTAGCATTCTCTCAAAAAAAAAAAAAAAACCCACAACACCGTCTGGTGATAGTTGCAATTCAAGAAACTATTCCTTCCAAATAGCCCACGATAGAATGCCAATGCTCTGAAAACTGCGACTTGAGAAAGAAATTTGCTCAAGGGATCATGGAAACAATTCCCCCATGAGAAAAGCCAGTGATAAGTGGAATTATCTCCATCTGCTGACTAAAGAGTACACAATAAGATTATATAACCTGAGCAAAAACTAGACAAGTAGAAGTGTTCACTTCTGAGAATCAAGTTCAGGCAACTAAGCCTTGCTGCAGTTTTGTATAGAATCTCCTAAACTTAGAGAGGAAAGCAATAAAAAGAAGTCATCTTAGTATCATCACAGCCTTAAGATTGGTCTTATAACCAAAACTTTGTAGGCCAGAGGTGCCAATATTAACTGATTCACCATAAAATTAACACAGACGGACACAGAGGTTTCAAAGATTCAATTAAACAAAGTCTTAGGAAAAGTAAGTGTGCCAAGAACTGTACTGTTACTTGAGATTTGTGCCATCAAGAAATTTTACAGCACTATATGACATGTTTTAGTAAGAACTCTAATTGAGCTATTGTCTTAACTGGATAGAAATCCCTTCTGACTCAAAACCTCAGAAAAGGCTTCATGAAGGGCTTGACCTTTGCCCTAAATCTTGAAGACTGGAAAGGATTCTATTAGGAAAAGAGACATTTTAGAAAAATTTAGATAATATTACACATGAAAGACAGGACTTTAAATGATTGATATTTAGAATTTTAATCTAAATTATAGAAGACATTGGAGCAATAGACTAAAAGGACAAGATATTTTGTAATGAAGAAAATTCAAGTAGCAATCTAGTAGAATGTAGGGAAAAAATGATAGGTATCAGATACACTTACAATCTCATCTATGAAGTTTGTTTTGGAATGGAATAAAAAAGTCACCAAGACACTCGGGAGACATAGACTTTACGGCTTGACAAAGATTGTATGTGGGGTTAAAAGAAGAGACAGTTGTCAAGGAGGACCTCAAGATCACTAACTTGGTTAACTTGGTAAATTAGAAGAGAATTTCGAACTCAGAAAATGAAAAAGAGCAGATAAGGAAGATAATATTATTATTTCATATGTGAAGAGCAAACATTTTCAGTGGCAATGGGAGAACTTCACAAACATTTTCAATAGAAATTTGGAAATATGGTCTTAGACTTCAGAGGAGGTGCTAGAATCTGTAACAGTGATTTGGCCATTATGGATAAATGTCAAAGGTATATATAAAACATTGCAAAGAAAAGAAGCAGATAAGAAGAGAAAAATGGATACATTGAAGAACATAGAGTGATGTCAGATGAGAAAGGGAAGCCAACACACATACTAGCACCTAACATGGAAAATGCTTTAAATAAATATTCAAGTAATGAACGCGTGTTTGAAAATTGGGTAAGAACATCAAGAGAGATAAAAGGAGAGGAATCTTTAATTATTGTCAGAATTAAAGACGAAGTGAGTCTCAAAAAGCTACTGACAAACAGCAGCAATTTTATAGGAATGAAACCTAAGAAGGGACTGGTTGATTTTGGCAACTTAGAGGTCATTAATTTCCCTTGTAAGGTCAATTTATGGGACCAAATAAGATTGCAGTATTTTGAGGAATTAGTAGAATATGAGAAATTGAAATCAGAAAAGCTACATTCAACTTTTGAGACTTATTTTGTAAAAGATAAAAGTATGATATTTGAATTAGAATCAAGATACTTTTTTTAGAATATAAAAGAATTGAACATTTTTATTGACCCTTTGGACTCGTGATAGATAAAAGCAGAAGAAAGAAATGGAAAGAATAATTGGACAAAGTCCCAGAGGACAGAAGAGGAATAGAATTGAGAGCAAATTAGAAAGATCATATGTGAAGAGGCATAAGAATAAGATGTCTTATGGAAGGAGAAATGTATTGAACTCCTATGCTACTCCCTTAGAGTAGGTTTAACTCACTCCTCCTTGACATTAGTAAGCGATTGGGAGAGCAATGAAGGCACCAAGCTGCCCAAATTGTGAGTAACTTAAGTCAAATCATGAAACCAGCAGGAGAATATGCTCTGCAATGTTCCAGTCCAGTGGCAGACCTGTGAGGCAGTCTGACTCACAGAAATTTGTTTTATTTTTGTTATTAGATGTCATGCCAGTGGGGGGAAAAATGATAGACAGGTACTATGTTTAAATATCAGGTTTCTCTTGATCTTTCATGCTCAGTTTATGCAGGTCAATAATTGCATTCCAATATATGCAGACCAAGATACGTGCTCTAAAATCCAATAGTTGTTTGAAGTTTCATTTATCTCAAGGTACAAAATATTTACCAGCTTATCTAAGAATAGTATCAATCTTTATAAACACTCTATTTTTAAAATTTTCATATTACATATTTATATAAATATATATATATTTAGTATAGTAAATTTTTTGCTGCAGTTTTTCCAATGTGATCTATAGTGTTTAAGGTATACTTTATTTACTAAGAATGATTCTGAGAAAGTTAAGGGAGTTTTCTGAATGGGAAAATATAAACAGAATTAGAAGATTAGGTACAATACTGAAAAATATGCTTCCGAGAAAAGAAAGGTGTCAAATGCATAAATACAAAATGTATATCAAGCATTATCAAAGAGCCCACTCTGATTGGAAGGTTGGCAATGTTGTCTCTATAAAATCATTTGGCAAGTGATAGTAACTAACCAATATTATATTGTATATCTACTGATATTTTCACTGTTCATCAACTGGTACTCTATACACCAACTACCAACCATCAATGCCAGCACAGACTGTCTACTCATTTTTGAGTAGGGAGGAGGAAACTTCATATTCTCAATTTCAATGGTGAGATTTGAGTGGGATTCCTAATCTTGAGTTTCCACTACTCAGGCCTGAACAATCACAGTCTTTTGGACCCCTTGCCTCATTTATTGACCAGGGAGTGGCAGTGATAGTTCCTGACAGTTCTGCTCCAGGAATTCTCTCACTTTGTAATGTGGACCTGAAGGAGAAGATTGTGCAAATTAGCCCCAGAAAAGGGGAAGTATATTGGGAGCTGCTGGAAAGGGTTACCTGTGGACCTCATCAAAATGAAGAAAAAAAAAAAAAAGCCTACTACAGATGAATAGCTGATAAAAGAAAACCCTGGAAGTGTATACTCAAGGGTTAAGAGCCTAAATGTTTCAGCGCTTCTCTGATTACTGCAGTGATCTTTTTCTTTTTAACAACTCTATATATCTTTGTATTTTTCTTCTAAGTTATTTCGAGCTAGGACTTTTCCACTTTTAATACATTAAAATTAAAATGTTTATTGTTTGGAATTTAGCTTTAATTCAGCTTATTTGGATCCTATGGAAAATAAATCATTAATTCATGAAGCTCTGATTCTGTATTTATGATAGTCACAGTAGAGTAAATGTTAATATGTGATACGATATACATAATCTTCAAAATTAAAAATGATAAAATGCAGCAGTAATGTTTTAACCAAGGAAACAAACTATTTGCAAGTAGTTTGCATTCAAAAAATGTGCCAGTTACAAGTGATTCTTGGTGTTTTATTACAATATATCTCACTGAACACCTATGTGGAAATCAGCTTGTAATTTCACTGGACGGTGTTTGATAATTGAAAAAAATATATCATTTTTGTTTTATACATGATTAGTACATTCTTATTTTTAAGTTTCTAGACACAACAGCTTAAGTTTATATTTCTGTTGATGTACACCCACATCTACACAGTCCAAAATCAGTGTACTGCCCAGAGATAATCACTATTTTAAATCTAGTATTTATCTTTCCAGATGATATCGTATTTCCATACTTCTTGTAAAAATACTTATGAAAATTTATTAAAATATTTAGAATTATTTCTATTTGTAGGTGTGTTTCTCTGATTCTATCATGTATTTTAATGTAAATGTAGCATCTTATGTAACACTGAATCCTTTTTACTCATTAACACTCTTGGAAGATTTTCCTATGAAAGCAGTCATAAAATTTAATCATCCTTTTAAATGGTATATATATTTGTGTGTATATATACATATATATATATATATATTTTTTTTTTTTGCAAAGGAATCTCACTTTGTCACTAGGCTGTAGTGCAGTGACACGATCTCGGCTCATTGCAAACTCTGCCTCCCGGGTTCAAGTGATTCTGCTGCCTCAGCCTCCCGAGTAGCTGGGACCACAAGTGTGCCACATCACGCCCAGCTAATTTTTGTATTTTTAATAGAGACGGGGTTTCATCTTGTTGGCCACGCTGGTCTCGATCTCCTGACCTTGTGATCCACCCCCTTCAGCCTCCCAAAGTGCTGGGATTACAGGCATGAGCCACTGCACCCAACCTAAATGGTCTATATTATCTGTAATATTGCTGTATCATAGTTTACTTAACCCCATTCTCTACTGATGGGCTTTTAGATGGGATGTGGATTGGTGAACAGTTGGCAGTATTTTTCTGCTAGTGATCAACAATAAACTAACCAATGTTTGTTGCTCTGGGACCCTGGTTAGTCTTATTATCCACCCCTTATGCCACTGTCAACATCACATGGGACCAGTATTCCAGGAAGAAACACACACAGACACACACACACACACACATCCCACATACACACATTATATCCTGAAAACAATTTAAAAACTCTAAAGTTTAAAAAGAAAGTTATTAACTTGTCTAACATAAATAATCAAACAACAAAAAACTGATAAGTTTTAGAAACAGGATTTGGGGACTTATCTTTATTATTCCAAGACAGCATCAAGTAATTCCTCTCAAAAGTAGAATTAATTAAAATAAAAATTTCCCATGCTAAGATAGGGCCTGCCTCACAGACTGTACTTATAATCTAATTGAAATTTTTGTGTATTTTTTACATCATATTCGTATTTGGAAGGAGTGATCTGTGAATTGATTTTAGATACTTTTAGACCTGTATTGAAATCTGAATTATTGCCTTGTGTGTGCTACGTCTGTGATAATAAATTAAGTAAGCCTTTGATGGAACTGGTGTGTAATAATTATTTTCTGAGGGCCTCGTAAAAGTAGGATGTTTGCCAGTGTTACCGAAGGATAAAATTTTGTGGTGCATGACCTGATCTAAGGAAAGAAATAATAACTCTGTAAATAAATGAAATACTTTTTAATTGTGCTAAGAAGCTTGGCCAGTATGCAACTTCATTGACATTTTGGGAATGCTAGTTTTAAAACTCTCAATAAGAGCTGTCAGTGTGTCCCCAGTTGTTGTGTTAATAGCAGATAATAATTGTGAGCAACAATAGAACCTAGTCATATCTGGAAAACAGAGAACTGGAAAAGCTAAGAAGTGGTGACCATGACAACAAGTGGAAAAATTATATTCTGGAAAGTTGAAAACATTCGCTGTTGGTATTATTAAAATAATATTTGTTAAGCAGGGCACCTTGAAAATAGAAAGTATTCTCTTCTCAGACTGTGAATCTGTGCCATTCACTGAAGTAGCGCAGGTGCTGAATTTAAGAGACGAGGCCAGGCGCAGTGGCTCACGCTTATAATCCCAGTGCTTTGGGAGGCTGAGGCTGGTGGATCACAAGGTCAGAAGTTCAAGACCATCCTGACCAACATGGTGAAACCCTGTCTGTACTACAAATACAAAAATTAGCCAGGCATGGTGGCGTGTGCCTGTAATCCCAACTACTCAGGAGGCTGAGGCAGGTGAATCGCTTGAACCTGGGAGGCGGAGGTTGCACTGAGCCAAGATCATGCCACGGCACTCCAGCCTGGGTGACAGAGCAAGACTCTGTCTCAAAAACAAAAATGAAAACAAACGAAAAAAAAAAAAGAGAGAGAGAGGAACGTCCCGGCTTCCTACTCTATTACAATCTCATGCAAGAAGGTTGGATAGTTAAAGTACACGACAGCATCTCTAGAACTGAGTGCTTTGGTTTTTACCTATATGGACTAGGCTTATTTGTAGTGTAAGTGAGGAATAAACGTTTATATTTTGATAGAATAAAATACCTTTTAGACAAGTAAAGAAGCATTTTGCTAGGCATGGTGGCTCATGCCTATAATCCTAGCAATTTGGAAGGCTGACGCAGGAGGTTCACTTGAGCACAGAAGTTTGAGAGCAGACTGGGCAACATAGGGAAACCCCATCTCTACCAAAAAAAGCAGCCTGGGCAACATAGGGAAACCCCATCTCTACCAAAAAAAAAAAAAAAAAAAGCCAGGCATGGTGGCACCTCCCTGTGCTCTCTGCTACTCAGAAGATGGGAGGACAGCTTGAGCCCAGGAGTTCGGGCTGCAGTAACCTATGATCACATCACTGCACATTGCACTCCAGACTGGGTGACCAAAAAAAAAAAAAAAAAAAAAAAAAAAAAAATTGATGAATTGCTAGGAAAAAAAGGGGGAAAACTCATGCTATATTTTTCCAATTTAAAAAGTACTGAGCCAATTTATCCAAACCAGGGCAATAAAAATAAGTTCAGACTGCTGGGTTTTCTCTAAAATCAAGAAGATATTGAATGTTCTGCATATCTTAAGTAAATTAAGTCATCTAGGAATCTATTATATTTATGAGATATAAAAATCTATTTTTATGCTCTCCTGTTTCAGATTTAATCTATGCTGTATTATAGAACCTGTATTATAAAGCATAACATTTTATGAACTGAACAGATGGTTCTGTTTATATAACACAGTCGAGTTATTTAAACTTGCATCGTTGTTTATACAGAAGTGATCTTAAATGCACCTCAATAAGGATATGAATAGCCTATTTTAATTACATTTAATGAAATGTCAAAAAGCTACGCATTATCCAGAGACATGTGAAATAAAATGTCAGAAAGCTACACATTACTCAGACATGTAAAATAAAATTTCAAATAATATTAAAATAAAATTTTAATAAATTTAAATTATTGATATAAGAAATCTTTGATACTTATTATATAAATTAAGATTTTTAAAATTAATAACAAAGATGGTATCAGTTAATATCCAAAACTTAAATATGTGTATTTTAAGGATAAATGTTATTTATTACTTTAGGAATATCTTAAGGATAAATACACAGTTATATGTATTTTAAGGATAAATTGCCACATTTTAATTTCCAAAGTTTCCAGGTATTACAAGAAAATTATGAGCAGGCAGTGTATTCTGAAGGAAAGGACAAGGGGAATTCAAGTCCTGTAATGTTAGGATTGACCGAAAGAGCTTAAGATGAATAGCGAAGAGAAGATAATTCACAGATGGACTTGATAGCTGTGTGAAAACATTTATGGAATCATCATATGGAAGAAATAGTAGAATTTAACTCCAAAAATTCAAACACTTAGGTGTAGAAATCAGATATGAACTAATTTAGTTGATATATAAAGATGTTCTTGCTGGCTGTTAGGAAATGAGCAATATGAGAGTGGCTGCCTTGCAAAGTTTAAATTCCCTGTCATGGAGGCACTCCTGCACAGTTCAATGACGCTAGCTAAAAGAAGAGAAACATGGTATACCGACTGTGAGTGGATTGGACTCCCTTTTTGGTCTTTTCTAATTATGAGATTATGACAAAATGGAAGTGATATTGTTTGGCTGTGTCCCCACCCAGATCTTATCTTGAATTGTAGTTCCCTGAATCCGCACATGTGATGGGAGAGACCAGATGGAGATAATTAAATCATGCGGGTGGTTTCCCCCATCCTGTTCTCATAATAGTGAGTTACTTCTCACAAGAGCTGATGGTTTTATAAGGGGCTTCCCCCTTCACTTGGTACTCATTTTCTTCTTGCTGCCACATGTGAAGAAGGAGGTGTTTGCTTCCCCTTCTGCCATAATTGTAAGTTTCCTGAGGCCTCCCAGCCATACTGAACAGTAAGTCAATTAAAGCTTTTTCCTTTATAAATAACGCAGTCCCAGGTATGTCTTTACTAGCAGTGTGAGAACAGACTAATATCGTAAATCAGTACCACAGAGAGTGGGGTGCTGCTGTAAAGACACCCAAAAATGTGGAAGTGACTTTAGAACTGGGTAAAGGCAGAGGTTGGAACTATTTGGAGGACTAAGAAGAAGACAGAAAAATGTGGGAGAGTTTAGAACTTCCTAGAGACTTGTAGGGCTCAAAGGACAGGACAACGTGGGAATGTTTGGAACTTCCTAGAGACTTGTTGAATGGCTTTGACCAAAATGCTGATAGTGATATGACAATGAAATCCAGGCTGAGGTGGTTTCAGATGGAGATGAGAAACTTCCTGGGAACTGGAGTAAAGTTCACTCAGCATTTTGCCCAAGCCCCAGAGATCTATGAAACTTTGAACTTGAGAGATGATTTACAGTATTTGGAGGAAGAAATTTGTAAACAGCAAAGTGTTCAAGAGGTGACTTGGGTGGTGTTAAAAGCGTTGGTTTTGTGTATTCATAAAGATATGGTTTGGGTATGAAACTTTTGCATAAAAGGAAAGCAGAGCATAAAGTTTGAAAAATTTGCAGCCTAATGATATATGTGATAGAAAAGAAAAACCCATTTCCTGAGGAGAAATTCAGGCTGGCTGCAGAAATTTGCATTAATAACTTGGAGTCAAATATTAATCACTAAGACAACGGGAAAAATGTCTTCAGGGCACGTCAGAGGCCTTTACGGCAGCCCGTCCCTATCACAGGCCCAGAGGCCTAGGTGGAAAAAATAGTTTAGTGGGCTGGAGCCAGGGCCTTGCTGCTTTGTCCAGTCTTTGGGCTTGGTGCCCTGTGTCTCAGCCATGGCTAAAACAGACAAAGGTATAGCTCTGGCAATGACTTCAGAGCATGCAAGCCTCAAGTCTTGGCAGCTTCCGTGTGGCCTTGCGCCTGTAGGTACAAAGAAGTCAAGAATTGTGTTTTGGGAACCTCTGCCTATATTTCAGAGAATGTATGGAAATACCTGGATGTCCAGGCAGAAGTCTCCTGCAGGAGCAGAGCCCTCATGGAGAACCTCCGCTAAGGCAGTGTGGAAGGAAAATGTGGGTCTGAGCTCCCAGATAGAGTCCCCACTGGGGCACTGCCTAGTGGAGCTGTGAGAAGCAGGTCACAGTCCTCCAGATCCCAGAATGGTAGGTCTGCTGACAGCTTGCACCATGTGCCTGGAAAAGCTGCAGACACTCAACGCCAGCTTGTGAAAGTGGTCAAGAGTGGAGCTGTATGCTGCAAAGCCACAGGGCAGAGCTGTGCAAGGCCATAGCAGCCCACCTCTTGCATCAGTGTGACCTGGATGTGAGACATGGATTCAAAGGAGTTCATTTTGGAACTTTAAGGTTTAATGACTGCCCTAATGGATTTGGAACCTGTGTGGGGCCTGTACCACCTTTGTTTTGGCCAATTTCTCCTATTTGCAATGGGTGTATTTACCCAATGCTTGTACCCCCATTGTACGGTAACTAATTTGCTTTGATTTTACAGGCTCATAGGCAAAGGGAATTGACTTGTCTCAGATGAGACTTTGGACTTGGACTTTTGAATTAATGCTGGAATGAGTTAAGACTTTGTTGGACTGTTGGAAGGGTATGATTGTGTTTTGAATTGTGACGATATGAGATTTGAGAGGGGCCAGAAGCAGAATGATATGGTTTGGCTGTGTCCCCATCCAAATCTCATCGTGACTTACAGTTCCCATTATCCCCATGTGTCATGGGAGGGACCAGTGGAGATAGTTGCATCACAGGGGCAGTTTCCCCCATCTGTCCTCGTGACAGTGAGTTAGTTCTCATGAGATCTGATGGTTTTATAAGGGGCTTCTCCTTTCATTGAACACTCATTCTTCTTCTCGTTACAGCCATGTGAAGAAGTACATGTTTGCTTCCCCTTCTGTCATGATTGTAAGTTTCCTGAGGCCTCCAGAGCCATGCTGAACTGTAAGTCAATTAAACCTCTTTTTTTAAATAAATTACCCAGTCCCATGTATGTTTTTATTAGCAGTGTGAGAATGGACTAATACAGGAAGGGAGAGTACAAGTAAAACTCCATAGTATTTAGAATTTAATGCCACCAAAATTAGTCTACCTATGCCATTATAAGTAGACTGATGCCTTTGTTTAGTTTCAAGAACATTTTTAAGATGATCAGTAATGGATTCAGCATTCTATGTGTATGGTAGAAACAGAAAAAGTAGATGGTTTCACCCTATTTGTAGACTACTGCAAAAACTTTTTTATTTAGTCTTATTTTCTCCTCTAAAAACTTGGCATTAGCTTCTCCAATAGATTGACTATGGTTTCAACTGCCAAAACAAACAATAAACCTCTACCCAAATTAAGACCATATTCTACATTCCATTTTATATTCTTAATAAGTTATTTGCAAGTAGCTAAGTGCTAAATCAGTGTTTGCTCAAGAGTAAAGTATAAGAAGAAGAAAATAGGGAGAAAAAAAATTAATATCTGCCTTAGATTTACTCCAAATATCACCTGATGAATAAGCCAATAAATATTCTAGAACCAATTCTAGTTTTTTTCTGTTTTCCTTTTTTACTATTTCTCACCTTTCTTTATGTTCTTTCAATTTTTCCTTCATGATCCTTGGCTTTTTTGCTCATCTCCATTCCATTATGTTGCTGTTCATTAGCAATTCAGAGTCACAGCAATGGTTTATCAGTTGAAATTGAGCCCACTTATGGGAGACTTAGGTGGGAAAAGTTTCTTCCACTGCCATTTGAGGAAGGAGGACCATAGGAAGGAGGGTAGACACCAATGATGATGCTAAAGTAAAAGATTCTCTTCTGGAGCTTAAAAATGTATATATAACTCTCCTAGCAGAATTTCTAGAAACATTTGGATCCTCACTTTTTTGTTACCAGAACACCATGAACCTCATTTATCAAGTGCAAAATATCTGAGAAAAAATTAGAAGATGAATTGCAATTACAGCAGGAGATTTACTTGGATATTAATTATCATTATTTTTATTTTGCTTTTGTAGAATACTCAAAATGTTGTTTGGTATATCATAATTATTCTCATCACTTTACCCCCTAATTACCCCTTTTCCTTTGGTGTTATATTATTTTGGAAGGTTTTGTAGAAAAAAATTAAAAGTTGCTTATAGGTTGGCTCTCTTCCTTTATCTTGTGAAAGATGCAAAAAAAAAAATAAGAGATTGTGTTAGATATTCCAAATGAGAGGGGAGATAAAGGGGGCAGAATTGAATTGGAGTAGAAGTTAAATTAAATGTATTTTTTGAATGGGCAGTGAAAGGTAGTGTGTATATCCGGAATAGTAGATACCCATGTTCCAGGTAAGTGGCAATTACTCAAAGGTCTACTATTTCTATGTGCACCCAGGTAGGCTGGATCCCAGAAAGCAGGGTACTTAGATTACCAAAAGCCTACCACATTCCTACTTGGAAGGAAAGCAGGAAAGCAACTGCTCATGCCAGGGGACAACATGGATTCAGATAAGGAAAACAATAGCAACAGCCAGGTGGTTGAAATTTACCTGGTTTCTGCCTCTTTGTGAGATATAAACTTCTAGAGATTTATCTCACATTCCTAAAAAGAACTCACTTGTGCAATAAAGTACTGTGATTGAATATCATGCCATTTCCATAGAATAAGGGTCAGAGTGAGACGTAATAGATTACCGGCAATAGATATATACAGAAGAACATGTTACAAAAATATTTAGCACGTCTCAGGTGATGAACCAAGATCAATAAATGTTACGTAAGACTATGTAAGGCAGCAAATCTGAGCTGGACAAAAGGTCAGGATTCTGTGGGAAAGAGTTGTGCTAAGGTTAAGTGTGAATCCGCCCTATAAAAAGCCATGGAAACAGATTTCATATCAATGATGAGGTATCTTTTTTCTGGAAGGGTTAACAAAAGAGCTGTTCTACACCTTCACTTTTTCACAAATGGTATGTATAATGCATATTGTTATTTAATTAATAATGAAAAAAGGCTTCAATAAATGCCATGCTAACTTGAACTTCAAACTCTATGAAATGTGGTCTACACACAAAACTATCCAACAAAAGTACAAAGAAACAAATAAAAAAGTAAGCAAGCAAGCAAGCTGGCAATAATGATAGCCTTTTAATGACTCTTAGAAGAAATATGAAACCAATCAATCTTAATGAACCAAAATACACATTTATCAAAATTAGAGATGTGGCATTTCATTTCACTTTGATGTCTTGATCTCTTGGGTTTGTCGTATTATTGAGATGCAGGGCAGATATAAAAAATCTCCTAATGGTCTTTATGTTTCTAAAATGAGGATGAGATTGTAAATCCTTAGGATGCATATATGGCCTCAGTTGGGTTTTATTGTACTGCCTTAGAAGAACTGATTAACTTATAGGGCATGATGATTTGTGTGTCTAATGTAGTTACATTCATTCAGTACCAAAGGAAAAAATTACTCTTGGGATTAATGTAACAGTTCCAATTAATCCCACCATGCTTTAGTAGATAATTTATGAGACAGTAATAGAAAGCCCAGCAAGCTTCCAATTACATACACACTAAATAGTCACTTAGTATTTTTGTTATTGATACATTTATTTCCTTAAAGGTGCAGAAAAATTTGTAAAGGGTTTCTTTGAAGTTAACATAACAGATTTGAGCAAAATAATATTTATGTGAAGAAATGAAATGACAAGTTTGGAAGGGTAGAATTGTATTGTTTGAACATGATATTGATCCATTCTGAGGTGCTTAAAAATATAATTGAAAGCAGATTTTGTTTTATTGACCTTTAAGTTATAAATCAGAAGTACTGTTTAAAGTGTTTTTCTATATTTCTATTTTAAAATGGAGCTGTGAATACAGATCTTTTTGCTGTTCATTAGCCTTCATCTAGTTTTCCCAGGTATTCTAAAATCAGACAGTTGACTCATAGCTCACACACCAAATCAAGCAAAATTTGGAAGAACACTTAGATTAAACTCTGGGTCTCTTTTCTATTCCTTTTGTAAAAACTGACTGTTTATGTAAATTTAGATGTAAAAATGTCAAGGGACTCTGAAGTCATTTTTGCATTCAAAGATGAGACCTGTCAAAGCATTATGACACATTTGAGTGTCAGGATATGAATGGATCAGGTAATAGTATCATTAAAGCTTTGCTAATATTAAAGTGGGTTGAATATTTCTTGAATCACCTTAGTTCATCCTCTCATCATGGATTTGTAATATGTGGGAGCTAATGTATAGTTTAAATATAATTCTCATTTGCAGAAGAAAATTACTCATAATCTTTTATTATCATACTTAATCTGCATTTTAAACTTTAGATAAAACACTGAATTAAGAAAAAAAGAAAATTATATTTAAATGAAAAAAATAGAAAAATTAATGAAAAATTTTTGTGTTATAAATTACATATTGACAGATTCCATAGTAGTTAATATAGATTTTTAAAAAGTAACTCCTCAAAGGCATGTAATTAATCTTGTAGTTAGGTATGTTATGATGACTGAGCAGGTCTTTGTATGAAGCCAATAGCAGACATCTTGTCAGTCACTTATTTTATTTATTTTTCTCATGAAAATAGGTGAGTACTAAAGGAATATTTGAAAACAAATTCCAACAGTAAAAAGTGAAAGTTCCTCAGCCAATTTTGATTAATTCCATTAACCTCCCAGATATAACTACTGTCCAATAAATGCATATTTATTTACTTACACATACATAGATTTATCTATATCTATCTCCCGTCTGTCCACACATGTGTATACACACACACACTTATAAATATTTTGAGATTAATGGAATTATACTGTACATATGCTTTGCAACTTTTTTCAATTAACTACATGAAATAAGGAGGTCTATTCATATTATTATCTTAGATCTACCTTATAAATGGCGGCATATTTCATAGAATAAACATAGCAGAACATTTACCTGCTTCTGCTTCTAAGTTTTATGTCTTACAAAATGGTACAATAAATATTTGTGTATTTATTCTTCTTCAGATTTAACAGTATTTTTCTCAGATAGGTATATAGAAAAAAGAGTTTCTTTTTTTTGAATTTTTTTGTTTGTTTTGTTTTATTATTATTATACTGTAAGTTTTAGGGTACATGTGCAAAATGTGCAGGTTAGTTACATACATATACATGTGCCATGTTGGTGTACTGCACCCATTAACTCGTCATTTAGCATTAGGTATATCTCCTAATGCTATCCCTCCCCCCTCCCCCCTCCCCCCACCCCACAACAGGCCCCAGAGTGTGATGTTCCCCTTCCTGTGTCCATGTGTTCTCGTTGTTCAATTCCCACCTATGAGTGAGAACATGCGGTGCTTGGTTTTTTGTCCTTGCGATAGCTTACTGAGAATGGTGATTTCCAATTTCATCCATGTCCCTACAAAGGACATGAACTCATCATTTTTTATGGCTGCATAGTATTCCATGGTGTATATGTGCCACAATTTCTTAATCCAGTCTGTCGTTGTTGGACATTTGGGTTGGTTCCAAGTCTTTGCTATTGTGAATAGTGCTGTAATAAACATACATGTGCATGTGTCTTTATAGCAGCATGATTTATAGTCCTTTGGGTATATACCCAGTAATGGGATTGCTGGGTGAAATGGTACTTCTAGTTCTAGATCACTGAAGAATTGCCACACTGACTTCCACAATGGTTGAACTAATTTACAGTCCCACCAACAGTGTAAAAGTGTTCCTATTTCTCCACATCCTCTCCAGCACCTGTTGCTTCCTGACTTTTAAATGATCACCATTCTAACTGGTGTGAGATGGTATCTCATTGCGGTTGTGATTTGCATTTCTCTGATGGCCAGTGATGATGAGCATTTTTTCATGTGTGTTTTGGCTGCATAAATGTCTTCTTTTGAGAAGTGTCTGTTCATATCCTTCGCCCACTTTTTGATGGGGTTGTTTTTTTCTTGTAAATTTGTTTGAGTTCATTGTAGATTCTGGATATTAGCCCTTTGTCAGATGAGTAGGTTGTGAAAATTTTCCCCCATTTTGTAGGTTGCCTGTTCACTCTAATGGTAGTTTCTTTTGCTGTGCAGAAGCTCTTTAGTTTAATTAGATCCCATTTGTCAATTTTGGCTTTTGTTGCCATTGCTTTTGGTGTTTTAGACATGAAGTCCTTGCCCATGCCTATGTGCTGAATGGTATTACCTAGGTTTTCTTCTAGGGTTTTTATGGTTTTAGGTCTAACATGTAAGTCTTTAATCCATCTTGAATTAATTTTTGTATAAGGTGTAAGGAAGGGATCCGGTTTCAGCTTTCTACATATGGCTAGCCAGTTTTCCCAGCACCATTTATTAAATAGGGAATCCTTTCCCCGTTTCTTGTTTTTGTCAGGTTTGTCAAAGATCAGATAGTTGTAGATATGCAGCATTATTTCTGAGGGCTCTGTTCTGTTCCATTGATCTATATCTCTGTTTTGGTACCAGTACCATGCTGTTTTGGTTACTGGAGCCTTGTAGTATAGTTTGAAGTCAGGTAGGGTGATGCCTCCGGCTTTGTTCTTTTGGCTTAGTATTGCCTTGGCGATGCGGGCTCTTTTTTGGTTCCATATGAACTTTAAAGTAGTTTTTTCCAATTCTGTGAAGAAAGTCATTGGTAGCTTGATGGGGATGGCATTGAATCTGCAAATTACCTTGGGCAGTATGGCCATTTTCACGATATTGATTCTTCCTACCCATGAGAATGGAATGTTCTTCCATTTGTTTGTATCCTCTTTTATTTCCTTGAGCAGTGGTTTGTAGTTCTCCCTGAAGAGGTCCTTCACATCCCTTGTAAGTTGGATTCCTAGGTATTTTATTCTCTTTGAAGCAATTGTGAATGGGAGTTCACTCATGATTTGGCTCTTTGTTTGTCTGTTATTGGTGTATAAGAATGCTTGTGGTTTTTGCACATTGATTTTGTATCCTGAGACTTTGCTGAAGTTGCTTATCAGTTTAAGGAGATTTGGGGCTGAGACGATGGGGTTTTCTAGATAAACAATCATGTCATCTGCAAACAGGGACAATTTGACTTCCTCTTTTCCTAATTGAATACGCTTTATTTCCTTCTCCTGCCTGATTGCCCTGGCCAGAACTTCCAACACTATGTTGAATAGGAGTGGTGAGAGAGGGCATCCCCGTCTTGTGCCAGTTTTCAAAGGGAATGCTTCCAGTTTTTGCCCATTCAGTATGATATTGGCTTTGGGTTTGTCATAGATAGCTCTTATTATTTTGAGATACGTCCCATCAATACCTAATTTATTGAGAGTTTTTAGCATGAAGGTTGTTGAATTTTGTCAAAGGCCTTTTCTGCATCTATTGAGATAATCATGTGGTTTTTGTCTTTGGTTCTGCTTATATGCTGGATTACATTTATTGATTTGGGTATGTTGAATCAGCCTTGCATCCCAGGGATGAAGCCCACTTGATCATGGTGGATAAGCTTTTTGATGTGCTGCTGGATTCGGTTTGCCAGTATTTTATTGAGGATTTTTGCATCAATGTTCATCAAGGATACTGGTCTAAAATTCTCTTTTTTTGTTGTGTCTCTGCCAGGCTTTGGTATCAGGCTGATGCTGGCCTCATAAAATGAGTTAGGGAGGATTCCCTCTTTTTCTGTTGATTGGAATAGTTTCAGAAGGAATGGTACCAGCTCCTCCTTGTACCTCTGGTATAATTTGGCTGTGAATCCATCTGGTCCTGGACTCTTTTTGGTTGGTAAGCTATTGATTATTGCCACAATTTCAGATCCTGTTATTGGTCTATTCAGAGATTCACCTTCTTCCTGGTTTAGTCTTGGGAGGGTGTATGTGTCCAGTAATTTATCCATTTCTTCTAGATTTTCTAGTTTATTTGCGTAGAGGTGTTTATAGTATTCTCTGATGGTAGTTTGTATTTCTGTGGGATCGGTGGTGATATCCCCTTTATTATTTTTTGTTGCGTCTATTTGATTCTTCTCTCTTCTTCTTTATTAGTCTTGGTAGTGGTCTATCAATTCTGTTGATCTTTTCAAAAAACCAGCTCCTGGATTCATTAATGTTTTGAAGGGTTTTTTGTGTCTCTATTTCCTTCAGTTCTGCTCTGATTTTAGTAGAAACAAGAGTTTCTAAGTAAGAGTATCATTTTTAATTTGAAGAATTTAATCTCAAAAGCAGCTGGACTTCTACAGCTTCCTCGATAGGACGTGACTATCCATTTTGTCAAAATCTCCTCAACACTGGATATTGATAATCTAATTTTGATCAATCTCTTTGAATGCATATTGTATCTCATTTTAATGTGCATGTTCTGGATTATTAGAAGGCTTGACAATCGTATCTCAGCTGCATTTTTCTGAAATGTATAGACATTTTCTTTGGCATTTTCTTGATGGGTTCTTGTGCTATTTTATATTCTTTTTAGAAACGTAAATATACTCAAAATTTTAACCTTTCATATTATATAGTTCACAAATATGTTTTCCAGTTTGTCACTTAACTTCGTATATGGTGTTTTAAAAATGATTTCATTGTTTTGTTTTTTTCTTTGATATAGAATCTTGCTATGTTACCCTGGTTGGAGTGTAGTAGTGCATTCACAACAATCACTGAAGCTCAACTTCTTGGGCTCAAGCAGTCCTCACACCTTAGCCTCCTGAGTAGTTGGGACTACAGGTGTGCACCACCATGCCCAGCTAGTTTTTAAAAACAGTTTTTTTTTTTGTAGGGGCAGGGTCTTCCTATGTGGCCAGGCTGGTCTTAAACTCCTGGGCTCAAGCGATCCTCCCACTTCAACTTCCCAAAGTGCTGGGGTTACAGGCATGACCCACCACACCTGGTTTTAAGACTTAATTTAAAGCTTATATACAGCCAGACCTGTCTTTCCTTTATTTATAGCTTTGGGGTTTGGATTTTCCTCAAAATTATCTTTGCCAAACTAAATTTTTAAAAATACACTACTATTTCCTCCTCTTCTGGAATTCCTTCTCTCTAGTAAATAAGAAATAAATAATTTATGTAATAACTGATAATATATGTATAGATATAATGTCACCATGATGTAAATTGTGAGGAAAGAGTTTGAGTCAGTTAAGTGGCAAGGATGAGTAGAGAAAATCGTTATTTTCTATTAGTTGGTTACAAAACCCTATATGCATAAATGACATTTGATCTGAAACATAAAAGAAGAAAGGAGCCATACACGTTTTGGCAATGGCGTTTCAGAGAGAGAAAATGAAAAATGCAAAGGCCTAGAGTCCTGAAAATATGCACATAACAAGGAGGATAGAATGGTTGCAGCGAATGAGAGAGTGAGCAGTTATCTGGATTCGGTTATTCAGGCACCTGATACAGCAGGTCATCATGGGCACATTGGGGACTTATTCTAAGTGTGACGGGAAGCCACTGCAAACTTTGAGAAAATAATGAAGTGATCAGACTTGCATTTTAAAATATTATATCAGGTTGTTTTGTGGAAAACAGACTTTGCAGAAGGTGGCTCAAGATAGGGGAGCAAGAAAGGAATAATGTATTAGGGTTTTCTGGGGAAACAGAGCCAATGAGATAGACACAGGTATGTAGAAATAAATTTGTTCTGAGGGATTGGCTCATGTGACTATGAAGACTGAGAAGCCTAATGATCTTCCATCTGCAAGTGGAAGAACCAGAAAAGTTGGTGGTGTAGCCCCAGTCCAAACGTGAAAGCCTTAGAACAAGAAGCACTGATGTCCTAGGGCAAGAGAAAGCAAATGTCCAAACTTAAGCAGAGAGAACAAATTTGACTTTCCTCCACCTTTCTATTCTATTTGAGCCCTCGAAGAATTGGATGATGTGGCCACTCACATTGGTAAGGGTGATTTTCTTTACTCAGTCTACCAATCCAAACGCTACTTTTTCTTTTTTCTGAAAGTACTATCACAGAAAGCCCCAGAAATAATGTTTTACCAGCTGTCTGACTTCCTTTCACCCACTTAAGTTGACATAAAATTAATCATCATAAGCTTATCCCTTGTCACCTTGCCACCCGTATAAATCTGTTTATACCATACTTAATCTCCAAATAAAGACAATAACAAGGCCATAATTCTGCCTAACATAATACAACTATTTTGTATACAACTGAAAATGCACTGATTCCTTCACCACAAGAGGAGATAAAGTCCTTAAATGATGTTTACTTTTCTCTTGATATTCCATAACTTAAATACCATAATGTTAAATTAATAATATATAAACACTATGATACAAAGTCAGTATATCTTATGTTACATGATAAGGGAATAAGGGAGAAAGGAAAAAAAGATACTCGCTTAATATAGGCATATAGACACAAATGTATTCTCAACAAAATAAGGAGGAAACACTCATGATAATTATTTCTGTAACTGATCACGTGGTCATAGCTGATATTTATAACTACCTTCTTTTTCTACCTATTCTCTATTCCCTTCTTCAGCAAGGAGCTCAGCTCAGATCATGGTTCTATACCTGGCAAGATAACCCAAACTTTCATTCATGAAGGGTCTGAGCCATTAATAGTCATGTCTGGATTGGGCTGTTGAAATTTTCCATTGACCTCAATCACAGGGAATAGTAATACTAAGAGATAGCCTAAGGTATCTCTTGGATTTCAGACATACTTTCTCTTACCTTCCTTTTTGGAGTAATAGTCCAACTTACTTTTATTAGGATCAATCACCATAGTCAACACCACAACTCCCTTCTTTGGCTGTTGATTTAGGGGAATGGTGAGGAAGGGTGACACAATAGCCAGGTGGCAGTCTTAACTTCTAGTTCAAGGGAATCGTTGTGTCTGCTGGTGGAAATGTAGTCCTTTTGGAACTAAGCCCTCCAGGCCAGCAACCATTATGGTAAAAGGAAGCAAAATTTTTACCAGTGTGTCAATAGAGGTAATAGTGAGAGGTGCCACTCCCATTTCCATCCCTTGATCCTCAGATCTGTGATTCCTGGCTATTAGAGAAACAACATCATATACTGGATGCTGACTTGGAGCATATATACAGCCTTCTGGAGAACCTTGCCTCAGACCTGCAATGTATTGCCACCTAGCTGGCTATGTAACTGAGTCTTCAAATGGCCATTCCCCTGTTCGATCAAGCCAGCTGCTTTAGCATGGTCAGGAACATGGTACAACCAGTGAATTCCATGAGCATGCCACACTCCCTTTTCTGCGAAGTGAATTCCTGGATCAGAAGCAATGTCATGTGGCATAAGGCATTCCACAAGTCTACTGATGGTAGTTTAGCAGAAGCATTCCATACAAATAGCAAAACAGTTATTAGGCTACTGAAGTTGTCCAGGCAAGAGATGTTAGTGGTGTAGCATTAGATGAGTGGCCGTCAGGCTCAAAATATATCTCAGAAGCAGAGACAGTAAGATTTGCTGCTGGATTTGTTGCAATATATGAAAGAATGAGAGTAGTTTAGAATAACCACAAGAATTCTGGCCTGAGGAACAGAGAGGGTGGAATGCTACTTACTGAGGTAGGGAAACATGGAAATGAGTTAGATTTTAAATTGTGATCTAATACCACAAACATTTAATTCCTAACAGTTTTATGGTATTTATTTATATTGAGTAGAGATACACCCACACAATTATTTTGTTCTGAACATCTTTTGCTTTTATTATTTAATATATTCTACTCAGTAAAATATAGAATAATCTTGTGAAGTTTTACTTAAGGGGAATAAAAACACGTTAATGAGGGCTTAATAGTTAACAATTAGCTTATACATTAATTTTAGGAGAATTGACATTTACCCAGTATTCTCAGAAATAATTATGTTGTACAATTTCATTTACGGTATTTCACTGAATCTAAACCACCAGTCACCACCGATTGTAAAATATATCAGATTTTAATACAAATTATTAAAATGTGGAAAATTTTAATAAGAATTATCAAAATGTAGAAAAAAGAATTTTAGAACAGATGAAAAATGACAAATAAGATTGTTTACAATCACCATTAAAACTTTGTAATTTTCTTCAAGCAGACATTTCCTTTTTAATGATGGGTTTATTCTTTTTTAAAATTCAAATTAAAAAAATTTTTGAGTACATAGTAGGTATATATATTTATGAATTACATAGGATATTTTGATATAGGCGTGCAATGAGCAATAACCACATCATGGAAAATGGGGTATCTATCCCCTCAAGCATTTATACTTTGTGTCACAAACAGTTGAATTATACTTTTTTAGTTTTTTTATGTATAATTAAATTATTGACTATTGTCACCCTGTTGTGCTATCAAATACTAAGCCACATTCATTGTTTCTATTTTTTTTGTACCATCTCCTCCTCCCCCCCATTACCTCACTACCTTAACCATCCTCTGGTAACCATCTTTCTATTTCCTGTCTCCATGAGTTCAATTGTTTTGATTTTTAGATCTCAGAAATAAGTGAGAACATGTAATGCTTGTTTATCTGTGCCTGGCTTATTTCTCTTAACATAATGACCTCCAGTTCCATCCATATTGTTGCAAATGACAGGATCTCATACTTTTTATGGCTGAATAATACTCATTTTGAATAAGTACCACATTTTATTTATTCGTCTGTTGGTGGATGCTTAGGTTGCTTGCAAATTTTGACTATTGTGAACAGAACTGTAACAAACATGGGTGTGCAGATGTCTCTTTAACATACTGATGTCTTTTATTTTGGGTGTATATCCAGCAGAGGTTGCTGGATTGTATGGTAGCTCTATTTCTTAGTTTTTTCAGGAATCTCCAAATTGTGTTCCATAATGGTTGGACTAATTTAAATTTCCACCAACAGTGCATGAAGGTGCCCTTTCCTCCACATCCTCTCCAACATTTGGAATTGCCTGATTGCCTGTTTTTGTTGTTGTTGTTGTTTGTGGGTTTTTTTTGTTTTTTGTTTTTTTAAGATAAAAGCCATTTTAACTGAGGTGAGATGATATCTCACTGTACGTTTTGGTTTTTTTTGTTTGTTTGGGATAGAGTCTCACTCTCTTACCCAGGCTGGAGTGCAATGGCACAATCTCAGCTCACTCTGCCTCCCGGGCCCAAGTGATTCTCATGCCTCAGCCTCCTGAGTAGCTGGGATTACAGGCATGTGCCGCTATGCCTGGCTAATTTTTGTATAATTTGAAGTCAGGTAATGTGGTTCCTCCAGGTTTGTTATTTTTGCTCAGGATGGCTTTGTCTTTTCTGGATCTGTCATGATTCCGAATAAATTTTATGATTTTTTTTGTTTTTTTCTGAATACTTTCTCTGTGTTATCTTGAATTTCTTTGAGATTCCCCCAAAACAGCTATTTTGAATTCTCTGAAAGGTCACATATCTCTATTTCTCCAGGATTGATTTCTGGTGCCTTATTAGTTCATTTGGTTAAGTCATGTTTTTCTGGATGATCTTGATTCTTGTAAATGTTGGTCGCTTTCTGGACATTAAAGAGTTACGTATTTATTGTAGTTTTCACAGTCTGGACTTGCTTGTGTCTGTCCTTCTTGGGAAGCCTTTCCAGGGATTCAAAAGGACCTAGGCCTCAAGCCCAATAATGCTGTGGTCTTTGCAGACACCCTTGGTTGTCTTGGATAAGATCTGGAAGAATTCTCTGGGTTACCACGCAGAAACTCTTGTTTTTTACCTCACTTTCTTCCAAACAGTGAAGTCTCTCACTCTCTCTCTTTGTCTGTGCATAGGTGCCTGAACTGCGGGTATGATGATGCAAGCGACTCTGTGGCCACCACCATTGGGATTGCCCTGGGTCAGACCTGAAGCCAGTACAGCACTGGGTCTCACCCAAAGCCCACTGTAACAACTACCTGGCTACCACCTATGTTCACTCAAGGCCCTAAGGCTCTATGATCAGTAGGTGACAAAAACAGTCAGGTTTGTTTCTTTCTTTTCTGGGTGGCAAGTTCCTCTAGGCCCTGGCTGGATCTAAACATGCTGTCTGGGAGCCAGGGATTAAAGAAAAAAACTAATAAATTTAGCTGATATTCTATTCCACTGTGGCTAAGCTGGCACTCAGACTATAATACAAAGTCCTCCCTGCCCTTCCCTCCCCTTTCCACAGACAGAGGAACCTCCCTGTGGCCATCATCACCAACAACCCATGGAGGGTTCTGCCAGGCCACCACCAATGTTCACTTAAAGCCCAAGGGTCTTCAGTCAGCTTGTGAATGCTGCTAGGTCTGGGACTCACCCTATAGGACAGTGGGCTCTGTCTGGCCCAGGGCAGGTCCAGAAATGCTGTCCAAGAGCTTAGGCCTGGACTAAGAGTCCCCAAGGGCCTGCTTGTTTCTCTACCCCAATGTGGCTGAGCTGGTACCTAAGTACAACAGAAAGTCTGCTTTACTCTTTCCTCTGCTGTTCTCAAACTGGAGTCTTTCACCATAGTCACAATAGCTGAGACTGTGCTAGATCACACCTGAAGTCAGGATGTCTCAGAGTCCAAGGCCCATGGTGTATTTCCTGGGTATTGTTGCTGGCTATTTAGGACCAAAGAGTTCTTTAGCCACAGGATGATGAATGTGGCCTGGACTGGGTCCTTTTCTTCAAGGCAGTGGATTCCCTTTTGGCCCAGGGTGTGTCTAGAAATATCATCTGAGAGCTAGGGCCTGCAAGGGAGGCCTCATGGTTCTGCCTGGTGCCCCATCCTACTGTGGCTGAGCTGGCATCCAAGCTGTACAACAAAGTCCTCTTCACTCTTCACTCTCCTCTCCTTAAGCAGAAGAAAGGAGTCACTGTTGTTGCTGTGAGCTGCACTACCTGAGGTTGGGCAAGGAATGGCACAAGCACTCCCATAGCTGCCCAGCTGGTATCTCAGTAGTCATGTGCTACCTTGGTCCAGTGGCTCTGAGCCCAGTCCAGTACTACTAGGACTTGCCTAGGAATTGCTGTCCCTGTGTCCTAGACTACCTTTCATCTTTACCTAGGACCCTAGAGAACTTTGGCCTTCTGTGAGGAGGCTTGCCAAGAAACTCATGTTCCAACCACTGGGATGGGTGATTCTAGGGCTAGTCCAAATGTTCCCTCTGTGTGGGTGCAGGCCTTTGCTCTCTGTTGTCACAGGGAAGCACCGAGTTCAATGTAAAATCCCCCAGTCACTGTACTCTCCCTCCCCAAGTGCCCATATTCTCTCTTCACACCATGTAGCTGCTGCTGGGAAGGGAGGAGGGGTGGTGTCAGCAATTAAAGATTGTTTCTCCAATTCTCTTCAATGCCTCTTTCAGCAATATAAAGTGAAAACCAAGTACTGTCGGGAGAGGGGCTGGCATGATGGCCAAATAAGAACAGCTGTGGTCTGCAGCGCCCAGTGAGACCAATGCAGAAGAAGTGTAATTTCCACATTACTGACTGAGATACCCGGTTCATCATATTGGCATTGGTTAGACAGTGGGTGCAGCCCATGGAGGGTGAGCCAAAGTAGGCTGGGGTGTCGCCTCACCCAGGAAGTGCAAGGGGTTGGGGAACTCCTTCCCTTAACCAGGGGAAGCCATAAGGGACGGTGCTATCCAGACCCAGATACTAAGCTTTTTCCGTGGTCTTCACAACCCGCAGATCAGGAGATTCCCTCGGGTGCCTACACAACCAGGGCCCCGGGTTTCAAGCACAAAACTGGGCGACAGTTTGGGTAGACACTGAGCTAGCTGCAGGATTTTTTTCCTTGTACTCCAGTGGTGCCTGGAATGCCAGTGTGACAGAACCGTTCACTCCCCTGGAAAGGGGGCAGAAACCAGGGAACCAAGTGGTCTTGCTCAGCAGCTGGCACCCCTATGGAGCCCAGCAAGCTAAGATCCACTGGTGGCAAAGCACTGTAGCCAGGCTGCCTCTCTAGATTCTCCTCTCTGGGCAGGGCATCTCTGAAAGAAAGGCAGCAGCCTCAGTCAGGGGCTTATAGATAAAACTCCCATCTCCCTGGGACAGAGCACCTGAGAGAAGGGGACGGTTGTGGGCGCAGCTTCAGCAGACTTAATTGTTACTGCCTGGAGGCTCTGAAGAGAGCAGCCAATCTCCCAGCACAGGGCTCGAGCTCTGCTAAGGGAAAGACTGCCTCCTCAAGTGGATCCCTGACCCCCATGCCTCCTAACTGGGAAACATCTCACAGCAGGGATTGACAGACACCCCATACAGGAGAGCTCCGGCTGGCATCTGGCAGGTACCCCTCTGGGATGAAGCTTCCAGAGGAAGGAGCAGGCAGCAATCTTTGCTCTTCTGTAGCATCTGCTGGTGATACTCAGGCGAACAGGGTCAGGAGTGGATCCCCAGCAAACTCCAGCAGACCTGCAGAAGGAGGGCCTGACTGTTAGAAGGAAAACTAACAAACAGAAAGCAATAGCATCAACATCAACACAAAGGATGCCCATGCAAAAACCCCATCCAAAGGTCATCAACATCCAAGACCAAAGGTAGATAAATCCATGAAGATAGGGAAAAACTAGCACAAAATCCTGAAAATTCCAAAAACCTGAATGCGTCTTCTCCTCCAAAGGATCAGAACTCCTGGCCAGCAAGGGAACAAAACTGGATGAAGAATGAGTTAAACGAATTGAAAGAAGTAGGCTTCAGAAGGTGGGTACTAACAAACTCTCCCAAGCTAAACAGCATGTTCTAACCCAATGCAAGGAAGCTAAGAACCTTTATTGGAACTGCTAACTAGAATAACCAGTTTAGCGAATAACATAAATGACCTGATGGAGCTGAAAAACACAGCACGAGATCTTCGTGAAGCCTACACAAGTATCAATAGTCGAATTGATCAAGCAGAAGAAAGGATATCAGAGACTTAAGATCAACTTAATGAAATAAAGCGTGAAGACAAGACTAGAAGAAAAAGAATGAAAAGGAATGAAAAAAGCCTCCAAGAAATATGGGACTATGTGAAAAGACCAAACCCACATTTGATTAGTGTATCTGAAAGTTACAAGGAGAATGGAACCAAGTTGGAAAACACACGTCAGCGTATTATCCAGGAGAACTTCCCCAACCTAGCAAGATAGGCCAACCTTCACATGCAGGAAATTCAGAGAACACCACAAAGATACTCCTTGAGAACAGCAACCTTAAGACACATAATCATCAGATTCACCAAGGTTGAAATGAAGGAAAAAATGTTAAGGGCAGCCAGAGAGAAAGCTCAGATTACCCAGAAAGGGAAGCCCATTAGACTAACAGTAAATCTCTCTGCAGAAACCCTACAAGCCAGAAGAGAGTGGGGACCAGTATTCAACATTCTTAAAGAAAAGAATTTTCAACCCAGGATTTCATATCCAGCCAAACTAAGCTTCATAAACGAAGCATAAATAAAGTCCTTTACAGACAAGAAGATGCTGAGGGATTTTGTCACCACCAGGCCTGGCTTACAAGAGCTCCTGAAGAAAGCACTAAATATGGAAAGGAAAAACCAATAGCAGCCACTGCAAAAACATACCAAAATGTAAAGACCATCAACCCTATGAAGAAACTGCACCAACTAATGTGCAAAATAACCAGGTAGCATCATAATGACAGGATCAAATTCAAACATAACAATATTAATTTTAAATGTAAATGGACTAAATGCTTCAATTAAAAGACACAGACTGGCAAATTGGACCAAGAGTCAAGACGCTTCATGTGCTGTATTCAGGAGACCCACCTCACATGCAGAGGCACAACTAGGCTCAAAAGAAAGGGATGAAGGAATATCTACCAAGCAAATGGAAAGAAAAAAAAAAAGCAGGGGTTGCAATCCTAGTCTCTGAGTAAACAGACTTTAAACCAACAAAGATCAAAAAAGACAAAGAAGGACATTACATAATGGTAAAGGGATCAATGCAACGAGAACAGCTAACAATCCTAAATATATATATATGGACCCAATACAGGAGCACCGAGATTCATAAAGCAAGTTCTTAGAGACCAAAAAAGAGACTTAGACTGCCACACAATAATAGTGGGAGACTTAAACATCCTACTGTCAATATTAGACAGATCAACAGGACAGAAAATAAACAAAGATATTCAGAACTTGAACTCAGCTTTGGACCAAGCATACCTAATAGACAACTACAGAACTCTCCACCCCAAGTCAACAGAATATACATTCTTAGCATCACATTGCACTTAGTCTAAAATTGATCACATAATTTGAGGTAAAACACTCCTCAGCAAATGCAAAAGAAAGGAAGTCGTAACAAACAATCTCTTAGACCACAGTGCAATCAAATTAGAACTCAGGATTAAGAAATTCACTCAACATCGTACAACTACATGGAAACTGAACAACCTGCTCCTGAAAGACTACTGGGTATATAATGAAATGAAGGCAAAATAAATAAGTTCTTTGAAACCAATGAGGAAAAAGACACAACATACCAGAATCTCTGGGACACAGCTAAAGCAGGGCTTAGTAGGAACTTATAGCACTAAATGCCCACAACAGAAAGCTAGAAAGATCTAAAATCAACACCCTAAAATCACAATTAAAAGAACTAGAGAACAAAAAGCAAACAGATTCAAAAGCTAGCAGAAGACAAGAAATAACTAAGATTAGAGCAGAATTGAAGGAGATAGAGACATGAAAAACCATTAAAAAAATGAATCCAGGAGCTGGTGTTTTGAAAAGATTAACAAAATAGATACACCACTAGCCAGACTAATAAAGAAGAAAAGAGAGAAGAATCAAATAGACACAATAAAAAATGATAAAGGGGATATCACCATAGATCCCACAGAAATACAAATTGCCATCAGAGAATACTATAAATACCTCTACACAAATAAAATAGAAAATGTAGAAGAAATGGATAAATTCCTGAACACATACACCCTCCCAAGACTAAACCAGAAAGAAGTCTAATCCCTGATTAGACCAATAGCAAGTTCTGAAATTGAGGCAGTAATTAATAGGCTACCAACCAAAAAAAGCCCATTACCAGACAGATTCACTGCTGAATTCTACCACAGGTACAAAGAGGAGCTGGTACAATTCCTTCTGAAACTATTCCAAACAATAGAAAAAGAGCAACTCCTCCCTAACTCATTTTATGAGACCAGCATCACAGTGATACCAAAACCTGGCAGAGACACAACAAAAAGAAAAAAAAATTTCAGGCCAACATCCATGATGAACATCGTTATGAAAATCCTCACTAAAATACTGGCAAACCGAATCCAGCAGCACATCAAAAAGCTTATGCACCACGATCAAGTTGGCTTCATTCTGGGATGCAAGGCTGGTTCAACATATGTAAATCAATAAATATAATTCATTATGTGAATGAAACCAATGACAATAACCACATGATGATCTCAATAGATGCAGAAAAGGCCTTTGATAAAATTCAACACCCCTTCATGCTAAAAACACTCAATAAAGTAGGTACTGATGGAACATATCTCAAAATAATGAGAGTTATTTATGACAACCCCACAGCTAATATCATACTGAATGGGCAAAAGCTAGAAGCATTCCCTTTGAAAACCTGCACAAGACAAGGATGCCCTCTCTTACCACTCCTATTCAACATAGCATTGGAAGTTTTGACCAGGGCAATCAGTCAAGAGAAATAAATAAAGGGTATTCAAATAGGAAAAGGGAAAGTCAAATTGTCTCTGTTTGCAGATGCCATGATTGTATATTTAGAAAACCCCGTCGTCTCACCCCAAAACTCCTTAACCTAATAAGCAAATTCAGCAAAGTCTCAGGATAAATTACAGGCATTTTTACACACCAATAATAGACAGAGAACCAAATCATGAGTGAACTCCCATTCACAATTGCTACAAAGAGAATCAAATACTTAGGAATACAGCTTGCAAAGGATGTGAAGGACCTCCTCAAGGAGAAATACAAATCACTGCTCAAGGAAATAAGAAAGGACACAAATAGAAAATCATTCCATGCTCATGGATAGGAAGAGTCAATATTGTGAAAATGGCCATACTGTCCAAAGTAATTTATAGATTCAGTGCTATTCTCATCAAGCTATTGTTGACTTTCTTCACAGAATTAGAAAAAAAAACTACTTTAAATTTCATATGGAACCAAAAAATGGCCCATATAGCCAAGACGATCCTAAGCAGAAAGAACAAAGCTGGAAGCATCACACTACCTGAATTCAAACTATACTACAAGCCTACCGTAACCAAAACAGCAGGGTGCTGGTACCAAAACAGATATATAGACCAATGGAACAGAACAGAGACCTCAGAGTTAACACCACACATCTACAACCATCTGATCTTTGACAAATCTGACAAAAACAAGCAATGGTAAAAGAATTCCCTTTTTAATAAATGCTATTGGGAAAACTGGCCAGCCATATGCAGAAAAGTTAAAATGGAGCCCTCCTTACACCTTATACAAAAATTAACTCAAGGTGGATTAAAGACTTAAATTTAAGACCTAAAACCATAAAAACCCTAGAAGAAAACCTAGGCATTACCATTCAGAACATAGGCATGGTAATACACTTCATGACTAAAATAGCAAAAGCAATGGCAACAAAAGCCAGAATTGACAAATGGGATCTAATTAAACTAAAGAGCTTCTGCAAAGCAAAAGAAACTATAATCAGAGTGAACAGGCAATCTACAGAATGGGAGAAAATTTTTGCAATCTATTCATCTGACAAACGGCTAATATCCAGAATCTACAAGGAACATAAACAAATTTACAAGAAAAATACAAACAACCCCAACAAAAAGTGGGCAAAGGATATGAATAGACACTTCTCAAAAGAAGACATTTATGTGGCCAAGAAACATATGAAAAAAAGATCATCATCACTGGTCATTAGAAAAATGCTAATCAAAGCCACAATGAGATACCATCTCATGCCACTTAGAATGGTAATCATTAAAAAGTCAGGAAACAACAGATGCTGGAGAGGATGTGGAGAAGTAGGAGCACTTTTACAGTGTTGGTGGGAGTGTAAATTAGTTTAACCATTGTGGAAGACAGTATGGTGATTCCTCAAGAATCTAGAACCAGAAATACCGTTTGACCCAGCAATCTCATTACTGGGTATATACCCAAAGGATTGTAAATCATTCTACTATAAAGGCACATGCACACATATATTTATTGCGGCACTATTCACAATAGCAAAGACTTGGAATCAACCCAAATGTCCATCAATGATAGACTGAATAAAGAAAATGTGGCACGTACATACCATGGAATAGTATGCAGTCATAAAGAAGGATGAGTTCATGTCCTTTGCAGGGACATGGATGAAGCTGGAAACTATTATTCTTAGCAAACTAACACAGAAGCAGAAAACCAAATGCTCCATGCTCTCACTCAAAAGTGGGAGTTGAACAATGAGAACATATGGACACAGGAAGGGGAACATCACACACCAGGGCCTGTTGGTTGGTCGGGGCCAAGGGGAGGGATAGCATGAGGAGAAATACCTAATGTATATGATGCGTTGATGGGTGCAGCAAACCACCATGGCACATGTATACCTATGTAACAAAACTGCACATGCTGCACGTGCATGTATCCCAGAAGTTAAAGTGTAATAAAAAATAAATAAAATTTGTTTAAAAAAGAGTGAGTGATGCATGTAGGAGAATGAAACTTGATCCTCCTCATCTGTCATCTTATACAAAAATAAACTCAAGATGGATTAAGGACTTAAGATGGATTAAGGGCTTAAACCTAAGACCTGAAGCTATAAAAATTCTAGAAGATAACACTGGAAAGGCACTTCTAGATGTCAGCTTAGGCAAGGATTTCATGACCAAAAACCCAAAAGCAATTGCAATAAAAACAAAGATAAATAACTGAGACCTAATTAAACTCAAGAGCTTTTGCATGGCAAAAGGAACAGTCAACAGAGTAAACAGACAACCCACAGAGTGGGAGAAAATCTTCACAATCTATACATCTGACAAAGGACTAATATCCAGAACCTATGATGAACTCAAACAAATCAGTAAGAAAAAAAAAATCAATACCATCAAAAAGTGAGCTAAAGACACGAGTAGACAATTCTCTAAAGAAGATTTACAAATGGCCGACAAGCATATGAAAAAATGCTCAACATCCCACTAATGATCAGGGAGAGGCAAATCAAAACCACAATGTGATACCACCTTACTACTGTAAGAATGGCCATAGCCAAAGAATAAAAAAAAAGTGAATGTTGGCATAGATGTGGTGATCAGGTAACATTTCTACACTGCTGGTGGGAGTGTAAACTAGTACAGCTGCTATGGAAAACAGCGTGGAGATTCCTTAAAGAACTAAAAGTAGAACCACCCTTTGATCCAGCAATCCCACTACTGGGTGTCCACCCAGAGGAAAAGAAGTCATTATTCAAAAAAAAGATACTTGCACATGCATGTTTATAGCAGCACAATTCACAATAGCAAAGTGGTGGAACCAACCCAAATACCCATTAATCAACGAGTAGATAAAGAAACTCTGGTAGATGATAGATAGATAGATAGATAGATAGATAGATAGATAGATAGATAGATAGATAGACGGAATACTACTCAGCCATAAAAAGGGTGAATTAATGTCATTTGCAATGACCTGGATGAGATTAGAGACTATTATTCTAAGTGAAGTAACTCAGGAATAGAAAACCAAACATCGTGTGTTCTCACTGATATATGTGAGATAAGCTATGAGGACACAAAGGCATAAGAATGACACAGTGAACTTTGGGGAGCTGGGGGAAATATTGGGAGGGGAGTGAGGGATAAAAGACAACAAATATGGGACAGTGTATACTGCTTGGGTGATGGGTGCACAAACTTCTCATAAATGTCCACTAAAGAACATACTCAGGTAACCAAATACCACCTGTACCCCAATAACTCATGGAAAAATAAATTTTTTTTAAAAAAGAAAAAAAACCCAAAAAACCAAGTACTGTCATTACTCACCTGATTTTTAGTTCTTGTGATGATTCTTTTCTGTGTGCAGATAGTTATTAATATTTGGTGTTCCTTCAGGGAGAGCAAAAGGTGTAGGCTTCTATTGAGCCATCTTGCTCAATTGTATCAATGGGTTTATTGTCAAACATTTAATAGGTACTTTTGCTGTGGTGAACTGAATCTCATTCCTTCCTTCCTTCATCCTTTCCTTTCTCTGTTCCTTCTTTCATCCCACCTCACTTTATCTTTTGCTTCCCTTTTTAAACATTTTGGTACTAATCATTGTATTTTCTTGTTCCTCATTGATAATCTACAGGAAACCTATTGATTTATGTATTTTATAAATTTCTGGCCACAAAACATTTTTTCCAATTTTTAATTAATCTCTTGACTTTTCCAGGCAACTAATGAAAAATACTTCAAATACTGTGTGCTTATTCTCTTTCTTTAAAATATTAATAAATCTTATTTTTAAAATTATTGCATCAAGCATGGCTAAATATTATTAGTGCTAGTAGTCATTTTGTTCAATTTCAGACATTAATGGGGTTGTTTCAAATGTTTTACTCTTACATTTTCTTTTTGTTGCATATTACTGGTGGATACCTTTTATAAAATTAAGATAGTAGTTTCGGTCCCAAGCTTGATAAGAATTTATGATTTCTTAGCCATTTTACTTTAAAATCAGGGATCTGTGTTAAATTTAACAGAAGCTATTATAGAGAATCTAGTAAGATAGTTATCCGAGAGTTTATTACTATGTTAATATTATTTAGCTAATATATTTGCTGATTTAAACAACTCATGCATTTCTGTAATACATCCTACTTGGTTATAATATATATTTAAATCACTGTTATATTAAATTAGCCTACATTTTATTTATAACTTATTCATTGTTTTATAAAATCTTGATTTTCTTCCACTGTCCTTTTCCTGGAAAATAATATATTTTTCATTTCTCTGAGTGGGTTTTTATAATACAGAAAATTTTAAAGACAAAATGAAAAGAAATCACTTGGAACTATGCCTAGGATTAGTATGTTTTTAGGGATATGTCCTTAATTCCTGATATTTTCTTCTAAGGTAACTGGACCATAGATGTTACACTTCCGTTTCCAATTAATTTTGCAAATTACTATTTTTGAAAAAAATCCGTTTCACTTAGCACATAAACTTTTATTGGTGTAAAGGTTTATTCATTGATATTAATATCTTTAAATATCTCCTGCATTGTATAGTTACATTCCTTTTATTAAATATTCTTTTAAATATAACTTTTAAATAAAAAATTTTTTAAAAATCACTAATCCATGTTTTATCTATTTCATTGACATAAAGTGACTGATATTGATTTTATTTTAGCAACTATATTGGTTTTTGTGTTTCTTTTATAAAAACAACTTATTGTGTTTATTATTTCATCACCTCAATCTTTGACCATATATGTTTTCACTTTATCTTCCTGGAATAAATGCTTACTTCACTCATTTTTATTCTTACTTGTTTTTTAATGAAAATACTAATAAACATTATTTTTGTTTTGAATACTTAGGAGAGTACCCCATTTATAACATTATTTTTATTAAAAATTAATCTAATTATAAAAAATGTGCCATCTGTGTAAACGTCTCTCCTCACCATTTTTCTAGTCTTATGATTTCAACTTTTTAATTTTTTTGTAAAATTTTATCTTTTTAAGTCAGTACATAGTTGGAACACTGGTTTGATTTTTTTATTTTGCAAAATTTTTGAGGGAAATTATATAAATCATATTTATTATGATTAATAATATTCTAATAAATTTTATTTTTAAGTTTTCTATTGAATATTCTTTTATTTTTTCTTTTACCTTTTTTTGCATTTTATTAATCCAATACTTTTGTTGTAGATGTTTGACAATTTTACGTCTTCGTTCAACTTTAGTATTTACAATTAAATTTATATTTTGCAAATTTAAATTTATAATAACGTTTTATTCATATTCTTCCCTCAAAAGCAAATGAAGAACAACAAACTAGTACATTTATGCTTTTCTATGTTACATCTCTTGTATCATAAATTATCTATTATATATTTTTAGTTTTTAGTTATTTAAAAAATATTGCTGAACAATTCTTCTTTAGATTTAAATGTAGCTTTAAACTTTTCTTATCACAATTTTCCAGTGTACTTTGCCTTCTTTTTCTCTTGAATGCCTCATTTTTTCCTTATAGGACAAATTTCTGTAATTATTTAAAATAAAGTCTTGGTGATAAATACTCTGAATCCTTACGTATTTGAAATACCTACAATTTGCTATCATACCTGAATGCTAGTTTGTCTGGCTATGAAATTGTGGGTTCAAACTTCTTTTCATTTTGCACTTTGAAAGTGTTTATCTAGTACATTCTACAGCATAATATATGCAATAAGAATTTAAAAACACATTTACAAATATTTACTCAGTCCTACTCATTCTCATTCTACAGTTCTCTGTCTCTGTCTCTCATTTGTCTCTAAGAATTTGAAATTTTCTCAAGATCCATGGGTCTTTTTATCACATTTACGTTCATTCTACTCTATGGAGTACAGCAAGGCAGAACTAGTTGGCACTACACTTCTTCTCGCCATTGGTGTCAGATGGCTGTAGCAGAAATCTGAGCCTCTATCTCCATGCTACAACACCAAAGCAGTATAAATCAGGCCTCCATGTTTACCCCTTTCTTTTCATAGGGAGGCCCGGTAGCAAGCTCACACCTTCACTCAAAAGCAAACAGATGGTGCAAAGTTGTACAAGCTGCTTCCCTGTTTTTGCTGGGAAAATGTTAGAAGGGCCAAGAGAGTAGCAAAACTTATGTTCTACTCCTCTGCAATGAGGCAGTGTGAATCAATGCCCCACTTTTAACTGGAGTGTTGTCAATGGCGCCCAGAGGAGGTGGCATATATACACACCACCAGCCCTCATGTTGAAGCTCAACAGTGAAACTTTGTACTAAAAAATAGATTAAATAGGATCCATAGCCCCATAATATGATCTGAAAAGTCTCTGAAATACAATAAAAACATCATTTATTGTATTAAGAACAGGAAAGTTACAACATGAATGAAAAAAATTAATAAAGAAATGACCACACCAAGATGAATCAGATGTTGGAATTTTCTGACAGGGATTTTAAAGCAGCCATCATAAAAATGCTTTAAAACGCAATTGCAAGCCGGGCATGGTAGCTCACTTCCAGCACTTTGGGAGGCCGAGGCAGGCAGATCACGAAGTCAAGACATGGAGACCATCCTGGGCAACATGGTGAAACCCCGTATCTACTAAAAATACAAAAATTAGCTGGGCATGGTGGTGCACGCCTGTAGCCCCAGCTACTCAGGAGGCTGAGGCAGGAGAATCGCTTGAACCTGGGAGGCGGAGGTTGCCGTGAGTTGAGATCATGCCACTGCACTCCAGTCTGGTGACAGAGCAAGACTCCGTCTGAAAAAATAAAATAAAATAAAATAAAGAATTAGAAAATCTCAGCAAAGAAATGGATACTATAAAATATGAAAAATTGAAATTATAGAAATTTAAATATATATAATAGCCAAAATAATTTTTGAAACCCAATTTACTGAATGGGCTCATTAGAGAGTAGTTATGAGAGTAGAGTCACGGAACATGAGGGCAGATCAATAGAATTTACCCAGTCTGAACACAGAGAAAATAAACTGTTATTATTCCACACTGGTGGAATAATAACAAAATATATAATATTCCTATCATTCACCATTAAAGTTCCAGAAGAAAAGAAAAGAGAGAGACTGCACATGTATTAAAAAGATTATGGCTAAAACTTTGAAAATTTGATGAAAGAAATAAACTAACAGATTCAGAATATGAGTAAACCCCACAACATATAAACCTAACGAAATCTTCACACAGGCCCATGATTAATAAATGTCTGAAAAGTAAATATTTTTAAAGATCTTGAAAACAGCCAGAGAGAAATGAACATTACTTATGTGAAGCCATGCAGGCCAGAAGGAAGGGGCACAGTTTTCCAAGTACTAAAAGAGTAGACTGACAGAATTGAAGAAGAATATCTAACTCATAGAATGAGCACAAATAAATTCATGTTGTCACACTCAATGAGCACAGAAATATATGGACTTCATTGTCATGAAAGTAAAATGTAAAACTCTGTATTAGTCTGTTCTTGCACTGCTGATAAAGACATGCCTGAAACTGGGTAATTTATAAAGAGAAAGAGGTTTAATTGACTCACAGTTCCACGTGGCTGGGGAGGCCTCACAATCATGGCAGAAGGTGAAAGGACATCTTACATAGTGGCAGACAAGAGAGAAGTGAGAACCAAGAGAAAGGGGTTTCCCCTTATAAAACTGTCAGATCTTGTGAGGCTTATTCACTACCATATGAACAGTATAGGAGAAACTGACCCCATGATTCAATTATCTCCCACTGGGTTCCTCCTGCAACACATGGAAATTATGGGAACTACAATTCAAGATGAGATTTGGGTGGGGACAAAGCCAAACCATATCATTTCTCCCTGGCCCCTACCAAATCTCACATCCTCACATTTCAAAACCAATCATGCCTTCCTAACAGTGCCCCAAAGACTTAAACTCATTTCAACATTAACTCAAAAGTCCACATTCAAAAGGCTCATCTAACACAAGGCAAGTCCCTTCTGCATATGAGCCTGTGAAATCAAAAGCAATTTAGTTACTTCCTAGATACAATAAGGGTATAGGAATAGGTACATACGCCCATTCCAAATGAGAGAAACTGGCCAAAACAAAGGAACTACAGGCCCCAAGAAATTTTGAAATCTGGAGCGGGGGGGAGCGGGGGCAGTCAAATCTGAAAGCTCCAAAATTATCTCTTTTGACTCCATGTGGCACATCCAGGTCATACTGATGCAAGAGGTAGGTTCCCATGGTCTTGGGCAGCTCTTCTCTTTGTATATTATGAGTTTGGACAAATACTAATGACATCTGTCAGTCATTATAGTATTATACAGAGAGTTTTCACTGCCATAATAATCCTCTGTGTTCCGCCTATTCATCAGTCCCCCAATCCCCGGTAATCACTAAACTTTTTGCTTTCTCCATCGTTTTGCCTTTTTCAAAATGTCATATAGTTGGTATTGTACAGTATGTGACAATTTTTGATTGGTTCATATCACTTAGTAATATGTATCTAAGGTTCCTCCATGACTTTTCATGACTTGATAGTTCATTTCTTTTTGGTGCTGAGTAATATTCTATTGTCTGGGTGTATCACAGTTTATTTATCCATTTACCTACTGAAGGACATTTTATTTGCTTCCAAATTTTGACAACTAAGACGAAAGCTGCTAAAAGCATCTGTGTGCAGCTTCTTGCATGAACATAAGTTGTCAACCTCTTTTGGTTAATACAAAAAAGCGAAATTGCTGGAACATATGGTATGAATATGTTTAGTTTGTCAAGAAATGTCTTGCCAAACTGTCTAACTGAGTATATGCTTTAAGATTCCCACTAGCAATGAATTAGAGTTCCTGTTGCTCCACATGCTCAACAGCATTTGGTGCTTCAGTCTTCCAGATTTTGGCCATTCTAGTAGGTGTGTAGCATTATCTCACTGTTATTTTAATTTGAATTTCCCTGGTGACATATGACGTGGAACATCTTTTTATATGAGTATTTTCCATCTGATATATATGTTCTTTTATGAAGTGTCATTTAAGGTCATTGGTCCATTTTTTTAATTAGATTGTTTGCTTTCTTATTGTTGAGTTTTCAGAGTTCTTTGTATATTTTGGATAATAGTCCTTGATTAGGTGTGTCTTTTCAAATATTTTTTCTATCAATATATGGCTTGTAGTATTCTGTCTACATTTTCTTTCACACAGAAGTTTTAAAATGTAATAAAGTCCAGTTTATCAATTATTTATTTCGTGGAGCATGCCTTTTTTGTTGTATCTAAGAAGCCATCACCATACTCAAGGTTATCTAGGTTTCATCCCATGTTATCTTCTAAGAGTTTTATAGTTTTGCCTTTTACATTTATATCTATGATCCATTTTAAGTTAATTTTTGAAAAGTGTTTAAAGTTTATGTCTAGATTCATTTTTTTTTTCATGTGGATGTCTAGTTGTTACAATACTATTTGTTGTAAAGAGTTTTTTGCTTTATTGTATTGCCTTTGCTCTCTTAATTATATTTATAGGGATCTATTTCTGCACTCTCTATTCTGTTACATTGATTTATTTGCCTGTTCTTCCGCCAATGCCACACTATCAAAATTATTACAGCTTTATCGTACATCTTGAAGAGAGACAGTGTCATCCTCCAACTTTTTACTTCTCTTTCAATATGTGTTGCCTATTTTGTAGTTTTAGCTCTTCAAATAAACTCTAGAATAAGTTTGTTAAATGCAAAATATCTTAGATGGATTTTCATTTGGATTCCACTGAATCTATAGAGCAGGATAAGAAGAACTGACATCTTGACAATATTGAATCTTACAAGCCATAAGCATGGAATATCTCTTTATTTAGTGCTTACTTGATTTCACTTGTCCATTTGTCGGAGTTTTCTAATTTCTTTTTTTTTTTTTTTTTTTTTTTTGACACAGCGTCTGGCTCTGTGGCCTAGGCTGGAGTATGGTGCTGCGATTTCGGCTCACTACAACCTCTGCTTCCTGGGTTAAAGCAATTCTCCTGCGTCAGCCACCCGAGTAGCTGGGACTACAGGAGCGTGCCACCACGCCTGGCTAATTTTTCATATTTTTAGTAGAGACCTTGTTTCACCGTGTTAGCCAGGATGGTCTCTATCTCCTGACCTCGTGATATGCCCACCTCGGCCTCCCAAAGTGCTGGGATTACAGGCATGAGCCACCGCGCCCGGCCCAGAATTTTCTAATTTCTATCAAATAGATCTTATATATATTTTATTAGAGGTTTTAAGTGTTTTATTTTTTGGTTTGCTTATGTTTTCAATTTCAAATTTGAACTTGGTCATTGCTGGTATATGGGAAAGCAACTGACTTTTGTGTATTAATCTTATATCCTGTAACCTTCCTATAATCATGTATTCGGTCCAGAAGATTTTTTTTGTCTATTTTTGAATGTTCTAAGATGATCATGCAATCTATAAACAAAGTTTTATTCCTTCCTTCCGATCTGTACACCTTCTATTGCCCATTATTGCCTTACTGTATTAGCTAGTATGTCTAACACAATGTTGAAAAGGAATAATGAGAGAAGACATCCTTAACTTCTTCCTGATCACAGTGGGAAACCTTTGAGTTTCTCACTATTAAATATGACGTTACCAGTAGTATTTTTGCAGATTTTAAAATATCAAGTTGACGAAGCTCCCCTCTATTCCTAGTTTACTAAAGGTTTTTTTGTTGTGTTTTGTTTTTCATCATGATTCTGTGATGGATTTTTTCAAATACCTTTTCTGCATCTATTGATATAATCATGTGTTTTTCCTTTGTAAGCCTGTTGACGTTGTGGATTATATTAATTGATTGCTGAATGTTGAACCAGCTTTGTATGCCTGGGATAAATCTCATTTGCTCATGGTGTGTAATTATTTTTATACATACTGAATTTTATTTGCTAATATTTTGTTGAGAATTTTTGCATCTATATTCATAAGAGAGATTGGTCTATAGTTTTTTTTCTTAGATTGTCTTTGGTTTTGGTATCAGGGTAATGTTGGCTGCATGGAATGAATTAGGGAGTATTTCCTCCATATTAACATGCCACGTAGGTTTGTAGTGTAGTGTGTAGCAGGCTATACCATCTTGGTTTGTATAGGTGTGCTCTATGATGTTTGTACAATGACAAAATCGCTTAACAATGCATTTGTCAGAATGTATCCCCTTTGTTAAGTTATGCATGACTGTAGTTGAACTAATGTCTATTATATTTGTTACAGTTTTCCATTATTTCCCATTTTTATTTGTTCCTACTTTTGTGTTCCACTCTTTTTATGTATTTTGTGGTTTCAACTGAGTATTTTATATAATTTCATTTTTCATTTCTGAAGCATATCAGTTATACTTCTTTTGTATTTTACTTTTTAAAGAGGTTTCCCTAGAGTTTGCAGTATCCACTTACAGCTAATTCAACTCCACTTTCACATTAGACTATACTGCTTTATGAGTAATGCAATTATCTTATAACAAACTAATTATAGTTTCTCCCTTCTGTTCTTTGTATTATTGCTGGCATTCATTGTAACTACATATAATTACATAAGCACACACATACATATATATGCACAGGATATATACATAAACATACATAATTATATGCATTCTTACTATCATTATTTTAAACAAACTCTTATCTGTTAGATCAATTAAGAATGAGAGAGTCAAACTTTTTATTTTTACCTTATTCTCCCTTCAATCCTCTTTCATTCTTTATGTATTCTTTATGTATACTAACGTTCCCGAGCTATATTATTTTTCTTCTCTCTAAAAATCTTCTTTTAGCACTTCTTTCAAGTCAGGTCAACCAGCAACAAGTTCCCTTGTTTTTGGAACAAGGAACTTTTCCCTGTAAAAGTTTCCCTGTAAAAGTCTGGATTTCTTCTTTTTGATGATAATTTTGCAGGGCACATATTTCTAGAGTGGTGAACATATTTCATCTATTCTCTTCTTGCTAATATGGTTTCTGAGAAGTGTAATGTAATTATTCTTACTCCATAGGTGAGGTGTTTTTCCCCTGCTGGCTTCTTTCAGGGTTTTTCTCCACCTTTGATTTTTCTGTAGTTTGAAAATGATATGACTAAGTGTAGTATCTTTGGCATTTTTCTTGCTTTGTGTTCTCAGCTTCCTGGATCTGTAGTTTCATGTCTGACATTAACGTGGGTAAATTCTCAGTCATTGTTTTAAATATTCATTCTGTCCCTTTTTTTCTTATCCTTCTAGTATTCCTATTAAACTTGCATTATACCTTCTGTAGCTGTCCCACAGTGCTTGGATATTCTGTTTGTTTTTTCAGGCTTCCTTTTTTTTTTTTTTCCAGTTTTGGAGATTTTATTGATATAACCTTAAGCTAGTAAGTCCTTCTTCAGCCATATTCCTTGCACTAATACGTTCATAAAAGACATTCTTCATTTCTGTTACCGTTTTTGGTCTCTAGAATTTCATGTAGGTCCTTCTTAGGCTTTCCATCTCTGTGCTTACACTGATCATCTGTTCTTGCATGCTGTCCACTTTGTCCATTAGAGCCTTTAGCTATTAATCATAGTTGTTTCAAATTCCCAGAGTAATAATCACAATATCACTGCCACGTCTGGCTTTAATGCTTGCTCTGTCTTTTCAAATTGTGTTTTTTGCTTTCTAGTAATTTTTTTCTTGATAATCAGATACCATGTATTGGGTGAGAAAAACCACTATGAATTCAAAATGTAGAAGTAAGTTCTTGGGGGAAGGAAGCATTCTACAGTCTCTATGCTTAGGTTTCAGTCTTTTAGTGAGTTTATGCTTCTGGACTATACATTTTATTATACAATTATTTATTCAGTTTATTTTCTCTCCTTATGTGGGACTGAATGGCTAGAATGAGGTAGATTTGAGCACTTCCCTTCTCTTACATAAACAGCTGGAGCTAACCTGAGTTGGATATTTCCCTCCTTCAAGGTCTGTTAGGCTCTAATAAAATCCCAGCAAATTAGACTCTGATTAACTAGTTCTTTTCAATGAGAAACTATGTTTTAAGTCACCAGATTTGTGATAATTTGTCCTACAATACATCACAAATATAGTTAGTTTTCATACAAAGTTTAGATAGTCATAGATTTTCCCCTCTTCAGAAAATAAAAGAAGAGCAGAATTCAACGTACTTCTTCAAAATGTGTGAGAGAGAAAGTAATAAAATTTTATAGACAGTATATCTGTTTGCTAGGAACTATTGTGTATTTTTAGTACACAGTAATGACTGTACAGCATGCAAAACTATCAAGCTTAATGTATATTCCAAAATCAAGCATGTAGAAGTCTTGTCGAATTTAGTTGCTGCCAATATTGTCCTTAGAAATAGTAGGTTGGCTTTGCAACTATATGTAGAAAATGGTTATAGTAAACAATTCCTCTCCGATGTTTGCCATGAAATTGAATCACGATATCAAAAATATGTCTAGTTTGCTGATGTACAAATGGCTTACTGCTCAGACAGAAGGGAATGGAATTATATCAAAAAAGGGCTAAAGCTTGTAAGAAATGGATGAGAATGGGAAAGAAAAATCCCAGTGTCAGCAAGGAGATCATCATGTACAAGTTTGATGTGGGGAGATGTAAAGGAGAGATACCTTTAAGTTTTTTATATTTTTTATTTGCCTTGGGAAAGATAGCTTTTAAGGAAACGATTTTGGAATCTGAATTCTTCTTACTTTGTCATATAAATAAAAATGCAGACAATTGAATATTTTGAATTTCTTTCTTTTCTGTTCTAAGGTGCTTCTCAAATAAACAATTGTGTTTGTATCAACAGTTTATTAGAATATTGCTTTCAGCCATGATGTAGTAACGTAGACCAGGTTTGCCCTACAGCCCAGAGCAAGCAATAAATCTTAAAAAATATTGGAAATCATGGTTTTAAAGACAGTGGACATCAAGCTACAATAGATAGTGATCTTAAAACATTGAAAGCAAAAGAGGAGAGCTCTAAAATTGCTCTAGCTTACTACACTGCATTCTCAATTTCTACCAAGGAGGAGGAAACAAGGCAAAATCCAGTGGACTCCCTATACTTACATTGCTTACTTTTTGTAGCATTTCTTAGACTGTTGTTTTTTTAATTTTCATACTTCTTCCAAAAGTACTATTATTGTATGACTTAGAATAACAAAACTGGTAAGTGGAATAATAGAAGGGCTAAAGATTTAATGCTAAAAGCTAATCAGCCCATACATGTTTATGGGATATTTCACATATGCTGGTTTCTGTGTTCCCTTGATTTTACGTCTATGGACACTGGCACTGGACTGTGGTATCACTTTCTTCAGTTACACTACAGCCAAGGATTGTGCAAACATAATGGGTAAGTGAAGAGGAACGAGAAGATATGTTAATTTTTTTCCCAATGTATTCCTCAGTGGTATTTTTCCATCAGCCCCTGTTCCATGGTGCAGCCTCAGCTGCTTCTGCTTTCCCCTCTGCACTCTTCTCTCTCCTGCCTCCTCAGAGTTCACAGGTCTTCTCTCTTCCCAAGGCATGTGCTACTGTTCTTGTTCTTGTCATTATTTTATGCCCTCATGTTAATATTCAAAAAGGTAAAATTATTACTTTTAGGCAGATGTAAAAACAAAAAACCTTTTAAAGTTCTTATTCTACTGAGTAATTAATGAGGGATCCAAGGAAATGTTTTAGCTGGTTCAACAGAGAATCTTGTAAGCAAACACATTTAGAGATCAGTACTAATTCCATGAATATGCAAATGGAACAAAACTGTTTGTTTCTCATGGGAGTGAAGCCAAATGAACCTCCATTGTATAGGACAGGATTTGCTTGTCTATAGAAAAGAAATATTTTGCATCGTTATTGGATTATCTACAACTTAAAGAGTTCTAAATAGCCTCCATAAAATAGGAATCAGGCAACCCTGAAAGGGATCCTCTAGAGTTTTAAAAATTCAGTGAAGCACAAATATTATCCTGCTCTGGCTTTCTTATTTCCTTTTACAGTTGCTATAGGGTTAATCCCTGAAGAGAAAACCAGCAGCCCATGGTGAGTCACCGAGATGAATTGGATGTGAACTTCCGCAAATTTATCATTATTTCTCTTTTACTTATTTTCCGGCAACATTATGGAATAATTTCCTTAGAAACAAATGCAAAAATAAAAATAGCATCATTTATCCAGTCTTCTAAGGGACTTGAAATTTATGTGCAGTAACAAATTTTAAAATGATAAACCAGGTAATTATCTTATAAATTTCACCTCTTTTTCCTTTAAAAAATGAAGCGCCAATATAATACACATTTTGGCACAATCTGATGATTTTGATTTCCATATTTTTGAATATCCTATGTTATGGCATTAAGATGTAAAAACTTTACATTTATGTTGGTATCAAGTAGGTATTGTCTTAGACTTGAAGATATTTTACATAAATAAGAATGATTGAATATTATACTGAATGCTGCAATATAAAAATGTATAATCAATCTCATATATCACATACTGAGTATCATCATTTGATCATTCAACAATATCATCATTTGATTATTCATCATTTTGTCCCTGGTTGATTTGATGGCTTTCATAGCTACACATGCGCACACACACACACAGAGATACATACATATGTATACACTTCTTTATATTTACTGATATATTTACATATATATATATCAGTCACAACTACTAATGATTTTCTTCACTTGTTTGCACCTTTAAGTTTTAGTCATAATGTAAATTTATTCCCTTTATGAAGTATGCAAATTAAATCAGAATTTGCACATATGAAAAGAACTCATGTACCTAGAAACAGTAAATGTCACATGAGATTTTTAATACGAAGAACAAATACTACATAAATAATGTGGTATATTGATTATGAAAACTATTTTCTTGGAGCACAGTAGTTATTCTGGAATATTCCTTTGTCAGTTAGATCCTGGTAAATTGCTAGATTATTTTTTCCTGCAACCCCCCCTTCTCCATTCCCCATGCCCACTATTCCAAAACATGAGAATGATACAAGACCACATCATTGAGTGTGTTTTCTGTTTATCTTTACAGCTAGGTGAAAAAACAAACCTTAAACATGAAAAATAAACAAAATAAGCAGTGTTCATAAGTGATGTTCGGAGACCCTAATCCAAAGATAGCGCTGACTTGATTTTTTCTTATTTAAATGCAAATACTTTATCTTGCTGAAACATTCACTTTCCGTTTCAGTGGCAATTACTGACTGTGCACAGCTGTGCCCCACCCCTCAATGGTCAATAATGTACTATTTCAACCCTAGGAAAAAATTATTCTTTAACTGTTATAACCACACTATTTTTGAATGTATTAGCGTCATCCTCTTCCATGTCACAGGCTTCACTGCACTCCAATTCCAATTGGTTTTGGGACTGCTATGGTCAATTCTACTCAAGGCACCTGACCATAGCTAAGGTTTCCAAGACAGGGATTTCAGCTATGAACAGTTTCTTTCCATTTCAAGCTTCTCCTCCACTTTTTCAAAATCTGAGCTATCCTACCACATATCTTTAAGCTCTGTCAGTGTATTCATTAGTATTCTCAAGAAATACTAAGAAGTATGTGTTTCTCCTAGAAGTATGTATAACTTATATTTAGTATAAAACTCATTCTATGACTGCTATTCTTGAAGAGAGAAGACTTTTACTTGGTAGGACTGGATTTTTCAGGAAAGTGTTCAGGATATAGCTTTGACATATGTTCCACTAGAGTAGCCTTCTCAAGAACCAACTAATCCCCAGCTTCATTAGCTGATTAAAGGATGAAATCCACCTAGGGATTTAGAGTCCTTTTTTGTAAGTTAATGGCCTGAAAGGGTGGAAATATAGGGGAGAATAAAATGGTTTCTCTTCAAACTTAAAAAAAGAGAAGGTTTGAATTTGTTATTTTAATTAGGGCACCATTTGTGGCATGATGACTGCATTTATTATTATACAGAGAATTGATTCTCAGAAAAAAACCAAAAGGTTCCAGAGAGGCAACTGTGAATTAAAATTGATGATGGTGACAAAGATGATGATGATATAATGAATATCACATTACACAGCATTTTACATGCCATATGAAATTTATAGTGCTTTATTTCATTCTCACACATTTTCCTAGCGGCGTCAGGATAGGAGTATCTTAATGTAGCTTCCAGAGCCAGATGGTGTTGGTTTGACTCCTCAGTTCACAACTTCCTAGCTGAGTGACCTTGTAGGTTTTTTTTTGATCATCCATAAAATGGAGACATTAATATTAAATAAGATAATGTGTATAAAGGACTCGGTACATTGTACATTTTTAATTTATTATTACCACCATCATACAAGTCAGAAAATTTAGAATTCAAAGCGTTAAATAGCATACTTGAAAGAGCCAGTATATGGTTTGATGGACTTCAATCCCAGGTGTTTATAATTTCATTCCAGAGTGATTCTGAGTCAGAATGTTTAAATTTAATCCTGCCTTCCACCTACTAGCCATATGCTTTAGGAAACATTATAAAATCTGCTTGAGTCCCAATTGATGTCTTCAAAATCAGAGTGATAATAATATAAATATTTTAAGAGTTATCCTAAAATGTAAATGACCTGATATATATATCATATATATCATATTATATATATCATATTTTATATATTATATATATGGTGTGTGTGTGTGTGTATATATATATGGCAAGAGAGATCTATGCACATAGAGACCACTCAATTAATGTTTAATACAATTATTATGTATTATACTTTGCAGTCTCTCTGATATTTTTGTGTAACTATTATTAAAATAATTTAATTTTATCAATATAAATTATATAAATTATATTCCTTTAATCAAGTTACCTTATTTTTACATTCAGATGCATGATCTGTTTTGAAATCATCTCTATTGCCATCTACTCTTATTGGATACCAAGTTACTTCTAAAACTATTATAATGTTTTCTTGAATAGCACAGTCTATGGATATAACTTAGACTGCCTGATGCATGTTGATTCTTTTATGTGCATCCGAACATAAAACACAATCAAGATTAGGGCTGTGTTGACTTCAGATGGAGGGCTCATAAGTGTTTTGCTGTTTTACTTTAAACCAAACAGCCCTTCTAATACTACCTTGAACTTAGAGGAATGGCTTTATTTCCAGACTAATTAATATGACTCCATACCACCAGAATTGTTCAGTTTGAACTAAGTCAGGTAGTTCAAGTGATAACTTTGAAAGCCTCAAAGTATTTGTTAGTCTCTGTACAAATAAGTCAGTTGTTAGTCACCTACTGGTATTTAGAGTATTTTCAGAGTATGATGAGTCTCAACAGAAGAACACGTGGCTCCTGGAATTGGTAACAATTTCCAAATTGTTGAGGAAACAGAGTCAGACATATTTATTTTTATTTATTTTTTAGACACAGGGGAGAATAAACAGTTAATACTTTTTTTTAAACAGAAATAAAAGTAAATTTAAGAGGCTGGTAGAGAAAGGATGCAGAGGGAAGAAAAAGGGGAAATTAGTGATTTGAGTGAGGCAGAAATATTTGAGAATATAAACTTCCAAAGCCAAAAGCATGTAGATGGAAAGAAGAAGAAAAGAAATTTTTCAAAATGAAAACACACAAAGGAACAATAAGCATGCATAGGTGGAAAGACAAAATATTGACTTCCGTTATTCAAACCAAACATCCCACTGAAAACAATGAAATATGCTAAAGTGTGTGTGTGTGTGGTGTGTTAGCTTGCAAAATGACCTGATTCCTTCAACTCTTCTTATATCCACAACTTTTCAAACACATGTACAGCTTCTTATATTAAAACATAGAGTCTATTTCCCCTGTCCTGCTTGTAAGACTTGCTTTGGCAATACAATGCCACCAAAGCTGTGGTGTGTCACTTCCACACCAAAACCTCAAGACGCCTTATGCACTTCATCGTTTTCAGAACACTGCCATTGAGAATGAACATTTGAACAATACCTGACTAGCCTGTTGGATGATATGAAACTATGAGAATTAGATCTGAGAACACTAATTTATCCCAATAGAGGCACCAGGCATGTGGGAGACCCTAGCTAATATCAGCAAAGACAATTCACAGCTCACACACTGTCTGACTGCAGATGTATGATCAAAGGCATCCTAGACCAGTGGGTTGCAAGTGACCGAAGATTCATGAGCTAATTTGATATTTCTCCCTCCCTCTCTCTCTCTCTAGATAGATAGATAGATAGATAGATAGATAGATAAAATGTGTGTATATATATATAGAGAGATATATAGTATATATAGATCTATAAATATATATATATAATTTCTCTCAAATATCTATGAATGTTGGCCAATTTTTATAAGAAATTCTGAACCCAGAGACATAAATTGATGACCAAAACAGAGAGCCTATTTCTACTGTGAAGATGTTTGCTGGTATCACCTCAGTTTTGGTTTCACATCTTTAGTATGCCAGGGTCCCTCATATAATGGAACCCCAAAGCCCACTGAAGAGTATTCATATAAGAAATTCTCTTCATTGATCAGAGGGCTCAAATAGCTACAATCTCAATATAGATATACATGATCCATATTAACTAATCATAGCATCTCAGTGTAGATGTATGAATGAAGTAGAACTAAATGTGTAGCCCTAAATATGTATCCCTCCCACTTGCCCTCCCTAAACTCAAGGTGTTACAGAGAAGGATGTCTTAACTTGTCCTTGTGTGTAGATGCTCCCCAAGCATGAATAGCTTAGGCAAGTTTAAGCATTTTCAGCTAAAACTTAAGACCTTGTTGCCTGAGAGTGCCAACAGGCACGTTGTGGAACTAATATGAAGTATCTCTGAAGGAAAGCACATCATTGTAAGCATTCGGAAATACCTATACATAGTTTCTTAAGGACAATATGCAGAAAATGGTCAGAATAAAAAGGAAGGAAGACAGGAAGGAAGAGAAAAACAAAGCAAAATGAGGAAGAAACAATAAATATAAGAGACAGCATAAGTAGACTCATACATAACCTCAGATGCTATAATTAGTTAATATGGATCATGCTTAATTGGTTTAAAGAAATAAGTAATGAGCTTGAAATTAACTGTAAGGAAAAGGTAATTATAAAATGTGGCACATTCAAGTTCTAAAAGGACCAAAGAAATATTCTAAAAATAGAAAATGAAATAACCAAATTTAGACATCAGGAAACACAATGAACATATTTGTCAGTATATTGGACAAAATTGAAGAGAGAATATAAATCGAAAGATGAAGCAGAAATTATTCATAAAGAGCATAGAGAGGTAAAGAAAGAAAATACAGAAGAGTGTATAAGAAATACAAAGTGTACAATAAGAATGTATACAATATATTGGATTGTAGTCTTGGGTTTGGTGAGGGAGAGAAAGATATAAAGACTTTATTTAAAAAGATTATGGCAGAAAATTTCTATTAATGATGAAACAAAAATCCAAGATTTATAGATTCTCAGAGGCTCCTAAGGATGATAAAGAAGGAAAAGGAAGGGAAGGAAGAAGAAGATGAAGGAGAAAAAGAAAAGAGAAAGAGGCAGTGAATTGAAGTAAGGACAAAAAGCATTAATGTGTTTTTTTTAAACTGAAAAAAAATTAAATAAACTGAAAAAAAAATTTTTTACGCAGAAAAAAATTAAATTAAAAATGTTTAAAAAAATTAAATAAAAAATCTAAAAAAAATAATTTGAAAGGAATAGCAGCTAGACTAAAAGCATCCTTTTAAATAGCAACCTAAAAAGCTAAAGGTGATAGAAGATATCTTCAATGAGCCGAACTAAAATAATAGCCAACTTACACTTTCATATACTGGAAATATTTTTCAAGAATGAGAGAAAAGCAAACATGTTTCAGAAAAAAAAATGTTTACCACCAACAGATATCCACTAATGGAAATGCTAAAGGAAGAAAAAGAAAGTAAAAAGTAATGGAAAATCTGAAATGGAAAAATAAAACAGACAAGAAAAAATTTAAATGTTGACAATTTTTTTTAAAAAAAATTCTAAGTTAAACAGTGTTGGGGATCAGAAAACAATACTCCAAAATGAAGCCCCCAGGAGCAGCCTCAGAGGCAAAACACTGTTTCTTACTCTCTCCTACCCTCTTGTCTCAGGCCCTCATTCTCATTAAAGGCTAGCCATAGAAACTAGACTTCGTCTTCCCCAAGGCAGGTGATAAAAATCAGAACCCCTTTTTTCCCAAGCCAGCCATAAAGCCTGAAAAATATTATACTAAGTTCCCTTCCAACTTTCTGTATGGAAACTGGCCATAAAGAAATTATCTGACCTACCTTGTTTGATTGTAAGTCATAAGACCCCCCCCATTCCAGAAAGGGTCCTGCCCTATATGCAGAAAAAAAAAGTGCTGCACACAGAGGCCAAAAGAGAATCTAAACAGACAGTCTTGGCTGGATTTCCCCACTCAGTCTATGAGCACCAGCTCATACTCTTTTTGTACGAGACCAGTGGGGTCCAAGTGACCGAAAATTCATGAAAATTCATATTTCTACATGCTGTCTGAATTTTGTTGAGCCTAAGCATAAAAATGGACAATTTCCCCTGTGTGTTTGGGTCTTCATTCTGAAGGCTCCTGAGTCACATAAAACTGGTCAAATACATTTGTATGCCCTTTTTCCTTTATTAATCTGCCTTTTGTAAATGATCTTCAGTGTCACTTCAGAGGGTGAAGAGGAAGTGTCCCTTGGTTCCTACAACAGAAATACTCATACACAGTATTTTAAAAATCAAGTATGAATTAAAATGAGAAATGTTAAAATATTAGTCAAAATTGGTATAATTGAAAATCAAATGTTTTAAAGTACTTTCAGTTTAAGAGAGAAAAAATAAAAATTATATTTAACTTTAAAGTTTCACTGAGTGCTTTCTAGATAAATGCTGAAAGAATGAGAATTTAATATTTTAAAACCATTAAGAGAGTGAAAATGAAATTATTAAAAACATAGTAATTATAAAAATTATAAAGAGACATACAATTTATGCAATAAATACATAGGACAAAATAAGATTTTAGATTTTTCTAGAATGTAAGTATTTACATTAAGTAAAAAGAAAAGGATTACATGCTTCAGTTGAAGGATAACAGCTTGAGGAAATAAGCTCAACTATATGCTGTTTATAAGAAACATCAAAAACCTGAAGATACAGATGAATTGAAAGTAAAAGGATGGTGAAAAACATAGTATAAAAATGTTATAAAAATTGATACCACCATATTAATATTGACAAGTTAGATTTTCACAATGTATGACAGATGTTGCTACAAATATAGAAACTGATTTCATGACAAAGGCTTAGCAAGCAAAAATACCATTTTAAAATGCATAGACTAATAGCATAGATTCAAATAGCATACTCAAAAATGTAAAGTGAAAATTGATAGTAAAAAGGAAAACAAGTCACATATACAAATATAGTGTGTACATTTTCACATATATATCTAGGAAATAAATTAAGAAACAAAGAATTCTCTCAGCCCAAAATCTCCTTAAGCTGATAAGCAACTTCAGCAAAGTCTCAGGATACAAAATCAATGTGCAAAAATCACAAGCATTCTTATACACCAATAACAGACAGAGAGCCAAATCATGAGTGAACTCCCATTCACAATTGCTTCAAAGAGAATAAAATACTTAGGAATCCAATTTACAAGGGACGTGAAGGACCTCTTCAAGGAGAACTACAAACCACTGCTCAATGAAATAAAAGAGGATACAAACAAATGGAAGAACATTCCATGCTCATGGGTAGGAAGAATCAATATCGTGAAAATGGCCATACTGCCCAAGGTAATTTATAGATTCAATGCCATCCCCATCAAGCCACCAATGACTTACTTCACAGAATTGGAAAAAACTACTTTAAAGTTCATATGGAACCAAATAAGAGCCTGCATCGCCAAGTCAATCCTAAGCCAAAAGAACAAAGCCGGAAGCATCACACTATCTGACTTCAAACTATACTACAAGGCTCCAGTAACCAAAACAGCATGGTACTGGTACCAAAACAGAGATATAGATCAACGGAACAGAACAGAGCCCTCAGAAATAACGCCGCATATCTACAACTATCTGATCTTTGACAAACCTGATAAAAACAAGAAATGGGGAAAGGATTCCCTATTTAATAAATGGTGCTGGGAAAACTGGCTAGCCATATGTAGAAAGCTGAAACTGGATCCCTTCCTTACACCTTATACAAAAATTAATTCAAGATGGATTAAAGACTTAAACGTTAGACCTAAAACCATAAAAACCCTAGAAGAAAACCTAGGCATTACCATTCAGGACATAGGCATGGGCAAGGACTTCATGTCTAAAACACCAAAAGCAATGGCAACAAAAGCCAAAATTGACAAATGGGATCTAAGTAAACTAAAGAGCTTCTGCACAGCAAAAGAAACTACCATCAGAGTGAAAAGGCAACCTACAAAATGGGGGAAAATTTTCGCAACCTACTCATCTGACAAAGGGCTAATATCCAGAATCTACAATGAACTCAAACAAACTTACAAGAAAAAAACAAACAACCCCATCAAAAAGTGGGCAAAGGATAGGAACAGACACTTCTCAAAAGAAGACATTTATGCAGCCAAAACACACATGAAAAAATGCTCATCACTGGCCATCAGAGAAATGCAAATCAAAACCACAATGAGATACCATCTCACACCAGTTAGAATGGCGATCATTAAAAAGTCAGGAAACAACAAGTGCTGGAGAGGATGTGGAGAAATAGAAACACTTTTACACTGTTGGTGGGACTGTAAACTAGTTCAACCATTGTGGAAGTCAGTGTGGCGATTCCTCAGGGATCTAGAACTAGAAATACCATTTGACCCAGCCATCCCATTACTGGATATATACCCAAAGGACTATAAATCATGCTGCTATAAAGACACATGCACACGTATGTTTATTGTGGCACTATTCACAATAGCAAAGACTTGGAACCAACCCAAATATCCAACAACGACAGACTGGATTAAGAAAATGTGGCACATATACACCATGGAATACTATGCAGCCATAAAAAATGATGAGTTCATGTCCTTTGTAGGGACATGGATGAAGCTGGAAACCATCATTCTCAGCAAACTATCACAAGGACAAAAAACCAAACACCACATGTTCTCACTCATAGGTGGAAATTGAACAATGAGAACACATGGACACAGGAAGGGGAACATCACACTCTGGGGACAGTTGTGGGGTGGGGGGAGAGGGGAGGGATAGCATTAGGAGATATACCTAATGCTAAGTGATGAGTTAATGGGTGCAGCACACCAGCATGGCACATGTATACATATGTAACTAACCTGCACATTGTGCACATGTACCCTAAAACTTAAAGTATAATAATAATAATAATAAAGAAACAAAGAATTAGTGAGGAGCTATGAAATACAAACAACACATTTAACAATCAAGACCTAATGGACATATGTTGAACATTTAACAGCTACTGCAGTGTACACATTATTTTCAGTTGGAAACATTTATAGAAATTAACCATTTACTGATCTATAAATAAGTGAAATTCAGCAAAAGGAAAGAGCAAGCTTTTATGTAGTACATTTATGTTTATTTAAGCACAAAAACTTTCAAAAAAAATCTTTCTCAAATTTCTGAGAAACTGTTAATATTGCATTTTCTTTAAAGAAGCTATTCATTAGATCTGCTTTATTGGGCCTTTATTACTGTGTTTTATTTTAATTTTTCTTTTCTATTCAAATGCTATTTGCATATCTGTCACAATGTGTGGCATCATTCTAAGGCAGAAATGTGAAGACAGCTGAAAGTAATCACTGATTAAGAAAGATGCTGTCACAAAAATTTTCACTTTTACATCATTTTGGAAAAATCACCCATGAAGCCAGGCAGACGTGAGTCTGAGTAATGGCTGTGTTGCTTGCTAATCTCTATCATTTGACAAGCGTCTTTTATCTCGCTGAGCTTCCTTCCCAATGTTATCTATGAAATTTAGGTAACAGTGTCTCTCTTCTTCCCTCCACCCCCAAGCATTAGGTCAGTAATATACCTCACATAGCTTCTTGCCAAGAGTATATACAGTTGAATAACATGGGTTTGAACTGTGTGGGGTGCACTTACATGCAGATTTTTTTCTTTTCAACCAAACTTGGATGAAAAATACAGTATTTGGCTAGGTGCAGTGGCTTGCCCTTGTTTTCCCAGAAATTCAGGAGATTGAGGAGGGAGGATTGCTTCAGGCCATGAGCTGGGGACTAGCCTGGGCAACTTAGGAAGACCCCCATCTCTAAAAAAGTAAAAAAGAAAATTACTCCTGCTGGTGGCATGTGCCTGTGTTCCCAGTTACTTGGGTGGCTGAGGAGGGAGGATTGCTTGAGCCTAAAATATCTGAGGGGGCAGTGAGCTATTATCATGCCACTGCACTCCACCCTGGGCAACAAAGCACGAACCCTTCTCTAAAAAAAAAAATACAGCATTAGTGGAATGCAAAACCTGTGTACAATGAGGGGCCAAATTTTCATACACACAGATTCACAGGATTGACCAGAGAACTTGAGTATGCACGGATTTTGGTATATGTGAAGGTCTTCAAACTTCTCTGGCACATACCAAGGGACTATTATATGTTTGTGATGTATAGTAGCTATTTACTATTAGTATTGTGAGACCTCTAGGTTAGCTATTACTATTAGTAGCTATTAGTGATGATAGCTATTACTGTTAGTATTGTGATACCTCTCCATAGGTCTTAAACACAACATTTTATTTTAAACATAAAATAGGATACATTTTATTAAACATAAATTTAGTATCATCTTGAAACCTGAAAGAACAAAGTCTTTTTAAATCAACTCTGAAAAGCAAAAGTCCAGATGGAAAAACTGACTCCCAAAGGCAATGTCAAAGATTTTCTATCTCTTAGGTCATTAAAAAATAGTCTTTTTAAGACATTAGAGTCAACACAGTGTGGTGTGATTCTGGGTTGTCAAGGAAATGAACAAGATAACCTAAACGGCTTTTCCATCTTTAAAACTTCTATGATCTTCAGTTACAAGAAGACTTTTTTCTTCCTCTATTTTTCTTCATTACCATTTTCATTTATCAGATTTCAGTGAGAATGGACAACTTTAAATTTCTATAACTCATCTATTCAATCATATACCTTCAAATGTCAGTTATTTTTTATGGTATTTTTCAAAGGAGTTGGTTCACTACTCACCTCTCAAATGCGTGCAGAATCAGAGAAGAAAATTTGGTTGCTTATAATAACAACTACATCTCACAATTGCCTCGTATTAATGGCATATCTGTGGATTCAGTTGCACATTTAGTTTCCTCCAGTCTATGTATGAGAATCATCCTGTGACCTTTTTTAGTAAGATATTTAACATCATCCTCATCCATTACCACCAAGCTTTGGAAAATTCTTACTGAATAGATTTTAGGTTAATGTTATACAAAGTTATGTTACCTCCTATATTCCCAAGGTCTACCATCTATAAAAAATATCTTGATACAGAAGCAATTGACTAAGCATATAAGATGTCAACAAGGTTAGCATTTCCCAAAATTCTACTAAACCTCAGAAAACATAGCAAACTCTGGATGAGTAAAAACATAGATAAAATAAACACATTATGTGTAGGTTAAGGTTAGAAGCATTAGTGGGAATCATGCCTTAGGAAGAGTTGGGAGAATTTTAGTTTTTTATTGTGTGAGTGTGGGCAAGTTATTTCTTCTGCTCAATTACCTCTTTGGGATAGTTGTGACCAGTTTTGTCTGGCTCTACATCCTTTTCATTTATGGTGTTTAAAGTAGCATTTGGATGGAATAAAACTTAAGTCTAATTTTAAGAAAAAGCCCCAATACATTTTTTTGACTTTGCAGATAAATTGCAGATAACATTGGTATCATCCACCCATATTATATAGATCAGGAAAAAGAGAAAAACCCATGACATTTGCTAAGTAATCACAATTCATATTTGAAAATTCAAACATGATAAGTACCATAAACATGACAAACCACCTAGAATATACCCCATGTAAAAAAAGGATGTAAACCTAATGACACTATATTACACAATATACATACTCTGTCTCTCTCTATATGTAATATTGGACATATGTATTATACTGTATATATGTGTGGCATTATACAATACTATAAACCCAAATCTGTCTGTAAATTGCTATATTTCTTTGGAAAAATCTTGAAGGTGTTTCTGTATTTAAACTTTTGTACTTATTGATAACCTGTATAAAATTATTAAGCCTTCACAATAGACAATTACTTTAAAAAGATAATTTCTAAAACAGTTATATGTTTAAAGTAAACCTTAAAAGTTTGTAGTTTTAAGAATTTTATTATTACGAGCTAGCTAGATTGTTAAATGTTTCTCTGAAAGAAAACCTTATCAAGATCATGACATTCGTCAATAGAAAATAAATCAGGTAAGTTGTCTAAGTTTCTCAGACTCTTGATTCATCTTCTTAAGTCATTGTCTAAAACTCCCTAAACAGTAATGCAGAATATTAAATTATTAGTTCTTGAGTTTATTCACCTAATTTTAACAGTGTTTGATAAGTCAAAGGATATTTGATTTCCTTAACCACAAACTTTCTACAAAACCAAGTTCATTAAACAATACGTCCAAGCAGGAGACAATTGATATTTGGGCCCTCTAGATCTATATAATTGAAGAGACCTGCTTTAAGAGAATGAATACAAAGCAACAATAGGCCAATAAGCTGGAAAATTAGAAGAAATTCACAAATTCCTAGACAATGTTTGATAAACCAAAGTGTAAACACATACAGCCTACCAAGATTGAACCAGGAAGAAATACAAAACCTGAACAGACCAATAACAATTAACGAGATCAAAGCCATAACAAAATTCTCCCAGTTAAGAAAAGCCTGAAACTTGATGGCTTCACTGCTGAATTCTACCAAACATTTAAAGAAGAACTAATACCAATCATACTGAAACTAATCTGAAAAATAGAAGAGGAGGGAATATTTCCAATGCATTCTCTGAGTCCAGTATTACCCTAATACCAAAGCACACATTATTGCAGATTAAAAAAGAAAACTACAGGCCAATATCTCAGATGCATATTGATGCAAAACCTCAATAAAATACTAGCAAACCAAATCTGACAATTCATGAAAAAGATTATTCATCATGACAAAGTGGGATTTATCCCAGGGATGCAAGGATGGTTCATATGCAAATTAATCACTGTGATACATCCTATCAACAGAATGAAGGAAGAAAACCATAACATCATTTCAATTGATGCTGAAAAGCATTTGATAAAATTCGACATAACTTCATGATAAAAACCCTAAAAAATCTGGGTATAGAAGGAACATAACTTATCATAATAAAAGCCATATGTGATAGACCCGCAGCTGGTATCAAACTGAATGAAGGGAAACTGAAAGCCTTTCCTCTGAGATCTAGAACATAACGAGAATGCCCACTTTCACCGCTATTATTCAACATAGTACTGAAAGTCCTAGCAAGAGGAATCACACAAGAAAAAAAAATAAAGGGCATTCAAATTGAAAATAAATAACTCAAATTATCCTTGTTTGCAGATAATATGACCTTATATTTGGAAAAACCTAAAGACTCCAGTAAAAAAGTGAAACTATTAGAACTAATAAATACAGTAAAGTTGCAACATACAAAATCAACATATAAAAATCATTAGCATTTCTGTATAACAACAGTGAACAATGTGAAAAAGAAATTGACACAGGATTTTTTTGGTGCCACATCACCAGCCAGAAATCTCCATGGCTGCTAGCACCTCTGCCCAGATTTTACTCGGGCCTGCTGGGCTTGCTGCACTCATTCAGCCCAGCAGGCTGTGCTCTGCTCACACTACCAATCTGGAACCTGTACCTGCCTTGACTCTGGGCTCAGCCCACAAATGGTCTGACATGCTGCAGCTGGCTATCCCCTTGGGCACCACTGTCTGGACAAGTGGGACACAGGGGCACCTGAAAACTCAGAAATGCCAGCATTCACAGAGCCCCAGGGGTATTAAAGCTTTTGTGGGGCGAATCCCGAGGTCTGAGCCCTCAGGAAGTGTCACACCTCATTTGGTCCTGCCTCTGCAGCTTGGTTAACTGGGACATGTGGTGCCAAGCAGCTTTCTATCCCCCATGGCTCAGCAAGCAGGAACATGTGTTACAGCTCTTTTCACATCTGCTGTTCAACAGGTTCCAGGTTCTACTCCCACAGCCAGGAGGAACGAGGTATGTGGACCCTGGAGGATGAGCAAGGCAGAGAATAATATTGTATTAGCAACAGAAAAGCTCTGGACAATAGGAGGGGACCTGAAGTGGGCAGCCCTTTGTGTGAGAGGGGGCCTGAAAGCAGGTAGCCATCTGTGAGCCTGAGTCTGGGGTTTTTATTGGCTCAGAATGGGGGATTGCATGCTGATTGGTCCATGGGTGGGCCTAGAAAAAGCACCATTTGATTGGCTAAAAGTCAACAAGGAAGTATTCACTCCAGTCATGGAATCAACTGGAACCGGCAGCTCTCTTTTCAGACTTCAGGCTGTCTTTGGCTTGAAGATTTGGTTTCACCAGGGACCTGTCCCTGTATGCCTAGGAATTTTGTCTGTATCTTGGTGCTATGAAAATCATAAAAGTAATCCCATTTACAAGAGCTACAAATAAAGTTAAATACCTAGAAATTAACTTAAACAAAGAAGTGAATGATCCCTGTAATGAAAACTATAAAACACTGATGAAAGTAATTTAAAAGGACAAAAAATTGGAAATATATTTCACATTCATGGAATGGAATAATTAATATTGTTAAAATGTCCACATTATCTAAAGCAATCTACAGATTCAATGCAATCCTTCTCAAATGCCAATGACATTCTTCAGAGAAATAGAAAAAACAATCTTAAAATTTATTTGGAACCATAAAAGACCCAGAATAGCCAAAGCTAGTCTAAGCAAAAATAACAAACCTGGAGGAATCACATTACATGACTTCAACTTATACTACAGAGCTATAGTAACCAAAACAGCATGGTTCTGGCATAGAAACAGACACAGAGACCAATGGAACAGAATCAGAACCTAGAAACAAACCCATACACCTATAGTGAACTCATTTTCAACAAAGCTGTCAAGAACATACTTTGGAGAAAAGACAGTGTCTTCAATAAATGGTACTGGGAAAACTGGATATCTGTATGCAGAAAAATGAAACTGGACACTTATCACTTGCCATATAAAAAAATCAAATCAAAATAGATTAAAGACTTAAATATAAGACCTCAGATTATGAAAATACTACAAGAAAACATTGGCGAAACTCTGCAGGGCATTGCTGTGGACAAAAACTTCTTGATTAATATCCCACTAGCACAGGCAACCAAAGGAAAAATGGACAAATGGGGTTACACCAAGTTAAAAAGCTTTCTGCACAGCAATGGAAACAATCAACAAAGTTAAGGGACAACCCATGGAAAGGAAAAAAAAATTTGCAAACTACCCCCCTGACAAGGGATTAATAACCAGCATATTTTACGAGCACCCACAAATCTTTAGGAAAAAGTCCAATAATCTGATTTAAAATGGGCAAAAGATTTGAATAGAGATTTCTCAATAGAAGACATACAAATGCAAGCAGGCATATGAAAAGCTGCTCAACATTAATGATCATCAGAGACATGAATCAAAGTCATCTCATATCAGTTAAAATGGTTTATATTTAAAAGGCAGGCAATAAAAAATGCTGGCAAGAATGTGGAGAAAAGGGAACCCTCATATACTCTAGGTGGGAATGTAGACTAGCTCAACCACTATGGAGGACAGTTTAGATCAGCATATGCAAGAGATATCTGCACTACCATATTGTTGCAGCTCTATTCACAATAGCCAAGATTTGTAAACAACCTAAGTTTCTATCGACAGATGAATGAATAACAAAAATGTGGGAGTTATACATGTTGGAGTACTATACAGGCATAAAAAAGAGTGAGATCTTGTTCTTTGCAACATCATGGATGGAACTGGAGGTTATTATGTTAAGTGAAATGAATCAGGCACAGAAAGACAAACATCATATGTTTTCACTCATTTGTAGGATCCAAAAATCAAAACAATTGAACTCTTGGAGATAGAGAGTAGAAGGATGCTTACCAAAGGCTGGGAAGGGTAGTGGGAGAGTTGGGAGAGGTAGGAATGGTTAATGGGTACAAAAAGAATAGAAAGAATGAATAAGGCCTAGTACTTGGTAGCACAATGGGGTGACTGTACTCAATAATAATTTAGTTGTACACCTAAAACCAAAAGAGTATAATTGGATTATTTGCAACACAAAGGATAAATTCTTCAGAGGATAGATACCTCATTTTTTCATGATGTGATTATTATGCATTTCATGCCTGTATCATAACATCTCATGTGCCCCATAAATATATATATACCTACTATGTACCCACAAAAATTAAAAATTAAAGAAACAGAAAATGAGTACAAAATTATACATGAAATACATGTTTATTTAGAAATGATTTTTTTTTTCAAGATGGAGTTTCACTCATGCCATCCAGGCTAGAGTGCAGTGGCGCAATCTCGGCTCACTGCAACCTCCACCTCCCGGGTTCAAGCGATTCTCCTGCCTCAGCCCCCAAATAGCTGGGATTATAGGTGACTGCCACCATACCTGGCTAATTTTTTTTTGTATTTTTAATAGAGATGGGGTTTCACCATGTTGCCTAGGCTGGTCTCGAACTCCTGACCTCAGTTGATCCACCTGCCTCAGCTTCCCAAAGTGCTGAGATTATTGGTGTGAGCCACCGCACCTGGCCAGAAATGAAATATTAATAGTAGGTTACAAATTTCAACAGGCTGTCTTTGCCATAACGTCACAAGACCAAAAAATAAAGTTAACCCAAAACACACAAATTTTGTACTAATTATCTACTAAGAGAATTCTATAATCTTTTTTTCTAATATTTTCACTGCATGATGTTTGTTTTCATGTGCTAATTTTAATATATTAATTTCTTCTTGGCAAAAATAATAGAAAGATACTTTTCCTCTGGCCTTGTTGACCCAAATAATTTTTTTCTATGCTTAACAATTTTGAAAAGTTATTTTTTTCAGATTTACAACACATTATGGTAGCGTTACAAAAACTTTTAGGATTGTCATTCAATTTGGAAATGGCTATCAATTTTCTTTCTTTTATGAACTGCTATAGTGATATATATACTCTTTCTGATACATATAGGTTTGTGCCATACAAAAGAAATTCAAGTCAATACTATAATGCATGATTCCTTTAGTCGGTTGGATAAGATTTTTTTAAAGTTATGTTCAAGTTCTAATACCTGGTAGCAGTGATTATGAGCCTATCTAGAAATGAGATCTCTGCAGATGTAATCAAGTTAAGATGAGGTCATACTAGATTATAGTGGGCCCTAGATTCAATGATGAGTGTCTTTATCATCATCCTGAGCCAACTGTCGCAAGGACAGAAAACCAAACTCACAATAGCAAAGACTTGGAACCAACCCAAATGTCCATCAGTGATAGACTAGATTAAGAAAATGTGGCACATATACACCATGGAATACTATGCAGCCATAAAAAATGATCAGTTCATGTCCTTTGTAGGAAACCATCATTCTCAGCAAACTATCGCAAGGACAGAAAACTAAACACTGCATGTTCTCACTCATAGGTGGGAATTGAACAATGAGAACACTTGTACACAGGAAAGGGAACATCACACACCAGGGCCTGTTGTGGGGTGGGGGGATGGGGAGGGATAGCATTAGGAGATATACCTAATGTAAACGAAGAGTTATTGGGTGCAGCACACCAACATGGCACATGTATACATATGTAACAAACCTGCACGTTTTGCACATGTACCCTAGAACTTAAAGTATAATAAAAAAAAAAGGAAAGAGAGATTTGGACACAGGCACATAGAAAAGACAAAGAATAGAAAGCTATGTAGTAAAGACAGAGGCAGAGGCAGAGATTGGAGTGTTCCAAATACAAGTCAAGGAATTCCAAGAATTGCCAGGAGCAAACTGAATCTAGGAAGAGACTAGGAAGGATTCTTCCCAGAAGCTTTCAGATGGCGCATGGCCCTGCTGAAACCTTGATTTAGGACATCTAGCTTCCGAACTGTGAGAGAATAAGTGTCTGTTGTTTTAAGCACCCAGGTTTTAGTACTTTGTTATGAAAGCCTTAGTAAACTCATCCAATTAAAAAGAGAGAATCTTTAATACCAAATGTGGTAGTTTTAAAATATGTCTACAAAGTATTTGATATTCCTCTCCTTCAAAACACAGAGCTTAATTCCTCTCTTTCTCATCCCCTTGAGTGTGGAAAAGATTTAGCAACCCACTTCTAATGATTAGAATAAATGGAAAGTGGCAGTGTGAGACTTTGGCAGCTACTTTATAAAATACAGTGGAACTTCCTTCTTGCTGTCTCTCAGATCACTTTCTCTGGGATAAACTAGCTGCTAAATCATGAAGATGTGCAGGTAGCCCTGCAGAGAGGCCTATGTAGTGAGACCCTGAGGCCTCCTGCCAACAGCTATGGGAGTGAGCCATTTTGGAAGTGGATCCTCCAGCTGTAATCAAACCTTGACTGAAAAGCATCGGAGACAAGAGCCAGAATACACAAGTAAACAGCTCCTGGACAACACAGCCTTGTAGTCTGTGTGAGACAGTAATCGCTGTTGTTTCATGCAATTAGTTTTGAATATGTCAGAGAGCAACAAGAGATAATGAACATTCTGAGTATAGTCGTGATAAGAAAGAAGTTTCATTTGTCTACTTTCAATGACAATTTATTATATACTTCAATTCTGTACATTTGATAATTAGAAGATCTTTCACAGATTTATTTCTGGCTCTACATATTTTGCACTTTGTTTTCTCTCTACTTCCTACATGTTTCTAGTCGTTGGTGCTAGAGGATACATATAAACTCTGGCCAGCATATTATTTTAATAGTGGGAAAATCCACAGAAGCCAATGCTATAACAGGATGGCTAGGAATTACTTAAATATGTGCCACAGTGAGTGCAAACCATGTAAACAGATTTCTGAACCTAATAATGGAACAAAGGAGAATGATAGGAATTAAAAGTGGAATAAGACTAGTCCTAACTGGATATGATTAAAATATTTCATTTTACAAATTTTACAAAAACACGTGACTAGGTGAACAAATTACTAGGTTTCTCCTAGAGCTGAGAAATTACTAGGTTTCTCCTAGAGCTGATGGCCTTCAAGTGAGGCACCATAAAGCTAAAGTTTCATTAGCTTCACTGTAAATCTACTTCTTAGACCAAGACAATTTAAAAGCCATATATTTTCATTTGTATGTATTAAACCCAAGGGTGGTATTTTATATATTAGTTAAGTTTCTAAACTTACTGGAGATCAATATGAGGCCATTTTAATACGTTTGTAAAATGAAAATACCAGACTCAACTAGAATGCCAAATGAATATTAAATGGTATTTTAAATACGTTACAGCAAGCTTTGATTCTTATAAAAATAACCATCACAGAAATGAGCATGCCAACGATTTGTTAAAACTCATTTGCTTTTAATTGTTTTCTGCTGAATGATAAAATATA